>NC_039363.1:130120926-130757801 GCF_003573695.1 Papaver somniferum | reverse complement strand
AATAGGATGAACCGGCCCCGTGGATATCTTTGCTTCGGAACAAAACAATTGGAATTAGGCTCGGTCAACTGGAATGTGTATTAGCCATATAAAAGATCTTTCGATTGAGAAGATCCATCGACTTGAGACAAAGAGAAAGGTCTATCTATTTTAGTTAGTTATTCAGTTAAACCAATGAAATGATTCATTATTGGAGTAGATAGCAAGAACCATTTCATCGGACATGCGTATTTTTTATTTTCCAATGGATTTACATGTTTAATTAATGGAAATTTTTTGATGTAGTGAGTAATAGGCTCTGGTTGTTCGTCGTTCAACAATTCTTGTTTAGGCAGTTCATACCATTCATACATAGTGTTTTGATCTAAGATTTCAATTCTTCTATTTTTCAGCAGTAGCATATTGTTCCATGTAGCTAAAGTCAAAAATATGGAAGAAATAAGTCTTTCCACGACTCTACCACCCGGTCAATTTTGTTCCACTTAATCCCTCTTTCATGGCCACATATCTTTCCGGCTAAGGAATGGGAAATCTTTCTCCTCTTACATGAATCAAATGTTTCATTTTATCCAGGAAAAGCCACATCTTTCTCAACAATTTCTTTGTCATTTGATCCAATAGCGTTCCATTAGATAGGAACAGATTAGATAAATACTGATAACTCTCGGATGGAGTATTAGAACGGAAAGATCCATTAGAGAATAAACTATTGGTTCTAAGCCATCTCAGACGATGAATCAACAATTCAAAGTGCTTTTATTGAGTATTCTTGATGAACCAGTGTTTATATATAGATGTAGGAGGCTTTGTTTGGGAAGTAAGAATCCCCTTTGACATCTCTCTAGGAGCCCAAACTATGTGATTAAATAAATCCTCCTCTATCTGTTGCGGGTCGAGGGCTCCTTCTTCAAACTCCGACTCGTTTTTTTCATATAGAAATCTCTGATCAACAAAAGAAAAAGATCCATTTTGCATCATATCTAAGGTATTTATTGGTTCGGACCGAAGAAGCAATGTCACTCGATCATTATCAAACTGACTGCAATCTTTTTCTGTCCGTGAGGATCCCACCAGAGCGCCTTCTACTTCTAATATGCCATGAACTAGATCAGAATCATTCTCAACAAATCCATAATAAGTGATCCAATTTTTTTCATCGGGTCCGGGTAGAGACCAAAGATCTTGAGGACCGATCCGGCAGAACAACTCAAAAGATAAAGAAGTATCGTTAATTTCTTCATGCTCGTTCCAAGCTCGAAGTATCATTTGTACAAAAAGGAATCCCCTTCCTTACATGATTTCTTTTTCATATAGATAGATATAGGATCTATGGGGAAATTACTTAGAAGTATATTTTGTGCCACGGCCCTTCCTATCTGATAGAAAAGGATCCCATGATCCTGAATCGATCTTACCTGGGATCGCAAATCCCAAGTTTGTCTATGAAGAGCGGATCTAATTATATTAGTGTCTAGAATGGGTTTCTTCTGTGTAATACTAATGGATAGGGCCTCATTGGTAAGTGCTACAAGATCTCGTGCATTGGAGCCCATGGTTATGGCCCCGAATCCATTAGTATGGAACATTTTATTTTCCAAGTAAAATCCCCTAGTATATGAAAGAGTGAAAAAGTGCTTTCGTTGTTGTGGAATAAGAAGCCTCCGTATCTTAATGCATGTATTTAATGTATTCGGAGCTATTAGAGCGGGATCCACTTTTGGGGGAATATGAGTCGAAGCAATAACAAGGATATTTCTAGTGGAGCATCTTTCACAATCCCTGAAGAGATAGTTCACTAATAGACCGAGGTATAAGTAATTCGGCTCATTCACATACGGATCATGAATGTTTGAAATCCATATTATGCAAGGAGACATTGCTTTTGCTAATTCGAATTGAAGGGTGATATCAAATCGGTCTTTTTTCGGCGTCATAAACATAGCGCATTCGTCATAGTTAGCAGCTCCGTATCGAGGTCATCATCGATATTGTCACTAACATCTATCTCGATATTGTCACTACCATAAATATCATCAATAAGATAACCTTTAGGCTTGTCATCCAGGAACTTGTTCGGAAATACCGTAATGAAAGGAACATAATAGTTTGTCCCTAGGTATTTGACCAAATAGGATCGTCCAGTTCCTATAGAACCTATCACTAAAATACCCTTAGACGGGGATAGGGCTAAGCGGAGAGAAAAGAGTTTTCCATGAGATGGGAAATGAAAACTATTAGCCCCACACGAGGTTTGTAAATAAGTGATTGTCTGATAATGAGCAAGGAATATCCGTCTTTCTGCTACACGGGATCTATTGAACTCATAATTCATTAGTTTTTTTTTTATGAATGTCAACTAAGTATCGTAAGTAAATTGATCCCGGTTTTTCAACCATTTGATAACCAGAGTCATTCCTTGATAAATGATCACTATGAGTCAGACTCAATAGAATTTGATCAATCCTTTTTTTTGTCGTTAAGGTGGAGAATTGAACCAAGAATTCTCTTTCTTCATTATCAATCGAATCACTGTTCGCGACCCAGGATTCTATTTTATCATCAATTCAATCAACGTTCACGTGTTTTATTTTTCTTATCAATGAATAAATCTCTTTACTTGTACGACTTAGATATCTGGTATTTCTCGAAAAAGTGATTCGATTGATGGGATTTGGTATGATACTTATGATATCGATGAGATTTATATTCAAATATTTCTTCTGAGAACGTATTGATTTGACCCCATAAGTGGGACACCACCCAATAACATGTTGCCACCAGAAGCAGAACCTCGTATTTCTTCTAGAGAATCTCCTAATTTTTCCAGAGCAACTAGAAAGAGATTCTTTAACCAGAAAGAGTTCAGTTCAGATGTAGGATACCTATCCAGAAGTTTTCGTAACTCAATCATGTATGATGGAATCATCAAAGATTTGATCTTTTAGAACTCTGTCTGTAACTCACTAGAGGCCCGGAAAACAAAGAGAAGATGTGTACGAACGAGATATCCAGCAACAAGAAGAAGAAAAAGGATTGAATAGAGGAACTCCCGAGCATTTGGTGATCTCAGATGTATCCATATCAATGGAACGGGTGACTCATTATTTCGATGAATTATTTCTTCGGACAGAAGAAGATTATGTAAACACTTACACGAAATCTCACTTATCGGATTCCATTGTGGAAGAATCGCCCACAATTGTTTCTGAGGAATTGGCCATGATGTATCTGATCCATGCATAATATCATGAAAAACGGATACAAATTTTTGACTGCTACTTAGTATCGGCAATAGGTCTGAAAAAGTATTTAAAAGGGTGAAATTTAGATATTTGCACCCTGCCGAAGTAAGGAACCATGGCATATATGTTTTTAACAGATTCCATTTTGAGAGATTTGAAAAAGCACTATCTCGTTGAAGGGTTCTATACATCTGCCATTTCTCTAGACAAAGACTCCGTTTTTTCCTCTTTTCGGATGGTAAATATTTATCAGAACATGGAGTGTGAATCAAACCCATGTTTGAATTGAAATTGAGATACTGATGCAAGTTCTTCCCTTCTGAATCAGAGAGATTCAAATCTGAAAGAGGTTGACAATAAGTTCTTTCAAAGTTGACTATTTGTCCCTCTGTTAGAGGTGTTCCAGAAATTTCTGGGATCGAGTAAATAGCTCTACGAACGAATGGATCGAATCGAATTGGAAAATGGAAAGATTTGTACAAGTTATACCTTTCGTCACCACTTTGTGAAAAATCGTTAGGTATGAATATGTTAGACACCTTTGACTCGATTGATGAAATAGTATCTCTCTCCAAAAAAACATGTTTTTTTGGACCGACGCACAAAGAAAAAGTGTTCTTGTGAATGAACAAGATATTGAGGAATTGTCCATACGTAAGATCATAATTATTGATACGGGCCTTTTCCACATAAAAAGAGAATCTTTTGTTACAATCGAACCAGAAGTGATGTGGATTATTCAACAAACGAAGTCGATTTGCTTTATAAAAAGAAGAGATCAATGAACTTCTATGAAATGGTTTCACGGGATTCTCCAATTGTCTCGATCGTGGGATATCATTGAGAAATAGGAATCGGTGTTATCAAAGTCTTTCCTGCAATTATTTCTAGTATGAAATGAGTCAATCATCCACTTTGGTATCTTATTGAATAAAAACGGTGATATTGTTCCTCCATTGATCAAGAATTTCGATTTTTAGGAAGTATCACGATTATCCAATAAGAAGGGTTTCAATTTATTCAAGTGAACGATTTGAACACCTATCGATTCTAACAACTGATTGCAGAGTTGATCATTCGGCCATTTCAATTCATAGATATGGATCTCGGACCTATGAATGGGGATATTCCCGATACTCACAAAGAAAAAAGGAAGTGACTTAGAAAAAAAAAGAAATGACTTGGACAAAAAGAGAAGTGACTTGGACAAATCTTGTTTGTCGATAACCTCGGACCAATCAATCGAATATTGATTAATACGTAATCGACCGAACACTACTTGAAAACGGCTCCTATGCTCAGAAACGAAATGTTCCAAATGTTCCTGGAAATTCTTGCTCCCGTTGGCCATTTGTATCTATATGCATTAGGATCCCAATTCATGGATCTCTTGGTTCAAGAAATAAGAGGATCGAACCATTTCTTCTGACTCTTTTTCAAATTAGATAAATGTTGGTTGATCGTATATTTCATTATCGTTCTATGATTAAGCATATAATTTCCTATTTGATCCCTTTGAATTCCATAAAAGAATCGATTCGATACATTTCTTATGTACCCATAAGTGATATATTGGATTTTAATCAGATTTCGGATCAATCTATATTGATTGACTGCCTCCATTATGTTGTTGCTAGCAAATACCACTCTTTTTGGTTTTGGATCTTCCAAGTCATTCGCGTAGGAGATCCGGACCGATTTTTTTCTGATCCTTCGATAAAAAGATTCATTCCCTTCATCAAAAATAGGAGGTAGAACCAAGAAAGATTTCTTTTTCAATTCATCCCTGGAGTTGAATACCTCATTCGATAATTATTTTTTTATCCAACCCGTAGGAATCAATAGAAAAGGAAAATTCCTTATGATACACCAGATCTGGCTCGGTTATTGATAGAGTGAGTAGATCTGCCATTTCTTGAAATCTCTCTTCTGATTCAAAATCGCGGTGTAACGTGTACCCCCCTGTTTCGGTCATGGAGTAGATGAAATAAATAAAAAAATGGATTTTGGTTCAAGAATGAAATTTTATTGGAACTGTTCATATCCGGTTCGTCCTTCGGAACCATATCACATCCCGGATCTGATGAAATAGGACGAATTGAGACGGTATTTTGTAAATACGTAATTATCTTGAATATATCAACCATTTCTTTATTTTTCGATCGTCTGGAAGGGACAAAAGAAACATCTTGTTCTTTCTTCAAAAATTTATGATCTCTAGTGGACCTCTCAGTAGGATTCAAACCCAGATGAAGTTCTAACCATCTGTCAGAGAAAAAGGAACGAATTGATTTTGTAGAATTCCCAAGAATTGCTTCGATTTCTTCCAGAATAAGATGATTATTCATCTGCTTCTCACGTTCCGTGAATAGCCGGGACATTGAGGAATATCCAGAAAGGCATTTCTGGAATCGGTCTGATTTTCTCTCTGTTCGTTCCGTTTGAAGAAAGGAAGGATCCCAAAGAATCGATCTTTCTTTTTGTTATTGAATCTCTCTTTGATTGATCAATGTGTGATATTCCGAATCCTCATTACTAATCGAATCGAAAGGGTCTCTGGATTGATCATAAGATCCTTTCAATTGGCTAGAAATCGTTACTTGAAAGAAAATAGATTTTGTGGAATCATATTGAATATTTGACGATACATTCCGTACCTTTATAAAAATCCGATCCTTGCTTACCAACCACACATTGTCTAACCAAATCCAACTCTCTCTCGATACGTTCCTCAAAAAATCTGACTCGTGCAGATTCTTTCCCCAACTAATGAAGATATCTTGGCGGAATTGCCACATATGAAATTGAGCACAATTTTGCAAAGAAATACCCCACTTATTTCTCGAGAAGAGATGGGAAACATGTTCAATCTCATTTGATTGAATATTTGACCCAGCTCCTTGTTGTTTGAAGAAACCCTCCACTTCAATTGGTCTTTTTTCACAAAAAGCAGACATGAGATAACAAATCCAGTGTTTCACTAATATTTCGAATATCTGTCCCGAATTCAACTTGATTATATTTCTCTTCTTTCTCAGAGAAGACGATCAAACAATTCCCAATCAAGGTCCTCGTGGATCGAATCATCTGTATAGGATACAAAAAGAAACTCCAGATATTTGATATCTTTCTCTTTAAATGAGATCTCAATTCCAGCTACGGTTTCCTTAGATATCTTACAACTAGAATTCCACCTTTTTCCGATCCGGTTCCTCCACCACCGCGAACCCCAGATAGAGTCAGGCATTATACACTTTTTCGTTATTGGGAGAACCCAAGTACTCTCTTTCAGATCCATGAAACAACTCTCAGAGATCTTTTTCCCTTTTGGAAGATAGAGGAGCGAAACAATCAACCTATTAATATTGGAAGACCAAAAAGATTCATCCGATGTATCATTTCTGGGTCCAATGGAATTTATAGGTATAGGAAGAAGCCCCATCAAATAGATATTTTTTCTTTCAACCATATTTTGATTGTTAATACGATATATAAGGACTGATACTACAAGCAGTACTACACCTTTGATCGTGAAATATTGATTGCTTGTTGAACCCCGTGAATCGCGTGAAAGGAGGATACTCCAAATTCGGGGGTCAAAGAGTTTCATAAAACGTTCTTGGTGGGAAAAAATGTGAGTGAAAGATCCCACTGAATCGAATTTGGTCCATGAATCTAAGAAATAGTGAGAATTCGTGATCTCTCTCAATTCGGAGATCCAGGATTTGAATTGATGTCGTTTCATTGATTCATGTTTCATTGATTCCTCCTAAAGATTTCATTTCAATTGGAATTTGGTTATTCACGATGTTCGATGATCCCTGTTAAGCATCCATGGCTGATGGTTAAAGCGCCCAACTCATAGTTGGCAAATTCGAAGGTTCAATTCCTGTTGGATGCACGCCAATGGGAACGTTCAATAAGTCTATTGGAATTGGCTCTGTATCAATGGAATCTCATCATCCATACATAACGAATTGGTATGGTATATTCATACCATAACATATGAATAGTAAGAACTAGAATTCTTATCAATACTGGAACTCATAAGGAAGTAAATGGATTTATGGATGGAATCAAATATGCAGTATTTACAGACAAAAGTATTCGGTTATTGGGGAACAATCAATATACTTCTAATGTCGAATCAGGATCAACTAGGACAGAAATAAAGCATTGGGTCGAACTCTTCTTTGGTGTCAAGGTAATATCTATGAATAGTCATCGACTCCCGGGAATGGGTAGAAGAATGGGACCTATGAGATATACAATGCATTACAAATGTATGATCATTACGCTTCAACCGGGTTATTCTATTCCACCTCTTAGAAAGAAAAGAACTTAAAAAAAATACTTTATAACACGGCGATACATTTATACAAAACTTCTACTCCGATCACACGCAATAGGGCCGTAGACAGTCAAGTGAAATCCAATTCACGAAATAATTTGATCTCTGGACAGCAGCGTCATTGTGGTAAAGGTCGTAAATCCAGAGGCATCATTACCGCAAGGCATAGAGGGGGAGGTCATAAGCGTCTATACCGTAAAATAGATTTTCGACGAAATGAAAAAGACATATCTGGTAGAATCGTAACCATAGAATACGACCCCAACCGAAATGCATACATTTGTCTCATACACTATGGGGATGGTGAGAAGAGATATATTTTACATCCCAGAGGGGATATAATTGGAGATACCATTGTTTCTGGTACAGAAGTTCCTATCTCAATGGGAAATGCCCTACCTTTGAGTGCGGTTTGAACCATTGATTTACGTAATTGGAAGTAACCAATTAGGTTTACGAAAAAACCTAGAAATCAATCACTGATCCAATTTGAGTACCTCTATGGGATAAACCTCAACAGAAAACTGAAGAGTAACGGCAGCAAGTGATTGAGTTCAGTAGTTCCTCATATAAAATTATTGATTCTATAGATATGGTAATATGGAGAAGACAAAATTGTTCTAAGCACCGACAGAACCGGAAGCGCCCCTTGTTTCAAAGAGAGGAGGACGGGTTATTCACATTTCATTTGATGGTCAGAGGCGAATTGAAAGCTAAGCAGTGGTAATTCTACCCTCGGGAAAAAATAGAGATGTTTCCTGCGTTACCGTAATATGTGGAAGTATCGACGTAATTTCATAGAGTCATTCGGTCTGAATGCTACATGAAGAACATAAGCCAGATGATGGAACGGGGAGACCTAGGATGTATAAGATCATAACATGAGTGATTCGGCAGATTTGGATTCCTATATATCCACTCATGTGGTACTTCATCATAAGATTCATATGTCTAGATATCATTATATACATCCAAAAAGCCGTATGCTTTGGAAGAAGCTTGTACAGTTTGGGAAGGGGTTTTGATTGATCAAAAATAAGAATCTACTTCAACCGATATGCCCTTAGGCAGGCCATACATAACATACAAATCACACTTGGAAAGGGTGGACAATTAGCTAGAGCAGCAAGTGTTGTAGCGAAACTGATTGCAAAAGAGGGTAAATCGGCCACATTAAATTTACCATTTGGGGAGGTCCGTCTGATATCCAAAAACTGCTCAGTAACAGTCGGGAAAGTGGGTAATGTTGGGGTGAACCAGAAAATTTTGGGTAGAGACGGATCTAAGCGTTGTCTAGGTAAGCGTCCTGTAGTAAGAGGGGTAGTTATGAACCCTGTAGACCATCCCCATGGGGGTGGTGAAGGAAGGGCCCCAATTGGTAGAAAACAACCCACAACCCCTTGGGGTTATCCTGCGCTTGGAAGAAGAAGTATAAAAAGGAATAAATATAGTGATAGTTTGATTCTTCGTCGACGTACTAAATAGGAGAGAAAATCGAGAATATGTTTCTTCGTCTTTACAAAATAAAAAAAGATAGGAGTAATTAGCTGTGACACGTTCACTAAAAAAAAATCCTTTTATTGCTAATCATTTATTAGGAAAAATTGAAAAGCTCAACATAAGTATATAGCTCTCTATAATTAAATAGAGATTATGGGCGAACGACAGAAATTAAACCCGCGCGTGGTGGATTCAGAATCCACTGGCTTGATCCACTTGGCTACATCCGTCCCCAAATATTTAAATTTTATATCACTCAAGGTTAGATATTTGAGTAGTTATCTATTATATTTATTAATACTTAAATGAGTATAAGTATGTTGTACAAAAAAAGTAAATCCTTTTATGAAAAGGTACACTTTTTTATGGAAATAAAACAATACTAAAACTAAATGAAGGAGCAATACCGACCCTCTTATTCTATCAAGAGGGTCGGTATTTCTCCTTCAACTTCAACGCTTCATAACACTAAGACGGAAGTCTTATCCGTTTGTGGATGGAGCTTCAACAGTAGCTAGGTCTAGAGGGAAGTTGTGAGCATTACGTTCATGCATAACTTACATACCAAGGTTAGCACAGTTGATAATATCAGCCCAAGTGTTAATTACACGACCTTGGCTGTCAACCACAGATTGGTTAAATTCGAAACCATTTAAATTGAAAGCCATGGTGCTAATACCTAAAGCAGTGAACCAAATACCTACTACTGGCCAAGCAGCCAAAAAGAAATGTAAAGAACGAGAATTGTTGAAACTAGCATATTGGAAGATCAATCGGCCAAAATAATCATGAGCGGCTACAATGTTATAAGTTTCTTCCTCTTGACCGAATCTGTAACCTTCATTAGCAGATTCATTTTCTGTGGTTTCCTGATCAAACTAGAAGTTTCCAAGGAACCATGCATAGCACTAAATAGGGAACCGCCAAATACACCATCTACGCCTAACATGTGAAATGGGTGCATAAGGATGTTGTGCTCAGCCTGGAATACAATCATGAATTTGAAAGTACCAGAGATTCCTAGAGGCATACCATCAGAAAAGCTTCCTTGACCAATTGGGTAGATCAAGAAAACTGCGGTAGCAGCTGCAAAAGGAGTTGAATATGCGACAGCAATCTGAGGGCGCATACCCAGACGGAAACTATGTTCCCACTCACGACCCATGTAACAAGCTACACCAAGTAAGAAGTGTAGAACAATTAGCTCATAAGGACCACCATTGTATAACCATTCATCAACAGAAGCCGCTTCCCAGATCGGGTAAAAATGCAACCCGATAGCTGCAGAAGTAGGAATAATGGCACCAGAGATGATATTGTTTCCATAAAGTAGAGACCCAGAAACAGGTTCACGAATACCATCAATATCTACTGGAGGAGCAGCAATGAAGGCGATAATAAATACAGAAGTTGCAGTCAATAAGGTAGGGATCATCAAAACACCAAACCACCCAATATAAAGGCGGTTTTCTGTGCTGGTTATCCAGTTACAGAAGCGACCCCATAGGCTTTCACTTTCGCGTCTCTCTAAAATTGCAGTCATGGTAAAATCTTGGTTTATTCAATTATTAGGGACTCCCAAGCACACAAACTATCTATAATTGATAATTGAAAGCTTGTTATCTAACAATATAACATGACTTATATGCCCATGTCAACCAATATAAGATTCATATCCATACGGATAAGCTCATTATAATGCTTGGTGAATGAAGAAACTAAAGTTTAAAAAAAAAAAAAAAAAAAAAAGATCCATTTCATTTGTACTTTCCATCTAATATTTTGGGTTTCCCGGGACTCGAACCCGGAACTAGTCGGATGGAGTAGAGAATTCCCTTGTTTAAATAGGAGAAAAATCCCTCCCCAAACCGTGTTTGCATTTTTAATTGCACACGGTTTTCCTTATGTATACATCTAAGACTCAGTTCCCTAGACAGGATCCTAAGAAAGTTAAATACTAATTAAGTTGATTCAATTACAACTGCATATGCATTTCAGAATTGAAATGAATGAAAGCATTTTTTCGTCCTTTTGGTTTGGGATCAGTTCAATTTAAACGATCTCCTAACCAATTATGAATGATTGGCTAGGTCATTGACACGAAAAATATCTAAATATCAAATCTTTTCTCTATAGAACTTCCGGGAAGAAGAAACGCTTCGGAAGATCAAAGGGAGAACTTGTTCTTCCTCCGTAAAGAATTCTTCCAACAATTCCGAACCTAATATTTTCAAAAAAGCACGTACAGTACTTTTGTGTTTACGATCCAAAGTTCTAGCGCACGAAAGTCGAAGTATATATTTTATTTGATACAAACTCTTTTTTTTTGAAGATCCGCTGTAATAACGAGAAATATTTTTGAATATACGCCCAAATCTATCGAGAATATCAGAATCTGATAAATCGGCCCAAGCCGTCTTACTAATGGGATGCCCTGAAACGTTACAAAATTTCGCTTTAGCCAAGGACCCAACAAAAGAAATAGTTGGGACTTTGGTATCAAACTTCTTAATACAAATATCCATTATAAATGTACTTTCTATCATTTGACTCCTTACCACCGAAGGGTTAAGTCGTACACTTGCAAGATAGCTCAAAAGCTCGAGGGAATGATTGGATAACTTATTTATCTTAATTCTATCTGGTTGAGACCACAAGGAAAAATTACATTGCCATAAATTTACAAGATTCCATTTCCATTTATTCATCAAAAGAGTACTTCCCTTTGAAGCCAGAATTGATTTTCCTTGATATCTGACATAATGCATAAAAGGATCCTTGAACAACCATAGGAAGGTCTGAAAATCATTACTAAACACTACTACAGGATGCTCCATTTTTCCATAGAAATTTATTCGCTCAAGAAGGATTCTAAAAGATGTTGATCGTAAACGAAAAGATTGTTTACGGAGAAAAACTAATATGGATTCGCAGTCATATACATGAGAATTATATAGGAAGAAGAAAAAGCGTTGATTCTCCTTTGGAAAAAAAGGAAATTGCTTTATTTTGAGTAATAAGACTATAGCAATTACGATACTCATGGAGAAAGAATCCCAATAAATGCAAAGAGGGAACATCTTGTATCCAAGAGCGTAGGATTTGAACAAAGATTTCCAAATGGACAGGGTAGGGTATTAGTATATCTGACTGATAGACGCATTTATGTGTCTATTTTGTTCTCAATATTCTGTACTATTAGACTCGATTAAGTACTTATTGTGTTATTTTGTGTTTTTGTAGATGTTTTTAGAGAAATAAGCCTTTGCGGCGAAATGAGCTCGAAAAGTAGTGTTTTACACCCCAGGATAATGTACCGGAGGCACCTCAGAAATGCACCGGAAGCGTCCCAGAAATGTACCGGAGGAACCCATAAAAATTACTATTTCCACCCCAAAATTATTATTTCCACCCCAATTGCTAAAGGGACACCCGTACAAGATTAGGGGGAGGACACTTTTCTTCTCATAATTCAAATTTTGGAAAAAGGCGGGAAAATATTTCTTCTCACTGGCAGTTGGGTCGATCGATTTTTGGAGGGGTTAGAGTTCGATTAAACCTCTGATTTTCAATGGGTATTTGTGATATGGATAGAGGAAGACATTTTGGGTGTTAGGATCGATCATAATTGGCTGGAATCATCGCAATCAAGAAATCAGGAAGCACGTTCAAGAAATGAATATCACACGATCACATCAAATTTAGACGTGTACTCATGTGTTTGGAGAGTGTTGAATCAATTCTACAGCGTGTAAGATTATGTTTGGAGTGTTTATACATCATTTCAGCGCGTGGAGAGCTAAAAGGAAGAAAATATCCAAAAAATATTTTCTATTTAGGACGAGTAAAGAGAGAATTATCTTGAGTTATGGTGTGATTAAATGAGGCTGAGGAGTATAAATAGATTTCTGGTATCACAGAGAATGGGTGTCGAGAGGAGGTCCAGAGAAGCAGAAATCAAGAGTTGATGAAACTTTGTTTCTGCTGCTGCTGATGATGAAGAACACCAAGAACACGAAGAACAGACTCGCAAGGACAGTCGCTTATCAACAGTGTCTAAGACGCACAGACGTGGGTCGCAGTGCAGTCTAAACAGCAGCAGCACTTGTTTTTTATCGTTCATTCTGTGACGCTTTTTGTGCGTCGCAGATTACAGTTTTGCACCATTTTCTCTTTTTCTCTCCATTGTAAACACCATTTGAGCTATAAAAATATATTTTGAGCGTGTTTTCATCATGAGGAGCTAAAACCCAACACTGGGACGACGGAGGAGGCTGAATTTCATCCTTGGGGTAATTTATTTTATTCTTTTTTATGACTTTTGCATTAATCTAAAATTGAAATATGATTTGAATTAATTGGTTGTTATTTAATTTGATGATGTATGCTTAGCTTAGGTGTTTTAATACATCATGCTTAGGACTTACAATCAATGTTTTGAGAATCTATCTTGGCAAAATCAGAGTCCATGTTAATTTTATTGAGTTTTAAATTGTCAAAGAATATATGAATGAACCATGTATAGTGAATTCGGCCAAATCCTTAGTCCCAGTACCTCTCGCCCATTGTTAATATTTTGTATATATATTTTTATTAAATCTAAAAATTTCATTTCCTTCACAAGTCTGAAACGAATCCTATTTACAACAACGACTCTTAAAAAACATTAATCATTTTGGCGCCGCCGACGCGGATTTGTGCTTAGGTAGAATTTTTAGGTTTTTTTTTTATTCGTTTGTTCTTTTTACGTCTCTTTGGTTGTGTCTTTGTATTACAGGTTTGAAGTTGGATACTAAAGACTTGGAATCAAAGCTTAAAGCCAAAAGAGAAGGAAAAAGACAAAGCAAAAAAAAAAAAAAAAAGAAAGAAAAATTAAAAAAAAAAGAGAGAATTTTTTTTTAGAGACCTTCCATTTTTTTAATTATTATTATTATTATTTTTTATTTCTTTTCTTTTGCACTTTATTTGGACTTTGGACTTGGACAATTATTATTTTTATTTTTTTTTAAACCCTAAGGAAGGGTACATTAAATATAAAACTGTTTGCAGGGAAGGACGACGATTACAATATCGTCTCGACCCCTCGGGTTCGCACATGACATAGGAGTCGTGGCCCGAGTCGACTTCAGCGGTTCTGCGCCCATCTGGTACGGGAGGTAAGCTTTCGAAACACCCGTGAATCCCCTGTCAGCGGGTTTATCGTATGTCTTAAGGTGAATATATGTTGAGGATTTGAATACGGTTTTTTTAATTTCCTAGTAAAGGGCAAGGCCTGGCCAAATTAAGATAAGGACTCAGATTTCATCACAGTTTCCTTCTTGCCCGCTTTAGGAAAACGAAACCAAACGCGAACCTAAGCTTAAAATTTTGACTAGAACGAGACCTATAGGGTAACGAGATTAGTAGGAAAGTCGTTCGAAAAATATTGGTTACTCTTTTAGCATACTTCAAAGTTCATGATGGTTTCTGTGAGTTGAATGCGTGACTGCGCCGCCTTGTGATAGCGGTGAGGCCTTGGGTATCAAAGCTCCATTGAGCTTCCCTCGCCTCAATTCAACTTACTTTGACTCGGATTGATTCCAGAGGGGTTTGCTTAAATTGTAACGAATTCCCTTTCGAAGGATTAGAAGCTGGTCTAGAAACAATCTAAGTGGAGCCATCATGCTTGTTGTTTGCTAGATTTTATAGGTTTGATTTGGTCGAGTCAGCCTTGTTTGTGATTGTGTATAATTCCCTTGCAATTAAGAATGTCGAACTGGTATGATAGAAGCCAATACAATGATTATCGACCTGAATTTGAATACGTACATCATCCTTTTTATGACCATGTTGGGAATAATGGTTGGGAACGCCATCCTTTGGAAGGATATGGGTCATACCCTGGTGAGCCCAATTACTATCCACACATGCATCAGTCTTACGAGCAAGAAGATTATAGTACTAGTGCTTCGTCTCTAGAGGATACAATCAAACTATTGAAAAGTAGTCCTTTTTATGATCCCTCTGTTCCTATTCCTCCTTTAGAAGAGTCCCTCAGGGATTTAGCTAAGTCGACGCGTAAGTTAGCTGAGATGAATAGTGTAATTATAGATGAAAGAACTACAATAATGAGTGAACTTTCTATAGAGGAATCCCTCAAGCTGATGGCTGAGACGAACGAAAGACTTGCTCGAAATAATCTTACTTTCCAATATAGTGTTTCCAATAATACCCTTAAAAATGAGGATAGTTATTTTCATAATCAAGATGACGAGGTTAGAATTGGTAACACTACTTGTTTTGATGAGGTTCGATCTTTTTCATGTTATTATGATGAGGATAGTGTTGATGGAGAATCATACTTATGTAGGAATAGTGATCAGGAAATGGTTACTCCAATTGAGCTTTACAATGATAATATTATTTCTAGTTCAAATCCAAATAATTTTAATAATTATTCACCTATTCAAAAGGACGAGGATTTGACTAGAGATACCCTCGTTTTAGACGATGTAGTATTTCCTGTTTACAAAGCCGATAATGATTTAGAGGAACGAGTTTATTCTGAGAATAATGTTTTAGAGTCTAGCGATTTAGAAACAATAGTCTTAGACGAAGAAGATGAACTCGTAGAGCTTTTAAATATGAGTGAGTATGCATCACCTGAGTATGACCTAACAGAAGCAATTGACCATTTTCAGGATTTCGATGATCTAGAAATTAGGGAAATTGTAGTTAGTCTACCTAGAGACACACAAAAATCTAAGTTTGGGGGTGATTATCATTCTCCCTGTGCTTTACCTTTAACTCTTAGAAAGTTCCCTCGTGTAGGGATTCACATTTGTGCCTCAACCATCGTTCAATATTATCTCCATACAGGTTTTCCCGAACCTAATAATGTCCAGAAAGAAGTTCAGTCATTAGAAACCCATCCTCTGGTTGATGTGGTTTGCCCAGGCTATGATACCCTTATTGACTTTGTTTTCCCACCAAATAGTTTTCTTCCAAATGTGGGAACATATGATTTTCAGATGTGTCGGTTATTAAGTTTTGAGACTAAACCTAATTACTTTAGGATATTAGGGTCGACACATTTTCTTAAGGAAGACCACCTCTTTCATTGTGGTCAGCTGTGTGGGTCAAATATGATTGACTTATAGGATCCCCAATTATTCAGGTTGTTATTATGTGCTTCTAAATTTTTATTTGAGTTTTTACAGACTCTAGGACATAATAATTCGGATCTCACTTTTGAGGAGTTGCAGCCTAAAGAAATTTATTTATACCCTTTTATAGAACCTGAACCACAATTAGATGTAGTTGTCTTAATCAGGAAAATAGGTAAGGGCATGCTAGTCTTGTTCATTTTCTTGGTTTACTGCAGTTTCTTTTGGTCAGCTCTATTTGGTTTTTAAGACCCGCAGTTATTCCAGTTACTGTTATACGGTTCGAGTTGACTAATCCTTTCCTAAGTCTGGCTGAAGACTTTAAACTTAGCACTTCTTGGGAGGTAACCCAATATTCTTGCGACACGGTAATATCTTTCCTTATCTCTTTTGCTTCAAGTGGTAACAGTTTCTCCTTGTTCAGGCTTTTAATTTTATCTTTAGAACATTGAGGACAATGATAGATTTAAGTTTGGGGGTATGGGAGAAACATTTTAGTCGCATTTTTCAAACTTCTAGCGTCACATAGTACCCGGTTATCTAAGTTTACATATTGTTTCTCACCGAAAAGATAGAAATTGGAATGCTAGAGATAACAACTTATTCAGAAATTAGAGAAAAAGACATTGAGATCCTTGAAATTCAGGAGAGAACTTGTTCCTTTTAGAGGGTAACCATGATGGACCTAACCATCCATGATGGAAAGGCGAGTAGGTCAGGAGGAAATGCCAGAAAGACAAAGCAACCTCACAATGTAGTCTTAGTTACTGGATTATTACGACTCTCTCTCAGTAGAAACTTATCATCATCAACAAGCGGAGCGACATCAAAATATATGAAGAAAGTTGAAGACGTTTAAGGTTTAGAAGTAACAATAGAAAAGAATATTTCAAAAATCAAAGTTGAAGACTTAGCTACAAAAAGTTATAAGAACAAATGATATAAGTTGTTGAAGTTCATGATACCAAGACATCACAAGTTGCGAAGATCCAAGTTTTGAAAGTCCTTCTCTCATGGCCATGTAAATTTTTGTCTTGTAATTTTTTGTTTTAAAAAAAAAAAAAAATGAAAAATGAAAAAAAAATGTGAAAAATGAAAAAAAAAACATCATTACGTTCTTTTTGTTCAATAAGGCCATAGGGAAGAAGAAATTTATAAGTCAAGCAAGAAATCGAAGAGAAGAGTTAATTGTCAAGGTTTTATGAGGTTCGAGAGTTTATCATCAATAGTTGAAGACCGAAGAAGACGTTATTTCTACTGAGCACTGTGAGAGAGTCGAAGAAAGATGCATTTTGGTTGCTTTGTTAGTCTGCTTTCAATCTGGCACAAGATCTTTCTAGAACTGGTTTAACTCATCACACGTAATTAGTCCAGATGTGTAGCAGATGTCCCTCTCATTTTTATCTCTGTCCTAATCTTATCCAGCTGTAAAGCAGCGGACGCATCTTACAATGTTTATCTAGCTGTGTAGCGGATATCTCTTTATCTAGCAGTCGTGTGGATGTGTCTCCCCTTTTCTTCAGTCAGCTTTAGAGCTGGCACCTTTAATTTCTCTGGCATTCTACTTACTTGGAGATAGGTTGAGAATATGTATGTCCTCATAGCTCTTTGGATACTTGTGACCATTTGGGAGTAATGGTTTTGTGGGCACACCTCTGGTAAACCCTCCCGAGATTAACTCGGTTTTATTTATTTTTTTATTAGTTTTGCTCGAGGACTAGCAAATAATAAGTTTGGGGGTATTTGATAGAGCATTTATGTGTCTATTTTGTTCTCAATATTCTGTATTGTTAGACTCGATTAAGTACTTATTGTGTTATTTTGTGTTTTTGTAGATGTTTTTAGAGAAATAAGCCTCTGCGGCGAAATGAGCTCGAAAAGTAGTGTTTTACACCCCAGGATAATGTACCGGAGGCACCTCAGAAATGCACCGGAAGCGTCCCAGAAATGTACCGGAGGAACCCATAAAAATTACTATTTCCACCCCAAAATTACTATTTCCACCCCAATTGCTAAAGGGACACCCGTGCAGGATTAGGGGGAGGACACTTTTCTTCTCATAATTCAAATTTTGGAAAAAGGCGGGAAAATATTTCTTCTCACTGGCAGTTGGGTCGATCGATTTTTGGAGGGGTTAGAGTTCGATTAAACCTCTGATTTTCAATGGGTATTTGTGATATGGATAGAGGAAGACATTTTTGGTGTTAGGATCGATCATAATTGGCTGGAATCATCGCAATCAAGAAATCAGGAAGCACGTTCAAGAAATGAATATCACACGATCACATCAAATTTAGACGTGTACTCATGTGTTTGGAGAGTGTTGAATCAATTCTACAGCGTGTAAGATCATGTTTGGAGTGTTTATACATCATTTCAGCGCGTGGAAAGCTAATTAAAGGAAGAAAATATCCAAAAAATATTTTCTCTTTAAGCCGAGTAAAGAGAGAATTATCTTGAGTTATGACGTGATTAAATGAGGCTGAGGAGTATAAATAGATTTCTGGTATCACAGAGAATGGGTGTCGAGAGTTTGGGGTCGAGAGGAGGTCCAGAGAAGCAGAAATCAAGAGTTGATGAAACTCTGTTTCTGCTGCTGCTGATGATGAAGAACACCAAGAACACGAAGAACAGACTCGCAAGGACAGTCGCTTATCAACAGTGTCTAAGACGCACATACGTGGGTCGCAGTGCAGTCTAAACAGCAGCAGCACTTGTGTTTTATCGTTCATTCTGTGACGCTTTTTCTGCGTCGCAGATTACAGTTTTACACCATTTTCTCCTTTTCTCTCCATTGTAAACACCATTTGAGCTATAAAAATATATTTTGAGCGTGTTTTCATCATGAGGAGATAAAACCCAACACTGGGACGACGGAGGAGGCTGAATTTCATCCTTGGGATAATTTATTTTATTCTTTTTTATGACTTTTGCATTAATCTAAAATTGAAATATGATTTGAATTAATTGGTTGTTATTTAATTTGATGATGTATGCTTAGCTTAGGTGTTTTGATACATCATGCTTAGGACTTACAATCAATGTTTTGAGAATCTATCTTGGAAAAATCAGAGTCCATGTTAATTTTATTGAGTTTTAAATTGTCAAAGAATATATGAATGAACCCTGTGTAGTGAATTCGGCCAAATCCTTAGTCCCAGTACCTCTCGCCCATTGTTAATATTTTTGTATATATATTTTTATTAAATCTAAAAATTTCATTTCCTTCACAAGTCTGAAACGAATCATATTTACAACAACGACTCTTAAAAAACATTAATCATTGACACATGAGTTAAATGTGATAATTTATCCTCTAAAAAAGGAAATATTGAATGAATGGATCGTAAATTATGAGATTTTTTTATGTCCTTTCCTTCTAGAAAAGATACTAATCGTAGTAAAAAAGGAATTTCTACTATGACTGAAAGCCCCTCGGATATCATTTGATAATAAACATTTGGGTTGCGCGCAACAAATTTTTTTTGTTTAGCAACATTTGAGCAATTAAATGTTTCACAAGCAGTGAACTGGATTTATTATCATAACCTATATTTTTCACGGATTCATAAACAATTGATCCATTTAAACCATGATCATGAGCAAGTGCATAAATATAGTCCTGAAAGAGAAGTGGATATAGGAAGTCTTGTTGTCGAGATCTATCTATTTTTGAATATGCTTCCAATTCCGTCATTTAAAATTCGATTTGAAACAAAGGCAAAGGATTTCTTGGGTTCACAAATGATACATAGTGCGATACATTCAAAACAAGGTATATAATAATAAAAAACTAGACACCTCGGAGACAGATATGCTAATCAACGGATCCTACCTTTTTTAATCCAATTGATAATGGTTAGAAATCCTTTATTTTTGCAACCCGACCGCTCTTTTTATTTTGGAAAAAAATTATCTTTATCAATATACCCTTTCTTCTACACATTCGTCTCCCCTCCATACTATAATGAACATATAGTGAATAGTTAGGATTCATAAAAAAATAGATAATCCAAATATAGGAGAACCTTTTACCGCGTTAGGCACTAATATATTTTTAACGTATAATTAGATCGGGTAATCATTCAAATTAAGAACAAAAGCCCGTTGCTTTTTATTTCCCTATAATTGGAGCCGTATGGATCTATCCATTTATTCACTCGACTCATCCGTGAATTTATTTTGTCATGCTCCAAGAATTCAAACAATATCTTGTACCGCTCTGGTAAGTACGAAAAATTCTCAGAGTTTTGCATTGATACGACATGCTATATTTTCCATTCATTCCCTTTCAGGATCAGTCGTGATCTTACAAACTTTACCAATGGTATGGACGAATCCGTTGATTCATCCAAATGTGTAAAAGGATCTTGCCACACTTAAAATCCGAGTACTCTACCATTGAGTTAGCAACCCAAATAATATAATTATGGTGTGTAGATACGACCGAAATAAAAAAAAAATGGATTAGATTGAACAGACACATCAAAGGATTAAACTTACAGCAAATCTAACGAACACATTTTTATGAAGTAAAAAACAAAACTTATGGGACGTGGATAAATAGATCCATTTATCCACGATCCAATTATATTTGTTCAATACAGTATTGTCAATATGAACGTTGAAAACATAAAGAAAAAAAGAAAAAAAATCTCAAATATCACTAAAGGGATAATAAGCAAGCTTAACCCCCTTTTCTTGGTGTCATCCTAACAAAAATCATATCAAGAAAAAATATTTCATTTTTTCGAGATCGATAATTTGGGATTATATGAAAGCAATCTAATAGTTAATTCCTATATATAGAACAATAAAAAGAGTGAGAAAAGAACAAATTACGGGAAGTTAAGTTCACATTATGGAACCCCCACTTTCTTTTTCTTTGTTCATTATTTAAAGTTCGTTTGATTAAAGGGAAGTTCCTTAAACACCTCTGCCTTCTTTGAAATATCATGAACGGTTCCTTTGGGTTGAGCGACTTTTTCAAGGAAATAAAGAATAGCGGGAACGTTTGAATAAGTTTGATTCTTTATCGGATCGTAAAAACCCATTTTTCGAAGATCTCTTCCTTTTCGGGATCGAACATCAATTGCAACGATTCGATAGATGGATCATTGGGATAGATGTAGATGAACAACGCCCCCTAGAAACGTATAGGAGGTTTTCTCCTCATACGGCTCGAGAAAGAATGATTTGAATTTATGTATATAGTTCCAAATAGATTTAGATAATCAGCAAATCCATTAGACTTTTTTTGCATTCCTTTTTTTCTTCCTTCTTGCAGAAAAGAAAAAACCATTCGTACTCATAACTCAAGTTGTATAATTATCAAAGAGCTCAAAGGAAAATCCTTAAGCTTAGGCATTTTATTTATTAAGATGTCTCTAACCCCCTTTCTTTGTCTTGTTTAGAGTCCATTTTTTATTCCTCGCCCTGACCGAACCTATTGTTGAGACAACAGAAAATGGTGTTTTCTTGTTCCAGGATCCTTTATCGTTGCTTTGAATCATTGGTTTTAGACATTACTTCGGTGATCTTTAATTTTTCAAAACGACAGCAACATACCTTTTGTGATTTCTTTCTATCGAAGAATCAAATGAAGGATTGATTCCCATGCAATACACTTTTGTTTTGATCAAAATAGTTTTTTGACAATTCCAAGAAAAGAATTTCCTTTTTTTGAAACGTTTGCTCGAATTGGATACTTTCGATTTCTATATTGAAGATATACTTACGATGTTGTTCCGGCTTATTGATTGACACTAACCCTAGACCCTTTCCCCTGAGAAATGAATCAAGACTTTCTAATCGAGCTCCATCATGTACTATTTATAACCCAACAAAAAGGGATTGTTTTAGTGAAACAGAACAAACTATGTCGAGCCAAGAGCACCTTCATTCCTTTATAAAATGGTGGATGTAAGAATCCACAACCGATCATGTCCTTCAAGTCGCACGTTGCTTTCTACCACATCGTTTTAAACGAAGTTTTACCATAACTTTCCTCTAGTTTGGAGTCGGTATGGAGTTGATTCAATATGGAATCATGAGTAGTCATTGGTTCCATCGGCACATAGTAATCTATATTTTCATACTTTCTTTTTCTATATGGAAAGGTCCTTTTTTCTGGAGAAGTCTTCGCAAAGGATTCAATTTAATTAACCCCATCTTTTATTCTATGATCAAAAGAATTTATACAGAAAATGAAGAAAAAAACGCTTTTCTTTAATCTGTATCTTCAACAGAACATATTGTTCAAGACGATCAATCATGAAAGTTTCAACCTTTCTCGACCAACTAAGCTAAAAACACCTAACTAAAAAAAGGGGAGGGTCTTTAATTAAATTTCTAATACCGGAACAAAATGAATATTAAGTATTAACCAAATAAATGGGTCAAATGAACTGGAAAGGCCAGAAATGAGTCGATAGAATTAACATTAATAAATCTCACATCTTTTCGAGAACTAAAGATCGATAAAACATCATTAAAAGCGTTTCGTTTTTAAATTTTTATATTTTAATATCAATAGAATCTTTCTTATTTGATCGTGAAATAAATTAAAAGATTTCGCAATCAGTTCATAGCCAGTAGTTCAAAAAGTTTAATAGATATCTCATTTCCGACTCAATCACCCATAGATTTTGAATGAATCATTATCTCGGTGACGGAATGAAAATTTAATTAGTCCCAAGAGCCCATTCTTGTTTAGTTTAGACTTCCAAGATCCCCAGAGAATTAATAACTAATAATTGGACTCCTCTGTTTACTTTAGATATAGGGGAAGTAAGGTAGAGTTTTTTCGCATTTTCACTTTGAATGCGTTATTTTTTTTATTCAAAGACCATAAAGTCTTTCTAAGAAACTAGGAATATCGACGTAATAGGAAGACACGGAAGAGCCCATCTAATTTTTGAATTCAACTATTGAGCTATTTCCTAGTCAGGTAGGATAGGAAATAGATTTTGCTCTATCGGCATGTCATTTGCCCTGGGTTGTTTTGCGAGAAAAAAGGAAAGATATGATTCAGAAAAGAATCAGTAGAACTAAGCTAAGAAAAAAGGATTTTCGATTTTATTCAACATTACACTTTGAACCTAATTGGACTGCTCTGGGACGGAAGGATTCGAACCTCCGAGTCCCGGGACCAAAACCCATTGCCTTACCGCTTGGCCACGCCCCATTTATATTTATATTTGACACCAATAAACACCAATATCCGTATTGTTTATTCGTCAATTCCCACCCAAATATCTATGGAATAGAGTAGATTGTTGCTAGGATTTCATGCATATAGTTGTAGGATTTCACCAAATTTGTTGATCATTACAGAGAATTAAATTAAGATATTGTATGAAAGTATGACTCCTTCTGTTCTTGGTTGAGAAGTGAAGGATTTGTGATTGAGCAAGTAAAAAAAAAAAAGAATTTTGATCTACCTTACTTTCTTCGTTTTTTTCCTTAATATCCATAACTCAATCAAAATACAATTATCTCCAAGAAGGAAATGTTTGTTATGCTTAATATCTTTAGTTTGATCTGTGTCTGTCTTAATTCTGCCCTTCATTCGAGTAGTTTTTTCTTCGCCAAATTGCCCGAGGCTTATGCGGTTTTTAATCCAATGTAGATGTTATGCCAGTAGTACCTGTGCTCTTTCTTCTCTTAGCCCTTGTTTGGAAAGCTGCTGTAAGTTTTCGATGATATTTTTTTCCTACTGTTCTACCAACATGTATGATTTTTTCGATTAAAAAAGATTATAACAATTAAAACGATCAGCTAAGTCTTACATTCTGAACCCTCGATCCAAACATTTTTATTCTTGGATAATTGCGAGAAATCTGGATCACCTCCCCAACTTGACCTTCTACTTCAAGGGCCCTATTAAATTTAGGGTCCCCCACAATATAGAATTAGGTCATAAAAAAGCCTTTCCGTAACGAAAGAATCTTATTACAAAAGAATTTCTTAAAATTACTTTCTTTTTGAGAAACTACTTCGTTTCTTGGTGTAAAAAGAGGATATGTGGTATAAAAAAGGATACTCTATTCCCCTTTTTTTTACAAAAATGATCTCGGAGATTGTGTAATGCTTACTCTCAAACTCTTCGTTTATACATTAATGATATTCTTTGTTTCTATTTTTATCTTCGGATTCCTATCTAATGATCCAGGACGTAATCCTGGACGTGAGGAATAAAAAAGAGGAAGAGGAAAAAACCTTTTTATTGCTTGTTGGTTTATTCATTTTCTTATTTTTTTTATTGCAGACATTTAACTATGAGAAAATAAGATAAAATGAAATGGTCTCGGTATTTTTTTGAATGCAAAAACAAAGCAAGTCATCGAAGGAAACGGAAAGAGAGGGATTCGAACCCTCGGTACAAATAAATCGTACAACGGATTAGCAATCCGCCGCTTTAGTCCACTCACCCATCTCTCCAAATTGAAAAAATTACTATGTTACGCTTGAAGCCAAAAAGTCTTTATTTCTTCTTTCACTCTATTCTATAGATAGATAAGATAGATACAAATTGGATTAGCAATCCAACTCGAATTTCATTTCGATAATGGGTATATCTTGCATAGAAAGAAAAACGGAATCTCCACCCTTTTTAGCCGAAAGCTCCTTTTATTCCCCGGCCTGGTCAGTACCTAGCCGGGCCATTTCTTATTTTATTCCAACGCAATGAATGATAGATCAACTCATTTCTCTGATTTGAAAACAAAAAGACTTGTTATTGAAACAACAATGACAGGAACACAGAAGACTATTTCCAATCTTATGGTATAGGATAGAAGTGTCTTTGCACTTTTTCTCAATTTTGAAAAAGAGGGACCTATCCTATTTCTTAATATTATAACTATAATTTTTTTATTTCTTCAAGGGCAGTCTTTATTTGAAGACTTGAGTTGAGTCCATAAAAAAGACTCCGGGTTTTTATACTAGATCCAGTTGATTGGCTCGAATTCCTAAAATTTACCAGCGGAATATGAATAAAATAAATAGGGAAAGGGTATCTTCAAAAACTGAAAGAATCAAACTTTCTCTCTTTTTTGATAAAATTTTGTATTTTCTTGTAAAGTATTGGAGGGTTGAAAAAACGGATCTATGGACTCTGACACAATATTTTGTGACTTCAGTGGCTCTTTAAAGAACTCCCAGCAAAAAAAAAAAGATATAATCTTTTTTTATAAAACTTCTTTTCCTACCTCATCAAGTTCTACCGACAAAAAGCGTCAACGCTCCAATGTAATAATTATATTCTGATCCTATCTTTATTATCTAGGATTCCCTTGTTTGACAAAGATTCCATTCATATACAGTAATCAATTGTAGCGGGTATAGTTTAGTGGTAAAAGTGTGATTCGTTATATTAATCCCTTAAATAGTTAAGGGGTCTTTCGATTAATTTGTATTCCGATCAAAAACTTTCTTTCTTAAAAGGATTTTATCCTTTACCTCTCAATGAAAGATTTGAGGAAGAATATACATTCTCGTGATTTGTATCCAAGGTCAATTCAAAATTGAAAATTGGATTATGGAATTGCGAAGCATAATTTTTTTAGTTGGATCAAAACTTCCAATTGAATGAGTATGAATAAAGGGTCCATGGATAAAGAAAAAAGTGTATTTCAATCGTAACTAGATCTTCCATTTTTTCTTTGTAGAAGGGAAATTGAAGCGAAATAGCTATTAAATGATGACTTTGTTTTACTAGGGCCATCAACATATTGTTTCAGCTCGGTGGAAACACAACTCTTTTCCCCAGGATTCGCACAGTAGAAATAGAGAACAATAACTAGAAGTATTTGTTATAATTACCCCCTTCTAGAGGGATCATCTATAAAGCGAGTTGCTTTGAATGTATTCAGACAAAAAATCTAACATAGGTGTTATGGGTCGATTTTTTTTTTTTACAACTTAGATTTGGGAATCTATCCATTTTCCATAAAGGAGCCGAATGAAACCAAAGTTTCATGTTCGGTTTTGAATTAGAGACGTCAAAAAGAAAGGTTGAATCGACGTCGACTATAACCCCTAGCCTTCCAAGTTAACGATGCGGGTTCGATTCCCGCTACCCGCTCCATTTTAATTTTGATATACGCATCATTAATGTAAATACGCATATTCCTTTCCTAAATTATTTCACATAAAGAAACTGGATCCTTTTTTACAAACAGTAAGATAGTAAAAGAAAAATAAAAAGATAAAATACGGAATGAAAAGGCGTCCATTGTCTAATGGATAGGACAGAGATCTTCTAAACCTTTGGTATAGGTTCAAATCCTATTGGACGCAATTTATTTCCATCTATTTTTCTATCTTTTTATGTCAAGACAAATATTTTGAATGATTTAAATAAGAAACGCTTATCGACGATTTACTAAGAGTAATCAACTTCTTTATGCTTGTTCCTGAAGTAGAAACGTTCCATCTGTTCCTTAATAGCTTCCTTCAAAAGAACTTCTGCTTCCTCCGGAAATTTCTTGGTAGAAGATATGATTTCTTGCAATTGAGGTTTATTCGTTTTTAAGTAAGTACGTAATTGAACGAGGAATTTCTTTACCTGATCTATTTCTAACGAACCAAGATACCCATTCGTTCCAGTATAAATAGTCATTACATGTTCTTCCACGGTGAGAGGAGCCGATTGGGCTTGTTTGAGCAATTCACGTAATAGTTGACCTCTTGCCAATTGATTCTGAGTTGCGTTATCGAGATCAGAAGCAAATTGTGCAAAGGCTTCTAACTCAGCGAATTGAGCCAGCTCCAATTTTAATTTTCCAGCTACTTGTTTCATGGCTTTAATTTGAGCCGTAAATCCTACTCCGGAAACATAAAACCCCACATTTATAGAAGGTCGGATTCCGGCATTGAATAGATCGGCGGATAAGAATACTTTTCCATTTGTAATGGAAATTACGTTGGTAGGGATATAAGCCGAACATCCCCAGATTGAGTCTCTACTATTGGTAAAGCAGTCATACTTCCTTCACCTAAAAGAATACTTAATTTAGCGGCTCTTTCCAAAAGGCGTGAATGCAAATAAAAAACATCTCCTGGATAAGCTTTGCGGCCTGGGGGTCTCCGTAATAGAAGATACATTTGACGATAAGCTTGTGCTTGTTTGGAGGGATCATCATAAATGATTGAAGTATATCGTTCACGGTACATAAAATATTCATCCAGAGTCGCTCCTGTATAAGGGGCGAGGTATTGTAATGTAGCAGGTGAGTCTGCCATTTCGGCTACCACAATAGTATAATCCATTGCCCCCCGTTCCTGGAAAGTAGTCACTACCTGAGCTACAAAAGACGCTTTTTGACCAATAGATACATAAACACATACTACATTTTTCCCTTTTTGATTGAGAACAGTATCCGTGGCTACTGCTGTTTTACCGGTCTGCCTGTCCCTAATAATTAATTCTCGTTGGTCGTGCCCTACAGGGATCATCGAATCAATAGCAATAAGTCCCGTTTGAAGAGGCTCATATACAGAACGTCTTGAAATAATACCTGGAGCGGGAGATTCAATTAACCGGGATTCAGAAGATGAAATTTCACCCCTACCATCAATAGGTTTAGCCATAGCATTTACAACACGACCCAAATAAGATTCGCTCACAGGGATCTGAGCAATTCGTCCCGTTGCTTTTACAGAACTTCCCTCTTGTATCATTAAACTATCACCCATTAATACAACACCAACATTATTTGATTCCAAATTAATAGCAATGCCTATTTTACCTTCTTCAAATTATACTAATTCTCCTGCCATTACTTCATCAAGACCATGAATACGAGCTATATCGTCGCCTACTTGAAGTACGTTGTTGGTATTCACAACCTTTACTTCTCTATTATATTCTTCAATACGTTCACGGATAATAGTACTAATTTCGTCGGCTCTAATAGTTTCCATGAGACTTTCTTAATTCTTTTTTAGAAGCAAAGGAAAAAATAATGCCTGCAGTACAAAGGACTAATCGGTTATTTCTTTCATCGCCCCAAACATGTCAATATTAGCATTTATGGTGCGTAAATGTAACTCTTTGTTCAAACAACTATTCAGAGTTCCTAGATCTCCTTGTAAGGCTTGTTGGAAAACTCATTGTCAGACTTGATTAATCGCTTTTTGTTGTTCAAACTGAATGGTTACGTTTTTGTAATTTTCTAATTGTACCAAATTATTATAAGTTGAATTAATCAAATTTGATTTTTCTCGTTCTATCTCAGAATATCCATTCACTCGAAATTGATCGGCTTCCATTTCCACTTTTCGTAAGAGGGCCCTGGCTTTTTCCAGCTGTTCAATGGCCCCTTCACGTAATTCTTCTGAATTTCGAATAGTACTCAAGATCCTGTGTTTTCGATTATATAATAAATCACTTAATGAAAGTAGATTATCTTCCCATTCATTTCAAAACTTCCACGATCTCTTCCCGAACCAAACATGAATCTTTCGATTCATTTGGCTCTCACGCTCAGTTACTTATAAGGGATTCCATTTTTTTATATAATGAGCCTATCCTCTCTTCTCTGTTCGTATTCCAAAATATCAAAACGGATCATTGATCCACGACCATAATATTTGGAGGACTCTTCCGTCTAGAAAAAAATCTGTAATTATCGGCAAAGTTGTTTTTTCTTAAAATCCAAAAAATGCTTATTACTTTAATACATAGGCCGTCAATTCGGCATTGAAAAAAGGGATCCTTCCCTTTTCCAGTAACAAGTTCAAATCTTTTATTGATATGAGTGTTCTATATCGAAAAAATTCCCTACTTTTTTTGAAACCATTTCCATACTAACATAGTGGTAGAAAGAGTACCATGTTACGCCTAGACTTCAAACGGTTTAGCTTTAACCATGTTAATAGTTCTACATTATTGGTTGATAGAGAATCAAAGTGTATTTACTTTACCAATGAGTCGCGAAATGCTATGGTTCTTACATATGATTTCTTCACTTATTCAGAAGTAATTCGCGAGATCGTGCACCCTTCATTTACCTAGTTTAGTTCTAAAGAAAAAAGAAAGTGCATCTAGTTAGATCCAGCCTATTCTTGAAATAAACAACCCGCACACACTCCCTTTCCAAAAAAGATCAATACACCAAGTACTACATTTAGATTTATTCGATTTGTTGCTAAAATATCGGTATTAAACTCGAAACTCCCGGGGGATGGCCAGTGACCCAAAGAAACGAAAGAATCGGTTACATTTTTCATATGATCTCATCTTATAGATAGGACTAACAAAATCAAACAGAGTTTGTATCAATTCGTCCCTTTCTTTTATTGTTTGATTTATTCTTTTTTTTTCCTTTTTTTTACATAGATTTTATTATTCCATTTTGAATTTTTTTTGATATTTCAATTGAGGTTCCCACTCAGAAACACACTTATTAGAATTAGGTCCATATCTCATGTCATTTGTGAAATACCTCATCTTTTGCAACGCTTTCTAAAAAAAAGGGTTTCATTGGACTAAGAACGGGAAGGAAGAAAGCGAGTAGGTCTGCTAATTCCTCATCCTCAAATCAGTCCTTCCCACAGATATTGTCTCAATCATAAAGTGATTGTAGGAGTAAAATCTTGATAGAATTCAAAAAAGCAGGTGGGAAATCCAGGGCAATAAAATTTAGAAAAAAAAACTTTATATTCTTAGGATTAAACAAAAGGATTCGCAAATAAAAGTGCTAATGCCACAACCAACCCATAAATTGTTAAAGCTTCCATAAAAGCCAGACTCAACAATAAAGTACCTCGTATTTTACCCTCTGCCTTTGGTTGTCTCGCAATACCTTCTACGGCTTGTCCCGCAGCAGTACCTTGACCAACTCCGGGTCCAATAGAAGCAAGCCCTACGGCCAATCCAGCAGCAATAACGGAAGCGGCATAAATCAGTGGATTCATGGTAAGATCCTCGCACCAAAATAAATAAATGGTTAATGATACAATTAAAACCAATAAATACTACTATATGATTCCATTACTAAGATATATCCAATTAAAGTAATTATATTATTGAATCGTCAGAACTACTTCGATTTCTCGTTTTTCGTTCTCATCCATCGAGTCTTTATCAATTATCAATCCATAAGCCCAAGTTCTTCCATTTTTTAGTTCCAAAGCATTCTTTCAATTCTTCGTTATTTTTCTCTTATATATGCTCTTGGTTTCATGTGTTTATTCATTCGTCACAGACGAAATGGAAGGACTTCTATTGGAATCTTCATCTAAATTCATAGTGGGATCGTAAAGGAAATAAGATCTATGGATAGTTCATATATAACTAGTCAATATCTAATATCACATATACATATGTTTCTTCCATAGTGTAAACCAAATATTTCATTCTCATCTTATATGCATTCGGATTCTAGAAAAACATACACAATAATTGGTTTATAGCTATTACGTACACCTAAGTCGACCCCCCAACCTATTTTTTATGAAGCCCATTGGTCACTTCCTCTTTGACCTTTAGTTATCATTATCCCATATGAATCCAAATAGGCGGTTTGGTTGGTTCATTATCATTAACTCAAATCATTATCAGCCGGCCTATTCTAAAACGTATTCATAGTATCTCTCTCCAAAAGGGCCTTTCTCCCTTTCTCATTGTCTTTCTCTCTAAGCATTCCATTGGTTATGTATCAACGTTCCAACAAAAATACTTGTATGCATCAAAAATCCCAAGTTCAACGGGGTAACTGCATTAAAAAGGGACAAATTTTAGCAGATGGTGTTGCTACAGTTGGTGGCGAACTCGCTTTGGGGAAAAAAACGTATTAGTAGCTTATATGCCATGGGAAGGCTACAATTTTGAAGATGTCGTACTTATTAGTGAATGTCTAGTATATGGAGATGTTTATACTTCTTTTCGTATACGGAAATATGAAATTCAGACTCATGTGACAAGCCAAGGCCCTGAAAGGATCACTAATGAAATACCGAATTTAGAAGCCCACTTACTCCAGAATTTAGATAGAAACGGAATTGTGATGCTGGGGTCTTGTGTAGAAACAGGTGATATTTTAGTAGGTAAATTAACGCCTCATATGACGAAAGAATCATCATATGCCCCGGAAGATAGATTATTACGGGATATAATTGGCATTCAAGTATCCACTGCAAAGGAAACTTGTCTAAAATTACCTATAGGTAGCAGAGGTCGAGTTATTGATGTGAGATGGATCCAGAAAAAAAGGGGGGTTATAGTTATAATCCAGAAATGATTCGTGTACATATTTCACAGAAACGTGAAATAAAAGTAGGAGATAAAGTTGCTGGAAGGCATGGGAATAAAGGTATCATTTCCAAAAAATTTCCTAGATAAGATATGTCGTATTTACAAGACGGAACGCCTGTTGATATGGTCTTCAATCCATTAGGAGTACCTTCACGAATGAATGTAGGACAGATATTTGAATGCTCGCTCGGGTTAGCGTGGGATCTGCTAGACAAGCATTATCAAATACCACCCTTTGATGAGAGATATGAGCAAGAGGCTTCTAGAAAACTCGTGTTTTCTGAATTATATGAAGCCAGTAAGCAAACAGCGAATCCGTGGGTATTTGAACCCGAGTATCCGGGAAAAAGCAGAATATTTGATGGAAGAACGGGAGATCCTTTTGAACAACCCGTTATAATAGGAAAATCCTATATCCTAAAATTAATTCATCAAGTTGATGATAAAATTCATGGGCGTTCCAGCGGGCATTATGTACTTGTTACACAACAACCCCTTAGGGTAGGAGAATTGGAAGTTTGGGATTTAAAGGGGTTTGGCGTTGCTCACATTTTACAAGAGATGCTTACTTATAAATATGATCATATTAGAGCTAGTCAGGAAGTACTTGGTACTACGACCATTGGAGGAACAATACCTAAACCTGAGGATGCTCCAGAATCCTTTCGATTGCTCGTTCGAGAACTACGATCTTTGGCTCTGGAATTGAATCATTTCCTTGTATCTGAGAAGAACTTCCAGATTCAAAGGAAGGAAGCTTGATCGGGATGAATCAGAATATTTCTTCTATGATCGACCGGTATAAACATCAACACCTTCTAATTGGATCAGTTTCTCCTGAACAAATAAGCGCTTGGGCCAAAAAAATACTATCCAGCGGAGAGGTTGTTGGAGAGGTGAAAAAACCTAGTACTTTTCATTACAAAACCAATAAGCTGGAAAAAGATGGATTGTTTTGTGAAAGAATTTTTGGGCCTATAAAAAGTGGAATTTGTGCCTGTGGAAACTATCGAGTAATCGGAGATGAAAAAGAAGACCCGAAATTTTGTGAACAATGCGGAGTCGAGTTTGTTGATTCTCGGATACGAAGATATCAAATGGGATACATCAAACTGGCATGCCCAGTAACTCATGTGTGTGTAGATGGTGGATTTTCAACAAAGGGAAAAACCGTAAAATCATGAGGCATGTTTTTGACACGGCTTTCAGGCATGCAACGATTCATATTTTACGAAGCCATGATGAATATGTTTTCGAAAATCCTCCACTAGCTGAGCGTTCGATCCCTGGAATTTCGTCGTGACCTATATGCAGAATAATGTATTTGGGAGGTTCTCTGTAGATTCAGAGCTTAACGCCTTCAGGACGTCGGTAATACTCACTGTTCCCTGACTACAGTAGAGAGACCCACCTCCACATAGAAGAATAGTTGGGCGGCGGACGCCTTCAGGACGTCGGTGACACTCACTGTTACCTGATTATGTGGAGAGACTGTGCATAGATTCAGGCGGTTCTCCGTAGATTGAGAACACTAACGCCTTCAGGTCGTAAACAACATTGTGACTCCCTGACTATGCACCATTCAGAATAGATGTGACGCTTTAACTGGCTAACATCTTTTCTGCAATAGGTTAATTCTGTCGTGACATTCACTACTGAACTCCCAGAATAATCTATTATTGCTCTTATTCCATGGTCGAATCCACGGCCTGATCCCATGGAATGGCAATAACAATTGCTCCTATTCCATGGTCGAAGGCACGGCCTGATCCCATGGAATGGCAATAACAATTGCTCAGATTCTATGATCGAATCCATGGCTTGATCTCATAGAATGGCAATAAAACAACTGTACTATCTCATTATTCCGATTTCATGATCGAATCTACAACTGATCTCGTGAAATGGTGATAGATAATTTTAATTACTCCGATTATATGGTCGAATATACAATCCCATAGGGTGGTAATACTTGTTTTATTATTCTGAATTCGTAATCGAATCCACAGCTAATCCTATGAATTAATAATAAACAACTATTCATTTTATTGCTCAGTTTCATGAATTATTTTCCACTAAAATTCATAAATTAGTAATAAATACTCAACAACCGGGCATCTGGACTACCACTGAGTAAGCCCCGCAAAAATGGTGCAAGTGTACTCCACCATGATGCACGAATGAGCACCCGAATGCGCGAACGCGCATCCAAAATATGGACAAATGAGGAATCCCGCACAAAACATGAGAGAGAATAATAATATTAAAATAATGGAGAAGCGCCCATGGGTCGGGCCCACAGACGGCGGGCCGTGCCCTAGCCGTGGCCGGTCCCATGCTTCCTCCATTATTATTTTTTATTTTATTGTTTTCATAAACTCATGAAGACTCCTCCATCTCAGCAACTTTCCTTGTTTGAGTAAAACTCATGGTTTCTACATATTTTGGTGGTTTTCCCAAATTTTGTACAGTTTCACAAAAATAATAATAAAATAGGGAAAGGTGTTGTGGGACCGAGCAACATAGCCGTCCGGCCATGCCCTAGCCGTGGACGGTCCCACACCTTGCAATCCCTAATCTTTCATAAATTGTTATTTTCTCATCTTGTGAAACTCTCCAGTTTTATCAAAAATCATGGTTTCTCCATATTTTCTCAAATATTGCGCAAATCATGAAAAAGACAAAAGTCAACATGGTCACAAGACCGACTAGGCTAATCACGAAAATATATTAAAATATTTCTATTTAAATATTCACAAAATATTGATCAATTGAGCATACATGCTCATCCCAACAAAAATCAAGAATTTCCAGTCAAGATGAAACTCTTCTGAAAATCACTATGTTGCGCGAACGCACATCAGAAAATGCTGAAACCCTCAGTACGGAAACACAGACACCATGGTAACACGTGCATGCCCTCTTGACTGACCAGGGTCGTCCCTGGGGATTGCACAAAGCCGGTCCCACACGTTTTCACACTTCTGACCTAATTTGCGTAATTGCTCGTATTGGGTCCAAACTCTTCACAATCAACTCAGAGTTTGTGCAAATGCTCACCATCGGTCCAACACCTCCAAGGTCCGGTTTCATAACATCATGGTCGGTCCTTCACTTCTCCATAAATTAGGTTTTTTTTACCTAATGCTCAATTGAGCACTATTTCAATAAATGATGAAACCCATTTAATCGTCATTCCTTTACCAACCGGTCAACTCACGACCCTGGTACACGCTCACTCGAGCAATTGGGCATCACATGGACGCCCATCATCCCATGTGGTCGGTTCCTCCTTCGCTCATGACCTATTTTCAGCAATTCGTCAATTAATGAGCAGTCGACCAAAATTTAGGGTTTCGAACAAACGCTCAACAAATCATCTTTCTAAGCAGTTCAAACGCTAAATAGATTTATGTTGATTCAGCAATCATCGTCTGGATTAATTATATAATATTTGATAGTCTATAAATATTTTAATTAATATTATATTTTTATTGGGTCACGCCATCCATAAATAATTTTTCGAATTGAGTAATACTTTCTCAATCCACTAAAATTCAGTAAATAATCAGTAATTTGCTAAAGTGAGCAATACATGCTCAACTGCTCGAATATTGATCCAACTAATCAATATTTAGTAATCCGTCGAATTGAGTAATACTTGCTCAATTTCTCGAATATTAATCCAACTAATCAATATTCAGTAATCCATCGAATTGAGCAATACTTGCTCAATTGCTCGAATATTGATCCAACTAATCAATATTCAGTAATCCGTCGAATTGAGCAATTACTCAATTGCTCGAATACTATCCAACTAATCAATATTCAGTAACCCGTCGAATTGAGCAATTACTCAATTACTCGAATATTGATCCACAACCATCAACACCTAGTAACTCGTCGATACATACTTGCTCGGTTACTCAAATGTTCCACTGAGCAATTCATCATTCATGCTCAATTCAACAAAACATACACTAATTGTCTAAATCAGTCAACGTGACTAGTTAAATGCACGTCTGTCATGTAGACTCCACAATTCGTGAAACATCAATCACGTCACAAATGGGGGATATCACTTAGGGTTTTGGTCTGGCGGCCTACAGCACGTGGATTCATCCACAACGAGAAATGTGAGTAATTCGTGTCAATGGTTGAAGGAGTTAGCAAAGTAGTGGGTGAGTGATCAACCAAGTCTCCGCACGACCTGGAACCGGTTTCACCACGATCTCCCACTTTCCCACTCTTTCACTAAAGAAACCGTCACACTTACAGGGATCAGGGTGTTCATCATTCTTGCAATATAAATAAGTCTCTGGATACATGATTGAATAAGGACAATTTTTTCGAGCAATCACTCTCAGAAATTACATCAATCGCTAAGAACTTATTCACAGAACTCAACTTCAGCAGTTCACCATCATTGCAGAAACCTTCAACACACGCACAATCCTCGATTATCACTGATCCCACACGATTCTCAGCTTCCCTCCTACAGATCAACCCATCTCCCTCTTTGCGACCGAATTGACTCTGGAACGACCATTGTCTTGGTTTAGGCCGGAGTCATTCAGATTGATTTCCAGAATCTAAGCACCCCCTTTGCAGCGGTGCATCTGTGTGAGGTTAGGCAGTTCGCTCGATTTGAGGAATCTCCATCGCACGGTGATTCCCTCATTTCCTAAAAAACCAGCAAACCGTTTTTCCCCATCCACAGATTGGCGACCACGGTGGGATATTAATCTCTCGGTTGCAATCTCACATTCTCGAAAAATGTTTGGTCTTAGATCTGGGTTAATTACAAATGAACACGATGCTAGCACTAGCAACAACGATAACAATGAAGATATTCCGGAAAACATTCCCGCTTCCAACAACGACGGTGGTGATACCACTTCTCCTCACCCCAACAACTAAAATCATCCTCTCTTCGGCCGGCATTCTGAGGAAGTCAGGGAGAATCCTCCTACCGTAGCTGATCTCATGAAGGTGCAAGAAACCCTTGCCAAAACTCAGACTGACATGGATGCAACGCAGAAGGAGTTGTTCAATATTCTCAAGACTCTCACTGACAATATTTCATAGAAAACTCAAGAGAAAGAAAAGGACAAAGAAACATCTTCGACTGCTGATCCTGAAGCCACTCAGATCCATGTAGTAGACGATGATGAAGTCCACAAGGTTGCAGACAATCCACCAACGAAGGAACCTGCATGCTTCATCACCCGTGAAGTACTGGAACGCTTTATAGAGGATCAATGAAAATACAAGACACTGATTCATCGTCATCAACTTCCATATCCTGCTGCTCTGAAAAATATTCCTCTCCCGAAGAGCTACACTTCCCCAACGTCCGCACTATAACAGAACAGGGAACGCTCGGGAACACGTCTGTCGATTCATGAAGACATTAGGAGAGCATGAACACAACAGAATGATCCCAATCTACAGAGCCTTGCTGGAGAATCTGCGATTCCATACTTTCTCAGTACTTCGTGAAACAGCCAAGCAATCAGTAACTACCGCGCATGCTTTACTGGAAAGAGAAAGACCTAGACTGAGAACCTCGTGATACTCAACGTCTCTTAAACAGACAATACAACTTCCAACCTTCCATGAACGTTGTTGCTGAAGCATACTTTTCCAATCTCCCAGGATCCTTCGGAAGCGCAAAGAAAGGATAACCAATCCTGAAATGCACAAACCTCAACCCTGCATCAACAAACAAGGAAATGATCAGAAAGACTCAAACTTCTCTCTTCTCATTGAAGAAGTGATCGAATTACTAAAAGTCTGGATTCAAGATGGTGCAACCAAATTGACATTCATCAGGAGACAGCCAACTGAAGAAGAAATGAATAATCCCAGGGGAAAGACATGTTCAAAGCACCAAATTACATTGCGTCAGACGTCCGTCCATCTCGGAAATACTCCTTGAACCTTCATCCACAAACAAGGAAATGCACAACTGGGGACTGCTTACCAGTCCATCTCAGAGGAAATGAATTCGAAATAATATTGATCGATGCTGACACCGTCATCAACATCGTTCCACTGAAAACCCTGAGAGCCGCTGGCAAACTTTGACGAGGTTGAAGCAAGAACCTGCGATAGATGCATAGACATTCATCAAGAGGTTTCGCACTCAGGCAAGTATAATTCCTTCCATGTCTATGCCATTTATTTCCTCACATGTTATCCTAGCATGGGGACTCAATTCTGTTAGCAACTCTGCAATACGTCATGAATGGTAGCTTCACCGCATTAGTATTTCACCAAGTGGTTGAATCTGACACCGCTTCGAATCGAGCATCTCATCGAGACATTCACTACTAAGAGATGACAGAAGCATGTCAAAGAATACTTTAGGCATTTCTCCACTTGTAGGAATTCCCACGAGTATCAGAAATATCTGATGTCTGCACAAGTATTGAATCCCACCATCGCATCAGAATGCTGAATCAATAGAAGATACACGAGGCTGAGACGATCAATCCTAAGACATTCGACACTTTAGCGCTCAAGCATGTAAGAAGCCTTCGAATTGTACTCTCAATCAAAGAGTACACCTTCGATAATAACGCCTCTAGCTTCAGCACAATATCTCGACATGACACACTGGTTCAACACCGACACGATCAAAGTATAGATGAATTACAATCGACAAGCCCTCACTATCTCATGATAAGACTTCTGAAGCAGATGCATCATCATTCATCAATGGATGATACAAACTCCTTCAACTATGCTAAGTGAATGAGGGACGCACTGGGGACTTGATTTTATTGGAAATATCAATTCAATATATTTCAATAAATGTTATCCACATAACAAGTCATTGGAACCTGATGTGATTCCATGAAACGTCGTCAAACGGAACCTCTCTACATCAAAAGCCCCTGCACGACTGGGGAACTTCCTCTCTTCACCAATCATATCCAGAATTAAGACTGCTGCTGCTATCTACCGCGCAACAACATCGATTCCATGACGAAGCCACTTCACAGTGAAGTCATGTCAGGAGAATTTGGGTTGATATCCTAATACACCTTCATCTTAGGAATGCTCAACTCACCAATTAGTTCATGCATGTTTACTGGATGGAAGAGAAAATACTATCATCTTCGGTCTCAGTATCAACTCCAATCATAGTATCGGCATCAGCATGTGGAGGAACTTTATTCATGGTCTCAGCATCAACAGGCATTTATGGAGAACTTCCAGTTGTAATCTCAGCATCAGTCTCGGGCGCAACATCCGGCTTCATCAACTATCCATTCTCTATGGATCGTACTTCTTCAATCCCTAATGATTCATATCAAGATGTGTAGACCTGAAAACATTGTAATATGAACGTCTTCCCAAAGCTTACACGACAGACGTGCACAAACCAAAGTCTTCTACAAGATGTTCTCATCGCCTCCACAAATGAGATACAACACACTTCAGGCCATGGGTTTACAAAAACGTACCAATGGGTGGGGAATGAGACAATACTTTCTCAATGAAAAATGTTCGTCTATGTCTCTTATGCAACATATCAAAAGGGATCATCAATCTGACATACGAGCCGAAAGATATGGCCTTTTCCGTCAGGTATACGAAATCTGAAAATTTTGTACGGGATTACAAATTACAAATGTGCACGCTTCATTGGCTGACCTCTGCAACTCCAAATTGAGTTATTCTTTTCTCATTTGATAACTCAGTCTCTTAGCTTCAAAATTTGGGGTCAAGCATCGAATTACGACGTCGTATAAGGTTCCTACAGCTTCCAGAGCATACAACATGCAAGCAGAAATTCTTAGACGGGATTCATAACTTCCACAGTGGATCGGTGTCCACCACGTCTTTCCACTAAGTCCTTCATCAAGGTATCTCCAACTTTGACTATCTAGGTCTTTCCAGAAGAAAGAAAAACAAAAAGGAGAGATTTGACAAAATACTGGGGACTGACGGTCCACTGATCACGGCGATTGGTTTCACAGTCCAAGACCCATGGCACTAGACTCTCACGTGCTTATCATTCATCATAAAAGTAATGCTACCACCGGGACATGAAGCCATGGTCATTACATCACCCCCTCTCGAGATCAATCATGCGTGTCGTAACCACAACAAATTAATTAATATTTTTCTCACTAATTAACAAGTAATATAGCGATAGTAAGGATCGTTCCCACGAGGAGCAAGAGGTTTTAGTTGTCTTATAATGTCACAAAAAAGGGGGGTTTTATATTTTATAAAGTAAAAGAATAAACAAAGTAATTAAAAAGATAAAGTTGAGATCAAGGAATCCTTCTTCGTTGCAAAACAATGATTCAAGTTATGTTTTTCATCCACATGTTATTAGTCACAGATTATCACCAACCGTAGGTTAAGCAGCTAGCTCAGTGCTAAACCCCTAAATCCCTAGTATCACCGGATACGGAAGTTCTCGACTACCGGATTCTATTCACCAAACCACCTAGTAGTAGCTCACTCAAGATGTAATTTAGTTAAACGCATTAAGATTTATGAATTTATTAGGTTGATATTAGTAGTTAGACTCTTAGCTCAACGTCTACTTGCTAACGTTGTTTCCACACACAATTGCTCCACGGAATCCCTCCGCAAGATCTCGTGTTTGTTACTTGTGTAAAGAGTCAAGAAACGATTACTTATCCCCTAACTTTCACTAGCTTTAGATCAATTAACAAATCAATTTAGTATGCATCCTAAACGACCTATCAATCAACCATGAATGTATAAACATTCTTATTAGTAAAACAAACGATAATCATGTGAAACTTCAAAGTAGATTTAAAACAAAACTCAAAACATGTCAAGAACTAGGAATTCATCCTCAATCAATAAAATTAGCTACTCATGCTAAGGAGTTCACACAAAGAATTAAGAAAAGAGAAGTGTTGTGTGTGTAAAAGTTGTGTAGAGAACTTCTCTATTTATAGGCTTCAATTTCCTAGCAATCCTCTTAGGAATAGAATCCTCATTCCATAATAACACCACTTTCCCTTTGTAGCTCAACTACCAAATCCAAGTCTTTATCAAATCTTCCATCTTCTCTTTCCAAATCCAAGCCCAATTGTTCAAACCCATGAGTTTAGAAAATTCTTCATTAATTGAGTCACCGGAACTTCACTGGTACCAACGGAATACGACACCGGAAAGCTTCCTGCCGGTCGCTGGAATCTTCATCGTCGCTGACAGAATATTCCGTCCGGTACCGTTATATTTAACTGTCAATCTAACGGTCTTCTGTTAGTCAGCTGGGTCAAGGAAGGGAGTTAGCCAAGTCAGCTCAATCTTACTGGCTCTGAATTGTGTTCGCCTCTGAAATGACTAGTTTTCCCTTATCGCTCAATTTGGATGATTTCTTCTTTTTTTCTTCCGCATGACTCCAAAGTAGCTATAAAACTCAAAACACGCGTAAAATACATAATTTACAAGAAAAATAGCAGAGAAAGCATAAATAATAGATAATAAATAGGATGTATTCTACACCCTATCAAATTCTCCCACACTTAGACTTTGCTAGTCCTCGAGCAAATCAAACTAAAACTTACAACTTCAAAGCGTTCCAGCGTCCCAAGCATCCAAAGAGTTATGAGGACATCGAGTTTCTGCCTGCTAGTAATAAGAAGTTAGAAATACTAAAGAACATATTCTCATTCTTAAATGTTGAGTGAGAAATAACCACACCATAATGAGAGAATGCATGTTTGAGAGCGATCAATAAGCATTTCACCTCGACTTCTGCCTCACCAAAAAGGGTTTTATGAAATTGCACTCAAAGGATGTACTTTTATGGTTCTCACATGTGTATAGGTAGGAATGAAGAGAGAATTCCTGCAACACGTTGAATGGTGGGAAGGACAACTTCCGAAATATTTTAAAAACCCACATCTTTTAACGTTTTGAAAAACCATTTTTCTGACGATCTCTAAGAAAGGAAATCAACCACTATTATCGAGGATGAGATTACTTACTCACCTTCACATCCGATCGCCAATGATGATAACACCACTCTCACGACATCCAATAGAAACGTATTCCGCTCCTCATCTTCATCTTCTTGGTCTTCGTCTTCGGCTTCAACTATTGATGATAAACTTTTGAATTTCATAGATCCTTGACAATTTGTAACTTTCTTCCTCAAAATCTTTGTCGCTTGAAACTTCTTTATAGATTTTCCTTCCCCCACGGCTTATTAAATAAAACAAAAATAAGAAAATTCTTGTCTCGTTTTTTTTTTTTTTCATTTACTTTTTTTTAGAGACAAGAGAAATAAAATACAAAACAAAAGTGAAAATAAAAACAAACCATGGTCGTGGGAAAAGTACTTTACCGCTTGATTCTTCACAACTTATATCGTCTCGAAATCATAAACTTCAATAATTCTCACCTTTTGCTTTTCTTTGCTCTTGTAAATAAGTCTTCAACATGTATATATAATTCCGCTCATTGTCTAGTTTCTTTACTTGGATATGAAATTTTCTCTTTTCTTGTTCCGTTGCTTGTAAACCTTGAACGTTTTCAACTTTCCTTGTAGATTTTGATGTCGCTCCCTTGTTGATGATGATGGTGTTTCTATGGATCTGTTGTTTTCGAGAGAGAGAATGGTGCTAACTGCAAATCGAACTACAAGAAGGAGGCTTTCATCTATAGACGTCACCCTCATGATTGACAAAATTAGCAGTCAAGAGATCAAAGAGTAGTGCTTATATTGGTGGGAGGTTGGGTAGCTCACCATTCTACCCGGAATTAACGTACGGTGACACACACTCAAAAGAAAGCTCTTTAGTTATTTATAAAGAAATCTGGTCGGTGCCTCGCATGATATAAATAGGATAGTCTCCACTAATGATTGATCAGCAACTCTAATAATGCATGTCTCCCTGCTCCTAATTTGCATCACCGGCATGATTAAATCCATTATTTAACACTCTAACAAGAAAGAAATCCGAACGTAGTTCCCTAGCACTTCCAAGTTCAGTTATGTCGGTCAGAATTCTCTAAGTAAACATACCTAGAAGTATGCTAGTGACTCTAAAATCTCTAAAAGTTGGAGGTTTTATGCAAAATTTTTTTAAATATGCTTAACCACTCCCCCACACTTAAACCTTACATTGTCCTCAATGTAATTGAATCGTCCAAGTAAAGTAAAGGTGGGAAATCCTAACATGATATGGAACAAGAAAAAATAAATAAACAAAACAAAAAACAAAAGGATAAGAAATACAAAACCTATGGTTGCCTCCCATTTAGCGCTTGTTTTAAAGTCGACGGCCCGACTTGGCTTCTTGTAAGATTCACTCCCCATATACTAACAATCTGAAAATTTGGGGATCCACCCACAATACCTGTTTTGCAAACAATAACTCCATACAAATGTTAGCACAAGAAAACAATAGTGAAATTATCGCTCGATAGAAACTTCCACCACACTTATTCTTGTCCACACTCGGAAGTGTATAAAGAACATAGAATTTGGGAACTTCCATGTATTTCTCTTGGCAAACCTGCATAGTGTTAGCATCAAGTGTTTCCAATGGTGGATATCTAGAAACAAAATCATCCAAAAATACTTTCGAAGCACATACATTCAAACCAATAAGAGGTAAAGGAGAAGAATCAATATGAAAAGAGTTAGAAAAACCTTGCACAATCTCTTGTATTACGGAATCCTCTTCATCCTTAAAAAATTCAAGTGAATTACTTACCTCTTGTATATCATGGTCCTCTATCAAACCTTGCAACCATTCTTCGTCGTTTTCTTCCTTAACCAAAGTATTGGCATCATTATAATCATTGGAAAGTTCAATTGGGTCTTCCACAAAATCATTCAATTCGGTTTCATTCTCAAGCATCACCGCTTCAACATCCTCGTCATCAGAATCGGGCCATCCCTCTCTCACAAAATCTTCTTCGGTATAAATTGAAAGATCTTCTTTTGAGGGTGTTACACCATTTATAACAATAGGCAAGTCACATCCAATCTCCTCCTTTTGAATAGGTGAAGGATCGTTATTATGATCCGGAGTTGGAATAATTTTATCCTTGTTATAATAATTTTCATAAGGTTCAAAATCATCATCATAACCCATATAATAACGTTTTTCACGCTCCATTCTTAAAGCTCTTTTATCTTGAAGAATTTCTTCATCCGATGCTAGGCCTTCATCGATCAATTGATAGAACATTCTCTCAAGTTCCCTCAAACTAGGTTGCCTTACACCGAGGAGATCACGCATAGATTTAGAAGCATTACTATCCTCCCCTCCTAGTGATTGTTCACTTACATACCCGTCATAAGGTTGTCGATATGTATGAGAATATCCATAAAGTGTGTATCCTAAGGATGGGTGGAAGTTGACATAATGTTGAGGTTGAAAACCATATTGATTGTTGTAATATGCTTGCTCTTGTCCACCATACATGGAAAACTGGTACCTGAAATAAAAATTCTAGAAAAAAAAAATTAGAAGCAAAAACAAAACGAAAATAAAATAAAAAAACAACTAAAGCTGCTCCGCTGCTCCCCGCCTCCCCGGCAGCGGCGCCAAAATTTGATGCTTGTCGTAACCACAACAAATTAATTAATATTTTTCTCACTAATTAACAAGTAGTATAGCGATAGTAAGGACCGTTCCCACGAGGAGCAAGAGGTTTTAGTTGTCTTATAATGTCACAAAAAAAGGAGGGGTTTAGATTTTATAAAGTAAAAGAATAAACAAAACAATTAAAAAGATAAAGTTGAAATCAATAAGAGAGATTAGATCAAGGAATCCTTCTTCGTTGCAAAACAATGATTCAAGTTATGTTTTTCATCCACATGTTATTAGTCACAGATTATCACCAACCGTAGGTTAAGCAGCTAGCTCAGTGCTAAACCCCTAAATCCCTAGTATCACCGGATACGGAAGTTCTCGACTACCGGATTCTATTCACCAAACCACCTAGTATTAGCTCACTCAAGATGTAATTTAGTTAAACGCATTAAGATTTATGAATTTATTAGGTTGATATTAGTAGTTAGACTCTTAGCTCAAGGTCTACTTGCTAACGTTGTTTCCACACACAATTGCTCCACGGAATCCCTCCGCAAGATCTCGTGTTTTTTACTTGTGTAAAGAGTCAAGAAACGATTACTTATCCCCTAACTTTTACTAGCTTTAGATCAATTAACAAATCAATTTAGTATGCATCCTAAACGACCTATCAATCAACCATGAATGTATAAACATTCCTATTAGTACAAACAAACGATAATCATGTGAAAACTTCAAAGTAGATTTAAAACAAAACTCAAAACATGTTAAGAACTAGGAATTCATCCTCAATCAATAAAATTAGCTACTCATGCTAAGGAGTTCACACAAAGAATTAAGAAAAGAGAAGTGTTGTGTGTGTAAAAGGTGTGTAAAATTTGTGTAGAGAACTTCTCTATTTATAGGCTTCAATTTCCTAGCAATCCTCTTAGGAATAGAATCCTCATTCCATAATAACACCACTTTCCCTTTGTAGCTCAACTACCAAATCCAAGTCTTTCTCAAATCTTCCATCTTCTCTTTCCAAATCCAAGCCCAATTGTTCAAACCCATGAGTTTAGAAAATTCTTCATTAATTGAGTCACCGGAACTTCACTGGTTCCAACGGAATACGACACCGGAAAGCTTCCTGCCGGTCGCTGGAATCTTCATCGCCGCTGACAGACTATTCCGTCCGGTACCGTTATGTTTAACTGTCAATCTAACGGTCTTCTGTTAGTCAGCTGGGTCAAGGAAGGGAGTTAGCCGAGTCAGCTCAATCTTACTGGCTCTGAATTGTGTTCGCCTCTGAAATGACTAATTTGCCCTTGTCGCTCAATTTGGATGATTTCTTCTTCTGTTCTTCTGCGTGACTCCAAAGTAGCTATAAAACTCAAAACACGCGTAAAATACATAATTTACAAGAAAAATAGCAGAGAAAGCATAAACAATAGATAATAAATAGGATGTATTCTACACCCTATCAATCAACCTCAGTTATGGTCCCGTGACCAAGGTTTCAGAAGTGATGTTTCTGCGACTAACAGAAACAAGATGACACTGCAAGCACCACACTCATGTGTCAATCAAGGGGTCCTGATCTCAAATGAATCAATGACATCCTTCACCAACTGTTCAAGACACAAGCGAATGGTATAAAAACACAACATGAGTGTTTTACAGCAGGCTCGTCTGAGATGATTTTACACTGTCCTGTACAAACCAACGAGCTGGGAGCAATTGGTGAAGAATCTAGGTATGGGTCATATACCATTCTCTTCATATGGATGTCCTACAACATATCCAAAATTCAAAGCAATTGAAGAAACGAGCAAAGAGATGTGGCCAACACATTGGACAACATCAACATACAATCTGAAAAAGTTCTGAAAGTCTCCTGGAAGTTTACTGTATCGCCCTTTTTCATGCCCTAAACATGCTCAAAACTCAAAAAGCTTCTTCGATAAAGCTTGGAAATTTTCTGGGCTTGAAGATACATATGCAGATCGCGAAAATCCCACTTCGAACGAAGATTCTATGGTGTTTTGGTTAAAAGGCTGAAGTCTGAAATTTTCTGGTGACGTATTTCAGCAAAATTACTCGTATGCTCACATGGATTCTCATTCATTCATTCATTCACAAATCAGCAATTTCATACTTCTGTGAAGATATTACATGAGATATGCTTACTATGGGAGTATCTAAATCATTTGAAGGCTTGGCAATGTTGGAATATCCATTGGCAACACCGCTATCTCCATTCGGTTTGGGATTTCGGGAATTCTCCATATTCCCATATCCCAAAGAAGAGCACGCTTCATCAACGTGCTGCTTATCTACAATGATTTCTTCCTGGATTCATCAACAACAATTATTATTATTTCATTCAAGGAGATGCCACAATCACCTACACGAAAGAGATACTTACATCGATTTCTTCATCAAATTCCTGAATTGTTTGGCCGGGAACAAGTTGAAGACCGTCAACCGATGGAGAAAAAGTATGAAAAGAAATAACAAACCTTGGTCTCGTGATCTTAATTGCACGGTCAAAGTCATGACACAAGGAGCGCTAACAACTCACCAAAGAAACGGCTGGGGACTGCACGTCATTTGCTAACCTCCTGTAGTCCTTACTTCTGGGTTCTCCGCTCCCGTAGACTTTCTTCCTCCGTGGAGTCTACATTGATCCAGAATTTCACAATACGATCATCCTGGGGTAAAGCTAATGAAATAACTAACTCAGTATGAAAGATCTCTCACCATCACTCAGAGGTCCCAGAGGTACCATTTCTTAAAGTTTCATCCATAAAGATGTCATCTCTAGAAACACCATCTTTGGAAGTATCATCCTGAGAATCAGTCATTCTTGCAAAGTGGCTATTTCAGCACATCATTCATACAAAGCGCAGGATTTGACAAAAAAATGAATCATGGAATAAAGGTGCTCACAAACACGCAACAAAAATGGTAATCCTCAACTCTTACCTATTTACGGTTTCACGATCTTAGTGATAATAACGTAAAAACCTCAAAAAACTTGCTCGCTTCTTCAAACTTGCCAAGACGAGCAAAGTTCATTATTTAAAGTCAACACCTGACTTTTCATGAAACTATGAATAATTCACATAACCTTTCATGTGAACATTCGCTGATTTTCTACAGGTGTACATACAATATAAAATCGTCAAACTCATACATACATTATGTCATCACGTATACAATTGTATGCTTTCAGCAATTGCTCAAAAATCATAAATTGATTTTTATAAAACCGTGAACAACCCTCGTAAATTTTTACTGAGTGAACATCCACTGGTTTTTCGAAAATTGGACAGACGTCCATTCTACAATTGCGAAAACTCACATACAAATACTATTTCATCGTGAATAATTGTCTACTTTCAATAGTTGTTCAAAATCAAAACATTGATTTTACAAAAATATATAACATGAAACTCACGTAACTTTGAAAATATGTATTTTCTTGGTCCCTCTCGTGAACCTCCGTCTTTGAAACGAGAGTATATTTTCAAAAATAAAAATTTTCATGAAAGATCATAGACAAAATTTTATTACTAACAGACGCACGTGTATTCAAAAAAAAAAAAACTTTTCTCTCGTACGAGCATCCACCTTTGAAATGAGGGTTTATACACTTTGTGAAATCTTACATATTTAAAATTTTGGTTTTCATGATTTGGTTTGTTTCTTAAACTAATGAATAAACGCTTGTTCTTAAAACAAGGATTTCCTTTTGGGGTCGAGCCCGTAAACGTTAAACTGACCAAAACTGGACGTCCAACCGACCAAATCAAATCAGCAGTGCCTCATCCCTCCACGCTCACGGGATTACACTTTATCTTACTATCAGGGTCCTCATCCGTGCATTTGCTCGTACATGACATCATTGGGGTAAATCGAGGATTCTGAAACTACCTTTGTAGACTGAGTTCAACCACTGATCTCGTCGACTGAAAATCACCATTTAATGCTTACTGTGGAACATAATTGTTCCTCACTAAACAGGGGACTTAATGTAGATGGTGGATTTTCAACAAATGGAAAAACCGTAAAATCATGAGGCATGTTTTTGACACGGCTTTCAGGCATGCAACGATTCATATTTTACGAAGCCATGATGAATATGTTTTCGAAAAGCCTCCACTAGCTGAGCATTCGATCCCTTGCATTTCGTCGTGACCTCTATGCAGAATAACGTATTTTGGAGGTTCTCCGTAGATTGAGAGCTTAACGCCTTCAGGACGTCGGTGATACTCACTATTCCCTGACTGCAGGAGAGAGACCCACCTCCACATAGAAGAATAGTTGGGCGGAGGACACCTTCAGGACGTCGGTGACACTTACCGTTCCCTGATTATGTGGAGAGACTGTACATAGATTCAGGCGGTTCTCCATAGATTGAGAACACTAACGCCTTCAGGTCGTAAACAACATCGTGACTCCCTGACTATGCACCATTCATAATAGATGTGACGCTTTAACTGGCTAACATCTTTTCTGCAATAGGTTAATTCTGCCGTGACATTCACTACTGAACTCCCAGAATAATCTATTATTGCTCTTATTCCATGGTCGAATCCACGGCCTGATCCCATGGAATGGCAATAACAATTGATCATATTCCATGGTCGAATCCACGGCCTGATCCCATGGAATGGCAATAATAATTGCTCATATTCTATGATCGAATCCACGGCTTGATCTCATAGAATGGAAATAAAACAACTGTACTATCTCATTACTCCGATTTCATGATCGAATCCACAGCTGATCTCATGAAATAGTGATAGATAACTTTAATTACTCCGATTCTATGGTCGAATCTACAATCTCATAGGGTGGTAATGCTTGTTTTATTATTCTGAATTCGTAGTCGAATCCACAGCTGATCCTATGAATTAATAATAAACAACTATTCATTTTATTGCTCAGTTTCATGAATTATTTTCCACTAAAATTCATAAATTAGTAATAAATACTCAACAACCGGGCATCTGGACTACCACTGAGTAAGCCCCAAAATAATGGTGCAAGTGTACTCGACCACGATGCTCGAACGCGCATCCAAAATGTGGACACATGAGGAATCCCGCACAAAACAAGAGAGAGAATAATATTAAAATAATGGAGAAGCGCCCATGGGCCGGGCCCACAGACGGCTGGTCGTGCCTTAGCCGTGGCCGGTCCCATGCTTCCTCCATTACTTTTTTTTATTTTATTGTTTTCATAAACTCATGAAGACTCCTCCATCTCAGCAACTTTCCTTGTTTGAGTAAAACTCATGGTTTCTCCATATTTTGGTGGTTTTCCCAAATTCTGTATAGTTTCACAAAAATAATAATAAAATAGGGAAAGGTGTTGTGGGACCGAGAAACATAGCCGTCCGGCCATGCCCTAGCCGTGGACGGTCCCACACCTTGCAATCCCTAATCTTTCATAAATTGTTATTTTCTCATCTTGTGAAACTCTCCAGTTTTAGCAAAAATCATGGTTTCTCCATATTTTCTCAAATATTGCGCAAACCATGAAAAAGCCAAAAGTCAACATGGTCACAAGACCGACTAGGCTACTCACGAAGAAATATTAAAATATTTCTATTTAAATATTCACAAAATATTGATCAATTGAGCATACATGCTCATCCCAACAAAAATCAAGAATTTCCAGTCAAGATGAAACTCTTCTGAAAATTCACTATGTTGCGCGAACGCAGATCAGAAAATGATGAAACTCTCAGTATGGAAACACGGACACCATGGTAACATGTGCATGCCCTCTTGACCAACCAGGGTCGTCCCTAGGGCTTGCACAAATCCGGTCCCACACGTTTTCACACTTCTGACCTAATTTGCGTAATTTCTCGTATTGGGTCCAAACTCTTCACAATCAACTCAGAGTTTGTGCAAACGCTCACCAGCGGTCCCACACCTCCAAGGGACGGTTTCATAACATCATGGTCGGTCCCTCACTTCTCCATAAATTAGTTTTTTTTTTCACCTAATGCTCAATTGAGCACTATTTCAATAAATGATGAAACCCATTTAATCGCCATTCCTTCACCAACCGGTCAAATCACGACCCTGGTACACGCTCACTCGAGCAATTGGGCATCACATGGACGCCCATCATCCCATGTGGTCGGTTCCTCCTTCGCTCATGACCTATTTTCAGCAATTCGTCAATTAATGAGCAGTCGACCAAAATTTAGGGTTTCGAACAAACGCTCAACAAATCATCTTTCTGAGCAGTTCAAACGCTAAATAGATTTATGTTGATTCAGCAATCATCGTCTGGATTAATTATATGATATTTGATAGTCTATAAATATTTTAATTAATATTAGTAATTTGCTAAAGTGAGCAATACATGCTCAACTGCTCGAATATTGATCCAACTAATCAATATTCAGTAATCCGTCGAATTGAGCAATACTTGCTCAATTTCTCGAATATTGATCCAACTAATCAATATTCAGTAATCCGTCGAATTAAGCAATACTTGCTCAATTGCTCGAATATTGATTAGTTAGATCAATATTCAGTAATCCGTCGAATTGAGCAATTACTCCTACACCCACAATCCTCGATCATCACTGATCCCACACGATTCTCGGCTTCCCTCCTACAGATCAACCCATCTCCCTCTTGGCGATCGAATTGATTCTGGAACGGCCATTGTCTTGGTTTAGGCCGGAGTCATTCAGATTTATTTCCAGAATCTAAGCACCCCCTTTGTAGTGGTGCATCTTTGTGAGGTTAGGAAGTTCGCTCGGTTCGAGGAATCTCCATCGCACAGTGATTCCCTCATTTCCTAAAAAACCAGCAAACCTTTTTTCCCCATCCACGGTGTGGTACTTGAAACATCTTCCTAATTATATCGCGAATCTTTTAGATAAACCTCTTAAAGAATTAGAAGGCCTAGTATACTGCGATGTGTGATTTGATCAAAATTCTTATTTACAAATTGGGACTAAGAAACTGTCATCCCATTCACTCCGATTGGGATTCCCTTACTCTAACATGTCTCGTGGTAGGCGTAACATGAAGCTCAGAATTATGGATGTATTTAATACTACAAAAAAGGGAATTGATCTATGGTCGATTCCGTAACAGAAAAATAGGAATTGCTAGTTGTACCTCGTGAAAAAGACTTCTTTCGTGGAATTAGCCATTCCATTTCTTTTAGAAAGAAATTATGTTATAGTAAGCAAATATGACATGGTTACAAGGGCCTATTCATCGCGTATAGGCTTTAAGGGCATCATGTCATAACCGTCGAGGTTAAGTAGGGGCCTAAAAGATCGAATGGAATGATACATAGACAAGTAAATCCCTTATGAGTTCCAAGGTATTCTTTAAAAAGGGATTTGACATTCGAAGGGAGGTAGACTACTCAATAATTTTACATTTCATTTCATTGAAATGTTGGTTGGTTCTGATTGGGAACTTGAGTAAGGAGTAGAACGTTGGGGGTTTTCTATAAAAAAAATTTAAACGAGAAACCCTTATTTGATGTACCTACTTGAGCCGGATGAGAGGAAACCCTCGCGTCCTATTTTTAAGGGGGGAAATCCTATACTATAAAGGAACCTATCCAAATTTTTCTTTTGCTAGGACCGTAGCTAAAAAACCTACTTTCTTACGATTACGAGGTTCATTCGAATATGAAATCCAATCTTGGAAATACAGCATCCCGCTTTTTTTTACTACTCAAGGCTTCGATACATTTCGAAATAGAGAAATCTCTACTGGAGCAAGTGCTATCAGAGAACAATTAGCCGATCTGGATTTGCGACTTATTATCGATTGTTCATTGGTAGAATGGAAAGAATTAGGGGAAGAAGAGCCCACGGGTAATGAATGGGAAGATAGAAAAATTGGAAGAAGAAAGGATTTTTTGGTTAGACGCATGGAATTAGCTAAGCATTTTATTTGAACAAATGTGGAAGCAGAATGGATGGTTTTGTGCCTATTAACAGTCCTTCCCCCCGAATTGAGACCGATCATTCAAATAGATGGGGGTAAACTGATGAGTTCGGATATTAATGAACTCTATAGAAGAGTTATCTATCGGAACAATACTCTTATCGACCTATTAACAACAAGTAGATCTACGCCAGGGAAGTTAGTTATGTGTCAAGAAAAATTAGTGCAAGAGGTCGTGGATACACTTCTTGATAATGAGATCCGCGGACAACCAATGAGGGATGGTCATAATAAAGTTTATAAGTCTTTTTCAGATGTAATTGAAGGTAAAGAAGGAAGATTTCGTGAGACTTTGTTTGGTAAACGTGTCGATTATTCGGGGCGTTCCGTAATTGTCGTGGGCCCTCACTTTCATTACATCGATGTGGATTACCCCGCGAAATAGCAACAGAGCTTTTCCAGACATTTGTAATTCGTGGTCTAATCAGACAGCAGGTTGCTTCAAACATAGGAGTTGCTAAAAGTAAAATAAGGGAAAAAGAACCTATTGTATGGGAAATACTTCAAGAAGTTATGCAAGGGCATCCTGTATTGCTGAATAGAGCACCCACTCTGCACAGATTAGGCATACAGGAATTCCACCCCATTTTAGTGGAAGGACGTGCTATTTGTTTACATCCATTAGTTTGTAAGGGGTTCAATGCTGACTTTGATGGGGATCAAATGGTTGTTCATGTACCTTTATATTTAGAGGCTCAAGCGGAGGCTCGTTTACTTATGTTTTCTCATATGAATCTCTTGTCTCCAGCTATTGGGGATCCCATTTCCATACCAACCCAAGATATGCTTATGGGACTCTATGTATTAACGATTGGAAATCGTCGAGGTATTTGTGCAAATATATATAATCCATGTAATCACCTAAACTATCAAAACGAAAAAATTGACGATAATAACTATAAATATACAAAAGAAAAAGAACCTTATTTTTGTAGTTCCTATGATGCACTTGGAGCTTATCGGCAGAAACAAATAAATTTAGATAGTCATTTGTGGCTCCAGTGGCGACTAGATCAACGCGTCATTGGATCGAGAGAAGTTTCCATCGAAGTTCAATATGACTCTTTTGGAACTTATCATGAGATTTATGGACACTATTTAATCGTAAGAAGTGTAAAAAAGGAAACTCTTTGTATATACATTCGAACCACCGTTGGCCATATTTCGTTTTATCGAGAAATTGAAGAAGCCGTACAAGGGTTTTGTCGGGCCTCTTCCTATGGTACCTAAGTTAAGTAATTATATGATACCCGCGGGAATTCGGGTCTCTTCGATTCCACTAGTATCATAATTCCTGAATGTATACACGACGCAAGATCGAGGAAAGGAAGTCTTCGAATCACTGACTCAAACCTATTGTCGCTAAGACATCTATAGTGTGGTTTGTGATACAGACTCACCTAGATCAAATAAAGGAGGTTTGTGAGACAAATCCCTAGAGATAAGTTTGTGAGACAATCGTTATTGTAAAAGCAAGCTTAGCAAAACAGTTTAAGGTTATCCACTGTTTAGAGAGATTGTGAGTGTAACAAAAAGAAAATTGTAATAGTTTTCTTGTTCATAATCTAGAGAAGATATTTTCTTCGAATTTGGTTTCTAGTGTGTTCTGTTTTTCTAATTTTCGTCTATTATTATTCTGAATTCCGCCTCTATAATAATAATCACCAAGGTACAGAGATCAATACATATCAAGTTGGTATCAGAGCCAGTTGGTATCAGTAATATAACAAAAGTACATAATTGTTGATCATGGAAATAATCGATGTAATTGGAGGGATGGTGTTTTGAAGCTGCATCCACTATTTGGAAACTTTTTCTTCTTCTTCTTCATTAAGAGAAAATCCTTCACAAGAAGGATAATTTGCACTAAACATCATTATCATAACCGATTCCAGTAGTTATTGATTCTTGCTTGATTGAATCTTGATCATCGTCACACCGAAATTGATTGTCTTCGAAGATATACTTGAATATATCATCGGATTCCAATTGAAGCGCCAGAAGGCTATAAGAAATTACACTAATGGCGCATATAAATACACTCACATGACATGAAATAGCCATGAGATATCAACAGTAAAATAAAAAACAAACCCTAAAACCTGAAATCACAAATAATATTGAAAACATGAAAAACTAATTACAAAACCCAAATCTACTTGGAAAATCTGATATATCATACCCGAGTAGATTTAGATTTGGAGATGAAGAAATTTAGAAGATGAACGTTTCGGGATAATTTTAAAAAAAAAACGGTTATGTAAAAGGGAAAAAGCAAAACATTTTAGTTTTGGACTGAATCCTAAGAAAAGGATTAACTTGTTTTAAAATTGGGATATTTGGATCTTTGAGTATCAGGTCTCACAAGGATGGACTAGAGGATAAAAAAAAACCAACTAGTACGGGACCCCGCGAAAAGCCATCTCATATCTCCGTGCGATTATGGGTAGTTCTGATTTTTGTTTTAGACCAGACTCGGGTAAGGGTCAACGGTGCTGTTCTTTCGGACAAAGAACAATGAAGTAATGAACTGCAACACCAACTGATTTATCTCTTATAACCGGCCCCACAAGTGCTCGTGCTCATTAACACGTGACTGGAGATTTGGGGAACTTACTTTCCTCGGAACTACGAGATCTGTTGCAGTTTGTACAGAGAAGTCGGAAGACGGAGTGAAAGCATGTTCTGTTCAGAAGAGAAGAGAAGAGGAAAGGGAGATCTAACTAGCGTGAGAAACCAAAGGTAATTCAACTGAACCCAATTCCAGATAGAAAAAGTTTCTTCTTTAGGATTCAGAATCTATTTTGAATTCACAATACTCATTAATGCTTATAGTTTCGGTTTGATTAAAAGTTTTGTTCGATTAGGTTTCCATTTATGTTTTCAGTTTTATAGCTGGATTCTATTTCATTTCTTATAAATACACAGTTTCATGTCTTATTCAAATTCAATCAAAACCGCTTTGTGGGTGACCTCCAATTAACTGATCAAGTCTTAGTATTAGGATCTTATACATCTCACCGGAAAAGGTCTTGGATTAAGTGTTTGATTTGATTTGTTCTTGTGGGGTATTGGGTTCTTTTCTAGGAATGGAAAATCTTCCAGAAGATATCACGTTGAACATATTGTCTAGATTACCCGCTGAGTCTGTGTTAGAATGCAAATTAGTGAGCCCAAACTGGTTGAGAATCCTACACTGCAATGCTACTTATTTCGCTGTTAAGCACCTACATCACCAATTACGGCAACTCGCTGATTATAAGGCTAAACATGGTGGTGCTGATAAGTTGGACTCAGGGTGTGGTATCCTTTATGCAATGCGGTATGATAGAAGATTGTTGAAAGCTAAACTTTGCTTCGGAAATTATGGTCAGAGGATGAGTCACGAGGACCTTTCACATTTACACTGCCAGAATATGCACTCTCCACTCGATCAATATGGCGTTTCAAAACTTAAGACGATCAACCACGATCCTTTTCGTACATGGGAGAATCAACTCATAGTTGGTTCATGCAACGGTTTGGTTTGCGTTAATTTGATGTCTCGCCATGGGTTTGAGGATCCTATATATGTATGCAATCCCCTCACCAGAGAATACATTTATCTGGATAAATTTAACCAGGACTGTAAGTTTCAGGATTCTATGTTTATTGGATTTGGTTACCTTTCTCAAACTGATGAGTATAAGGTTGTTAGAATATTTAAAGGTCAGGACTTAATGGCACAAGTCCAGGTCTACACTCTAGGCGATGGCATTGGGTGGAGAGACAAAGGAGAGCTCGACATGTTACTTCAAAGTGAGCCAGGTATCTTTGTAAATGGATCTCTTTATTGGTTTGAATGCCTTGAACAGGAAATTGTAGCATTCGATTTGGTGTCTGAGGTCTTTCAAGTGATCCAGTCACCAACCTGTCTCGACTCTACGTTGAATTCTTACACTTGCCTTTGCTTGTTGGGAGGTTGCCTTTGCCTTGCTTATCAAGATCCTTATGGACCCCTCGAATTATGGTTATATAGGGAGGAGAAAGATAGCGGTCGTGGCACGAACGACAAAAAGCACTGCTTCTGGAGCAAGGAATATATGATCGCGTCGGAGACCAAGGGGCTTTATACACCCGTTGCCCTTACAGAGCGCGGTGAAATTTTATTGTGGACAGGTAAGATGCTCTGTTGTTATGACCCTAAAACGGCATGTCTTGTGGAACTTGCGAGTTGTTCTGATATGAGTAAGAGCTTTCGAAAAGGTCAAACAGTTCTTCACATGAATTCTTTTGTTTCACTAAAAGCGTTGGGAGAAAAGTTTGCAAAAATAAGTAGAAGACAATGTGACCAGCTGCTGGAATCATCAACCAGCAAGTGATGGAGGATAATGCGACCAACGATGGCACTGATATTAATAGTTGGTAGCACTAGCATATTATTTTTACAGTTTGATTTGATTTCCTCATGACTAATCCCGATAAGATATGCATGATGTTTTATATATCAATTAATAACATTGATTTTTATAAATCAGCAAGCTTCTCAACACCATCAAGCTAACCCTGATAAGATATGCATGATGTTTTATATATCTTAATTAATAACATTGATTTTTATAAATCAGCAAGCATCTCAACACCATCAAGCTAACCCTGGGAAGTAGATCAATACCATGAGGCATACCAGCTTCGAAATATTAGTCTTGACAAAATTTTAAAAATGACTAGATGCCGGCACTTGCTTATTCAAAAATTCAGAAAGTTTTCAGCATTCATTAACTGAAGTTCTATGTAAGCTTAATAATATGTGCAGTAGGGTGCTGTTTTATTCTACTCGGATATGTGCCTGAACTTAAAATTCTTGGTTTCGCAGTGACGGTGCTCTAAAGCTGTAACTTTTCTGGTTATCTTTTGTCAGTTCATCATTGTTTTTATCGATCTTATATGTACTTGTTATAGATCTTATATTTAGTAATGGGCATAACCCAGTATATTATGCTGTAACTTGCTCTACAAAGCATCGTTTCGAATTTATAAGAAGCAAATTCCAGTGATTGCTCACTGTGAAATGGACAACACTAGTTACTTATGATATGTAGAAATGGAAGATAATTCGGAGTTTGGTTCAGAAATTAGAATACGTTTAGGGTCAGGTGCTGGAGCAGAACAGAGTAGATTTCACCCGGAGATGAAACCGCCAGAGTGTGTTCATTGGCTGACTGAAAGAAAGACCGAGTGTGTTCATTGGCTGACTGAAAGACGGGGACTCTCATTAAACTGGACTTGTGACATGTCTAAAAATAAGATGGTTGTATTGTCCATTAGTCCAGATTTTTTTATTTTTTATTTTTGTGAACAAGTCATTTCATAAAAAGACTAGCACTCCAAAGGAGGCGGAGGCACAATTACATCCGAAATAGAGCCATCTAATATGGAGATATGTGAATTTCTCCTAATATTAGATTTATCCACTGCAAGTTTTTGGATAGTACAAGAAGGTGGGAGATTGTCCCAATTCATAACAGAATTTAAAGTTTTAGCATGCTGCGCAAGAGAGTCTGCTACTGCATTACCTAGTCTAGGCACAAAACGAAAACCCAAAAAATTGTGACAAACTTTAATTATTTTTGTTGCTTCTTCCAAGAGAGCTCTGCTTCTTCCAAGAGAGCTCTGCTTCTCCAAGAGACCTCCGAGTTCTTTCCTCTCAAGTAGTTGAATAAAGTTTTCGCAATCTCCTTCGATGCTGAAATTTCTGATGTCTTTTTCCTTAGCCCAAACTGCTGCCTGATACACGCCTACTGCTTCCGCCTCTTGCGGATCTGGTGTGATTGGTGGTCCTGCTCTTCCACTTTCGAAGTTCCCTGCCTCATTTTTCAAAATTAAGGCAAAACTCTAAGGAGTTACAGTTGAGTCTAACGCCGCATCTATTTTGATTTTTAGTGTGTCTCTCTGCTACTATCCAAGTAGGTGTTGGTTTTCCAATACTTCTCTGTTGCTCCACCTGTTTAGTGAGTTTCCTATCTCAGAAAAGAACATGTCTTTGGATGTCCTGAGCTAATTGAGTCATTGTCCTAGCTTCTTTTTTTCAAAAACTCTGTTGCATCTTTCTTTCCATATCATCTATATTTTGGCTAAAGCTAATTCCAGAGAGATTTCCTGTCTTGGATGATGTATCCAATCCTTATAGGTCTAGCAATGAGACAGAGGATTCTACTTGTAAGTATATAGGATTAGGGGATGACTCCCAGACCTCTCTAGCATAAGGGCAGTGAATAAGTAAATGTTCTTTAGTTTCTAATTCCTCACCACACATAGTACAATTGAGATTTATATTTTGTACTTTACCATATAGATTGGCATTAGTAGCAATTACATTCTTCAAGCATTTCTATAAAAAAAAAACTTTTATCCTTTGTGGTACTTCCAGTTTCCAAATTGACTTCCAGAAAGAGTCAGGCAGATGGAGACTAGTTATTTTCGTTCCAGTTTCATTCAATTTATCATACATAGATTTTACAGTATATTCCCCTTTTCTAGTCAGGGTCCATCTTAATTAGTCCTGATTTATGGTTCCATCTACATCTAGGAAGAGATTTAGTTTTAAAAATTTTGTTACAATGTCCTCTGGGAAAGAGTTTTAATGAGAGTGGTGTTCCAAATATGTGAATTTGGGTTGCACAGATCAGCTACTAAGGATAAATAATTATTACACGAATTTTTGTACTCTAGCAGAGTAGTAGTAAGATATAGTATCCAGTTACAAGTGCTAATGCTTAGTCCATTCCCTATTTCCCATATGTTGTACTTTTGAATGAGTTCAAGTCCATGACAAATACATTTATAAATCTAAGAACTTTTAACATGTGGTTTAACTCTGAGAGGGGATTTAGATTTAAAATACTTATTTCTCATAGTTTTTGCCCAAAGTGAGTCTTCTTCTTTAATAAGTCTCCAGGCTAGTTTTTCTACCATTCCTAGACATTCCTTTTGGATGGGCTTACATAAGTTTGTCCAGGCTTTTGGGTAAAAACCTCCAGGGTTTTCCTCGCCCCATCAGAAGTCACTCTGAATAGCGTTAATTTTCTTAGTTATTGTTTTCGGTATTATGAAACACCATATTTGGAAAATAGGAACACTAGCTAAGACAACTTTTATCGACGCCATTCTACTGGATTGGGGAAGAAATTTTCCTTTCCATCCTTTTAACTTAGACTCCATTCTTTCAAGAATAAAGTCAGAAGTTTTGATTTTCGATTTATCCATGAATAAAGAGGAACCTAAATAGGGATTTTTAAGATTGATATGTTCGAGTTTTGACATCATCCTTTGGTGTTTTGGATCGACCTTTTTGCTAAAAAAGACACCAGTTTTTCAAAATTGATTAACTGTCTCGAGGCTTTACTGAACTTGTCAATGGCTTCCAAAAGGTTTTTGCATTCCACTGGGCCTGCTTTAACAAATAAAAGACAATCGTCAGCGAAGAAAAGATGAGATATTGGTTCACTCTTTGGTGTTATTTTAACACCATGAAGAGTTTTTCTGGAGAAAATCTACATACATATAATGAATAGGTAGGGGGAAAGAGGATCTCCTTGACGTAATCCTCTGGTAGGTTTATACTGTCTACCAGGTATACCATTTAGCAGAACATAAATAGAGGTGGTAGTGAAGCATTGTTCTAGAAGGGCGCAAACCTCTTTGCTAAAACCTAAGAAAGTAAGGGCTTTTAAAAGGAAGTCCCGACCTACTTATTCGAAGGCTTTTGACATGTCGATTTTTTTTTTTAAATCTAGCGAAATAATTCACTAGTCCAAAATATTCATTAGAATATAAACCATTTCCAAGGCACCCGCCCGGGAAAAAATATCCGTAAGATTTGCTTGAATTAGTGTAATTCTTCCTTAACCAAGGTGGAATGACTAATACTGGAATTATACTTCAAAATACAAGACTAATAATGGAAATTAATGGAATCACCGATACTTTACCACATAATTTGAAAGATTCCCTCGCACTTTTATTCTTACACTATCTCACATTTGGGGCATTATTTTTGTGAACAAAATAAAAAAATAAACGTATTCTTATAATATCATCATCTACTACTTCAAAAATAAATCATTTAATTAACAGATTTTTAACCATTGAAGTTAACGATGGTGGTGTTATACCTTTTGAAATATGTTTATTTCGGTAGGTATATAAAGATATGTAAGGGAACTTCCTATGGGAATGAACAGATCAATTTTTTTGTTGAGCCAGGTGGATGGCCAAACTGGCTTTTCCACTATGGTAAAGCATCAGGCGTTAGATAACTAAGCGCCCGAGCGTAATACAAACACTAGCGTCCATGGAGAAAACGCTGGCGTCGGTCGCAAAAGTGATGGCGATTGTAGAAAAAACATTGGCGCTGGAATCAAGGACGCAGACGGCTACTTTCAAACGGCCACCGGAAAGGCTAGTTTCTACCGGCTAGTTTCTACCTCCATAAATGCGGTTCGAGTTTGATCTCACAAATTCACAACAATCTTTCATCCAATCAATCTTTTCTTAATTTCAATTTCTTTCAACCATGAATTCTGATTTTGATTCTTCCGAGGAAGATATGGAGATGGATGAAATTTTGTATCAAGAAGAGGAAGAAATGTGTATGGAGTTTTTAAATCAAATGGATGAAGATGCAAATCAAGATAGAAGAATGCGACATTTTATGTTGCAATTACAATCCGGGATCATACCAAAGCCTTTAGAGCCATATGAAGTTGCGACTAGAAGATGGTCGTGGCGAGATCGACATTTTTACCACGAAAAGATGATGCATGATTATTTTTATCATGATTGTGTCTATTCCGATGAGGATTTTCAGCGACGATTCCGCATGGGACTCAACTTGACGCAAAGGATTATTGTTGAGCTTTGTCAGGTACAACCTTTATTTAATTATTAGTATGATGCACGACATGTACGAGGCTTTAGTCCCGAGCAAAAGGTCACTGCGACCCTCCATATACTATGTTACTGGGTACCATCGGATTCCACGGATGACTACATCCGTATGGGAAAAACAACCGCCTTTAGGTATCTCAAATTGTTTTGCGAAACAATGGTCGAGCATTTTGTTCCAACCTTTTTAAGAAAGTCTACTCAGGAAGATGTTCAAAGAATAACTGCAGAAAACACCGCGAGGGGTGTTCCAGGAATGATAGGTAGTCTAGACTGCATGCACTGTACGTGGCATGCGTGTCCGGTTGAACGGGCAGTCCAATATAAGGGTCATTATCCAAAACCAACTGTAATTTTAGAAGCTTCAGCTAGCTACGATTGTTGGTTTTGACATGCCTTTTTTGGACTCCCGGGTTCAAATAACGATCTCAATGTTTTGTATGAGTTACCATTGTTTAAAGATCTTAAGAATGGGGTCGCGTCGCACTGTAATTTCACCATCAATGATCATCACTACACTCAGGGTTATCATCTAGCAGACGCAATCTATCCAGAATGGTCAACTATGGTTCAAGCTTATAAACAGGTAGCTAGGTTTTGGTCCGACGAATTCGAAGGATATGACGTACTTTAACACCCAACAAATGAAATGCAAAAAGGATGTTGAACGCGCTTTTGGCATACTGAAAAGGAAGTTCGCCATCGTAGCTGGGCCGACACGCTTTTTTGATATTCAATTAACAAAATTATGCTGACTTGTATCATTCTGCATAACATGGTTATTGAAAAAAGTAGACGTGACCCAACCTGGACTAGTTTTCCAGATGAAGATTTAACCAAGGATCTTGTGGTAGAGCATGGGCGTACGGCAAGAGAATACATACTTTCCACTGACAGACTCCAAAACCGGGGAATCTATGGACAACTAAGACAAGATTTAAGTAAAAACCTTTGGGCTTTAAAAGAAGCAACAGACAGTGCACGAGGTCGAGGCAGAGGAAGAGGTAGATAGATGTAATTTTCAATTTAGTGTTCTTGTTTATTTTAATTAATATGCTTTTTAATTTAAAGTTGTTTGTTAAAATTGAGGCAATTATATTAAAATTAATTTTAAATAAAATTTAAATAAACGAGTATAATTAAATTAAGCTAAACTAAACTGAATTAAATTAAAAGGCTACACTGAATTAAATTAAACTTAACTAGACAAGAATTAAAATCAGCTAGCAACACTGTATTCATCTTTGTTTTCTTCCGAGGAATCATCTTCGTCTTCTTCCACATTCACATACTGGCCAGTTTGTTGAGGGAGGACTTCAGTTTGTTGAGGGGCGACTTGTTCGTCCCGGACTTGTTATTGTTCGGCCGCATCCATTTTCTTAGTCCATGCAGCATATTGTCGTTCATTCATTTTGCCAACGTCCAAGGAGAGTAACTTGTTTAGCTTACAATCCATGTAGTGTTGTTCTCGCGAAATAATACTTTTCTGTTGATTATTTAAAGCAATGTCACGGTACCTGACTCTATCTTCCTCCATATGCATCTCGAATTCCTTGTGATCGGCATAGTTAAACTTGATTGAATCTCCTTCTGTCGTTCGTTGGGATGTGTCTCTCGCTGTTTTAGCAGCTTTCTACCCCCTCCTATTCTTCTCTTGATGTTGGTGTTAACGTCTAGATTAGTGTTGTGTTATTCCTGACTACTTGGAGTTTCATCAGGTGAGGAAGCAGGCCCCCCAATCTGAAAATCCTACGATACTGGACCATATGGTGATCTTGCAGGCACTTGATGACCTTCCAGAAAGTATGGATTAAACTTGTTAAGCACCCTCAAAATGGTGAAACACTTTTCATGTTGGAAGTTAGAACCTTTATGGGATCTTTTCCACTCTTCCCGACATCTTCGTTCCACATCCGGTTCGACTTCACCGTTTTTTTTGTTATTCCACATTTGAGTGAGCTACATATTCACTAACGGCTCCTGAAATTGTGCAAAAACGATGAGACAACCCATCACCATCACGTCTATTGGGGTTACCTGTTTCTTCAGAAATTTTTTGAAAAATCTTATCATAAAATTTTATTTTTTTTCTTGATAAATACCATTGATTTCATCTAATGTATATAATACATAATTTCTACAAAGTGACTCGTCTTCATCCATCGTATACTTGACACCCCCGGATTCTTGTGTTTCTTGGTTGTTGTGTTTCTTGTTGTGATTGTTGTCGTGTTTGTTGTTGTGATTGTTGTTGTGATTGTTGTGGTGTTTGTTGTGGTGTTTGTTATTGTGTTTGTTGTGGTGTTTGTTGTTGTGATCGTTGTTGTGAGGATGCCATATTTGTTAGAAATAAAATGTGGAGAGATGAAGTTTTTTCTAGTAGATTGAGTTGATATGAATTGTTTTGTTTGAAGAAAAAAAAATCAGAGATGATATGAAATTGTGTAATTTTGAGGTAGTGATGAAGAAGGTGTGAGTTTGTGTCCTGATATGAACTGAATTTATAGAGAAATAAAAAAGAGTATCAGCAGTTGGATTGAAGAAGCAGTTGGCGCTTTTAGGATGAACGCTGGCGTTTCACCTTTCACCGCGCGCTGGAAAGAAAAGCATCAGCGCCTTTGTCTCAAACGCCAGCGCTGGCGTTCGAGACAAGCTCGCCCGGCCTATCATCAAATGCTCGCTACACCCTCCAACTCTCCATTTTTCATGTTTATTGAGTCCATAGTGGGAGCAGAACGAACAAAGTATCAAGTTTGTTCATTCCATAGGAACTGCTCTAAACGACCATAACTGTGAGAATAAAAGTACCAAGGGGTCCTCCTTCTTAAATACATTTATACAGTAGTCTTTTCGTTTCTATTTCTCCCTTCTCTCTTTCTGGAGAACCCTCTATTTCTTCGAATCGTCTACGTAGTAATAATACTAATCTCATCGAAAATGAACCCTGAAAGATAGAAATCTACTAGAACTTATTTTTCGGCTATGCATAGCTGAAGGTTCTTATTCCGGTTAGTTTTTTTTTAATAATCTATTTAATTTCGTTGAATGAAAATCACCTGCGGTTTTATTGTTTTTGCAAAGAAATCAATGGTTTTTCTTGTATGTGGAATTTAAAAAAAGGTGACTTTTTGAGTTTCAGGAATTTCAGCGAGTATTATCATGCCATTGTTAGGTTTCATCCATGGGTTTTTACCAGTGATTTTGTTTCTGCAGTTATGGTTGGAAGATAGAATTGTTGGAGCCCTATTATTCATAATGGTTCTTTGATGATGATCCTACCATTTATGTCAGTGTTGTTGCTCTACGGAAATGACTAGGAGTGAGTAGGAAGATTTTTCCTTGGCTCACCCGAGTGTTCCTTTTCAGTGCTCGTTTGCTAATTTGCAGCTTACATACAGGTACAAAGACATGGATGTTGTTTTTAAGTACATAAAGATATCAAAATTAGCTAGTTCTGAAGGCAGACATAGGTTGGCGAGGGAGGTTATGGTGTTAACACAACGATAATCTTGTTACGCTATATCTGCTGTTATAGGTATTTGTTTTTTGTTGATTTTTATTTGGAAATGGACTTTAATTAAACAATATGTGAAACAGTAAGCTGTATTTATTTTTGTTAGCTAGTCAGCTCTAGATTTACGAATAACCCATGATGCACCAATCATTTACTTTCCCTTTACTTTTGCATCCAAATGCGTATGTGCAGTTATTGTTTTATTTTGGTATCTGACGATTGGATAACAAGTTTTAGTTTTGCCTGTGAGGAGGACAACAGGGCTAGAAGTCTTAACTGTTTGGCTTTATTGTTCTTCTTTTTATATATTATGCATATTATTCTGTTCTGGACATAATCATCCTAATTGCTTATTTTTCAAATATGTGTGATAGAAATCCAGCAGTTAGCTGAAGTATTTGTGCCCGTCGTGGCGTCGTTTGTTTTATAACACTGAACATTAAAAGCCTTTGAGATGAGAAACTGCAGCTCATTGGGGGCAGCAGTCTAGCCTGTTATGATAATAGTCATAGAGATTATGAGAGGTGCTTCTCTTCAGAAATATTTGCATAATATGCGTCCTTGTTGTCCTGATCTTAGGCAGTCCATAAGCCGTGTGTTAAAAATATCTACCGTGGAATGAAGAGCTTCCATTTAAATGGCATCATACATCGTGATCTCAAACCTGGTAAGCATCACCAGCTACACAAAAATCATGTCTATAAAAGTTTCTTTTTCACAAAATATGCTAGTCACAGAAGATTGTATGAAACTTAAACTGGCTGACTTGCGGATAGCCTGGGGAAAAAACAGCTGGAGAAATGATGACTTGAGAAGCTGGTACTTACAAATGGATGGCTCCGGGGGTACGGATTCAATCTAACTATGCTGGCCTGCTCTTTCCGAAGACATCGTCTGGGAAATCCTACTATTACTGTTTTTTTCACCTTTCTCTCTTTGCAGTCCCACAATGAATCAGGTATACAGCAAAGAGCCGCTTGATCGTGGAGGAAAGAAACACTATCTCTGATCATAAGGTTGACATCTGCAGCTTCTCCATGGTCTTCTGGAGTAGCTCACAACATGGTACACCATACAAGGAATGTCCAACATGCAGGCAGCATTTTGCCGTGCCAACTTGTTTTCTGACATTATAATATTTGACCCAGATTATCATAAATTGCTCTCTTATGAATTCGGGTACTTGTACTATCTAGCTTGATCTGCTGCCGATTTATAGGAGTCCCATTTTGAACTGTTTGAAGCAAGTTGGAAAAAAAGCCCGCTGCATTTTTGCATCTCTCTTGCTCTTTTACTGCTTATTAAAACTACTGTTTGCAAAGCTTGACAGCGAATTGGTTCATTTTTATGATCAGAAAATGTGAGGCCAAATGTAAAGAAGCTCCTTGAAGGAATTTATCTCTCTCATCGAGTCTTGCTGGGCTGAAGACCCAAGAACCTGGCGAGAGTTCACAGAGATTAGCATCATTTTGTCGCAATACCGTAAAATCCACCACCTCTACACCACTTTTGGTGCCTCTGGAACAAGTTTTTCAACAGAAAAATCAGAACATAACGATTGAGCAGCAGCAACAGCAACAAATCTTCAGTAAGTTAGAAGCTGACTCCCCTAATACTGGTCATCTGACTAAGGACTTATCCTCCAACTCTCACAGTTGCTTTGGTTAATGATTTTGGGGTGATAGTCCAGTTGCTTCTGGAACAATGAAGGTAGCAATCATTCTTTTTCTTTTTTTTTTTGCTTTTTTTTATTGGTTAGAGAGATGAATTTATAGGCTGTATACAGGCAGTGGCTGTTTTTCAGCTTGCCTAACTATATCATCATAAAGATGCTGTACATAGAGGATCTTCTAAACAATGAAAATGTTCATATAACTGACAGAAACATAATAAAAATAAATGAACAGTTGCTCAGGTATTCGCGAACAAATCAAGGGTTCTTGCTGTTTTATGTAGAATAAAAAATTGTGGGATTTTGAGTTATAGGAATTTCAGTGAGTATGCCATGCCGTTGTTAAGTTTAATGAATGGGTTTTTACTATACTAATTTTATTTCTGCAATTATGAACGGAGTATAAAATTGTGGAGCCCTATTATTTGTAATGGATTTCTAATGATGCTCCCATTTAGTGTTGTTGTGGTTGTTCTAGGGCAATGCTCTAGGAAAATGATTGTTTGCTAGTAGGGAGAAAAATCATCAAAAAATTGTTTTTTCCTTGGCTCGGTACAACATCGTGCATTCGAGTGTTTCTTTTCAGTGCTTGATAGTTGACAGCTTACATAATGATTTTCTACATAAACAGGTACAAAGACGTGGATGTTGCTGTTAAGATAATACAAAGAGATATTACAGCTAGATGTTATCGCGAGTAGAACACGCTAATCTAGTTAAGGTATCTACTGTTATAGGAGTATTTGTTTTAAATTGATGTTAATTTGAAAATGGGCTTTATCGCAATATGTGAAACAAATATATAGTTGTATATGTTATTTTTGTTAGCCAGTCTGCTCTATATTTCACGGCGTTCGTACTACCCATGCCGTAATGAATCAATTGCTTGCAGGGACAACAAATTTTAGATATGCTTGCGAGGAGGACAAGATGGCTAGAAGTCATAACTGTTTTGATTGTTTTTCTTCTTTTTAAATATGCATTCGTACATTGTTCTGTTTTGGTACAGTCATCCTACTTGCTTCTTTTCAAAAACATCCAGTACATAACTGAAGTATGTGAGCCTGTTATTTCTTTTATAACGTCGAATGTAGAACTGAGAGAGAACTGTGTTGATGCAGTTCATTGGCGCAGCAGTAGAACCAGAATTGGTAATTGTCATAGAGATTATGAGAGGAGATTCACTTCAAAATTATTTGCGTAATATGCGCCCTCGTCGTCCTGAACTTAGGCAATCTATAAGCTTTAGACATCTCTCGGGGAACGGAATGCATACATTCAAATGGCATCATCCATTGTGATCTCAGAGCTGGTAATCATTTCCCTTTCAGTTTCTTAGATTTTCATTTTCTTTTTTAAGATATACCGTTTGTCAGGTTTTTGCGAACAAATCAAGGATTATTGCTGTTTTATGTAGAATAAAAAATTGTGGGTTTTTGATACTGAATAGAATGTGGGATTTTGAGTTTTAGGAAATTCAGTGAATATTCTCATGCCGTTGTTAAGATTAATGAATGGGTTTTCACTACTAATTTTGTTTTTGCAATTATGAATGGATTATAAAACTGTGGAGCCCTATTATTTGTAATGGGTTTCTGATGATGATCCTTCCATTCAGTGTTGTTGTGGTTGTTCTAGGGAAATGCTTAGGGAAATGACTGTTTGCTAGTAGGGAGAAAAATCATCAAAAAACTGTTTTTTCCTCGGCTCGGTACAACATCGTGCATTCGAGTGTTTCTTTTCGGTGCTTCTTTACCAGTTGACAGCTTACATAATATGATTTTCTACATAAACAGGTACAAAGACATGGATGTTGCTGTTAAGATGATAGAAAAAGATATTACAGCTAGTTCTGAACGCAGTGATAGATTTCTGAGGGAGGTTATGATGTTATCGCGAGTAGAACATGATAATCTAGTTAAGGTATCTACTGTTATAGTTATTTGTTTTAAGTTGTTGTTAATTTGAAAATGGGATTTAATTGCAATATGTGAAACAAATATATAGCTGTATATATGTTATTTTTGTTAGCCAGTCTGCTCTAGATTTTGTGGCGTTCGTACTGCCCATGCCGGAATGGATTAACTGCTTTCCCTTCATTTGTGTTGCCAAATATGATAGCAGGGACAAAAGTTTTAGATATACGTGTGAGGAGGACAAGAGGGCTAGAAATCGTAACTGTTTTGTTTTGCTTTTCTTCTTTTTAAATATGCACAATCATCGTAATTGCTTATTTTCAAAACTTCCTGCAGTTAACTGAAATATTGAGCCTGTTGTTTCTTTCATAACGTCGAACATAGAAATAGCCTTCGAACTGAGAGAGTACTGTGTTGATGCAGTTCATTGGCGCAGAAGTAGAACCAGAATTGGTAATAGTCACAGAGCTTATGAGAGGAGATTCACTTCAAAATTATTTGCGTAATATGCGCCCTTGTCGTCCTGAACTTAGGCAAATTATAAGCTTTGCTTTAGATGTCTCTCAGGGAATGGAATGCATACATTCAAATGGCATCATCCATCGTGATCTCAAACCTGCTAATCATTTCCTTTTCAGTTTCTTAGGTTTTCATTTTCTTTTAAGACATGCCATATGTCTATTATGGATCTGTTGTTATACAGATGCATCTTTGCTGCAAATCCCGTGATTGCAGGCGCCTCCCGCCTTCATTAATAGTTTGTCTTTTGCTAAAGAACAACAGCCGATCAAATTAGAGATTTGTGGCAATATATTTCTACTAACCGAATGATGCAAATTCTTTTGGGGCTTACTTTAAGCATCACCAACCACTTAAAACCATGTCTAAAAAAACTTTCTTTTGCAGCAGAGTTATTACTCACAGAAGACTGTATGAAGCTTAAACTGGCTGGTATTGGGATGGCCCGGGAAAAGGAAGCTGGGGAAATGATGACTTGTGAAGCCAGTACATACAAATGGATGGCTCCTGAGGTATGCATTTGGTCCGACTACACCGGCCTGCTCTTGTTGAACGTGTATCATGTGAAAAATCCTACTACCGCTGTTCTTTCACCTTTTTATTTTGACATCCCACATTGAATGAGTCATATAGCAAAGAGCCGCTTGAGCGTGGAAGAAAGAAACTCTAATCAAAAGGTCGACGTCTATAGAAGAAAGAAACACTACGATCAAAAGGTCGACGTCTATAGCTTCTCCTTAGTGTTCTGGGAGTTACTCACAAATAGTACACGAAGGGAATGTCCAGCATGCAGGCAGCATTTGCGGTAGCTAGTAAGGTGTGCCCTCTTGTTTTCTGATTTAAAAACTCGTTATAAAACTTGACCCAAGTTATCCTTTCTGAATTCAGGGACTTGTACCATTTAGTTGATCTGCCATATTTAAAATTTCTTGGGCTAAAGCTCAGTTTGTGTTCTTTCACTTGCAATTAAAGAAGTCCCATTTCAGAAATAAGGTTACTATTTGAAACAAATTGGAAAAACAACTCATTTGCATTTTTGCGGCCATCTTGCGCTTTGATTGCTTGTAAAACTACTGTTTGCAAGGATTAATAGCTCATTTATAATTTGGTTTGCTATTCTGATTGCAGAACTGGCCAAACATAGAGAAGCTCCCGGAGGAGTTTGTCTTTCTCATCGAGTCTTGCTGGGCTGAAGACCCAAGAATCCAACCAGAGTTCACAGAGATTAGCATCCTTCAGTTACACTACATAACTTTCACCACCTCCACACCACATTTGGTGCCTCCGGAACAAGCATTCAAACATAAAAAGGCAGGATAAAACTAAAGCAGCAGCAGCAACAACTACAACAAATCTCCAGTCAGGTAGAAGCTGTTATCCATGAGGAAGAACCTCATCCACCGGCTCTGATAGTTGCTTTGGTAAATGTTCCTTGGGTTGATAGTCCTGTTGTCTCTGGAGCAATGGACCAAAGTTTTGAAATCAGATATATCTGTAAACTGTTGCTCTGTAGATTTTATTATTATTTTGTTTTATTTTGTATATGTTAAAGAGATGAATTTGTAGGTACACAGGCAGTGATTGTTCTTCAACTTGCCTGTCTATAATATCATAAAGATGCTGTACCTAGAGGAACTTCTAAAACAATGAAAATGTTCATAAAAATTGCTGTCATTTTCATTTCTTTTATGGTTAAAGAGCCCAGGGTTTAGTCAAGACAAGGGTACAAGCTGAGAATTCCGGCTTCCCTAGAACTGCAATTTTAAGGCCAATATGAATGTCTGGTCTTTTTCTTTTTTTTTTCTAAGTTGAGTGCATTAAAAAGACTAAATTAGGGAGTTAATAACCCTTATATTTCCGAGAGTAGAGCCATCTAATGTTAAGTTATTGGAAAGTACTCTAACATTTGATTTATCTACTTCTAGAGACGACAGAGTACAAGGAGGATCAGTTTCCCAGCTAAGAGCCTTGTTAAAAGTTTTGGCTTCCTTAGCCAATATATCTGCCACATTGTTTGCCGTTCTTGGAGCAAAATTAAAACTCAAAATTTTTTGACAGGTATTGAAAATGTTTTTAGCTTCATCCAAAATAGATTGATTCTCCCATTCCAGTTGAGATTCTCTTCCATTCAAGTAATCAAAGAAGTTTTTGCAATCTCCTTCCACAGAAAAATTTACCATTCCTTTCTCTGCTGCCCATTGCGCTCCTTGAAGTAATCCTAAGACTTCCGCTTCTTCAGGGGTAGAGGCTGTGAATGATCCTGCTTTGCCTGTCTTGAAGTCCCCTGCATCATCCCTTACAATTAAAGAAAAACCTGCTAACAAATTCAGGGAAATCCAACCTGCATCTATGTTAATTTTAAGCTTAGCTTTCTCAGGTGGGAGCCAACCTTGCTTCTTAGAGGTATGTAGGATGGATAGGTTGTTAGGTATATTATCCTTGTACTAGTAGTCTAAGTATCTTTGTATTTCTAAACCTAATTGGGCACTAGTCTGATGTTTTTGTTCAAAGGCCCTATTACATCTTTCTTTCCAAAAAACCAAGCTTTTGTCAAGATAATTTCTATAAACAAAATAGGGTCTTTGTTGCCTAACCATACCTTGCATATTTCTAAAAAAGATGTTGAAGTATGTATGTTAAAAGTCATAGGGAAAGGGTCATCAGCCCATATTGATTTAATATAAGGGCAAGAAAATATCAAATGTTTTATAGATTCGACCATATTGCATCCAAAGGAGCAATTGGGATGAACATCTTCCATGAAGGCAGAAAGTTTCAGGTTTGTAGATAGAGCATCTTGCAGGACATTTCCAAATAAAGATTTTAGTCTTTGCGAAACATTGAGGTCCCATAAGCTTTTCCAGAATGAATCAGGTTGTCCTAGATTGTAATGGCCCACTGTTCTTTCAGTGAGTTTATTGTACATGGATTTCACAGAATAGACACCGGATTTTGTAAGAAGCAATCTAAGGGTATCAGGTTTATCTATGTCTATCCTAGTACTTGTAATTTTCTTGGCAATATTATCAGGAAACATAGTAGAGATTAGGGTTGAGTTCCACTTCTTAGTGAAGGGATCAATCAAGTCCTTAACAAGTGTTAAGTGAGAGTTACAGGTTGTTTTAAAGCTACTTAGATTGGACTCTGAGTTTGTTATCCATCTATCAGTCCAAATATTAGTACTAAGGCCATCTCCAATTTCCCAAATGCTATATTGTTCAATAAGATGAATGCCTTTGCTAATGCATTTCTAAATCCAAGGGCTAGTTGATGGGATTTTGGCTTGAAAGTAGAGATGTTTCTGAAATATCTAGGATTTAATTGAGATACCCAAAGAGCATTAGGTTATGTTAACATTCTCCAAGCTAACTTAGTTATCATAGCTAGGTTAAAAATACGAGCATTTCGAAATCCTAGACCTCCTTTATTTTTTGGTTTACAGAGACAATAATAGGATCTGGGGTAGTATCCCTTGTAATCTGTTTCCTTGCCCCACCAAAAATCCCTCCGAATGGAATCAATTTTGTTAGTAATCTTCTTTGGGAGAATGAAGGAACTCATCTGATAGCTTTCCAAAGAAGATTTGTTAAGAATTAACTTACTAGTTTGGGGTAGAAGTTTACCCATACAAACATGAATTTTGTGTTCCATTTTCTCAATCAAACTATCAAAGAGTTTGATTTTAGCTTTACTTATGAAGAGAGGGGTTCCTAAGTAGGAATCTTGAGGATTTATTTTCTTAATTTTCATTATTCTGCTAATCATTCTCTGGTGTTTAGGTTGTACTTTTTTACTGAAAAAAATTCCAGATTTGTCATAGTTAATTAACTGTCCAGAAGCCTTGCCAAAAGAATCAAGCAGAGATAACATATTGTGACATTCTCTAAAGTTGGCCCTAATGAACAAGAGGCAATCATCAGCAAAAAATAAGTTAGAAATAGGGCTATTCTTAGGAGTTATCTTAACTCCATTTATGAGTTGTTCTTTTTCACCAGCTAGAAGTAATCTAGAAAAGATTTCCATACGAATAATGAATAGGTAAGGAGATAGAGGATCACCTTGCCTAAGCCCCCTAGTGGGATTGAAGTATTCTCCAGGGAAGCCATTGAGTAAGACTGCAGTGGAAGTTGTAGACACACATTGGTAAATGAGACTACAAAAGTTATCATTAAATCCAAAGACTTTCATGGCTGTGAGTAAGAAATCCCAATCCACTCTATCAAAAGCCTTAGACATGTCAATCTTTATTCCCATTCCAGCATGCTTAAATTTCTCACATTCCTGTTACACCACCAGACAGCTATGTTTTCAAAGTTTGAATTTTCAAAAGTTTGACAATTTGTTCTAACGGTTGTTTGTTTCAGAATTTTAAAATTTGCCAAACTAAGAGATTCTTTCATTAGCAAAGCAATGTTACAATGTTCTTTGGAACTAAAATTACATTGAAATTAAAATTCTACTTCTAAAAATTATAAAAGTACATTAAAATTAAAAATCTACTTCTAAAAATTAAAAAAGTACATTGAAATTAAAATTCTACTTCTAAATTAACTTCCAATTCAAATTTAAAAATGAACTTCTGATAATTTAAATTATTAATCATAAATCACTCTAATTTAGGGGATTGGTTCTAAGCTATTACAAACCAATATCTCGTTCCTCCATTTCTTGTAAAGGGATTTCTCTCAATCCTCTACTTCATTCAAAATTTGGCGTAGGATGATAGACACATTTTTGTGTTTAAGTTGTCCGCAATTTTCTGTATTGTTGGTACTCGATTTTGTACTTATTATGGTGTTTTGTGTGTTTGTAGGTATTTTTGGGAAATAAACATTTCTGGAGAATTCGGCTCGAAAAGTTGATAAAAACACCCCCGGATGACACTTGCTAAACGGACCTCTCTTTTGGATAAGAGGTACTCAATTACTAAGGGGCATCTCTTTCGATAAGGGCCACCTTCTTTGCTATAGACACCCTCATGGCGCCAGCTGCTATTCGCACCCCCATCTCTGTTAGGGGGAGGTCACCTTCTTCTCAAATTCAAATTCCAGAAAGGCGGGAAAATGTGTTCTTCATGTACAAAAATTAGGGTTGAGATTTTGATCGAGTTCTAGTGAGACTAAAGAGCTGAAATTAATTGGATTTACTCCTTAGTCCTAAACAGTCTTGGTATAGTCATTTAATTGGACCCAAATTGGCTAGAACTCGGATCGCAACAAGGCTGGGAATTGGATAGTGTTCTCGGGTATTCTGGGAAAGGTTGGGCAGAGATTTACTTGGAGATTTTCACGGATTCGGACTTATATGGGACAGTTGAGTCACAATAGGATTGGTATGTGTGTTTGAATCGTAAAACTTGAGATGTATGCGTGTCAAGTTGGATAACAGAAAGAGGAGGTATTCACGAGATTTCTTGGGTTTATTCCTGAGAAAGTTACGTGCAGAGTTATTCCCTGCAGTGAGTTTAAATCTGTCCGAGATGAGTAGAAGAGTGTTGGAGTGTGCCAGCTGCAAGATAACACAGGAGAACGCGTGAAGAGAAGAAAAAAGTGAAAGAATATTCTCGTGACTGCAGAGAATTAAAGAGAGTATAATATGAAGTTATTGCGGAAGATTTGGTGCTGCTGAGGTATAAAAAGGGTCCTGAGATTTCATAGGAGGGCATGGAGAGTTAGGGGAGGAAACAGAGCGTAGAATAGGAAGTTGCAGAGCTTGTCTCTGCTGCTGCCATTGAAGGAGAGAACGAAGAACATAAGACACCAAAGAACAGTCGTTCATCAACAATGACAACGACACAGACAGAAGCGTTGTAAGTGCTACAGTGTCAGTGGCATTTCCGTTTATCGTTCTTTGTAACAGTTCGTTTTGCAACACCCTTGTGCCATTGCAAATTTCTGTTTCTAATATTTTTCCAATAAAAACACCATTTGAGCTCTGAGTTATCTTTTTGAGTGTGTTTTCATCATGAGAAGCTAGACCCCAACACTGGGACGACGGAGGAAACCAAAATTCATGAATGTGGTAATTATATTAATTATTTTTATGACTAATTGCACAATCATTTAATTGGATTATGATTATCATTGAATAGTTATCATTTCAATTGATGGGTTATGCTTGCTTAAATGTTTTGATATCCCATACTTTAGATTTACAACCATTACTTTCGAAATCTACTTTAGGCAATGAATTAGAGTCAATGAAACTTTATAGTATGAGCTGTTATTGTTTAGCATTGGTATTTGGACTGCATGAAATGGAAGTCTGGTGGAATCTCGAGTCCCGGTCCCTCTTCATCCTGTGACAATATTTTGTATATATTTTCTTATTTTTAGTATTTTTCATATTTAATCCTAGAATCAATCTCAACAAAGTCCGAGTGAACGACAACTCTATTTACCACTATTCAAAATTCGATCAATTTTTGGCGGCGCCGCCCGGGATTTGTTTTTAGGTTTTATTTTTGTTCTTTTTTACGCCTTTTGGTATTTTTGTTTGCTTTCAGATTTGGATCTAAGCTAAAGAAAAAGAGAAAGTGGTGAAAATAAAGGCAAAGCCCAAAAAGAAATGAAAACAGAAATCCAAAAGGAGTGAAGAATAAGATTTTGTAAATAATTTTATTTTATTTTATTTTCAGAAACTGTAATCAAGGTTTTATTTTTGTAATCTTTTATTTTTGGACATTTTTTTCGGACATTGGACATTATTTTATTTTTTATTTTTTTAAACCTTACGGAAGGGTAGTTTTAAATAAATTGTTTGCAGAGAAGGACGACAGTTACGATACTCTCTCGGCTCCTTGGGTTCGTACACTGACATTGGAGTCGGTGGCCCGAGCTGACTTCAACGGTTCATCCCCCGTCTGGAATGGGAGGTAAGAATTCTAAAAACCCGCGAATCCCCTGTCAGCGGGTTTACTTGATGATTTTGTGTGCATATATGTTGAGAACCTGAAATCGGATTTAATTTTCTAGTAAAGGGCAAGGCCTGGAAAAATCAAGATAAGGACTCGGATTTCATCACTGTTTCCTTCTTGCCCGCCTTAGGAACACGTAACCTACGCGAACCTAAGCCTTAAAATTTGGACTAGAACGAGACCGATAGGGTAACGAGCTTATTAGGAAAGTCGTTCAAAAAAATTTGGTTGCTCTATTGAGCATGCTTCGAAGTTCATGATGGTTACTGTAAGTTGAGTACACCGCCTTGTAATGTCGGTGAGGCCTTGGGTATCAAATATACACTAAGCTTCCCTCGTCTCAATTCAACTTACTTTAACTCAGATTGATTCCAGAGAGGTTTGCTCAGATTGTAACAAATTCCTTTTCAAAAGAATAGAAGATGGTCTAGAAACAATCTAAGGGAGCCATCATGCTTTTTGTTTGCAAGATAAAATAGGCTTGTTGTGGTCGAGTCAGCCTTCTTTGTGCTTGTTTAGAATTCCCTTGCAGTTAGGATGTCCAACTGGTATTATAGTAACCAATACAATGAGTATCCGACTGAGCATCTTGGACATTATCCTTTTTATGACCATAGTGTGAATAGTGATTGGGAACGCGAAACTTTTGAAGGTTGTGGTCCATACCATTGTGAGCCCAATTACTATCCACATACCCACAGGTCATACGAGCAAAACAATCCTTCTATTTCTCTAGAAGAGTCTCTCAAGAGTTTCAATGAGTCAACGCAGAAATTTCACTTATTTATGAAAAAGATTTATAATATTCATCTCCCAGAAGAGTCCGTAGAGCAGTGAACCAAGATGTCTCTAGAAGAGTCACTCAAGAAATTTACTAAGAGTACAAATATCATTGTGGAAAAACTTGCTCAGGATAGTCTTAATTTCAAATATAGTGTTCCAAATACCACCCTAGAATATAAGGATAGTTTTTATTCACATGATCAAAACGACAAGGTTAGAATTGGTAACAGTACTTGTTTAGATGAGGTTCGATCATTTTCATGTTATTATAATGATGAGGATAGTATTGATGAAGAACATAAAATATGTAGGCATAGTGATCAGGAATTTGTTACTCCGATTGAGCTTTATAATGATAGTGTTGTTTCTAGTACAAATCCAAATAATTTTAATATTTATTCACCTATTCAAAAGGATGAGGATTTGACTAGAGATACCACCGTTTTAGAAGATGTAATTCACGATCCTTTAGCCTGCAGTGTGTTGGATAATCCATTAATTGATGTGCCTATCAATGAATCAGGGGAAGTAATTATGATTAACACCTTAGTTAATGAGCCTTTAGTAGAAACTTTCGATGATAATCCTTTATATGATTGTGATGATGGTTTATAGGAAAGAGTTTACCCTGAGAATATTTTTTTAGAGTCTAGCGATTTAGAAACACTAGTCTTAGAAGACCATAAACTCGTAGAGATGAGTGAGGATTCATTACCTGATAATAACTTAGAAGAATCAATTGACCATTTTCAGGAATCTGATGATCTAGAAATTAGGGAGATTGTGACTAGTCTATCTAGAGACACTGAAAACTCTAAGTTTGGGGGTGATTATCATTCTCCGTGTGCTTTAACTCTTAGAAAGTTCCATCGTGTAGGACTTGAAATTTTTTCCTCAACAATCTTACAATATTATCTTCATACACATTTTCCTGAACCTAATCATGTCCAGAATGAAGCTCAGTTGTTAGAAACCCATCCTATGGTTGATGTGGTTAACCTAGGATATGCTACCATGATTGACTATGTTTTCCCACCAAAAACTTTTCTTCCAATTGTGGGAACATATGATTTTCAGATGTGTCGTTTATTAAGTTTTGAGACTAAACCTAATTACTTTAGGAGAATAGGGTCGACACATTTTCTTAAAGAAGACCACCTCTTTCATTATGGTCAGCTGTGTGAGTCAAATCTTATTGACTTAGAGGATCCCCGGTTATTCAGGTTATTGTTATGCGCTTCTAAGTTCTTAGTTGAGTATTTCCAGACTCCTCAACCTGATATTCAGAATGTCTTTGAGGAAATCCAACCGTTGAAAACTTTTTATTTAGACCCTTTTATAGAGCCTGAACCTGAACCACAACTAGATGTAGTTGTCTTAAACAAAGGTGTGTTCGATATCTTCTTGGTCTGTTGCAGTTTCCTCTTCTTGTGGATAACACTTTGATCGAGATGACCCACATTTATTCCGACTACTGCTATATGATTGTACGAGGTGACTAATTCTTCCAATGTCAGGCTGAAGACTTTAAACTTAGCACTTCTTGGGAGGTAACCCAATCTCATACAACACAATATCTTTCCTTAATTCTTTTGCTTCAAACGGTAAAAGTTTCTCCTTGTTCATGCTTTTAATTTTATATTTAGAACATTGAGGACAATGTTAGGTTTAAGTTTGGAGGTATGGGAGAAACTTTTTAGTTGCAATATAAATAAATAAACTCCATAGCCTAGAAATTTATGTTTATTAAGGATGGCACTAACCAATCTAAGTGGATGGAAGCATCTTGATTGTAGGAGTTGAGGAACCAATCTGATTAGATGGAAACATCTAAAGAGTCTATTCATAAAAGCACAGAGCTCAGGTGTTAGAAATAAACAAAAAACACGATAGTTTTGCCATTTCTCGTTGAATCCTTTTCACTTCTGTTTTTATTTTCTTTCTTTTAAATATGTTTCTAAGTGATTTGGTGGGGCACACGATTCAAGCTGTTACCATTGTTAGGTGAAATAGAGTGATTGAGATATCCAAAAAAAATATAAATAATAAATAATAATAATAATAATATTGAAACCAGACCATCAGACCAACCGGAATAAATTCAATAAAGTCGACCACTGGTGCCCTTGTATATTCCAGTTGTGTTGACCTAGAGTTAGGATTATTGACCGTTGGTCCCCTTGTATATGCCAGTCGTGTTGATATTAGTTTGATCGGTATCTCAATCCATTAGGATAGGTTCACCTTGGCAGAGGCCTTCAGACATGTTTGGGAAACACCGTTCACCTTAGTCAACATCAAAACCATATACATTTTTTTTCTCTACATCCATCTTCTTAATCTTTCCATGTGATTGGTTAACTCCGGTTATGATGTACAAAGACTATCTAAGTAGAGCTCTGTCACTTATATATGAATTTTAGTATGCTTGAGTGCAAACTCGTATACAACAATTGGAATTTCGCATCAGGGTACTTCCTCCTATAGTCAATGATTGTATGCCAACCAAGGAGATTATTTAGTGCCTTCCAAGGTTCTGCGTAGATAGCTAGGGTCTGGAGTAAAGGTTTTGTGGGTAAACCTCTGGTAAACCCTCCGGAGACAACACTCCGCCGCTAGGGCCACCTAGCGGTTTAACAGCTTGCTGCATGTGCTAAGTGTAGTCATTTTATTTTATAGATTAGTTTTGCTCGAGGACTAGCAAATAATAAGTTTGGGGGTATTTGATAGACACATTTCTGTGTCTAAGTTGTCCTCAATTTTCTGTATTGTTGGTACTCAATTTTGTACTTATTGTGGTGTTTTGTGTGTTTGTAGGTATTTTTGGGAAATAAATATTTCTGGAGAATTCGGCTCGAAAAGTTGATAAAAACACCCCCTGGACGACACTTGCTAAACGCACCTCTCATTTGGATAAGAGGTACTCAATTACTAAGTGGCATTTTTCGATAAGGGCCACCTTCTTTTCTATAGACACCCCCATGGCGCCAGCTGCTATTCGCACCCCCATCTCTGTTAGGGGGAGGTCACCTTCTTCTCAAATTCAAATTCCAGAAAGGCGGGAAAATGTGTTCTTCATGTACAAAAATTAGGGTTGACATTTTGATCGAGTTCTAGGGAGACTAAAGAGCTGAAATTAATTGGGTTTACTCCTTAGTCCTAAACATGCTTGGTATAGTCATTTAATTAGACCCAAATTGGATAAAACTCGGATCGCAACAAGACAGTGAATTGGATAGTGCTCTCGGGTTTTCTGGGAAAGGTTGGGCAGAGATTTACTTAGAGATTTTCACGGATTCAGACTTATATAGGACAGTTGAGTCACAATAGGATTGGTATGTGTGTTTGAATCGTATAACTTGAGTTGTATGCGTGTCAAGTTGGATAACAGAAAGAGGAGGTATTCACGGGATTTCTTGGGTTTATTCTTGAGAAAGTTACGTGCAGAGTTATTCCCTGCAGTGAGTTTAAATCTGTATGAGATGAGTATAAGAGTGTTGGAGTGTGCCCGCTGCAAGATAACACAGGAGAACGCGTAAAGAGAAGAAAAAAAGGAAAGAATATTCTCGTGACTGCAGAGAATTAAAGAGAGGATAATATGAAGTTATTGCGGAAGATTTGGTGCTGCTGAGGTATAAAAGGGTCATGAGATTTCATAGGAGGCATGGAAAGTTAGGGGAGAAAACAGAGCGTAGAATAGGAAGTTGCAGAGCTTGTCTCTGCTGCTGCCATTGAAGGAGAGAACGAAGAACATAAGACACCAAAGAACAGTCGTTCATCAACAGTGACAACGACACAGACAGAAGCGTTGTGATTGCTACATTGACAGTGGCATTTTCCGTTTATCGTTCTTTGTAAAAGTTCGTTTTGCAACACCCTTGTGCCATTGCAAATCTTTGTTTCTACTATTTTTCCAATAAAAACACCATTTGAGCTCTGATTTATCTTTTTTAGTGTGTTTTCATCATGAGAAGCTAGACCCCAACACTGGGACGACGGAGGAAACCAAATTTCACGAATGTGGTAATTATATTAATTCTTTTTATGACTAATTGCACAATTATTTTATTGGATTATGATTATCATTGAATAATTGTCATTTCAATTGATGGGTTATGCTCGCTTAAATGTTTTGATATCCCATACTTTAGATTTGCAACCATTACTTTCGAAATCTACTTTAGGAAATTAATTAGAGTCAATGAAACTTGATATTATGAGTTGTTATTGTTTAGAATTGGTATTTGGACTGCATGAAATGGAAGTCTGGTGGAATCCCGAGTCCCGGTCCCTCTTCATCTTGTGACAATATTTTGTATATATTTTAGTATTTTTAGTATTTTTCATATTTAAGCCTAGAATCAATCTCAACAAAGTCCGAGTGAACGACAACTCTATTTACCACTATCTAAAATTTGATCATAGGATCTTCAAGTCCGATTCTCTTTGTTGGGTTTGTGCCAAGATTGTAGTGTTTTCCATATTTTTCTTAAGAAACTCTTCCACCGTTTCATATTTGGCAACCCTTTGTGCTTGTGCATTTTCAAGAAGTTGTATGAGCTTATCCATTTTATCAGCTGCTCTCTCCGATGCTTTAGCCTCACGAGCCTTTCTTTTGGAAGCATCTCTCCCTGAACTTCTAACATCATCCATTTGTTCAAAATAACGTCTTCTACGCAATATGTCTGAGGTATCAGAACCTTGGGTAGATGGAGAGCTACCAAACCTTGCCATATCCTCCAAATCTTCATCCATAGTTACTGGATCGGAAGTACTAGGTTGAGTTGCTTGAGTAGGTTGAGTTGATTGAGTAGGTCCATCATCATTATTCACATCTGGATTGTAATCTAGTTGATAAGTCTTCAGGAGATGGAAAACCGATTCATGTATCCAAAGTTTCTTCCCCGATGCTTCATAATTTTGTGTTCCAAGGCGCTACTGCGGAAAAAAAATGTATTAATGTCTTATGAATGAAATATATTTGGAAAAAAAAAACATCATTTTTTTAAGGTACTTACATAATCTTTTTCATTCAATCCCGAAGGTTTATTGTGGAAATAAGGTCTTATGAATGAAATATATTTCCTCACTTCGCCTCTCAACGTGTTACACCTTGATTGCAATGCCTTTTTTTCCCTATCCTTACCGTTACTTGTTATAATCCAAGAGACAATTAGTGTATCATCCTCTTTTATTTGAAAGTGTGCAATATTTTGTATGAACAAAATTGTAGAAGACGAAGAAGAAAATCAATGAAGAAGAGAATCAATTGATTTTGGTGTGAGGGATGAAGGAGAAGTAGTTCTCTATTTATAGGGAATCCTGAAAAAATATAGCTGTTGAGGTTTCAAACGTCCACTAAATCTAAGACGTTGAGATTTAACGGTCATCTTGATTTGATGGCTGAGAAGAAAAGCGATGAATGGTTCAGCGTCCAGAACGGAACTGTCCAGCATTGAGTGCAGAACGTTACAAAGCTACTTTTCCAGTCGTTGAGAAGAACAACTAGTTTTTGATTTAACGGCTGGTAGAGCGCAGCGGTGAATGGTTCAGCGCTGGACGTTGTTTGGTTCATCTCTTTCATAACGGCTACATTTTTCCAGCCCAAACTCATATCATTTCTTCTCTATATAAACTCAACACATGAACTCAAAATATCCAACCTATCCTTAACTGTTAGTTATATTGATGGCGGGAACTTATGATTGATTATTATAGGTTTTTAGTTTGCATCTAAAAATTGAAGCGTTGATGTTCATTTAACTATTTTCAAATTACTCTTTGCGCGATTGGCGCTGGTAAACTGATCAATCCTTTCAAGTTATTTTCTATCAAGTTGTTTATGGGCGGTGATGTTGTTATTTGAGGAAGAGATTGAGGTCCAAAGTGAATCATCTCGATACCATTGTCTTACTAAGAGATATCTGATCAAGGGATTCAATGATAATGGTATTAGAAACGTGATTCCTGGAACATGAATGGATTCTATGCGAAGAAATCAGTGAACAATACTCCATTTACTGCGAGCTTGCAAAAGAATTTTAGGGATTAATCCTTGGTACTTTGGTCATTTGCTAATCATCTTTGTAATTTTACCTTGACGGTGCAATGGCCAAACTTTGGTCATAATTTTTCCGTCCTGAAATCCGTTTCTTCCCTCCTAATAACAAGACTCAAGAATCATCCATGTAGATACACATACTTATCCAAGCACGGCGTTACAAAGGTTGCAAAGAGTTACCACTCTTTACATGTATTCATCTCCAATTTTTAAAAATAAAATAAAATGCTAAAACATTCAACTATTTTATTTCTAGTTGTCCATTAACTGAGTCTAAACTACCATTCAATGCAAGAACGACGGAACTTCAGAAATCTATTTACAATTAGTTCATTTCCTTTCTATCTCCCAGATATTTAGTTTTTTTAGTTATTTACTAGAAAAATTATTCTTGACAATCTCTTCCAACATGTAAATTTCGTATTCCTTTTCTTTTAGCCAGATAATTGCCTCCAACAAAGCTTCTGATTCAGCTTGTTTTGGATCAATTGCCTACCTCCATCGGTTTCACCTGCGAAAAATCCTCAAATTAGACCAATTCCAATATCATTTGTTTCTTCTTTAAAAAGTCCCCCCGCAGAAATCCTCAAATTAGACAAATTCCTACATTATTTGTTTCTTCTTTAAAAGCGGCATCAAAACTAACTTTAACATAAGGAAAGTGAGGCCTTTTTCCAAAGTCCTACAGTTTACTCCAACAACTCGAAAATATGATAAATTATTGTTAGGACTCATCCCGGTATAACTTAAATATCAAAAAACACAATATTTATTGGATATGTCTGCTCCATAAGAGAAACAAAATAGTTTGACTAGACAAAAGGGATTCACTCAAGTTTCATGTAGATCATCAGTATGTGTAGTATGAAAGAAAAGACATGCATTAAATGTGATTAGTGTTGGTTGAGTAGTTAAGAACGGACGATTTTTTAGGGACCGTGGCTTTTTTGAGGGGACCATGATTTTATTAGGCGACCTTCCCTATAGTTATAAGGAGTGTCCTAAAGCATTGAAATGACCAACCTATCCTTAGCCTAATTTAATTTAAAAACAACCCAATAACCACCTATATATATATATAATCACCACCTCCTCCCACCACCACCTCCCACCACCACCACCTCCGATTATCACCACCACCAACCACCGATTACCACCACCACCTCCTACCACCACCACCCCCCACCACCGCCGATTACCACCACCACCACCTCCGATTATCACCATCACCAACCACCGATTACCACCACCACCTCCCATTACCACCACCACCAACCACCACCACCTCTATATATGTAGCTTAATTTAAAACATTAACAAAGATATTCTCACAAACCCATTACTTGTCATTCGTTTTTGGTTGAATAAATGAGAAGTAATCATCAAAATGAGTTGAAAATGGAAGTTGCAGAGAGGTTTTAATGGAGTTTTTTTCAGAGAAAAGTTCTGTTATCACGAATTAATTTTTTCTTAACCGAACTCAGAGTTCGGTTGATTCGCAAAAAAATACTTTTAACCGAACTCCTTGTATTAGAACAACACAAGTCCATAAGTTCGGTTCCTTCGCAAAATAAGGATATCACCGAACTTTAGTTTACGAAAATAATGAGAAGTCCAAAAGTTCGGTTCGTTCGCAAAAATTTAAGTTTTCTTTGTAACCGAACTCTACCTTTGAAACTTTGTAACCGAACTCTACCTAATTCGCCAAGAAATAAATTTCGCAGTAACCGAAAGTTTGCCTAATTGCATATATAAGCCCAGTTCGGTTGATTCGCAAAATATGTTGAAGTTTGCGAACCAACCGAACTTCTGACACTAGGTTACTTTTAACCTGCAGTTCGGTTGGGAACTTAGTTGCGTTGAAGTTCGCGAACTAACTGAACACACGAGATGTACCCAAATAAATTGTTAAGTTCAAAGTTCAGTTACCTACCATTTTATCCTAGGGAACCGAACATCACACTGTACGACCAAAACCTTCATTAACGAGTGAGTTCGGTAACCTGCGTGTTTGGAAAACGTAACCGAACTACACTTTCAGGTGTGTTCGGTTACATGTTCTTGACATATGGTAACCGAACTTGCCCAAATATACATAAAATTTTTCATTTTTTTGAAAGTTTGGAGCAATTAAACCAACACTATCTAAGTTTGAAGCATACCTGATAACCCAAATGCTCTTCCTCCGGTTGTGGTTGGTAAAATCCATCGTTTTCATCTTGAGATTGATTTTGGGGAAGATTACAATCACCATCTAAGAAATAACTCATATCCAGATCATTGTGAAGATTAAAAAATACTCTAGGAGAAGAAGGAGATGAAGATTCAGATGTGCTATCATCAATTTAATTATCATTTGAATACTCAAGATTAGTGAACTCAATCAGGAGGGTAGTTTAGGTATTAATATAAATATCTAAATAAGAGGTGACCTAGATTTACTTCTAAATGTCTTACTAAAAATAGAATCATGGTCCCTCTAAAAAAACCATGGTCCCAAAAAAATCGTTCTTAAGAACAATGTCACATCTCCTACATACCTAGTGTTTGTGAAGTTTATAAGCCTGGACAATCCAAAGATGGAGAGGTTAGTTAGGCCCATGTTCTCTCTTAGAACCCAGATTGAACTCATACCAACTTTAGACCACAGCGAAGTAAGCCAAGCTTGAGCATTACTTAATACTAGATTTGTACCCGTGCTGCGTACCAGGCATTTTTTTTCTTTTAACTGGGTGAGCGCGGGGTTTCGCCCTGTTTCCTTGTGATGTATTTTTGATTTGGTGTGCGCGCAGCTCCGCCATAGAACATTTTTTATTTGGTGCACATGGGCTTTGCTCCACCCCATGGAGAGGCATTTTTGATTTGGTGCACGCGGGGATTCTCCCTGATGTATTTATGATTTAGTGTGGCGGGCAAATACACTAAATAGGTGGAAATATGTGCATACTTTATTATTATCTCTTTTTATTTTCGCAGAAAATATGTGGATTTTTTTCCGAAAAAAAATCCTAATATGATAGGTACTTGAAATTCCAAACACGGTAAGTTAGGTTTTCGTTTTGAGTTTTTAATTTTTAAACCAATCATACATTGTCAAGTGTCCTCACCTGAATGTTGTCACGTCATGAATTCCAGATTGAATTTGGTTTCCTTTTTCATCTTTCTAATACTATAAACTTTTTTTTCTCTTTTTGGGGTAGGGGGAGTTTGGTCATATTTCGGTGGGTTCTTAGTTTGCATATGAAGTTTGGTCTCACTTTATTACAAAATTTGGGTATGTTGGGTGTTCTACACTAAATAAACATTTATAGGGTTGGAAGATGAATAACTTAGTGGAAGTTGTGTTATGTTGTGATGTGGCGTTTATGGACGGAAAAGAATAAAAGAGCTTTTGGATAGAGAGATATGGAGTGATGTGATCATTTTGCTTATTAAACAAACTATTTATCTTTGGTTTTTTTATGGGGATGTTTTTAGGAATGCTATTGTAGTATTGTGAAACTATGTCCCTAGGCCTATAAATTTATATTTTTCTTAATATAACCATTCCTTTTCAAAAATAAAATAAAAGATCATCAATTAGTGTTCCTCCCTTGAATATTCAGTATAAGCAATACCTCTTATAGTTAAACTTTACACACATTTTTTAGTTAACTGACTCAACAATTGTGTAGAAGTGGCAAGAGAAAAAAAAGTGCATGGTTTAAGACCGGAGACAATCCCAAAAAACTACTCTCTCTCTCTCGGATTTTCAAAATCAAAGAATTATTGTTGTTGATATATTATTAGCTAGGTTTAAGACAGCAACTACCGAAAAGACATGAAAGCGGTTTTACATATTGAGTGGGTGGGAAAAAAATGAATACTGAGATGTTCTTCAATCTCTGATATTCGTCTACGTAGAGTCAAGGAACCTAAAAATACTTCATATCAACACTATCTTAGTTTTGGGTATAGAATCATCAATCCATATTCGAGTACCAAAGCAAATCCATTCTTCGAAACGATTTGAGAAACTCGAGAAGAGATATTCTAACCAACCTTCTTAGTGGCTGAATTTCTGGGTTTTTTTATTCCTCCTTGCACCTCCGAACTCACCAATGGAAAACTAGGCACATCCCTTCACCACCAATGCATGCAGGGACAACACTACACAACAACTGCCTCAACCATTCCTTCACTCAATGAAATCTGAAAAGCGACATCGAACTCCTAAGCAAACAACATGCGTGTCTCAACTAGAAGACTCTTTTTTGTTTGAAGAAAACCAACGGAAGAAGAAAGAAACTTTTCTGAGGATTCTCAACAGACCTTCTTCTCCTTTTCATCAACATCAGTTTCGAGCAACCCTGAAGTGCTTTCTAAAAAAGTTAAAAAAACAAACCAAAACTTTCCAGCAAAACAATCAAACACACATCATCTCAGGAAAGATTGTAAAACCTCAAATCTTAAGAAACCCCAAAAATATTCAGAAACAAAACCAACCTTTATCAAAAAGCAAAAAAATCAACGTATCCCTATTTTTCAACTTACGGAAAGGATGCAGAACCTAATGCAAACCCACAACGAACATAATATAGCAGTCAAAGTGGTGGGAGGATATGAAGATTTTACACAGCTTAAGAGAGAACTGAGCAACAGAATATTCCCTATCCTAATACATCACATAGAAACGAAGCCTACCTTTCAGGTAATTCAGATGTCACTCAAACATAAATCTGATAAGGATTTCATCCTTGCAAATCAACCATAGATTGCAGGACCTCATGTTATCTTATGTGAAGACTGGAATTTTTTTGTGCAACACCCACTCAACTGCTTCAAGTTTTCACCTTTTTGGCTTCAAGTGCTTAACCTGCCCAGACTTTTCAATGATGAAGAAGCAATCAAAGATATCATTGAGAGATCAGGAACCGGGACGGTGTTACAGTTAGATATGGAGAACTCACCACCAAGAGCATTAGTCATGATGGAGCTAAACAAACCCTTCATGCCGGGGGTCATGCTAAGTATGGGTAAAGGAGTCTGGATCCAATTTGCTTATGAAAATATTCTCGTGATGTGTTTCTTCTGTGGCTTCCCTGGTCATACTTTCAAGGAGTGCAAAACAGCTCTGTACCAAGACTATTCCCAGACTTTCCTTTTGCAAAACTCAATGCACGGATGAAGGCTACAACACCCATAGGAATTCGAACAAACTGTATGCTTGAATACAGAGCTACAAACAAAATACTGGGGGAATCATCAAGCATAAGAGAAGAACGAATCAAAGAACTGAGAGAGGATAACCAACAGGCAGGTAAACATTCGGAAAAGAACAATCCAACATTGATTCAAGAAGTACAAAAAGGGTTGACTCAGGAGGCTAGGGTTGTGGAATCGGCTAACCCAACACCGTTCCCAGAGAGATTATCCGAAGAGATGACTCGGCGCAGTCTTGCATGGATCCCGGTAAAACCGCAAAAGAACTCTGACAATGTAACTGCTACAAGCCAGACAGCATAGCCGCCACATGAAAGCAATAAAGACTGTGCCCATGCACAAAAAACTGGAAAAGAAACTGCAGACGAAAAGAATGTCGGAGGAATATCTAAGGATAAGGTCCCACAACACAACACGTCAGCCCTGCCAACTCAGACACCTAGTGGACCACCTTCTCACAACAACAACAAAAACAATCAAGTAGAGAGCCCAGCTCAGCCAAAGCCCAGCACCAAAGGAAAAGAAAAGGCCCACCCAGATGAATCAACTGCAACAACAACTGGACCCATGCAACAGCACTCACAAACAAACCCAGAAGTGTCACCACAACGGAAAACCAAACCCGGTATCAACCGAATGTTAACATTATTACTCCTGAATATACCAAAGTGTTGTTGAATGAATTGGAAAACAGGGATATGCAAGTGAATATACTGGTTCATCTTGTCAAAGGCAAGCCAGAGGTGACGGTGTCCACTTCACCTGCAACAATAATGAAAACCTACAATAGGAGGAACGCCCCAACACCTTCAAGGCTGCCACCACACTTGATGATTCCAAACACACCTGATTTCGGAGCTCAACCACCTCCAGCAAAAATCCGTAAATATGCATCCATAGCTCAATTGGAATTGCAAGAAATAACTAAACCGAGAAAACCAACATTTGAAATACCAACCTTGAGGCATAGGAAGCCGCGGACTGTTAGGAACATTTTCCAACAAGCACGAAATATTCATGTTGCAGAAAACTCAACTCCAGAAATAGCTCAACTATGGAGCGGAACGATGAAGAAGAAAGCAACATTCCTTCAACCTCTGTCAAACCAGCTTGGAGATTCTCCTTGGATGCAAGGAATATGAGAGAAGCTGAAGAAAATCTTGCGCGTGGTGTTGGCTTGAACCAACACACGCATAGGAAATGAGTTATTTGTCATGGAACTGCCAAGGCATTCACAATGCCTTGACAGTCTCTAAATTACGTGAATACACATGTAAATTTAGACCTTCTCTGTTTTTTTTGTCTGAAACTTTAGCGACTGTGTCGCATATGTCTTTTTTGGGAACTTCTTTAGGTTTTTTTGGTTCTTTTACTGTACCTTGTGAGGGACATAAAGGTGGCCTCTGCTTGATGTGGACATCCCACCTTAATGTCTCGGTTTTAGCTGCAAATCAAAATGTAATTCATGCCTACATCACAACAACTCAACCTCAACTCACCCCACCATGGATGTTTACTGGCGTCTATGGACCTCCCTAACCAACACCAAGAGCAGAACTATGGAAAAAATTTGACAACATTGTGACTCCACCAACTGTTCCATGGATCCTAATGGGTGATTTCAATGAAATTGTTGAAAAAATTGAAAAGAAAGGAGGAAGGACGGTGACCGACAATCAGGATAGAATCTTCAACAATTTTATAAATACTCATGGCCTTATTGATTTAGGATACCAGGGAGATACGTTTACATGGACCAACAATCATATAGATGGCAATTTCATTATGGAGAGACTCGACAGAGGACTTGCAAACCAACAATGGTTGGATAACCACCCACAAGCTTTACTCATACATCTTCCAAGGATTGGGTCAGACCATGCACCACTCCTTCTGCACGAAAGAGAAATGGCTAGAAGATACACAAAAAACTTCCGAGTTGAACACTTGTGGTTCCTACATCCAAAAATGAAAGAGATTGTTATTACAGTCTGGCAACTAAATTACACACATGAGGAGGCAGAGACGGTAGGACAAAACCTATTATCAAGAATGAAAGAAACAGGTTTGGCATTACCACAATGGCACAAACAAACGTTTGGCCACCTACATGAACTCCTTAAGGAATCTGAGTTTCAAATACAGTTGGCACAGTCAAAATATGCAACCACAACAGGAAATGAACTGTTTTTTTGGATGAAGCATGAAAGAGACACTAGGAATTCACACCTGATTAGAGCTGTCAAACGGGCCAAGCTAGGGTCAACCCGTCCCTAGCTTGCCAACCCGTACTAGGGTTAGGGTCAACCCTAGCCCTAGTACTATTCACGAACAAGCTCAAAACCCCAACCCTAGCCCTAGACGGGTCAACCCTGACGGGTTGGCGGGTTGGCTTGTTAATGTTATCAATTTAAAAATTAAATTTAAAATTTAGGATTGTTTAGGATTATTCATTTAGTAAAGGTCGAACCTAGGTCAATTTGGTGTTTAACTAGAAGCCCCACCACTGAGTTGTAAAGTGGACGTTTTTATTGCCACTTAATCAACGATATAGCCAGTTACGGCGCTTTAGTTTTCTTAGGCAGAGAACCCTAACATCAACTAAGCATTTTACTTTTTTTTTATCATTTTATAAGTTTAAATTAATGTGAGTAAGACTAACTCACTGTTTAAATTATGCTAGTCTTTTTATCAATTTAGGACATCCTGAATAAATATGTGATTGATGAATCTAAGTTGTAATTTAATTTATTGATTGATTATTTAGAATCTAAAAATTGTTATATTTGTTTGGGTAGATCCAAAATTATCTTTATTTATTGATTTAAAATTAACTAATTCTAATATATGTTTGCAAATCATGAATTTTAAAGAGTTGGTGGGATTGAGGGATATATTTATTAATTTTGACGGGTTGACGGGTAACCCGCGGATTGGCCCTAGCCCGACTTTTTTTCTAGTAGGGTTGTATATGCCAACCCTAACCCGTCCAGTTTATACAACAAGCCAAGCCGGTTCGGGTTGAAACAAGCCGGGTTAGGGTCAACCCGCAAGCCGGATTATAAATTGACATCTCTACACCTGATGCTCCTTCACTGTCATGATGAGTATTGGAAACAAAGATCGCGAGTTGATTGGTTACAAAATGGAGACCTTAACACCAATTTCTTTCACACCAAAGCAACCATCAACAACAGAATCAATCACATTTACCAACTTCTAGATGCAAATCAAAGATGGGTGTATAATCAAAGACAAATTAGTGCAATGCTGATCCAACATTATGAACAACAATACATAGCACGCCCTACAATGATGGACATGCAACTATTTACCAACATAACACCTCGAATATCCCAGTTTCACTGCACCCAGTTGATGAAAACACCAACCATTGAGGAAATCCACAAAGCTATTCAAAGTACTGGATCGGAGAAGGCACCAGGGCCGGATGGATAACAAGTAAGTTTTTCAAAACTTTTTGGGATATTACTAAACCACAAATCATAGAATAGGTGATAAATTTTTTTGAAAATGTGGATCTAGAAAACCCCACCAACCATACAAACATTACTCTCATCCCAAAATCCGATAACCCAACCTCAGCAAATGAATTTCGACCCATTGGTCTTTGCAGTGTGGTATACAAAATTATTTCCAAACTGCTTGGACAGATTGAGACCTATACTTCAGTTTATGATCAGTCCATACCAATGTGCTTTTGTTCCAAACAGAACTATTCATGATAACATAGCCATTGCCACTGAAATCTTCTATCACATCCGTTCTACTGCACCAACCAAAAACCCAAAAATTGCAATGAAACTAGACATAGAAAAGGCATATGACAGTCTAGATTGGGGGTTTGTGAAACAAACCTTGATTTCTTTGGGTTTTCCGGCCAAGTTTGTAGAATATATAATGTTATGCATAACTACGGTGACATATGCTATCAACATCAATGGATCACCTCAGGGCCACATTAATCCAACAAGGGGACTCAGGAAAGGATACCCTTTGTCCCCCTACATTTTTATAATGTGTGCAGAAATCCTATCCACCAATCTAGAAATTATGGAAAATGAAGGAAAACTGAAAGGATTGAGCATTTCGACAAGAACTCCTCCGATACTCCATCTGATGTATGCAGACGACTTGCTCATTACCTGCACAGCGTATCAGGAAACGTGTGATAACCTCAACAAGGTACTACACAACTATTCAAGCTCGGAAGGCCAAGCAATCAACTTACAAAAGTCTGTCATCATACATCACCCAAACACGAATCCAAGTGTAACAGCCTGGATGTCAACAATGTTCAACATCCCTACAACTTCGAAGCCACCTAAATATTTAGGTGTGGAATTCAAGAAAGGAAGAAATTCATCCCCAATATTTTCACAGCTACTACAAAGACTGGAGAGAAAATCCAAAGGGTGGATGGAAAAGTGTCTCAATCAAGCTGGTAGATGGCTGCTCATAAACTCAAGTCTACTTCCCACAACTAATCAGATTATGCAAACCCAATTGCTGCCAGCACATGTCCATCACAAAATAGACAAAATCGCAAGAAATTTTTTTTTGGGGACATGATAAACAACCAGGAAATTGCATATGATTGGTAAAGGGAAACTAAATCTACCAAGGAAACAAGGAGGGCTGGGCATCAGGAATACCAGGATGCATAATTTTGCTTTGCTGGGAAAGTGGATTTGGCAACTGCATGCTAGACCAAACACAATCTGCAATAATATGTACAGAGCCAAATACATGGCGGAGGAATCGATCCTGAGAAGAATTCCAACACCACCGGCTGCAGCCAGCCCGGCGTGGAAAAACCTAACAAAAAACGACTCTTTTGTACAGGAAAACTATGCAATGCAGATAGGAGATGGAAAAAAAACAACAATAAAAGACAACTGGATACCCATGCATGCACGTCTACCAGCCTTGGGAAACTTTGGTAACAATTTGGTAAGTACATTAATGATACCACATTATTTTAGTTGGAACACCGGATTGCTAGAGCAGAGATTCCATCCACACATAAGCAGTGCAATCAGAGCAATCCATATTCCAAATCCAGCTTCACCCGACAAACCAATTTGGCCGCATACCAAATCGCAGTACACGGTCAAGAGTGGTTATGAGATCCTTCTACAACAGCAGATCTCTTCAACAAACCAACCTCCACAGGCCGATGCATTTAACATAGCAAAAAGGTACAACACCTTATGGAAAATGAACTGCCCCAAAAAAATCAGACTTTTCCTTTGGAAAGTCAGCCACGATGGATTACCAACTTTTGAAGGACTGCATTATAGGCACATTGCGAGTACCAATATGTGCCCTATTTGTAACTTACAACGGGAAACAGTCCAACATTATCTTTTTGAATTCCCCATGGCCAAAGAGACATGGGAAATTTTGTGCAGACATGCCAACAGAACTGCAGCCGTGCATAATCTTTACGACGGCATCGTCCTACCACCACATCCATTGGCGCTACCATCTGCCAACAGACTTAACAGGGAAACACAACAATATAACAACCTAGACGACGTACAACAGCAACAACTACGCCACAACCACCGTCTAACTTTGAAGAATTTCTAAAAATGCAGGACTACAGGGAACATTTCACATTGTGTTGTTACATAATATGGAATATTTGGCTAGCGAGAAATGCAAAGGTATGCAAAAACACCATGAAAACACCACAAAAAACATTTCATATATCTTTATTGTTGAGCTAAGAATACAACTGGGCAACACGACACAGCATATTCACACATCCAGAAACATGAAAACAGCAGGGAAGAACCAAAATAACTAGATGGATAAAATGGGATGCACCACATACTCAATGGATGAAAATCAACACTGATGGAGTAAGCAAAATAGATAGGTACGGTTCGCCAGAGGCAGCGGGAGCAGGATGGATATGCAGAAATGAACATGGCTCGGTCATCATGGCAATGGATGTACCTATTGGCAAAACAACGGCGATAGTAGAGGAGACTTGGGCTATGATGTTAGCAGAAAAGATGGCAACAACAAAAGAATGGCACAATGTGCACTTCGAAATAGACTCGACAACCTTGATGACTCTAATCACGAAGGAACATTCTGAGGCTCCTTGGATCATTCAAAACATGCTGCGAGAAATACGACAACATCTGAAACAACTAAGTAGATATGTGATAACACACATATACAGAGAAGCTAACCAGGCGGCCGATGGACTTGCAAATTTCGCAGCAAAAAAGATATTACAAGATGGGAATGACAACACCAACGATATTTTGACAAATGTATGGGATCACACCAATCCTGAATTCCTCGATGTAATTCTAATGAATGACTCAATGGGGACTCGATACCCAAGAAAAGTTCTGGTTTAATAAATAAATGACGCTTCTTTTCAAAAAAAAAAAAATAAATCTTAAATCTCTTCCACGGTGATCTTCTATATCCAGACATTTGATCAATCACAATAAAAATTCGACCAAGTTAAGAAATCAACCATACACTTCGTCCCACCAATCGGACTTCAATAGTTGGTTTACGCTTACATGTATAATTTAGAGTCTTAAGTATTGATCATTCTCACATGTTGACCATTAATAATACTGACAATAATATACTTTTCTTACCTTCCCGCCAAAGGTGACCCTTTAATTTTAAATTTTTGTCCCTTCAAAGTAGATCTTTTTCATTTAACAAAGTCATATTTCTAAAATCAACCTTGAATTGATTATTGTTATTAAAATATTAGTATAAGAATAAGAAATATATATAATTTGATAATCATGTTTATATTAGTTAATAGAGTTTTAAAATACTTTTCAACAATATAAGGTTTACAAATATTCATGGCGTAGTTTGAGAGATATGTCATTTATAAATTTCACTATTTATTATCCATACAGATATAATGGAAAAAAATACTTACTTAGAGCATCGCTCGATCAAACTCCCGAGTTTTGATATGTCATGCTTGTTGTCAATTTTAGTTGATCAAAAACAATATTTCGATTTATTGTATACTAAACTCAGTTTCAGACTAGGATTTAAACATGGTAGATGAGTATCAGTATTCACCAATCGATCTTGAAGATTAAAGATGGCATCAATAGAAACTGCATCAACAAATATATGTGAAGACTGAATATCCTATTTACTAATATATCTACCGTTCTATCTACAAATACATGTCGTACGGCTTTAGTCTAATGATTAACATTTTCAAGAAGAATGCAAGATAAGGAGTAAGTCAAATTAGTTCTTGAAGTTCACGAACTGTTTTAACAGTTTATGAACTTGAACATGTAAGGTTGGTACCACAACAGAAGTCCGTGAAATAAAAAGTACCACAACATAGCATAATAACATTTTATTTTTTATTTTTACTAATTTGCCCCCAACAAAAGGTATAGTAGTTAATCATATCCCCAAACTTCGAGTCGCACATGCGTCATTATATTTTTAGGTCTACTGTTTAGATATGGGATCTTGTTTTTTTTTTTGGTATGATTGAAAACATCCAACCTTGGTCAGCTTGTATAACTCTTATCTTTTGAATTTTTAATTGCAACATCGGCATAATCTTGGTAACTCGTTACTAAATTGTGTAGTGAACACAGGTTTGATTTCGCACCTAGAAAACTAGGTTTAATTACATGAGTTTAAGGAAGTAGACGTACAAACTTGTTTCGTAGTTTTAAGGAAATCAACATGATTGAAGGTCTTGTTTTCATTGAAGATCTTAAGGATGGACCAATATTAACCTATATAGGGAATCAAGGTAGAACCGATCCTAACTTTTGTTGGGAGTCAAGGTATAACAGATCGCTACCTATATTGGGAGTCAAGGTAGAACTGATCATAACTTGTTTTAGGAGTCATGGTATAACCGGTCCCAATTGTTAGAGCACTGCTCGGTCAAACTCGCAAGCTCGTACGATATAAGATGCAAGATCAGATCACACAACTACGATAAAAGTAGTATCGGTATGGCTTCACAATCCCAATGAAGTCTTTAAGTCGTTAACATGGTTTTAGAAGAAGAAAACCAAAGGCCAAAGTAGAAACGACTCTAGCACGCAAACTAGTATCACACGTAAGGTGTGGGGATTAGTTTTGCACAATACTAGATGTCTCCTTTATATAGTCTTTCAAATCAGGGTTTGCAATCAATGTTAGCTTAGTAACAAAGAATTCAATATTCACCGTTAGATGAAAACCTGATTTAGATTCAAGCTAATATTTCTCAACCGTTATATCAAAAACTTAGCTTGTTATACACACTTGAAAATGCACACTTCTAGGTTTGTTAACCGTACCCAAACGTATGCACTTGTTGGTTCAGAAATAGTTAACCAAATGGTTAGCCATATGAGCATTTCATATCAACCATGTTCTTCTTCACCATAACTAGTTAGAGAGTTGTTCAATTGCAAGGAAATCTTATGTACTACACAAGACAAAATTGAAGCAAAGATGATTTGATTCACTTGAATCGGTTCATGAACTTTATATCCACAGTTTGCATACTGCATTCCTTAGTCTTTATAAGTTTAAGTTCAGAAATCATCTTCAGATATATAACCTTTCTCAAGTTCGCACACTGGGTTCGCGGACTTAAGCAACCGGGCAAAGTTTACAAACTCCAGCAGTAAATCTCGGCAAGAGACTTTCCGCCGGTTCGCGGACTGGCACTCATGCAACTAGTTTGTCAACTCCATCAGAATTTCTTGGGATAAGAAGTTCGGCAGTTCGCGAACTAAGTTCGCAGACTTGGCTCACTCCATTCTTCCGGTTTCTCTTGATCAACAAAGTTCGCAAACTTTGGTTCAAAGAATAGGACTTATACATGAATGTGTTTCCACAATAATGTTTATGTCCACCATTGGTTATGTAATGTGAACTCTCATTTCAATCATTGGAACATTCTTAGAGGACGTTATATAGTTGTTACACCATTTCTCGTCAAAGCAATTTTCAAGATGATTGAAACATATCATGACTTTCGTCACATGGTAAAGATAAACTTAATCGAAGCGAAAAGATTACCAACACATATTTCGAGATATAGATAGGCGAGATATACTCGGCTCGAAATACCAAATGTTTATAATCAAAGTCTCTCTCTATATATATATATAGCATACGACTTCTTGTCTCAAAGAGTAGGAGATAGAGTAGATAGACTTTTGAGTGACAGATAAGTTCAAGTCTTCACATACCTTTTTGTCGAGAAGTTCCACCGGTTCCTTGAGTAGTTCTTCTACTTGTATGATGAATCTCCATGAAGTCCTTGAGCCCAACTACAGTTTCTATCCTAGTCCGAGACTTAGCTATAATAGACTAGAAATCAAGACTTATAGTTTTGATCACTAACATCGACAAACATGCTTGAGATAGCAACGCATGCGAATTCGACCGAGCAATGCTCTAACACCTTGTAGAACCCACTGCAACTTATATCTATTCATAAAGTAATTCCAAATTACAGTAGTTAACTCACAATGTAGGAAAATATGTTGATTTTATTCTGCACTCTTCTTACATAGAAGACAACCCTTAACCAGAAAAGAATTCCTATAGGTATCCATTGTTGAAGCTGCATTGTAACACAAAGTCCAAACAAAGAATATGACTTGTTATTGTATCTTAGGATTCCATAAGCTTTTATGAGGAAAGGAAATCCGTCCATCATCTTTCAAATATTTTTAACACCCTGCTACTGTAAAATTACTGCCATATTGCTAAATTCTCTGATCTTGAGTATTTGAAGTGATGTCAGGCAGCAAAGGAATCAACTGAGCCACTTCATCAACTTCAGTTTCCTTCAAATCTCTATTAAACCCCAAATTCCAGTTCCCATCTGCTCCATGGCACTCCTGAATAGTAGCTTCTTTTAATCTGCTAATCTTGTACAAAACAGGAAAAAGGGACCTCAAAGAATAACCATTCACCCACTTATCCTGCCATAGCAGACATCTATCTCCCCTATTTATCTGAAGTACAGAACTAGCTTCTACATGACTCTTTCTCTTTATAATCTCAGTCCACAAACTCTTACCCACAGGTTTGTTAATGTCAGTAGGATAAAATGCTTCCACATTCCCTCCAAACTTTTTGATTAACAATCTTCCTCCATAAAGATTTCTTTTCAGATCCATATCTCCGAATCCACTTAACATGTAATGCTAGATTCATTTCCCTCAACTTATTAATACCCATACCACCACCTTTTTTTAACAAACACACAGAACCTTATCTGACCCAACTCTTTTTTTTTGCTTATTTTTGAACTTCCCCATAAAAATTGTCTCATAATTCTTTCCATTTTCTTCTCCACTGAAGCAGGTAATTGGAATAGTGACGAATAATAAATGGGTAAACTTGACAGAACACTCTTAATCAACATAAGCCTTTCACCCTTTAATAGATATCTTCTCTGCCATGTACTTAAGCTCATTTGGAATTTTTGTAATATGACATCCCATACTCCCACTGCTTTAGATATACTTCCTAGAGGAATTCCCAAATACTTCATTCAAAAGGAAGTCAAACTGCAACAAAAAGAAGCAGCACATTCAACAGCATTCTGAGCATTCCCTACAACCACAATTGCACTCTTCCTGAAATTTACCTTTAGCCCAGAAATAAGCTCAAAGGATAAAAGAATGTTTTTTAAATTCAAAACCTGATCCACCTCATCATTCAATAAAACCACAATATCATCTGTAAATTGAAAATGATTTATAGTGCAAGCAGAATCATTATAGATAGGTTTGAAACCATCAATCAGATTCATAGAGGCAACTCTTTTAATTAGAAGAGAAAGCACTTCCACCACCATGATAAAAAGAAATGGTGAAATAGGATCACCTTGTTTAACCCCTTTACCACTCCTAAATAATTGAGAAGCAGAACCATTAATTGTCATTGCAAATCTAGTATTTGATAAACACCATTTAATCTACCCTCTACATCTGTTACCAAAACCAAACCTTTGCATTGTGTAATCCAAGCAAGACCAACTAATATCATCAAAATCCTTTTCCAAGTTTACCTTTACAATTAATCCTGCAATCCCATCTCTTTATCTTGCATCAATGAGCTCAGATGCTATTAAAATCCCATCTTTAATTTTCCTGTTGTCCACAAAAGCCCCCTGAAACTAAGATATATAGAACCACTTTTAATATTTTAGTTAAAATCTTGGACAAAATTACGTACACTCCTCTTATCAAACTGATTGGTCTAAAATTGTGCATTGAACTATCCCCATCACACTTAGGAAATAGTATAATGTTTGTACAATTTAGTCTCTAATCCAGATCATCATTCATCTCAAATTCTTTAAACACCTACATAAGCTCTACTTTGATAACATCTCATACTTCCTTAAAGAACTCCATTGTATACCCATCTGGACCAAGTGTTTTAGTTGTACCAAAATTCCAAATAACTAAGTAAATGAAATCGGTATCATCCTGTCTTAGACCCAAAAATTATAAGATGAATTTTGTAGTAGATAATAGGGAAAGATAAAGAGGCGCAAAGAGAAAAATATTTCATTCATTAGCTTTAGTGTGTTACATAGATAGTCCTTTATATACAATAGGAATAGAACCCTAGCTACTATATTGGGCTGCACATCCGTGGGCTAAATCCCTACAACACTCCCCCTTGTGCGGTCCAATAGATAACCATATGCAGTACTTCACATACAAAGCTTCAGATGTAAGTCTTCAAATGTAATTCTCTCCTTGGTGACTATTGTGTTTAAGACAATTGCTTCATTAAAACTTTAACAAGGAAAAACCCAGTGGGACAAAACCTTGGTACAACTCTTCACATGTAGTACTTCACGTGTTGCCTCGTATTTTACATGTAGTTCATCACATGTAATACGATCTTCAAAGATCGTCGAGTCTAAGTTAGTTGTCTCGTTAAAACTTCGTCAGGCTAACCCAATGGGAAAATACCTGAACTAAAGAAAAGAGTACAACATTAAGTAAACTTAAAACATAGTTGGATGCGTATAAGTTGCCTCATTAAAACCTTGAAAAGGAAAACCCAGTGGGATAAAACCTTGACAAAGGGAAAAGAGTACAACGTGACAGGTGCAAGTAAAGGTGATCCGTTGCAGATGATCACTTTGATCTGTTGTAGTTGACTAATTGCTTCACAACTCCTAAGGAAGAAAATCCTTGTAGGAAAGACAATAGTCTTAGCTGGGAAATTATGTTCCCGTTGTTTGTTGTTGTCTTATTAAAAACCTTGCCGAGTAACAAAACCTCGTGGGAAAAAGCAACCTCGGTGAAGGAAAATAGTTCAAAAACACCATTAGATGCTCCCCCCTATGTTAGACAATTTTCATTAGTCTAATGCAGTTAAAAGGAGTTTATCACACTTTACTTTGGTGACATGAATGTGTATAAGACCACGTTGTTGATTCTGGAAGTTACGTTGCTTAACATACTACCAAGTTTCATTTCTTTGATCCGGATATTTTCAGTAATATCAACGCGATCTTTATGTCTTCAACGTTTAACATACTTGATATTTTTAGTGTTATCTAGCTAAAAACCTTGTCGAGTAACAAAACCCTTAGGGAAAAACTATTCTCGATCGAGGGGAAAAAGAGTACAACACAATTTCAATTTCGAAGTAAAATATGTCGACATCATATCATTGGATCCTCCCTCTGATGTCGGCATCTCCCCCTGAGTACTTTCAGAGTTGTTCCAGACAGTTCCTTTAGAACAACCACAGTGGACGATCAAACCTATAACTATGGTCCAAAGACGAGACACAGCGGGACGGAGTAAAGACTAAAATTCGGACCAAGACCAAATTCCAGACTATATTTGGTCGGGGACCAAGACCAAAACTATATATAGTCGAGCGGACGTATAATGTTCGTTTATCACCAGGCGTGCATATACTGCGATCCTGTTGATGGGGCTGGCATATAATGTGATCCTGGTGATGGTCCGGGCATACAATGTGATCCGGAGTGAGTCGTACATATAAAGTTCGCCTGATGGCTGATGGGGCGTGCATATAATGTGATCATGTGATGGGGCGGGCATGTAATTTGATCCTGGTGATGGGGCGGGCATATAATGTGATCATGTTGTATACTTTTTCTTAAGCGACCAAATTTACTCTTCCACCCTAGTGTAACACCAAGGACTAAACTAAAATTTGGTCATTTTTTTTGGTCTTTGGTCTATGGTTTTGATCGCACCATTGAGTTGCTCTTAGTCATGTATCTTTCAAAACTGAATATTGGTAATGACTTAGAAAAAAGTCTACCGTATTTCCCCCTGATTTTTTTCGTTGGAAAATAGATTATTGTTCCTATATAATCAACAACCTTTGGGATAAAACAAACTCATGTCAATGGTTACTTTTAAGTACATGATTACATTCATTGTATTATTCCAATGACGTTGCGCTTGTCGCTGAGCTATATCTAGCTAACAAGTTCCCCGAGGATGTAAAAGTTAATCAAGTATATTACTATATCAAGTACAACAATGCGTATATTTTACTTAGATATGGGAATTTCATCCCAACACATCTTCGTCATCTTCCTTTAGACGAAATGGTCACTTACTTACATTTGAACCTCGACTAATCATGAGAGTGATATCAGGATGAATGTATTTATTAAATGCCTGACAACTTTAGACATTTGCAAACTGGTGGAATGATATACCACAAGCTCAGTATTCGGTCGAGCTTTCCCCAGATTTTTAGTCTCAAATTCGGATCTCAAATAGCTTTTAAGGTCTCTTATTACATCAAGATTACCCACCATGTCTGTACCATCGACATAGGTAGCTACCATTCCAAATTATGAACTTTCTTGTGAATACGCAAGGAAAAATAACTTACTTGTCTATCCTCTCCAAATCAAATAGTCACTTAGACCGGTATACCACATCCGCCTGATTGTTAAATCAATGAGTGAGTGTTCTAGTGTAACTGCAAACACACTCCGTGGTTTAGAGTCATTCGACTTGGGAAGCAAAAGTCCGTCATGCACTTTTCCAAATATCTTTGAGTCTAAATCTCCAGAGATATAACCACATCTAATATGTTTCAAATTCTTTGGAAACAACCGAGCGAACTAATTAACTGGACATTATGATATTCAAAAGAGTAAGCGATCCAGGGGTTTGTGAGAAACCTCGCGCCACAAGGTGAATCTTTATACTTTAAGACCTCATTCTTCTCACTACACTTTGTGATAAATAACCACATATGTCCCATAGGCTTTATACTTGGTTGGTTAGCAGTACCACACCAAATACCCGTATATTTGTCAAAGAACTAAGTTTTACCTGGATTGCATAGGCTAAATATGCTATTTATTTGAAATTAATCAAAATAAAGCATGGTTCGATCTCATTGTACTCTACTTCTAGAGAAACTATTTATGGATTATATCATCATTGTGCACGCATAATTCTTCCATTGACTCATATGCATTCTCATAATCCGTCAGGATTTCATTGTTCTATAGAGTTATTTAAAAGTTCGGAGTGTCTTCCAGTTTGATTCATGGACATATTCAAAGACAATCTTATGAAATTATTTTTGATGATATAAATGAGTTGTGCCTTACTCACCTACTTCCTTTCTAGGTAAGGATTGATCGAACCAAGTGGTTTCTCCAACTTCCTTTATGGAGCCACGGCCTCAACCACACTTCCACTGAGTGTAGTTGCAACACCTTAGTCTATGGTGTATATCCCTTATTGAGGATTTTTAACCTTGCAGGTAAGTTTACAGTTGGTATGTGTGATCTCGTCACTTTAGCAACATCAATGTACATTCTGAGAATCAAATATTCTTTATCACTTCACATTTACATTTGTAGAGTACAAGAATCAATATGAGACACAATGGGAACACACCACGACAATTCCTGTCGTTCCCCTACAAAATACTTTTTCTTATCTCCCCCTAACGACGGGAAGGCTGTCTAATTAAAGTGATAACTCTCAAATCTTGCGGCAAGAGATCTCCTGCCAAAGATTTTAAAATGCATATAATTCTTGAGAGTAAATATCCAACAAAATTACTTAATCATTTTCGTGACCCATCATAGTACGACGTGGACTCGTAATGGCACATATATAGTGCAACCAAAATGCGTAAGAACACGAATGTCAGGTTTAAATCCAGTTGCCAACTGGTACGCATAAAAGGTTGACTAATATTGGGTTCTAAAACGAATTAAGTAAAGATGCGTGAATACTGCATATTCCCCAGGAAGTTAAAGGTAAGTTTGTATGTATAACATGCCTAAGGCAACATCTATAACCTTTGATAATATCCTTTGCGAGACCTTGGGGTATAGGATACTCTGTATTGATCCTATTAAACATGCAATAACCATTAAGTCCTTTTGATGTACATTCGCTAGCATTTACAAGGGGTGGTGAGCCCTTACATGTAAAATATGGGCTAGTAGTTTTCCAAACGCAAATTATTGGGAACTATAATTAGTCCAAAATGTCAAAAAATTCACCAGATCCATAAGTCACGTTAATGGTCCGCATTCTGCATGAATATTTTTCTAAATTTCACGTTGTTTTCTTTTTAATATGGAATTTTTACCATTTGCATCTTAGGATGGTCTCGATCCAGTTTTACCGAAGACTTTGTAAAAATGAGTGATAGGCTTTCTTACCTAAAATCATAATGGGAAGGGGGGTTGTGCATCGAGTACTTTAATTAGAGAACACTTATTAAGAGATATACCGTCACTTCGCATTCTGTCAATCTTTTTCCCATTGTCTCGTCCACTCAAATAAAGTGGTGTACGTATGATTCATTTCAATACGAAACATCATGTCACAACCAAAGTGCCTTTATCGTTATGTCAAAGCCTGTATGAGTCAATTCCCAACATTTCATTGTCGGAGTCAATATGGATTCAATATTCCAAACACTACAGTGATTTACATTTCACTAGAGTTGACTCATTAGTTTTCTCTAAAATATGTTTTCTTTTACATACATTAGAGATATAAAAGATGCAATCAATTACATTCTCATAACTGTGAGTTTCCATATGATATCCACTTGCATGGGTCTCTTTGGAATTAAACAAGGTGATTATCTCTCGGTAAATAGAGAGCTTTTGTGACTTTTAATCTTTGTTCCGTCTTGGAAACAAAATTTAAGTCGTGCTTCACTCGATGCTCCAATCATCATAGTCACATTATAAGGAATTAGTTCAACAACTAGTATATATTCCTTAAATTAGTGGGAGAAAAACCACTATCAGTTAGACATTGAGTCTGAGAGTTTTAATAAGTGGTGTGTCCTTATTGCGTAACAAAACTGGGATTCAACTCAAGTACTTTAGAGTGAATATATGTTACGTTTACGGGGGGTGGTGTATTTTTCATCCAGATATATCTCAAGTGCATTAGAGAATTTATGTCTCGTGGGAAAAATGTACTTTTCATTCCATAAACGCATACATTGGTTCTGGTTCAATTAAATAATCAAATGGCCATGCAAATTTATTTTTGTCATTAAAGTTGATGTGAAAATTGGTTGCTACTATAATATAACATGACATTGTATATACCAACACCTATGACCAAGTGCATTTCCAACTCTTTCATTTATGGTGGGAGCTAAAATTACACTTTAGATGATCCCATGTTCGATTGATACTTGCGTGTTGGTGTTATTACTACCGAAGACAAAATTACATCTTTGTCTCATGATATATATGTCCATCTGCACATATTTCATTATGTCAGCAAGTGGATTACATCCCACAGAACATTCAAATTTGGTGAAAAATATCAAGTATCCAATGATGGTGCTCAAGTACTTCTAAGGCCCAAATGAATACATTGGAATTGAGTTGGTACAACCAATTGAATAATAATAAACATCATCCAACTATAGCCAATATCATATTCAAGAGAACTAAATAATATGAAGATCAAAATTCTTAATGATCGAGATCAATAATTATAATTTAAATTGATCGTTTATATAATGTGGACTTATCATAAGACAAAAAAAAATAAACTAGGCATGTTCAACAAACAAATGAACAAGACCAACAAGTACTCAATGTAAAAGCCCACGTTGGTTACATACCTTAAACTTTGGTTCTTGCTATATATACTCAAAATCGGAACATCCTTGATTACACACCGTCCACATATGGAGTCGGAACACATCTGGACTTGGTTGGGGTGGAACCAGACTGGAACGGGTTGGGGTTGAACCATACTGGAAAAGGTTGGGGTGGGCATTTTTTTCCTTTCAGTGGTTTCACAGAATCACGCGGCCAGACTGGATCCTGAACTGACGGTTTTTTTCTTTCTTCCGAAGGATGTTCTTTCTCCTTGGGAAGTGAACGGACTTACCCTTGCACATTAACACGGATATGTGATTAGATACACGATACAATGTAGGAAATAGAACAATGATTATTTATCTTATCAAGTAGTGGTATTGTACATCAAAATTAATCAAGACCAACAATGAAGTTTATAATAATCTATTTATCTTTTCTATTATTTTATTTTTTATTTAAAACATGCAAAACATGCATGGACACAAACAAGAGGAGAATATGAAGTATGGCAGATGATGAGAGGAAAAGAAAAATCAACCAACAATGATATCGCACATAGCAATCTTTTAAGAAATGTTCAACCATGGTTTCCCTGAATCCAAAAATAACCTAACCTAGCAATAGGACATCAGATCTAGCCATAACAACATTACTGACCTATGTAATCATGATTTTACACTCACAACGATTTGCACCGGGATTTATCCCGAGAGGAAATTGCATGGCTTGTGGGAAATGCTTCTCAACATTGGAATGTGTGCGTGTTGTATGAGTCTCACGTTTTATCTCTACTCGGTGCATTTCGCGGGCTTTAGATCTCGGGATATCTAGGGTTATTGGATTCAAAAACAAATAGAAGAACAATAACTTTTCGATCCAAGTCTAAAATCAGCCTATGATATGAACTATGAAGGCGTATACCACAATCAATCATCGATAGGCACATATATCAATCAGTCATAAAAGGACAAAGATATGTCAGAAAACCAAAAAACGTGCGATAATTAGACGCATCTTTAAGAAGAAGAAATATACTTGTTAGGGTCCGATTAAACTGAAATGGAAAAAATAAAATTGAATTACAGAACCATCTCCGGAGAACGAACTTGAAAGATGATAACCCAAAGAGAAGGAAAAAATAAATAAATTATAATCGTCGGGGAAGAGCTCGTGGTGATAACGTTTTGTAGTAGATAATAAGGAAAGATAAAGAGGCACAGAGAGAAAGATATTTCATTCGCTACCTTTAGTGTGTTACATAGATAGTCTTTTATATACAATAGGAATAGAACCCTAGCTACTACATTTGGATGCACATACATGGCCCTACAACAATGAATCAATTTTAGATTTTTTTTCTTATTTCTTAAACATGGATAAAATGGGTATCATCCTGTTTTGAATTTGGTTGAATTGGTTTTCATCCATGTTTAAAGTATGAAACTGAGTATCATCCTGTTTTAGATTTGGTTGAATTTGTTTTATCCATGTTTAAACCAGAAATTGGTTTCATCCTATTTTAATTTGGTTGAATTTATTTTCACTCGTGTTTAAATTAATATGAAACTGGTTTCATCCTGTTTTAGATTCAGTGGAATTTGTTTTCATCCATGCTTATATGGGGTGAAACCGGTTTCATCATGTTTTAGACTGAGTTGAATATGAATGAACTACATTGTCAATACAATTGCACAAAAAGTGCTTTACGATTTGCATAATATATGGTGTTTTTATGATGGCATATTAAATTTTGATTTCCTTACATATATAGTGTTGTTGTGTATCTGCTAAGGGGAGCTTGAATGCGAGGCATTCTGATAGATGAGGTATTTGATGAAAGGTATGGAAGCTCCATGATGGGAACAACGAGGAAGACCGACCAGAGACATCGCTAGATAGCTAATCCAGTAGTGTAGCCAAAGACCAGGTGTTGCATGCGGGAATAGTATCAGGCAGTACTGCAACTACATCTTAGATAAGTACAACAAACATTATATACTAATATATAATTTATGTTTGTTAATTATTGTTTAATTATTTAGTAATGTGTAGAAGCTACAATTTTACATGAAGAAGATTTGATTAATAAAAGAGATAGCGGGGAGGAATGTACCCAGTATGCTTGAGTTTGAAAGTTAACTTGAGTTGCGTGTTTATTATTCCTAAGCAGTGGGTTAGTAGTATTTTAAGGGAATTTTAAGATGTATATGTTATTTACATTTTTCTGGACGGATTACCCAAAATGGTTAATAGAAAAGTATCTCTTTTATTTCCGTCCATTTAAACAGTATCAAATTTTTTACATGTCTTTTTCACCCAGAAATTATTGTTTTAGGGCTAATTAACCAATTTTGTGTTTATTATTTTAGGTATTAACGTTTATTAATCACTTATTGATATGTCTTACTTCCTAATTTATTAAACATTTATGTTACTTTTTTTTAGTATTATTATATCTACAGTTTTTTCTCTTCTTTATCTACTATTTTTTTTTTTTGCAGATTTTTATATTGGTAACCCACTCTTATTTTGTTGGTCAATCAACCTTGTTCTTTGTTATCCCTTTCTGATCGTTTTATATCATTGTTTTTTTTTTGATTTTGTAGGGTTGGTTTCTCAATAATCCAACAATCTTAATATAACTGAAGCTAGGTTTTTTATTTTAATTATTGGATAGTACTCCAACCATAATTAATTTGTTCTAGGATTGTTGCTAGAAACTATATAGTATATCAAAAGTTTGACACAAACATGGATGCTTCCAATTAATTTGTGAAGGGGTTCGTCTATGATAAAACTTCCGATACGAAATACTCATAAGAGTGCTTACAGTTATAAAATTTGTATGATAGCAATGCCATCATAAAAGCATCGACAATTGCTTATTCTCTTTTCCCCTGGATAAGTTTCCTTTTGTTTCGTTACAGATGGGGTTTCATAGTGCCAACCAATTCCAAATACTATCAGAGCTTTTTATATATGGTTCTATCTGTCAAATTTTCTACAACGAAACCAAAAAGGATTAATTATTATCCACTATCATATACTAATCTACGGAAAAAATAGTGTAAAAACTACAAATATGTTGAATTAGAAAATTTTTAACAATATTCTATTAGAGCCAACTCCTAGGGTCCGTTATAACCAAGTTACAATATGTTCCATGATATATATCTTATTTAAGTACTGATGGTGCTTTACATTTTGTTCCAGTTTCACTTAATGCAATACCACTCCATGATTATTATTTTTATTTGGTATATTGTCAATGTGTTTTCCTTTATAGATTAGAAAGGGGAGATTTTAAAGTTTGAAGAACTAACACAGTTTTTATAGGTAGGTTACTGATACATAAAAGAAAGAAATTGAACATGATGGGTATCTTGCTTCTCCCCGGAAGACTTATCCTCATTGGTAACAACTTGAAATTTATTTATTGCTTTGAAATAAGTTTTGGTTGATTGGGTAGTTAGTTATAATTACAGGAGCTCTCTGATTTAGGTTATCTCATTTCAGTGACGAAATCTATACCACATTTTTTCCCTGGAATGTATACGAGTTACGCACATGGGCATATGGCCAAGTCGTTTCAGACTATTAATTTTATAATCAAAAGAAAAATAAAAGATATGGCTCAATTTTTAATGAAATTGTAATGTATAAATTTTGTTAAATTGTATAATTAAAAAAGAAGTGGTGAAACTATGGGATTGAGATCCACCTGACATTTTTTCAGCGTTCCCTTTTCTTTTGTTGTGATGAGTGATGACTATGAGAATTGTGATTGTGTCCAGGTCTTAAATAATTGTGATTGTGTCCAGGTCTTAAATTTTCATCTAGCTGAACAATTTCAATTGGAAACATGGTCTAAACTTTACGGATTGTGTTGGACTACGAGGTATGGTCGATGGTAAAAATTAGACTTGTGTCCACATTATATGTCCCATAATACATAACATGTGCAGTGCATAGACGGTGGACTACGTAAGCTTCGGATTTTTGGCTATGAAAATTGGGATGAAGATTTTACTGTTCCGTTCAATTATTTAGAATAAGCTATTTTACGATTACTAATAAGTATCTCCTATAAGTTTAGGAAAATCAAGAAAAAATTCGAAAGAAGATATCAAAAAGAAAAAAGAAGGCAAACAATACATATTCCACACAAAAATAAACAAGCTTTCAGGAATTTTTTTTATCATATTACCTGATTCTGATGAGAAAATGCTTCCAAAAATGAAAAAGGAAGTAAGAACAAAGTAATCAATGGTCAAGATAAGAAAATTATACTATCTGATTCAGACGAATATATCATTCAAAAAATCCTTGAAAAAAGAAGATGTAAGTAAAGAAAGTGGTAGTTGTTGAACCCCTGGAAGAAAAAATAAGTCAAAAAAAATGGTAGTTGAGCTGTCCCACAATATGACTTGAAAGAAAAGGAAAAAAAACTCCAAAACCAATTTTATGTATTTGTTTAATGATAGATTTTATTTTATTAGATTTTATCTCATCTTATCATACAAGTTGGATTCTTTCGTGTTAGATTTTATTATTTTTAATTTTATGAATTGACTACTTTTAATAATCGTTTTTTAAATAATTGAAATTTTTATTACCTATTTTAATATTTTTAATTTTACTTTTCTCTAAAATATTGCCCTTTACGCGCAGTCATTCTGAAGAACACCCCCCAGGCACGGAGTTAGCCGTGGCTTCTTCCTCGAGTCATGCGCAAAAACTAGTTTTATTATATTTTGATTGTCAATTTCATACTTTTTTTTAGCTATATTTCTTGCATATTAGGCCAAGCACTATGGTGCCCCTTTTCTCTTCCCTATACCTCGTTTGTAGGGAAAATCTAATCTGCCAACTATTATGGTCTCCTTTATCCCTACTTGTATAGGGATATCCTTTCCCTACAACTCAAACTGGATCAGATCTGATACAGGTAGTAGGGAAGGGAAATCATACGGAAACTCAATTTCCGTGTGATTTTCAATGGATACTTAGTTTTCGTTTGAGAAGTTTTTGTTTTACCCTATTTTTTTTTTACTTTTTACTTTTTTATTTTTACTAAAACTCTTTATTTCCTATTATATCTCCATTTTTTTCTCTTCAAATTTTTTTACCTATAAATAATGTTAATCTAAACCCGTGGAAAAAAATTGGGAAAAAAAAGCGAAAAACTGAGTTTCCGTTAGGCACTGTTCATACGGAACTAAGTTTCCGTATAGTGTAAGGAAGGGATGAAAACAGACCGTAGTGAGGTTTCCTTGTGACCCATATCCCTTCCCTACATTTGAGGGATAGGGAAAGGATTCCCTCTCCCACAGTGCTTGACCTTACCTTGTACTACTCTCGTTTTCTATTTTTAGCCTTATAATATATAAAGACTATGTTCAAGGTGGTTAGCCGAAACTAGCCGATTTGAACTTAAAGGATTAATACTCATTTTCATGAACACATAAGACAGTAACCTAGAGTCACAATCATGTGATCAAATAAGTCTAGTGTTTTTAAAGAATTGATCAAATGAAAAATATCTCGTAGAAATGATTTTATCGCACTTGAAAATAATCGACATGGTTAGTAGATGCACCGGGTACAAATACCATAGCCGTCCGTGAGTCATATCAGTCACAGTACGTGTACCGGTTTGTAAATTATTTAACCAAACTAAGTTCCGGAGTTCACAGAACTATTTAGGTATGCGTACCATTATGGATACCTTAAGACTATGACCGGTTTCGGAGTCCACATAACTATTTTAGTTTGTGTACCTATTTGGATACACAACCGAGTTCCGGAAGACAGGACTATTTTGGTACGTGTACCGATATGTATACTGAACCGGTTCCTTGACACGGTTTGCATACGGGTACGCACACCGATCCAGTTCACAAGTTAAACAGATTTTCACATAATGTGCATAAGGATATGTGTACCACAAATCCGCAAGTCGATATATAGTTACTCCTCTACGTGTACAAGTACATGTATTATGGGTTCAGACTTATAACACTTTTCCCAGTTTATAAGACTGATAACACTGGATTGAATCCAAATCTATACTAGTTTTATATTTCTCACTAAATCGATTCGACATATTCCCGAATAACATCAATGACACATATCACTGTTCCAGAATATTTTCGAATGATGAAACTTGAATCATGGTTTTGATTGCGAACAACAAATTGTCCTTAACCGAAATTCGTCAAATATGAACAAATGTTCATTAAGCTTAGTCATTATATTTCGAGATCTAATTACCAAGATAAACTTGACTAAAAATTCTTGTATATGCATGATAGTCTAATTAGTTATGCGACATCGTCTCACTGATAGAAAAGTGAATATAACTTGAGAAATAGGTGGTTCTGTCTCCACTTACCTTTTGTTGATGAAGTTATCCAAAGGCTTCAGTTGATCTTCGCCTTCAAACGGTAGAACGCAATGATGACTGCCGTGATCCACTTTTTCTCAACAAAATTTTTATCCTAGTCTGAGACTTAACTAATTGTAGACTATAAATCAAGATATGGTTTTGACAACTAAATTTGACAACAAGCTTGAGATAGAAACACTTGCGAGTTCGACCGAGCACTGCTCGAATATCTATAACAGTTTCCCAGTTTGTAAGACTGATAATATTGTCTTATATCTGAATCTATTAGTTCTATATTTCTCTCGAAATCGATTCGAAACATTCCCGAATAACATAAACGAGACATATCACTATTCCATGATATTTTCGAATGATAAAATTTGAATCATGATTTTGATTGCAAACAATAAATTATCCTTAACCGAAATTCATCAAGTATGAACAAATGTCTATTAAGCTTAGCCATTATATTTTGAGAACTAATTATCAAGATAAACTTGACTCGGAATTCTTGAATATGCATAATAGTATAGTTAGTTATGCGACATCGTATCATACATAGAAAGATGAATATAACTTGAAAAATAGGTGGTTCAGTCTTCACTTACCTTATGTTGATGGAGTTCTCCAAAAGCTTCGGTTGATCTTCTCCTTCAAACGGTAGAACCAAAACCAAACTTGAGATAGAAACACTTGTGATGTAATGACCCGTCCCTCCATCGATACTTCCCCCACTTAACCACTACGGTTATCCGCCAGTGTTGGGTTTTCAACGGGCATCGCTGCAGTAATCCAGCAGCAACTTCCAGGGAGATCACCCATCCATGGATTTCTCCCGCCCGGGCACGCTTAACTGCAGAGTTTTCTGCCAACTCTGGAGCCAATTGTGCTGAAAAGGTCTCGGTGTTAGGAAAGGGACAAACCATTACTTATATTTATTCGGCCAATCAATGTCGAATATCGGGGTATTACATGTGAGTTCGACCGAGTAATTCTCTAACACATGGTATTATGATTTTCAATGTGCCTAAGACATCTCATATTCCATTACCTTAGATACATATGGATCAATTGCTCTATCTGTAGGTATAAGGGAAACTCTATACACAAATTGTTTTTTTGCATGTCCAAGTGGATGGACAAACTGACTTTTAGGCACGGGGAAACATTCATCGAAACAGAAGAAACCGATTGTCTCATATTGCCTTGTCAACGGTCTGATTACAATGTCTACTTTTTTCCACTCTATAAATAATCAATCCTTTCAAACATTCAAGCTACTCCAAAATTCAATCTTCTCTTGAATTTTTTCCGTTATAAATCTTTCTCTTGAAATGTCTCATAAGGCTATTTCTCTTTTTTGTGAATCCAAACTCGAGGCTATTGTATACAACCTCTTGTTTGAAAAACGTAAATCGTGCACAAAGCTATCCTCTTCTTGAGTAGATTTGGGACCACGACTCTGGCGGCCATTATTTTGGGTTTTTTTTTCTCTCCAAATTTCAAAAGATTAGGATTTTGAGATTGAAGTGAAAATATAAGAGATTGTTGGTGTAGAAGGTGGAGAATGTGTGATTTTGGAGTTGAAAATTGTTGAATTTATATGGAGTGGAATTAAAGTCGTTGGATGAGTGTAGCCGTTGTCGGTGAAATCAAGGACGGTGTGTTAATGTGAGATGAGGGTCGTCTTAATGTGAACCGATGTTGGTCTCAGGTGAGGTCGACCAGCCCTACTTGAAACACTCGTCTCAACCTGAGACACTATTGGACAAACCCTTTTATTTGAGAGTTTCTTTATCCATTTTGAGTGTTTGTCAGTCCTATTGTAGGTACAGATTAGACAAAATTTTCCATGCCCACTAGAGTTGCTCTAAGGCCAAGCACTATGATGAGGGATTTCCCTTAGCTATAACTTATTTAAAGCTAAGGAAAAAGGGTCTCAGGGCAATTTCACCATGGTGTTGTGTCATCCCTTAGCTATATTGCAAGGAAACTAAATAGTGTAAATCGAGAACTTAGTTTTCGCTTTTTTTTGTCTTTTTCTAAAAAATTATCCTGGAATATTTGTATAGGTTAAAAGATAATTAAGAGAAAAAAAAAGAGATAATAGGTAAAAAAAAAAGGAAGAAACTTTAGTGTAAAACTTTGAAAACCATGAACAAATACTCAATTTCCATGTAAAATCCCACGGATACTCAATTTCCATAAAGTAGAAACTTACACTCTATAACCCATACCAGATGTGATGTACTTTTAAGTATAGCTAAAGAATATCGCGACACTTAAGCTACACGGAAGACCATAGTGGATGGATTTCGCTATAAATAAGGGATAGCTAAGGAAAATCCTTCACCGTAATGCTTGACCTAAACGTCTCATAAAAAATGAAATAACTCTTTGCTATTCTAGATTTTTATGTCTTTCTTCACTCAGATAGAATAAATCATACCTTATATTGTTTCTTTCTTTTTCTAGTACCCAACCAAATTGTGATATCATAATAATATGTAAAACTTGGAATTGTGCTTCTAGGAAAACAAAGATACTTTTGTTGTCGGTATACCGGAACACCCTCTTAGACTGGTTTTGTATCTGGGGTTTCCAGCACATCCCATTGTACCAACTTCAACGGTCACCGTATTATTAACGATATAAAGACAATTATTGTCGTACATTCCTCTATAATATCTTACGAAGAGCTTCTCGAATGATTGATGTGCGTATTTCATATATGTCAACGTCGTCATGACTTTTTTTTGGTAAAAAATTCATTATATAGAGATAAATTCCTAAATATGGGGATCTAAAAAAATTCATCCCCAACCCAAATCAATTTTAATCTTTTGTTTCTTAAGTGTCATTTAGTAATTGGTCAACAATCATTTTATAACTTATTTCACTAACATAAAAATGACTAGGATAGGAAGACATTGTCATGGTAAATGTCTAAACTAGACATTTATCTTGGCAATATTTTCCCAAAATTAAGTCACGTCATTCCACATTCATTTAAGAAGTTACGGTTAGAGAAGAATTTTAGAAAAAATTGATGTGTATCCTATGTGGATTTAGATATTTATCCTCACATACATTCCATTGGAGAAGCTCTAAATTTTAAGGAGTCCGAGTAATTGAAAGTGCGACTGTTACCACCTCTAGTGATTAGCCAAGATAACATAACCTAGACAGAAGGATATCATTAAGAAACTCGAGCAAGAGATAAGGATCATAATTCATAAAGAAATGAAAATGACAGCAAAATAACAATAACCACTGCCTGTAATTGTTGGTAATTGTTTCTTTATTTCTCAAATTCATTAAGACTCCTCTTTTTTGAGTAATTGTTTCTTTATTTCTCCTATGTTTTTATGAACATTTTCATTGTTTTGAAGCTCCTCTATGTACAGCATCTTTATGATATAGTAAGGCAAGTGGAAGAACAACCACTGCCTGTATACAACCTATAAATTCGTCTCTCTAACCAGTAAAAAAATAAAAATCTACAGAACAACAGTTCACAGATATATCTGATTTTCATCTTTCTGTCCGTTGCCCCGGAGGCAATTGGACTATCAACCCAAGGAACATTTACCAAAGCAACTGTCAGAGCCGGCGGATGAGTGCTTCTTCCTGATGGATAACAGCTTCGTGAAGATAACCTTTTCGCCCATCTGTTCCTTAATCAGTTTATGGGTATCAGGGGAATCAGGTTCTACCGGACTGGAGACTCGTTGAAGTTGCTGCTGCTGCTGCTGCTGCTTATTTGTTTTATCCTGACTTTGATGTTCAAGTGCTTGTTCTGGAGGCACCAAATGTAGTGCGGAGGTGATGGAATTTAGGTAGTGTGACAGAATGATGCTAATCTCTGTGAGCTCTGGTCGGTTTTTTGGGTCTAGATCCCAGCAAGACTCGATGAGAGAGACAAATTCCTTTGGGAGCTTCTCTATGTTTGGCCTCACGTTCTGCAATAAGAAAAGCATACCAAATAATAGATGAGCTATTAATCTTTGCAAACAGTAGTTTTATAAGCAGTGAAAGTGCAAGATAGCGGCAACAATGCAAATGAGTTGTTTTTCCAACTTGTTTCAAACAGTAACCTTATTTCTTGGGACTTCTTTAACTGCAGTGAAATAATACCATAGCTTTAATAGCCCAAGAAACTTTAAATATGACAGATCTAGGGGCGGAGCCAGAATTCTAGAAATGGGTGGGCAAGTTACCAATCAATGCACATTTGTGGGGGTGCAAAAGGGTTTAAAATTGCAAAAATGGGGGAAAATTAGCTTAAATTAGGCTTGGGAGCTCACATATGAGGGATTTGCAATTGCACACCCACCTCTCAATGGGGCTCCGCCCTTAGACAGATCAACTAAATGGTACAATTCCCTGAATTCATAAAAGATAACTTGGGTCACGTTTTATAACGAGTTTTTAAATCAGAAAACAAGATGGCACACCTTACTAGCTACCGCGAATGCTGCCTGCATGCTGGACATTCCCTTGTATGGTGTACAATTTGTGAGCAACTGCCAGAACACTATGGAGAAGCTATAAACGTCGACCTTCTGATCATAATGTTTCTTTTTCCCACGTTCAAGTGGCTCCATGCTATATAACTGATTTAATGTGGGGTGCCAAGAGAAGAAGGTGAAAAAACAGCAATAGTAGAATTCTTCACATGATATATGTTCAATAAGAGCAGGCCAGTATAGTTAGACCGAATGAATACCTCAGGAGCCATCCATTTGTAAGTACCAGCTTCACAAGTCATCATTTCTCCAGCTGTCTTTTCCCTGGCCATCCCAAAGTCAGCCAGTTTAAGCTTCAAACAGTCTTCTGTGAGTAATAAGTTTGCTGCAAAAGAAATTTTTTTAGACATGGTTTTACGTTGTTGGTGATGCTTGAAGTAAGTCCCACAATCCAGCAGAAATATCCACAAATCTCTATTTGAACTGAAGTTGTTCTTTAGCAAAAGATAAACTATTAAGGAATGCAGGAGGCACCTGCAATCATGGGATTTGCAGCATAGATGATGCATCTGTATAACAACTGATCCTTAATATATGAATGGTATATCTTAAAAAGGAAAATGAAAACGTAAGAAACTGAAAAGGAAATGATTACCAGGTTTGAGATCACGATGGATGATGCCATTTAAATGTAAGCATTCCATTCCCCGAGAGATATCTAAAGCAAAGCTTATAGATTGCCTAAGTTCAGGACGACGAGGGCTCATATTACGCAAATAACTTTGTGGTGAACCTCCTCTCATAATCTCAGTGACTATTATCATTTCTGGTTCTACTGCTGCGCCAATGAACTGTATCAACACAGTAGTCTCTCAGTTCGAAAGCTATATATATTCAATGTTATAAAAGAATCGACATGCTCAAAATATTACAGTTAGCTGCTGAATTTCTATCACACAGTTTTTGAAAAATAAGCAATTAGGATTACTGTGTCCACAACAGACCAAACTACATGCATATTTAGAAAGAAGAACAGTAAAACAAAACAGATAAGACATCAATCCCTCTTGTCCTCCTTACATGCATCTGTAAAACTTATTGTCATCGCTATCAGCTAAGACATTAAAACGATAATCGCACATACATATTTGGCAGCAAAAATAAAGGGAAGCAATTAATTCATTACGGCATGCCTAGTACAAACGCCGCAAAATCTAGAGCAGGCCGGCTAACAAAAACAACATATATACACCTTATTATTCGGTGTACGGCTTAATTGAAGTCCATTTTCAAAATCAACATCAATTTAGAACAAATAACTATAACAGTAGATACCTTAACTAGATTATCGTGTTCTACACGCGATAACATCATAACCTCCATCACAAACCTATCGCTGCGTTCCGAACTAGCTTTAACATCTTTTTGTATCATCTTAACAGCAACATCCATGTCTTTGTACCTGTTTATGTAGAAAATCATTATGTAAGCTGTCAGCTAGCAAACAAGCACTGAAAAAAATACTCAAAATGCTCGATGTTGTATTGGAGCCTAGGAAAAAAAAAAATTTGATGATTTTTTTTTCCCTGCTAACAAACAATCATTTTTCTATAAAGCATTGCCCTAGAACAACCACACCAACACTCAATGGGAGGATCATCATCAGAAACCCATTACAAATAATAGGGCTCCACAAGTCTATAATCAAATCATAATTGCAGAAACAAAATTAGTAGTAAAAACCCATCCTTCACCCATTCATTAAACTTAACAACGGCACGAGAATTCTCACTGAAATTCCTAAAACTCAAAACCCCACAATCTATTCAGTATCAAAAATCCACAATTTTTAAATTCAACATAGAACAGCAGAAACCCTTGATTTGTTCGCAAAAACAAGAAAACCCCACTACGAAAAACTAGTTTTTTATACAAGAAACGAAGAAATTAAAGAGATTTGGTACAAGAAACTAACCGGCCATGGTAGACAGTGGAGTGAGAACCTTCGGCTATCTTAGACAGAATGGAGATATGCGTATAATCAATTAATAGGTTTTGGTCGATTTCAATCTTTCTGGGTTCATTTTCGCCAAGATTAACACCACTACTGTTACTACATTGATGATTGAAATAAGAAGAAGAAGAAATAGAGGGTTCTTCTGAATAAGACATTCTCAAGTCTTTACACAGTCAAAACACTCAGAGAGAAACCAGAGAGAAAGAAACAGAAAGAGGAGAGAGAGGGTATCAGAAAAGTAATGACAGTAGCGGATTTTGTCAGATATTTAAATTTTAAACGGGAAAAAATGAGGGACAAATTTTCTTCGACTTTTGTTTTTACTGGCTAAAAAAACACACTTTAGAGAGTGCGTGTATGGTTCTTTTGTGCCAAAATGGCTGCTTAAGGAAATTTATGGATGTTCCGCGGATAAATACTAATGTACATTTCGAACTTAATGGTTGGTGTTTTTGGCACTTTATTAGGTCAAGTGATATTAATTGTTACCGGATTTTGTCTTTCTTGGAGCGGATTTTCGAACGTGCACCTTCCAAAAGAGCACACTTTTATTTTGTTTCTTAAACAGGATGTAGATGTGTTCCGACTTGAATTGGTATTAGGTAAAATCACTCATTTTATAAAATACGCGCCGGAGAGTAGAATAAACTCATCTGGAATCAATAAATTATTAATAGACAATGAGTTAATTGCCGACTAATAATAATGTTTTTCATTTTGATAGACGATAAGTATATAACTATTATGTTTTTGTTATTAATTTCATGTTTATATTTGCTATATTTCGTACGTTATATTATTCTTATTTTCTTTTAATTGTCTTATTTTTATCAATAAACTCATTTGGAATCAGGAAATTTTTGTTAGGCAGTTAGTTAATTACCGACTGAAAGCAACGGTTTTTAATTGTTACCAGATTTTGTCTTTCTTAGAACGGATTTTCAAATGTACACCTTCGAAAAAAGCACGCTTTTCTTTTGTTTCGCAAATTATGATGCAGATGAGTTTCGACTTGAATTGGTATTAGGTAAAAACCAACTCATTTTATAAAATATCTTATGGACATTTTTAGAGATAAGTAGATTAAATTTGAGGAACTGCTTTTTTTATCTTAGAAACGAGTACATTGAATTTGAGGAATTGCCATTTTTTCTGTCTGTTTAATAAACTCATTTGGAATCAATAAACTCTTGTTAGGTGATGAGTAATTAATTACCGACTGATAATAACGGTTTGCATTTTGATGGATGATAAGTGCATAATTTACTATAGTTTGATGGTAATAAGTGCATAATTTACCATACTTGTCATTTTTGTTTGTCTTATTTAGATAGAATCATCCAAAAGAAGTGAAAAGAGTGAAGAGTGATAAAATGGACATAGAAGTGAACATAGACTAAGGACTAAGTGGAATTCGACCAAAATTTAAGAATATTCTGCTCTATGTGGCAGAAAATGAAGATGAAGAGACAAAGGCTTCACAAAAAAGAATGAGACCATTCTGAGTTCGTATTAGGAAGTTATGGCAAAACAATTTTCAAATGATTCAAGACAGATCCCACACTTTAATAATTGCAAAAATAACTTTTCAAGGGAGAAAACTTGGTTCCGAAGTAAGCCCAAACCCTAAGATTGTTAGGGGTATTTAAGGCGACTTTAAAACTTCTTAAGATACGTTTTACTAGGTCGTATCATTGAAAGATAGAGAGGAGGCGATAATCTACACTGAAAAGACGAGGCTACCAAGTACACCATAATTTTTTCGGTATCAAGTCTGATAACTTACATGATCTAATATAAACAGAAACTGTCAAGAAGATAGCAAACCATAAGGTACAGTCTTGGTTCGAACCGAACACGGCTATAGGGATCAACCTAAGTGTTTGCGGTTAACGTACAATGTATTTACTTTTGATTATAACTAAAAAAATAATTATAATTGCATAGAGTAAAGACACAACAAGATTTTGTTAACGAGGAAACCGCAAATGCAAAAAAACCCCGAAACCTAGTCCAGTTTTGAATACTCTCATAATTAAGTCGTTATACAAAGACCACTACCAACTTTGTATAGTAGAGACCAAGTAAACTACTTCTAGTTACCTAGTTTCATCAGTATCCCTGCGCCTACAACCAATCTGGCCAACACACGTGAATCGTAGTATATAGTCCATTATCTTAAGTTGTTTCACCCGGTTTGAAGACTTCAAGCACTCAACCCTTTAGATCATCTTTCAAACAGTAAAGGACTAATATGTCTGGTAACCATTCTTCTTATCTCAAAAAGTTAATCAGAGATTTTATAGTTGAGTTTCTAACAAAGGGTTTTCAGTTTAAATCAATAAACTTCTTTGACGGGTTAGATATTCCAAGATCCGGATTAACAAGTTAACCAGATCAAGTCAAACAGAAATATGTGATTCATGTACTGAAGAGTATCACCAAATGATATCTTATCGATCTAAATAATACAAGTTAATCAATCGCCTATCAAAGATAAACGAGATCTAGTAAGTTCCCAGTCGATCAAGTTTGAGAATGAAGCAAATTAAAAAGATACGAAACCAATAAGTAAAAATCTTATTATCTTTAAATCTTCAAAGTCTTCATCTATACCTGCACAATGATTCCAATTTATGATCGATCACACACATAACAGAGTCTATTAACAATAGATGATCACAAGTCAACGTCAGATCTAAAGACAGATCTGAACTACCGTTAATCTCTTATTCTTTATGAATCTACTTACTTCCTTGATTGCATAACCACCAAGGGATAAGTGGTGAAATTTAATCTCTATGTTCGTACATGGCTAGAGAAGTTATAATACTTATGTTGAGTCATATTGCACTAATTATTCTCTTGTTCGTAACTTACATAAAAAATACTTTTTGTAAATGATTATTTTTCTCACAAAAATCTTATATCTTAGAGCCTCTAATATTAAGATCGTTATTTTTAATTTCTTTGTTCATAACTGGCGAGAAGATAGAAAAATATTGGGATACGAATTTACTTTGTTCGTGACTGACGAGTAAGTTTGTATGTACAAGGGAAATCCTTCTCTTGTGATTATAGTCAAGGACCCAAGGTTGCTCATGTTGTTCTTTCGGATTGGTGAGAGTTCTTTTGAACTTGTGCTCAATCGTAATATCTTTATTAGGAGTGATCGCTGTCGTATGCGTCAAAAATAATATTACTTTCTCACTACTCAAAATATATAAATATAGCAAGCGCAAGAAAGGATCGTTCCCACAGAGAGGACTAAGGTTGTCAAGTTGTTTCGGTTTCCTATAATAACAATTGGGGTTTTATGATTTTAAAAAGTAAACTAAAATAAAAGCAAATAAAGCACGCAAATTAAGATGTAAAGATATTGGTTAAGGATTCATCTTCATTCACAAACATTCTTTTTAACTATAACTAGAATTGATATTTAATCTCTTTTTTATCAAAGGCTCTAAGATATCATGATCGCAAGTATATCCCGCAAATCTCCTCCTGTCATCAACAAACACGTTAAAAGATGCGAATATGAATTCTATCTTAGAGAACAACTTAACGTGTAAAAGCACTAATCAAATTTAATTCCCTAGATGCATTAAGTTCTATGAAATCAGGCCAATCAAAGCAATCGAACGTGTAAAAGCACTAATCCGATTTAACAAAGGTTATGACTCACTTGTGACTACTAGGATGTATCACTACAAGCAATAATCACAATTATGCTACTTGTAGCCAGGAATCTATCACTTTTGCGTATAATAAATCCTAATCTAGAAATAGAGATGAAAACAAACTCGATTGATTCTAGACTCAACCGAACAAACATTCAAATCATATAACAATATTAATGGTGAATCATAAACGATAATATGGAGACAAAACTAATTCATTGCATAAAAACCCATATTTGGAAATCCAACTTATTCCTTAAACCAATGATAAAATTAAGTACTCGTGTTAAAGGAGTTCATCACAAGAATGAAAAGAAGTTTCATGTTTCTAAACCCTAGAACCAAAGTAGAGAAAAAGATGAGATCCCTCTCCCTAATGGAGATATGTTGCTTTTATATCACCTTCAGGTTCTTAACCTAGGTCGCACCCATTTGCTAAACAATGAAACAACCCATGAGTGAAACCCAGTCAGACAGGTCCAAGTTATTTCGAGTCAAATCATCCACCTCACTGAGTCAACTCAGTGATAACCGATTCCGCCGGAGTTTTGATTATTTTCTGGTCAGTTCCGGCCGATTCCAGGCCTTTCAAATCCTTGCCTGCATTCATTCCTACGCATTCATCTATATGCATCAGCAGGCCTTCTCTTGTCTCAGCTCACCTTTTAGTTCAGATCTCTTTGTCACTGCCACTGAACCTTGACTAACACCAGCAACATATCTTAGTTCAAGCTTCTTCCATCAGTTCAACCACCACTGTTAATCTGTAGCTGCATTCTGACTCCAACAACAACTTTGGTACTTCTTTTGCGCCACAACATCGCCAGTAGCAACACCTGCACCTCAACCATCATCTCAGTCATCCACGCAAGTACCAGCTTTAGCACCCATTTCAGCTCCATAACCTGCTCAGCTCATTTGTAACCACATCATTCTGCACACTCCCATCCTATGCATCTCAAACACTTCCAGTCCTATGCATCTCAAACAATTCCAGTCCCATTACTTTGTACCACCACTTGCAGTTAACACAACCATCCTCTCATGGCAGTGACCACCAATCTACATCCTCAACTCCAATTCAGTTACAAGAACCATTCCCACCTAATTCATCCACCAAAACCCATCTTTGCCATTCATTCCAACTGCAGCTGCAACTCTTGTCAGTTTCTTCTAGCCATTACAACTTGAAATGAAATCTCAACCATCACACATGACCATCTCCCACTGCATCGTAACTAGTGCAAGCAACTCAGCTCAGGCCAATTTCCCGTATGTAACAGTAGCAACATACAACTGGACCTCAAGCCAACATCGTAACCTGCAGCACCTCATTCATTCTTAGCTTCATCTTATAGTTCACCTGCAACATTGCCTCCAACAGCCTTCTGTTACAGTTGCAATCAAAGCAACCATCTCAAGCCTGCATTCCTGCAACTGCAAGAGCTCCTGATTCACTTCCATATCATGCTATCTTCTATTCCATTGCAGCTACCACATCTACATAGCATCAACTAGTCCATCCTAGAAAACTGCACCACCTTTTCCAGTCTTACTGCAACTGCATCACTAGGCATCAACACCAGCTCCTGCAAACAATCTTCATTAGTCTTTTCCCGTTGCCATTTCACTGCACCCAGCTGACCAACGTCTTCACTGTCTTCAATACTGTCTCTACCAACAGCTACTTCTTATTCTTGGCTGTTCAGGCATGAAACAGCACCAACTATTCTTTCTCCATCCACTGAAACCGAACCCATCTGCTCATTTAAAGTTGCACCTTCACGAACTCAGCTGCATCTCTTTTCGAACTGCACCTGCAATCACAACTCAAGTGCAACTTCAGCCTGTTGCAAAAACCAACAATCACCACCAACAGTTCAGCTCCCAGCTGCATATTGAGCTACACAGTACCCATCTCAGCTTCTCTTGAATTCCTGTTTCAATTGTACTCAGAAACATCATCTCCTTCTTAATCTTCAGAAACCCATCTTCAATTCCAACTGAAATGAACCAGTAACAAGCGTAGTTCTCTGATTTCTTCTTCCATTTCTCTAATCGACGGAAACAACAAACCCATTCTCCAATTTCGACATCCTTGCAAGACAATCATTCAAAACCCAGAATTTCAACTCGGAGAATTCAATTCCTAACTCAAACCCTAACTTCCTTCTTCTTTTCTGCCTTCATCTGAGTTGCACAAAGTTTGATCTTCTCCCTTCATAATCCATCTTCTGAGAACAGCCATTGTCATCCCTGGTTCTTCATCTTCTCAAATCGAACTCATCTGCTGAGATCTCGAATTTCATCTCAATTACCACCATCTTCTATGAATTTCACAGCAGCATCATCTCCTGCAATTTCCGCTTCAAACCCTTCTCGATATGATTTCATCTTCATCATTAACTCTGTATATTCCTCAATTCCTAACGCTCACAATGCCTCCATTTCTTGTTTCCAAGGGAGATGTTTCAAAGGATGAAAGAAAGAATGAGTTGTCTGAGAAACCACTCGACCTAATTAGGTATGATTAGTACGGCCTGGATAGTGGCAACAGTGGAGAGGATAGGGGCTGCCCAGATAATATGTGGTACGTCAGTTTCAGAGAACTGACAGCCTATTCTCTTTCTTGCTCTTTACGCTCTTGCACAACCTAGTCTGCTCCAAATATCGCATGTGAATTGATCTTTTTGCGCTTTTCGCTCCAAATGGTTAGTTTCTTCTTCTTTTTATCATAATGACTCCAAAGTACCTAAACACTCAAAAGCAAACATAAGATACATATTTTACAGGAAAGTAGCAAAGAAAACATAAATACTAGATATAAAATTAGGTGTTTACAACACCTATCAAGGAGAGTGGATGTGGAATTGTAGGAGATACTTGTAATTATACGTCTCCTTGACGCAAACCGAGTTTTCTTGGTGGAATCGTCTAAACTAAAAGATAGTATGTGTTCTCTAGTGTTGCACACTCTTCTGTTTAATTCATTGTGATCCCTATTTTTCGCCTTTGCAAATTTTGTTGACAAAAAGGGGGAGAATTATTATATAGTATCCTACTACAACATATAGATTCTCAGAGCATTATGAAAGTGGGAGTAGATTAGTATCTATAGGTTTTACCTATTTTGCAAAAAATATAAGTATTGACTAAGGGGGAGAACATATCATCATAGTATTGCTTCAAAGTTGCGGTGCAATTGAACTTTGAGGAAGGTATCAATACTATCTTCTATATAACAACCAATGATTAAAGTGAATTTTCATTCTAACAAAGATCTCTTTGAGTATTCTCATAAGTTTTTAATGTTATGGATCTTCAACAACAAAGGTGTTGAACAAACACACGCAGAACCATAAAAAAAACTTGAAGTACGAAGAATTCAAGGCGTTTTTTAAAGAACCAAGGAAATCAAGCATAATGGATTTTGAGCTGAAAAGTTTGTTTATGTTGAATTCATATGTATTGAATTGTTTTGTGACTAAAATTAATAAAGAGGGAGATTGTTAGAGCAATTCTCGGTTGAATCCACAAGTTTTTCTATCTCAAGCTTGTTGTCAATGTTAGATGATCAAAACTATTTGTTTATTTCTAGTCTACTAAGTCAAGTCTCTGACTAGGTTAGAACTTGGTAGTCGGGTATCAGCCATCACCCTCAAAGATTGAAGATCGACGAAGACATTTGAAGAACTTGTGTTCTGTATCAGGTATGTGAATAATGAACTGGTCTATTTTACTCACTATCTTGTCATTCTATCTATGGAGATTATGTCGTATGATTTTCTAGTGGATTTATAAAGAAGAAATTTTGAGTCAAGCTTGTCTTGTTAAAAATCTCGAAATATGATTCTAGCATACATGTTCAAAGGTCCTTAACATTGTTAGTTCGGAACAATTTATTGTTTGAGAATTAATTCGTGGATCAATTAAAAATAGAACCTACAATTGGTTTAATCATTTGTGAATATTTCAAATATCATAAGAGAGAGTTTCATGAACTTTTGATATTTCTGTCCAGGGTAGGTTGGCAAACCCATTTGCAAACCGTAGATATCTGATTTTAGAAATATAGGAAGGTTGGCAAACATGTTCGAAAACCTCAAGTTCAGTTGGGAATAGTTCACGAAATCGGTAGGCAAACCGTGTGTTAATGGTGGGTTTTAGTTCAAGGATAAAATTGTAAAACCATGTATTTAATACGTTATCAACCCGCAAGGGGTAAAGTCGTTTAAGAAGCGACGAGTGTAAAAAACCTCCTCGCTCACTGAGCAATTCAATAAATATATATATGAAATTCACTTAGAATGGTGCGTGTAGTAGAAATCCCAAATATTCTATGAATTCTATAATCTGTCAGCATTATTAACTAATGCATAATTTTCCTGGTATTTGCATGTGCTATGTTCCCATCCGAACTCTCAATATTGACACGACATGACGATTAATGCTCACTCTCAGCAGAGTAGCATGAATCCCGAAGTGGCAGTATTGGGATCTGCACAAAAATACTCATATGGGCTGCATCGCTCTCTGACAAAGAGATTTTCGTATCGAAGCACTTTTAATTAAAAGGTAGCTCGATCGAATATGTTTAAGTTCCTTAAGGAAAATCTAGAATGTCCATATCAGTCTCAAAAACGATCAAGACCACACAATTTGGCCACAAGATCCAACAAGCATAGCCTACTCCTAGCAGAACTAGGCAATCACCGTAGTGACCACAGGCGGGCCCACTAATGCCCTAGTCGAGCGAGTCCTATTGAATTAACTTCCCAGCGCTCCGAACGTCAACCCTAAAATGGGTGTTCACGTTATTTTGAAAGAAATCTCAAACGAGTTAAGACCGTCAAAAAAGGTCTTAAATACATCATGACCGTCCAACTTTGCCAGCCTTGTTGGACGGCTGAGATCTTCCCTAGGATGATCAAAGAGGCGTCAGCATGCACATTGGCGGCCCAGCATCTCACTTGGTCGACCGACCTGCCTGTGGCAAGCATATATGGCGTTATATCGTTTTCCCAAACTCGAGTGAACGCACTATTTCAAAACCCTAAATTTAGGGTTACAACAGTATATTAGTGTCGCAAATCATTACATCCGTACAACTTAGCCAGCCTAGTAGGACGACTTAGATCGTGTTTCAGACGATGAAGGAGGTGCATATGAGTTCACCACCGGCCCAACTTTATTCCCACTCGATCGACTTGCCCAAGGTAAATCAATCACCCATCAAACCGCTTGATCAAACTAGGGTGAATGTGGCCGTCTCAAACCCTAATTGGCGTTTGCAGCAACACACTACTGTCGCAAATCAATCACAACCATCCATCTTTGCCAGCCTAATCGAGCGGTTTAGATTTAATTTTGGGCGGCCCCGAAGATATCAATGTGATCATCATCGACTCACCTTCACACGTGGCCGACCAACCTACACAAACTAGGGATTGATCCCTCGAATCGCTCGCCCAAAGAGGGGTTGGTCGCACGACCCCCAAAACCCTAAATTACATCAACGACAATATTAACTGTTGCAAATCATCTCGTCCATCCAACTTTACTAGCCTAGTTGGATGATGTAGATTTATTTTCAGAAAACCAACAAAGTAGTATGGTGATCACCGGCCACCCCTCCTTCACAAGGAGCGATCGACCAAGCAATAACTTGTCCCTAGGGATACCAAACGATCATTCAAAGGTGGCCATCCATGCTGCCTATTTTAAGACGCCCAATCCCCGACTTATTCAATCGATCTCTAAAAAAACGATGCTTCATGCACATCGATTATTTTGAGCTACTTAAAGGCGATGTTTTACGTGTATCGAATACATACGATATTTTATGTCGGCTTCATAAACAACTTAGTTGTTTAACCTAATAGCACCATATGCTATTCTTTGCGGCAAGTCTCACGACTTGACCCACTTGCTCGAGACATCAAACATGTCACAAACTGGGAGATACTTACCGGAGTATTGGTCTGGCGGTTTACAGCGTGCGGCGTGCAACGCGCCCATTACGAAAATGTGTCAGGAAAATAAGAACGGTTAACAACGATGGGAGTAGTGGGTGAAGGTGTGACCACGTGATGATCACCACCTCTTACACAACTCCACTACTTAATCTTTTCCACTTCCTACGAGATCAAGGTTGCGCTGAAATGACTTGTATAAATAGGTTTTCAACCTATTTTCGACAAGGAGAACACAAGTAACCAGAAACCATTTTCTGATACAAGTCATAAACAGCCACACCTTCATAATTCAACATTCTGATCTCAAACACCTTCTTCGCTTCCCTCCCTAAGATCAACCCTTCTCCTTCATCTTGTGACCGAATTGAATCTGGAACGACCATTTCTTGGTTTAGGCTAGAGTCTTACAGATTGATCTCTCGAACTCAAAAATACTCATGTGCAGTACATTTGTTTAGGGTTTGAATTCGTTTCTCATCAACACACCCAAATTTACCAAAAACAGCAGAATCGTTTTTGCCCTCAAACAACTGGCGACCACAGTGGGAGACTAATCTCTCGGTTGTGAAGTCAATTTTTTCAATACCCAATTCAATTTTCCTAATTTTAAAATGGTAGATCTTAGGTCTGAATCAACAACTAATTCCGATGGTTATAACGCTGACAACACTCTTGGCGTTGATGTTCCTGTCAGCGGCACTATTGTGCAACCTACCAATACGATTAATGCTTCTCGTGGTACTACATCCTCTACCACCAACACCAGCGGAGCAGGAAGCATCCATTTGGGAGTGACACCTCCTATCATCATATCTAGAGACGCTGTAAACCCCAACATTTCTTCAAGTGTAACACCTCCGGCAGTCACCAGAGCAGCTGCTACTCCTCTATCAGGACGAGAGGCTGGAGGAACCAGGGGAAATCAACCCCATATTACTATCCCTGATTTGATTGGAAAGACAAGAAGTTCTCGCTAAATCCCATACAGACATGGCTACAACTCAGAAAGAGGTACTTACTTTCCTCAAGACACTGACGGAGCGGTTACCACAAGAGCCACGTCAACCTTCGGATCCGATAAGGACTACATTTGACGCTCCTGGCGCAAGCACTTCGATAGGGAGAGTCTTCATGGATGAAGAAGTGCGTGTTTCTCCTGAGCGACCGTGGGAGAGGAATCACCCGTCAAATTTCATCACTCGTGAGGATCTGGAGCGGATTCTCCAAAATTGAGTCAAAGAAAATCCAATGGACATGCACCAGCATCAACCCCTGTACTCTCCTGATGTACAACGAGTTCCCATTCCGAGAGGATACACCTCTCCTCATTTCTCACTCTATGATGGCACTGGTAATGCTCGTGAACATATTTCCCGTTTTATGGAATCTTTGGGGGAACATGAATACAACTATGTCCTCCGCCTGAAGGAATTTTCAAAGTCACTTACTGGAAGAGCATACACCTAGTACAATAACATCGCACCAAACAACATATCCAACTGGTGTGAGATGGTCACTGGTTTCTATAAGAAATATTTCTTCGTCTTTGAGAAAATCACTTTCTCAGAATTAGGAAGAATGTTTCAACTAAACAACGAGCATCCAAACGATTATGTCAAGAGATTCAGAATTCAATTGGATTGTCACGACCCAAATGTAACTGAGCAGTAGTTTGTGGAATCGTGCATTAATGGTATGGTTCCTATCTATCATGATTTATTGGAAAACATGCATTTCCAGACGTTATCCGAACTCCATGAAGCCGCCAAGCGTCCGGCTACGACCGCGTCAGCGCTATTAGAGAGAGTCAGACCGTTCAGGGGTGAAGATGCGCGCGAAACTCGGGGAAACAGACGTCTTATCAACTAGAAATATAACACCGACCCTTCTGTGAGCGTGGTAGGTGAAGGAGGAAAAAGTAAAGCTCCAGCAGCGAAACAACAACCCAAGCGTACGATACCAGTGCAGACAACCCCATCCCGGAAAGCCGTTAAAACTCTCGTGCAAGAAACTAGGGATGCTGCTCCAAATTTTCCACTTCCAATGAACGAAGTCATATAACTCTTGGAAGCGTGGATTAAAGATGATGCTATCAAACTACCTCCTCTCAGACGTCCGCCAACCGAGGAAGAAATGGCAAATCCCAAATACTGTCATTACCATAGGTTCGTCAATCACCCAACCAGTGACTGCAACAACTTAAAGCGCATTTTCAGAGAAAAAGTGGATGCAGGATAACTCCAATAGGAAATGAAGGTGTTCACAAAGATCTTCTTCCTGTCAGGAGCTGCATGATTTCTGGGGACTCCATTCACAAAACCGTACAGTCTATGATGGAGCATTTATGTGAAATACTGTATTTCTCCAAGGCATAGAGTAAAGACATATTTGCATCCCTCAACCGCATTGTATCAGGCAAGCGTTTGTTTCCAGTCGAGGAAGTCGTTTCCATGCCCCAAACTTTCCTGGAAGGCGCGACTAATAAGTGCAACTGGGGACTCTTAACCGTCGCTCATTTGAAGGATGTCGAGTTCGACAGCACACTGATTGACGTAGTCTCTGATTTCAACATTGTCACCTTCAAGACTCTGAAAGCTGCAAAAATTTCAAAACAGGAAGTTGTTCACAGCCCAACCATAATCAAAAATTCAGAAGGAGGAGACAGAGATGCCTACGGGTACATCGATCTTGAAATTAAGGTGGTAGATGCTCTAACACACGCTAAATTTCATCCAGTTAAAGAGTACCCGAGTTATGATCTGGTCCTGGGGCGCTCACGGATACACGACAACAAGGCGAAGCTAGGAGTATGTCCTTTGTCGATGTCTATACCTGAGAGGATCTCCAAAAGCCATCCAATCCCTAGGACTACTTGTTGCTGTACCAACCACTCACAAATGCGACGCAACTTCCTTGGGAGAGTCTGTCAGCATACTTTCGAAGGTTCCGATCCCGAGTAAGTCTTATTGAACAACCCTTTTTGCAATCAGTCCCTCCCCCTTCCGCTAAGGCTCGGAGACTCGCTTCGATCAACAACCCTACTGCCGCTAGGAGATGTGAATGAGATGCTGGTCCTTTCAATTGCTTTGTCAAAAATTTAGAAACTGTCTCGGTCAAAGACAACGGGCCCCAGAATCAAGTAGTTGTACAACACCCAAACCCATTTAAAATTGGAGATATGGTAGTGAAGGTGACCACGTTTAGAGTTGGAGACATGATAGTGAAGATGACCGCTCAGTTTGTTTTGCCTACAGAAAGGGAAGACGAACCATACCTGGTAGCCGATGTTATCTTGGGCGGTTATTGCGAGCTCATCAATGCTGACAAACTGGAAGGCATGACGATTCACTCACGATGGCTCAAGCCCTACAATAACTAAAACGTTGTGCTACTTTTTCCTCTAGCGTTCTCCATACCTAAAACGTTGGGCTACCTTTTTCTCCAGCGTTTTCCGTAGTATTTCTTCAAACAATTTCCTATTTCATGCAATATTTGTAATTCCTCCAAAATGATTGCGCTGCTTGCATTCATGATTATTAGGGTTCCAATTTTTCAATTAAGTATTATTTCCTTTTAGAAATCTCTTTACCCCTGAATCGTGACACAAAGTCTTGAACCGGTCTAAACCCTCATCATCACCCATCAGTTCAAACCAGAAAGACAAAACCCGAAGAACCTAAAAAGAAACATCTCATTCGAGAAATATTGAAGGGATACGTGCTGAAAGAAGAAAGGTCAAAGGAATCATATGATTGCTAGGGCAAGCGATTCGAAGAGCAGTCTACTCCAACAATGAAGCGGCCTCTCGATCACCACATGATTAGGTGGATTGCAACACGTTATCAACTAGAGGACAGGCAGGTTCGTGGTCAATATTTGATTTCTATTATTGTATCCCCTTCATTATTTTTGGGGTCATAAGCAATCATCATGAAGATAGCGCACAGTCACAAAAAATAAACACTACGTATATGTGGTGGCTGCACGGATTGATAAAATGGGGGATTCCATTATATCCCTACTGAAAAGCTCCGCAGTTAATGTCTTAAGATGACATGAATAAAAGGTATTGTTCAAACCAAAAATAAAAGAGTCTAACTTAAACTCAGTCGCCACAGAGTGTAAGGAGAAGATGTTTACAAGAATAAGAAGAAGTACTCAGCTAAAGAGAGGAAAAAGAAGAAGAGGTAGTAAAATGGGAGATCTAGTCGACGGAGAGATCAACAGTGCATTCGTCGGAGCCGTCAAGATGCTTCAACACCTTCATCACGAGCCGCCAATGCGTCCTCTCCTAGATCTTCCTCAACTTCCATTTTGGACACTGCTTCAGCATCCTCTTCACCGCCGCGATTTCTCCTTCGGAAGCTGCACCAACACATCTTTCTGCTTCAACGTCCTCTCCGGAAGTCTCTTCAGCGTCCTTTTCAAAAATGGTGCTAACAACCTTTGGATGTTCGGGTTCGTCCACGTCAGAGTCGAGGATTATGGATCGGATAATCACACTTATTTTCACTGAGAGGTTATTTATGTTCGATCCTTCGCCTCTTCAACCGGGCTGAAAATATCTCAGCCCTTGCGCTTGTCGGCAGCTGTGACGCTTCGTCATGCCTCCATTTCTCCTCCATGTTGACTGAAGCCAAAGAAATATTGATTACGCTCTCGAACGATGCCCAAGTGCAGAAGAGACATGCCATGTATAGCACGACCGGCTTCGCGAAACGAAGAATCTATTTTGGCCATCACCTCCTCGAACGGATCGGCCTCGGGTTTGTTGACTTCAAAGCTCTTTTCCGGAGAAGTAAAAGAGTCGTCATCACCAGCAGTCACCATCATATACTGCAAAAAGGCGTTATGATTGTATCAACAACTGGTATACACAAAAAAAATCATCAATCAAAAGACTAAATTGCATGGTGAACGTGGAACGATACCTGGAGCAAAAAAAATAAAAGAGCAACTCTGCGATGGGAAGAAAGACTCAGCGTCTTCTTTATATTTCACAAACCATCAATATCCGGGAAGAAAATGAGTCTCTGCTTGCCGCTATAAAGGCTCTAGATACGAGATAACGATCAAATAGATACCTATCTATCTGAAGACAACTGACGTGCGCTAAAAGGAAATGTATCTTGCTCAAGAGACGAGCCAGACTCTATCCTGGTAATATGCGTTAAAACTCTTCTTGTGAATTTATTTTATTGTCACCATCTAGTGCTTACCCCGCAATGGCATTATCATTGCGTGCTAAGCAGGGGACTTAATGTTGATGGTGGTTTTTAGTTCAAGGCTAAAATTCTAAAAATCCTATATTTAATGCGCTATCAACATACAAGAGGTAAATCTATTTAAGAAGCGACGAGTGAAAAAAAACTCCTCGCTAATTGAGCAATTCAATATATATATATATGAAATTTACTCAGAATGGTGCGTGTAGTAGCAATCCCAAATATTCTGTGAATTTTATTTTCTGCCAGCATTATTAACTAATGTATGACTAGCATGGTATTTGCATGTGCTATGTTCCCAGCCGAACTCTCAATATTGACATGACATGACGATTAATGCTCACTCTCAGCAGAGTAGCATGAATCTCCCGAAGTGCCAGTATTGGGATCTGCACAAAAATACTCATACAGTATGCATCGCTCTCTGGCTAAGAGATTTTCGTATCGACGTACTTTTAATTAAAAGGTAGCTCGATCGAATGTGTTTAAGTTCCTTAAGGAAAATCTAGATTGTCCATATCAGTCTCAAAAACGATCAAGGCCACATTATTTGGCCACACGATCCAACAAGCATAGCCTACTCCTAGCAGAACTAGTTAATCACCGAAGTGACCACCGGTGGGCCCACTAATGCCCTAGTCGATCAAATCCTATTGAATTAACTTCCAAGCTCTGAACGTCAACCCTAAAATGGGTGTTCACGCTATTTTGAAAGAAAGCTCAAACGAGCTAAGACCGTCAAAAAAGCTCTTAAATACATCATGACCGTACAACTTTGCCAGCCTTGTTGGACGGCAGATATCTTCCCTAGAATGAACAAAGAGGCGCCAGCATGCACATTGGCGGCCCAGAATCTCCCTTGGTCGATCGATCTGCCTATGGAAAGCATATGGGGCATTAAATCGTTTGCCCAAACTCGAGTGAATGTGCTATTTCAAAACCCTAAATTTAGGGTTGCAGCAGTATATTAGTGTCGCAAATCATTACATACGTCCAATTTAGCCAGCCTAGTTGGACGGCTTAGATCGCGTTTTAGACGATCAAGATGGTGCACATGAGTTCACCACCGACCCAAATTTATTCCCACTCGATCGACTTTCCCAAGGGAAGTCAATCACCCATCAAACCGCTTGATCAAACTAATTGGGGTTTGCGTCAACATACTACTGTAGCAAATCAATCACAACCATCCATATTCGCCGGCCTAATCGAGCGGTTTAGATCTAATTTTGGGCGGCCCCGAAGATGTCAATGTGATCATCGTCGACTCACCTTCACACGTGGCCGACCGGCCTGCCCAAACTAGGGCTTGATTCCTCGAATTGCTCGCCCAAAGAGGGGTTGGCCGCACGGCCCCTAAAACCCTAAATTACATCAACGACAATATGTAACTACCGCAAATCATCTCGTCCATCCAACTTTGCTAGCATAGTTGGATGATGTATATTTATTTTCAGAAAACCAACAAAGTAGCATGGTGATCACCGGCTACCTCTCCTTCACAAGGAGTGATCTACCAAGCAGTAGCTTGTACCTAGGGATGCCAAACGATCACCCAAAGGTGGCCAGCCATGCTGCCTCTTTTAAGACGCCCAATCCGCGACTTATTCAATCGATATCTAAAACAACGATGCTTCATGCACATCAATTATTTTGAGATGCTTAAAGACGATGCTTTACGTCCATCAAATACATACGATAGTTTATATCGTCTTCATGAACAACCTAGTTGTTTAACCTAATAGCACCATATGCTATTATTTGCGGCAAGTCTCACGACTTGACCCTCTTTCTCGAGACATCAAACATGTCATAAATCGGAGGATACTTACTGGGGTATTGGTCTGGCGGTTTACAGCATGCGGCGTGCAACGTGCCCATTACGAGAACGTGTCAGGAAAATACGAATGGTTAACAACGATGAGAGTAGTGGGTGAAGGTGTGACCACGTGATGATCACCACCTCTTACACAACCCCACTACTTAATCTTCTCCACTTCCTACGAGATTAGGGTTGCGCTCAAATGACTTGTATAAATAGGTTTTCAACCTATTTTCGACAAGGAGAACACAAGTAACCAGAAACCATTTTCTGATACAAGTCATAAACAACCACACCTTCATAATTCAACATTCTGATATCAAACACCTTCTTCGCTTCCCTCCCTAAGATCAACCCTTCTCCTCCACCTTGTGACCGAATTGAATCTGGAACGACCATTTCTTGGTTTAGGACAGAGTCTTACATATTGATCCCTCGAACTCAAAAGTACTCCTGTGCAGTACATTTGTTTAGGGTTCGAATTCGTTTCTCATCAACACACCCAAATTTACCAAAAATAGCAGAATCAGTTTTTGCCGTCAAACACTGTGACGAACCGAATTTCTTAATCTTAGTACTAAAGGATAAGGTTGAGGAACCGGGTTGGCAAACTATGTCCATCTGAGTTAATAAAGCACAGAACGGTTGGCGAAGCTAGCTCGCAAACTATGTCCATCTGAGTTCCCGATCCCAGTAGGGTTGGAGAACCCGGTTCACAAACCGTAGCTCCCTAACTGGTGAACTATCCTTACGGTTGGAAAAACATCTCACCAACTATCCTAGTAAATTTAGCAGATGCTCAAAGACTTACTTTTTTAAATATCTTAGCATTTCTATGACTCTCTTAAACACTTCTAATACTTCATTGATCACGTAAAACATTCTCACATAGAGTTTTATAATTTGTATGTTATATAGATTAGCAAAACTATGATAAAAGAAAATACTAAGGAGGGATTGCTTTATGAAATAAAAAAATAATAAGAAAGAGATTATTATGGAATCCTTCACCTTTACCGAACAGGACTCTGAAAACGTGGGGGTACCAAAATACACCAGCAACATTTTCTTAGGCAATCTGTATGGACTAAACCAAAATACAATTCTGAGAGTTAAAACTTAATGAATCTCAATCAGGAATAATATTCAGAGTTTATATATCTTTCTCTCACAAACAGAAAGTTTACAGAAGCAAGTCTGTGAACCTGATTATGTGTGAGAGTACTTGGACGATTCCAAAGATCAATCAAGTCGTATCCAACAAAAAAGGACATATATATATCTAATTTGATTGATTTACATACAACCTGTGATATTTCAATTGTAAAGATAAACAATATAATGCGGAAAAATAAAATAACACAGACACCATAAATTTTGTTAACGATGAAATCGCAAATGCAAAAAAAAAAAAAAAACGGTGCTAGTCCAGATTTGAAATACAAATTCTATAAGCCGCTACAGACACTAGCCTACTATTAGAACTTCGGACTGAAATGTATTTGAGATCGAATTAAACCGTCACAATAATTCAGTTACAGTCGCGCTCCTTACGCCTCTTGAATTCCAGCAGGAATCCGCGCAATTCATTCCCTTAGCTGACGTCCTTTGCCTAAAGTTGCTTCAACTCAATTGAAGACTTTAAACCAATCTGCCTCCCACAGATAAGCCTATATGTGATTTCCATTCTGATCAAAGATCAAGGTGGGATAGGAAATCGATTGCAACAGACAAAGTCAAGCAAACCTCAAAATCCGGTCTTATGACTCCCAAAGAGCAACCTTGATTATTATTCACCTCACAAGTATAAACTTGTGGAATCACAAAGTTTGAGACGAAAAAACTTTGTGATTTCTATCTATCTTGTTTGTTGGAGCAAGCTCAACAATCAAAGCAATATCAGGATACACGAATTGATCAAGATAAAGATAGTTGGACCTGGCTTCACGAATCCCTGGGTGAAGTATTTTTAGTCGCTAAACCCTAAAAAGGTTGGAAGGAGAGGCCGGATCAAGTTTACAACTAGGACACACAAGAATAGTGTAAGGGATTCAAAGATCCTAGTTGTTTGAGGTTTTCCTTATATAGACTTTCAAGGTCAAGGTTGCTTTAGATTTAAGATATGGTAGTTTTATAATAAAGCAATCAAAAATCATCATTAAATGAGAAACTTGACTTTGAGATTAACATATCAGAATATACACTCTCGTTAGAATGGACCATAACCGAACCGTGTACAATGACTTGTTAATGAAAGGTTAGCCGAAACTAGCCAATCGAACTATATGCTTAACCATTTTCATATAACACTGAAAAACTTTTAATCTTGAGTCATACTTGTGATCAATCATGTCTAGATAGTATTTTTAGAGAGTTGTTCAAATGACAGGGTAATTACGTGTACTTTACCTGTTCGTGAATATTTTTGTCATAGTACATGTATCTGATATGTGTACCCTTAAGACAAAACGGGTTCAGGAACTCACGGATCTTTTATGGTTTGCATACTGGGCATTCATACCTTTTTGTTTTTGAAACCAACGGATCTTTTCCGGTTTGCATACTAGGTATGCGTACATTTCTTGGTTCACGATTCAACAGACTTTTTGTGGTATGGATACCGGGTATGCGTACCAAAAGGTCGTTGCCGAACTATAGCTACGCTGGTATGTGTACTGTGGCTCCAGACTTATAACGGTTCTCCCAGTATGTAACTGGTATGCATATTGTCATGTATCCAGATTAACAATAATTATATCTCTCTCTAATAATCAGTTCGAAACATTCCGTATAACATCAATGATACATATCAGTGTTGCATGCTATTTTCAAATGATTAAATCTTGAATTATAATTTAGGTCATAAACAGTAAATTTTTATTAAACAAATTCATCAAGTATGAACAAATGGTCCCTAGATTCTATCCATCTAAGCCACCATGAAGTACGCTTTCAAGATGTAACTCAGTCAAATACTTTAACATTTTTGAATTTCAGTTCATCCCAATAGTTAAACTCATTATGCTCTGTTAACTTACTGGTCTCGTTTTCGCACACGGTTACTCCACAGAATCCCTCCGTAAGGTCTCATATTTTCCAGTTGCGTAGGATATGCTTGACAATTACGGATCACTCAACTCTCTACTAGCATTAAATTCATCAATAGATTAATTCAATTGTACGCTTGAACAGATCAATCATGAATATTAGATATGATAAAGACAACATTAGACATCCAAATAAACTTGTATAACTAATAAAGCTTCATGTTTAGAACATTGAATTCATCCTTAATTAACAAAATATTAGCTAATTATGATGCAAAGAAAGAGAAGAAGTAGATATATCACAGTTTCCCCTAAAGGGGTAAACCATAGAATATAGGTGTATGTCATAGCATTGTTCGGTTGAACCCACCAAGCGTTAGTATGTCAAGGTTGGTTTTCATATTTTAGTATCAAAACTCATAATTCGCTTGATTAGATTACTACAGTCAACTTCGTTAAGTTAGAGTAGGAAGTCTACAAATGTCGAGACATACAAGTATTACTCTGAAAACTTGAAGAATCCGAAGACGTATCGACATCAACGAAGACATCATCCTTCCACTTGAGGTTAATAATACATGACTTGACTTGTTTCCATTTCTAAATCATTGATTTCAAGTCATTTCTGATCGAAAACATAACATGTGAAGTTATATACATGAAACTATAGTATTAGAGACTTGATCATCTTATTACGATCAAAGTGTCAAGGAAGAATATGAAACGCGGGGGGTACCAAATACACCACCAACTTTTTTGTTCGGGCAACCCGTATAGACAAAAGCTAATACAATTGCAATTGGACCAACTTAATGTTCCTTGACAATATCTATATAGAGTTTATCTCTCTACCTCTTCTCAATCAGTATGTATGAGACAATGAGTATGTGAACCTAATTATTAAGAAGAGTACTTGGACGATCCCAAAGATCAATATAGTCGTATTCAAAAAATCCAATCGGAATTTTGCCAAGTAATTAAATTTGTTATCTATATTTCAAGATACGAATTCTACAAGAACGAGGCTTGTAATTGATCACAATTAGATGGATATATTTACTTAGATTTAATACATGCAACTTGCGTATATCCAATTATAAATATAAACAATATGGAAAAGGGAAAACACAAGACACCAATTTTTTTGTTAACGAGGAAATCACAACTGCCGAAAAACCCCGGGACATCATTCGGATTTGAACACCGAGATGTATTAACCAACTACAAACACTATCCTATATCAGATTTCGGACTGGAATGCAGATGAGACCGAATCAAACCCTCAAAGGGATTCATATTTAACCGCCCTCCTTACGTCTCTTGAACCTTGCAAAGTTCTACGCACTTGATTTACTTAGCTGATGTCCTTTACATCCTAAGAGTTGCTTCAGCCGCAGTAAATACTTTTGATACTAATCTGCCTCTAACAGATAAGCCTATTTGATTCCCCCGTTTAAATCGAAAGATCAAGATGTGGAAATATGTTTGCAATAGACAAGCTAGCAAACCTCAAAAATCCGGAACTTACTACTCCGAAGAGCATCCTAGATTCTTAACCACCTCTCAAGAAAAATCTTCAAAAGATCAATTAAGATCAATTATCAAATACTTATCTTAAGGAATCACAAATCCTGAGATGAAGAGAACTTTACGATTTCTATCTATCTTGCCTGAAAAAGATTAGGAAAACCTCGATAACAGAAAATCAAGATATACACGAACTATCAGGATAAAAGATAGTCGGACCTGGCTTCACGAATCCCCAAAGCGAAGTCTTTAGTCGTAAACCTAATCATGTTTCTCAGAGGAAATCTAGGTTCATAGAGGACGAATCTAGATCAACTAGGTGTCAGGGATCGAATTTCCTAGTTGAAAAAGCATCTCTATTTATAGATTTTTAATACTAAGGGTTGCTTAAAATTCAATCTAAGAGAACTTGGGAATCGAGCAAATACTATAGGTCTTGAAAAAATAATAGAATAAATACAGAGTGATACGCTTCTGGAATTGCATATAATGATTGTTCGGTTTGGTAAATATGCCATGTGAACAATAAACAATATAATGTTCATTAAAACACTTAAGAGTTTAATCATGATGCACACACATAACACTCACGAGAAGCATCAAATTTTGGCAGTTGTTAATTGATTTTTTTATTAGCTTATTTTAGTAGTTTATGATATTTTACGTTTTTCTTTAGGCCGTGTTTGACACCTTTGACAACATAAAACTTAACTGGGTTAGAGTTTTATCTTACATAATTAGGATTATCATAGAACAGTTTAGCAAAGACGTCTTTTGTTTTTCCATAAAATCCTGTTTGGGTGTATGTTATATTTTGTTTGTCTAAGAATTAATTTTACTATTAAACAGTTGATTTACCCATTATTAATTTTATTATGAAATTAGTTTTTAAAAAGAAAATATAGTAAAATTAAAAAATAAACGTGAAAATGGGTCAAATGAAAAAAAAAAAGAGGGATAATTACCTATTTTAAAGGCAAAATAACGGACTATTCCAGGTTAGTATATTGGTATCCTAGATATTTGGAGGAATAATGAAACCTTGCTTTTTTAGCCTACGAAAACTAAGGAAGGTTATGTTATCCCTATCCAAACTTAGAATAAAAACAAGACAAACACGTTTCAACGGTTATTTTGGTGATAACCCAACCTAGGATGGGATATCAAAGGGGCCAAACGCGACCTTAGTGTTTTCATGATTTTAGGTTTTCGTGGTGTCAACAACTCGTTGAAGAAGTTCGTCGCTCGTCAAACGCGGGAGAGAAAGAAAAGAAGCAAGATCTGAAGGTTTTCGTGGTGTCAACATCTCTGTGTTGATTCTGGTTGCTTTTTAAGTTGTGATGATTTTATCTTCAGATCTTGCTTCTTTTCTTTCTCTCCTTCTCATTCTTTCGTTCTTTTGCTCGTAGTTGTGGAATTTGAGATTTGTATCTTGGGGTTTGATAAGATGTCTTCTAAATTGATTCTCTTAATTTTAGGTTTCTTAAAAAGGAGTTCTGAACCCATAGGAAAAAGAAATCCTTGACTTTCTTCTTATTGCTTCTTCCTCTCTAATTTTCGTGCGGCTTGTTTAGTTTGATGGGTGTGCTCTTTCCATGTCCTGCTTCTTCTCTCCTTCTTGATTTCCTTTGAGTTTTCTGATTTTTGTTAGTTGACTAAGTTAGATTTTGTTGAAAATGCTCCTTTCTTTGACCCTTGCTCTTGTTCTGTTGCTCTAAAAAAAAGTGGTTTTTTGTTTTCTTAACCCCTTGGTTTGTCTTTTGAGTGTTTTTTTTTAACTTTTTCTCTGTCTTCTCGTTTAGAGATTGTAGAATTGGTTGATTTTTTTCTTTATTCTAAATGTTGCTAAAGTTTATCTCTCTGTTTTCTCTGGTCTTGATGTTCTCTAGCATCGCTTTTTCCTTTTTGCTTGTGTGCAGCCTTGTCCCTCTTGTCCCCCTTTGCTTCCATTTTCTCTTTAGGATTTTAGATTTTCCTATGATCTTAAGTCTCTCTTGATGTTTTTGGGGTCTGTTTTGCCTGAAAATTATGGTTAAAATGAAAAAATAAATCTCAATCTCCAACCCTAGCCCCACCGATATGACTACGCCCTCAGGTAAGTCCATCCTTAATACCCTTGAAACTTTTCATTTCGTTTTTGTGTTCTACTTCTCTTGTTTTTTTTCTAATCCTTTGTGTCCGAGTTTAGGAATCAAGCGCCTTGCCAGAGTCACAAGAGTCACAAGTTGGTTAGGTTATTCAGGGCCTATTTCTTACACTTTTATTTGGTTTCCTTCTTTACATTGTGAATTTCTTCCTCTTTGTATATGATGCGTGTCATTCAGGTCCACTAGCTTCTACAAATTTATAGTATCCGTCGATTTCCTTAGGTTTCTTAACACCAAGTTATTAATTGTTTGTAGTTTTGCTCTGTATTTTTGCTATTTCCATTTCTATTCGTGTTGTTACATGCAATTTTACCCTGAATTAGTTGAGACTGGACAGTAGACTAAGCTTCTTAACCTGCACTCATCTTGTATAGTTTCATCTTCCTTTTAGTAATAGGTTTTATTAGATTAAATTTCATGTTGGTGTTAGCCTTGAATTGTAGTTATTTCTATTTATTAGCTTCTCTCTTTAACATATATTATGTCTGTGTAATGTTAGCGTGCAATTTAATCTCCCTTTGTGCTTCTTCTTGGAATAGGAAGTTGAAGACTTCTGTAAAACAACATGATACTGAAATCAATACTGGCTATGTTCGACATGGTTGCATTTTTTTGAAGATGCTTCCCTCACCAACAAAATCTTCGATTGCGGGAAAGGCTATACCGTCATCCTCAATCATTAAGAAGAGATCTCTTTCCTGTACAGGTCGTAGTGACACTTTTATCAGACTAGTTCGTGATAGAAGGGCTCAGGAATCCATCTTTATAGTCTTATCTCGAGCAAAGATGCTCAATTTTCACACCTTGTTTGTGGATCCTTACACACTGCCAGTATTAGAAGACTACTCATTGGATACCGATGGAGAAAGCATGTTTCCTAGTCTCCTGAAGAATTACAAAGGCTTTGGTTGTCTCTGCTTTTTTAGTTGTAGGATTTTTTTAGGACTTATCGCGTTGTGCTCTTTTCCTTCGTCGAGGTTTTATCCTTTTGGTTACGGGTTTTCTTTGTCAAGGTTTTTAACGAGGCAACATATGTGTGTCCAACACCTCTTGGTGGTTTTATCATTTACCTTCAGTTTGTTTTCAATTTTTCTTGTAATGTTTCTTCTCGTATACCATTCTTATTAGATGGTTATACTTATGTTGTAATTTTCACTCCTTCGGAGTTTAGTTTTTTAATGCAATGTCTAATTCACAAAAAAAAAAAGAAAGAAGAGACCTCGACTGCATCTCGACGGGATTTTTTTTCCTTTTTTTGTCAAATTCAAATCTCATCTTGCCGAGTTTAAAGTCCGTCTCGAGCATTAACCGAAACTGAGATTCCTGACGAGATCTTCACCTATCGCTACACTGGGCGGAACGATAATCCACCTATAGAATTGGGTGATTAACTTTCTGCTCGGCAGTCGATTTCCCGCACACACAAAAAGAGAGGCAGATAGGCAAAACCCGTAAAGCATGTGGGCTCGATTTTACTTCCTGTCTTTCCAGGTGATACTAAAGTATTCTCTGTCTTTGACGAAGTTGTTGGCATTATCTTAATGAGTTCGAGAATCTAATGTTCATTGCAAGCTTCTATGATTACCAATGAAAGAAAGAGCTGTGGATTCTGCTGTATGATTACCAATGAAAGAAAGAGCTGGCAAGCTCTTGCATGGCTGTATACATATATACATTGTGAAAATTTGCAGGGTTGCCATTGCTCACTAAATTTTAACTCTTGAACTGAACGAGATGAGATTTACATTATTACATCTTGAAATGAAACTCCTAGTGTCATGCATACTGATGGCATTATCAAACAAAGAGCAAAGAGAAATGTGCTCGTAGATGAACAAAGAGTAACTGACAACCAATTAGCACCTTTCTATGCATTTAGCATCCCCGACTAGAGTGACACTAACAACCATGAGTGGAACCAACATGGTCCATGGAGAAGTTGCCCCCACAGCTGCTGGCAGACCAAGCACGCCTTACCTATGTTGCCCTGTCAGTTGCCCTGTCAAATCAATTTTCCCCCCAACCAATTACTCTTTGGTTTCCCCTCTGTACTAGTGGTAGGCTCTGCTGCCGGCGCTACAGTTCCAACCGCCAAATGGATTACGTTTCACCGCACCGGACGTTACCCTTAGTAAATACGCATTGAATTGCAGTACCTTGGGATGAATTAATATAACGTACACTTCATCATGTAATAAAGTTCCTAAAACGGAAAAACTTACCTTAATCTTGTAACATAAATATCAGCTATTTGTTCAGTGGATTTTGTCACAAACATCAAGTGAGATTATTGAAATACAGTGGGGAGAATAGAGAATGTTTATATAACAAAAGTAGTCTCTTTGGATAGGGAAAATAAAACATGCCTCTGTAATCCAAATACAAGTCAGAAAAAAAAATGAAGATTAAAAGCAAAGTAGAGTGAAAAACACAACAAAGAGAGTTAATAGAGACAGACAGAGAGAGAGGGAGAGAGAGAGAGAGGGGGGGCTGTACTTCATTGCCTCTTGTTTCATTGGAATTCATTTCCTTTATATCTCTTCTCTCTCTCATCTCCTTCTTTATATCTCTTCCCTCTATCTGGTTTCTCTTTTCTTTTCTTTCAATTTCTTTTAAGAGGAAGAGACTATATTCAAGGACTATACTGTGTCAGAAATGAGTAGATTTGAAGGAGAGCAAATTTGGGTGTTTTTGTTTCTACTGTGGTGATGATGATGATTATGAGAGAAATGGAACTTCAGAGACACAATGTAGGGTTCTCTTTATGATGATGATGATTATGATTATGACGAGTTTTTTCTTCAAACAGGTTAGTGATTCTCTCTGGGTTTTTCATTTTCTTTAAAGGGTTGTCAAGTTTTTTCTTCAGATTCTTCTCAATTATTCTGACATTGAAGGTTGAGCTAGATTCATTTTTTTTTACTGATTTTGTTGGGATTTTTGTTCTTGTCTTTAAATGCCAGATCTGTTCTTGAAGGTTGAGCTAGATTCATTTTAGATTTTCGTATAGATTTAGAGAATCCTAGTAAGGTGTGGATTTTTATTCTTTCTTGTTTGTATACTTGGTGAAACCCTATTAATTATCTTAGGTTTTTCTTTTCCTTCAGCTGCCTTTTTCTCTGTATAATTTTTCCATGATTTAGTTCTCTGAAGACTGCGTTTAACTTTATAATAAAACATAATTATGAAGTTGACAGTTTGGGTTTGTTAAAAAGATCTTCAATTTCTTTCTTTTTGTGTTCCATGTTGAAAAGGAGAGCTACTAAACATTTTGGGGATTTTCTAGGTTACTTTGGTAGGTTAATAGAGCTATCTCCATGGTTTTTACAAGCCATTTTTGGTCATGTTTAGTGATTTAGAAGAAGCAATTATGTGATTATTACTGAAAAATTAAGAATTGCCTAAAATTTGATATTTCCGTGTACTTCTTTTCTGTTATTGTCAATTAGGGGTTGTCTCAGTTTTACATAGTTTATGATTAGATAAACTTTTAACTTTGTCAGCTGAAATATACTAAATGGAATTATGCCGTGTCTTCCCTGTTCGAAGCCATAGTTAGCCAGTTGACAAGAGCTTGTTTGTACATATGAAGGGAGCTTAGGGGATAAGCAAGAGTGTAGTGTGCAGTCAGTGATTCTACTTTTGAGATGACCCATGGTGACACAAAGCCTACTTAGTGCTACTTTTGTGAAAAACATATGTTTTGGCTTAATATCTGCTTAGTGCCTTTTATTTGAAGATATTTTGAGCTTTTCTGGTCCAGCAATGCATGTTGTTTGTGTTCTTTTTTGGGTTTCTCGTATTGGCTTCTGTTACGAAAATTGACCGATACAATACATGTATAGCATTTGATTTGTTTCATTTTTTGCAGGTTGGAACTAGGCTTTAGTTTTTCGTGGTTCCACTTTTAGGTTAAACATGAAAACAGGATCAAAGAAAGGATGGTACTCCATTGTTCCTCTCCGCTTAAGAAACAAGTCTGCTACACGTTTCTGCTTGTTTTCTAAAGTGCGTTCATCAGGCATTAGACCAGGCAATACACCAGTTTATCTCAATGTGTACGACTTAACTCCCATGAATGGCTATGTTTACTGGGCAGGCGTAGGAATCTTTCACTCTGGTGTGGAAGGTAATATAGTCTACTTTCTAGTAGTCACATAGCATGCACCGCAGTTACTTCTTTGTAATTACAATTCAGGCAATAATTACCCATTTTTATGTACTAATGCTTGAAATGTGATAATACTTCCTGCATATGCTCTCTTTTTTGGTGGAGTATCTTGTTATTGCAGAACCAATCCTATAATGGAGAATCTATTTGATACTACCTTATCCTGCATTTTATCTTTTTATCTTGTGTCCTACTGATCATGTTCATTTTACAGTTCATGGCGTAGAATATGCATTTGGAGCTCATGATTGCCCAACAAGTGGTGTTTTTGAAGTTGAGCCTCGGCAGTGCCCTGGATTCAAATTTAGGAAGTCAATATTTATTGGAACAACAACATTGGACCCAATTCAGGTTAGGGAGTTCATGGAGAGACATTCCACGAGTTACAATGGTGATACATATCACTTGATCGTTAAGAACTGCAACCATTTCTGCAAGGATGTTTGCTACAGGCTGACTGGAAATCAAATTCCGAAATGGGTGAATCGTCTTGCCAGGATAGGTATGTGATTGCTCTTTTTCATGTTCACAAACATATTTTCTGGTGTGTGCTGCATTCTAGATGTTGCTTCAGAAATAACTTAGGCCAATGTATAATATTTTCCTCTTGGGGTGGACATGCAGCTTCTTTGATTTCCTTCTCCAGTTGTCTCTATATTTTCTTCACATTGCAATACGATGTTGTTGTTGGAGCTTACATTAATAACTTAGGCCAATGTATAATAGCTTTACTCCTTAGTTATTTGTTCTCCCTTATTTCTCCCCTTTTAACTTCTCTGCTTCTAAAGATCCACACATTTAATTTATCTTCTGCATTCAGATTCATTGTCTCGATTTCTTTGTTATGACAGGGTCTCTTTGCAACTGCCTGCTTCCCGAAGCCCTTAGAGTATCTGCGGTTAGAGTCCACGATCCCGATTCCAAACTGAAATACCAAAGCTACGAAGATGACAATGAGAAGAAGAGGTTGAGAACTACCACATTTAGTTGCTGGTCTTCAATTTCAACTAGGCAAAAGCAATTGTCAACATCATCAATGTTTCTGCACTCTCCCTTGAAAGGTTGCTTACCACAATGGGATTTAAGAAGGTCCAGTAGTAGAGCATCAAAGGTACGAACATAGAAAACCATTTCTAATTCACTTCAACTGGAAACTGTCAAAAGTGTGGATCTGCTTCAACCATCTCTCCTACAACTAGGCGGAAAAAAGAAAAAATCCCTCTTCACAGTTGGTCATTGAATCTCTTCTGTATAAAGCTTCAGAAGTAGAGGGCGACTGATGGTTGGGATGATTGATTTGTGTTTTGTATGCAATGTAGGCACATCTTGGGATTGGATTTCATTCTCTCCCTTGATATTTTGTTGGGGATGGTTGTAGTTATATATTATTGTAACCCGCTGTATTCCCATGTAGCAACAAACCCGGTCTCTGAAAATATGCTATTTCTGATTGTAAGTCTTATGCTTGTCACTGTTATGTGTGTTTATTCTCCGAGCTCCATACCGGCTACCGGATGGTTTCTGAGACTAGTTCTTTGCTTGAAAGTTCGAATTCGACGTGAAGTTTCAAGGTTATCGCATTAGAGCATGTTAGACTAGATCAGGAAGTAATAGAATTCATCAGCTCATTTAGAGGTTGACTAAAAAAGATTTGGATAGCGAATGCGAAATTCGTATTTCTTACCTATGGGAAGGGTATTTGAATAATGCTCCCTTAAAACAAATATTAAGAACTTGTTTGTTTGCAGCTGACTCGGTGTCTGAATCTGAGTCAACCCCTGACTCGGACCGAGTCAGCAGTCAGACCGTTTGTTTTTTATTTTGAGTCAGATCTGATTCGACCTCTGACTCAGACATAACCCCTGACTCGGATTCATTTGAATCAGGTAACAAAATACCCCTGATTCATGGGACCAAACCACTGACTCACTTATTTCCGAGTCAGATGAGTCAGATCTGACTCAAAACAAACATATCGACTCAGATTCAGATGAGTCAGGTGATTTCACTCAGATCCAGATGATTCAGATCCAGACGACTCAGATGAGTCAGGAGTAAACAAACATGGTGTAAGTGCTACCTAAATGTCAGGGTGTGTTAATTAATTTTCTAATCAGAAGCGATAGCGGTCACTGTTTACGTCAAGCTGTGTGTTTTCGAGGGAACATTATCACGTGGAATCGCCGGTTAGTTTTGTTTATCTTTGACCTCATTTTCCTCGAAGATTAATATACACTAGTATATGTTTTTGTAAAAGCAAAAACTCATCCGATGAATGGGATTATGGGACCATAATTTTGTTTTTTATACATTCGTCAATCAAGTTTAATGGTGATGAGCTAGCTTAAGATAGCGATGGCACAACAAATGAAAAACAAAACAGCCTTAAAAACAAGAAAATGATTTTCTAACATGTACCAAACTAACAAACACTGATGAAAAGGAAGAGCAGAAGAAAGAGTAAATCAAAATGCTAACCAATTGATAGATAGATAGATGATTAATTTACAGCAATATTTAGAACCTAGATTAAGTTAATTTACAAGATAGATAATAATGAAGATTGAAGAACCATACGACTACTTGAGAACTGGTACTTGTTTATTGCAAGCTTCCATATAGATCTTGAACCCATTCCATACCATGAATATAGTTAATATCTCCATTTGGAACATAGAAAAAGTTATTATCGAACCCGTCTGGCATGAACATTGGATCGCCACCATCAACTGTGAAACATGATGAGCTAGGACTACCCATTGAAAGATTGCTTGTATGATCAACAGATCGCTCCTTAAGCTGTTGTATTTGTTTTTCAGCTTCCATTAGTTTTTCTTTGAGCCTTGATACCTACAAACCAAAATAATTTCATCAATAATCTGTAAGCATTTCTTCAATATGAATGAGTGGAGAAAGATAAATATGTTTAGCTTAGAATATATGTATGTATATACCTCAGACTGGAGATGACATTTTTCCACCATAACACCATCATGAGCCCGTTTCAGTTCAGAGTATTCTTCTTCTATTTTCTTTGTCTTCCACCTTACTCTTCTGTTTTGAAACCAAACTGCTACTTGACGCGGGTCTAAACCTAATTCCATAGCAATTCGATCTTTCCTGTCTGATTCTAGCTTGTGTTCGTTTCCAAAATTTAACTCTAACAGCCTAACTTGTTCATCGGTTAGTTTTCTCTTTCGGAAACCAATATCTTCATTGATCTTTTCGACTTTGTTCTTCTTTCTCCTCCTCCTACATTTTGTTTCTCCTGTGTAATACAAACAACAACACATTTAGTTAGTAAACATAATAGTTTGAATGAAACCCATGAATGAACCCTGTTTTTGAACATGAAAATTATGACTACTGTATTTTGTATGTACTAATAACTAACCTTCTGTTGGAACCATTTGATTGTATGAGTTGGCATCACTTTGTTGGGAGTACAGGAACATTTGATCATCTTCCATTTCTCTCTAAAATTTCTTTGCTTGATTTGACTAAATATTCCTCACAATCTTCGTTAGTCTCTTTCTCTTCTGCTATCCAATGGCAGATAAGCTTTTGAGTTTTTTTTTTTCCTTCTTTTGTTTCTTTTTCTTCGAAGTTGTAGTGAGTTCGTGCATAGCATGTAGTCTATTTATAAGGAATAGTTACAAGAATATCCTGCATTTTCGAACAATTTACAGTAGTGGCAAATGTTAGAGCTGTGAGACTCTGTAATGACTTTTATATCCCCAACTGGATGTAAGATTAGATTAACCAAGCATTAGAGAAGGCCACTGTGGAGTGTGGAACAACACTTGAGATAGAATGTGAGGGGTATTTACGGAATGCTGTGATCAAAAAATGAAAACGGGATGTTTGGTATTACGTAAGCACGGAATATCTAGTACAACGCCACTATTTTTTCTTCCTGAAGCAGTCTGGTACAAGGATACAAAGTGAATGCGGACATATACATTATTCCGTACCCATTTTACCCTTGTTCTTCTTCCCTCGACAAAATTTTCATAAGAATCCAAAAGTAATATGTACGGACGCATATGGATTAGAGTTGTAGCCTTAATTTTTTAACCTAATCTTCGTGTGAACGGGTTATTCGGACAATCTTAAGGGTCCCCAATCTTAAACCTTAGGTACGTCGTTCTCTCCCTCAATTATTACCACAGAAATGGTTCAATCAGGGGTTTGTTTAGTTCCTTAATTTTTAGAGACATCACTTAGGTTGTTTCTTGTCCCATTATTGTCACCCTTTTTCTGAAATTTTGGCCATCTCTAGCTACGTATAGATACATGCCCATGCATTTCCTGCCTCTAAGAGCGTCCACAATGGAGACTAAACCCAAATATAATGTCCAGTTGATACGCGTAGTGGGACGGACCATCGATCAAAATTTGATCAAAGACTAAAATCCAGATCAAATTTGGTATGCGACCAAGACCAAACCCAAATATAATCGGGAGTTTATATAGTCCACGCCCCATAACCAGGCGGACGTATAGTCCACGTCCCACCCCAGGCGGACGTATAGTCCACGCCCCACACCAGGCGAACGTATAATGCACGCCCGCCTTTTTTCTTTTTAATCTTTTGTGTGGGGCGGGCTTAATACCTCCGCCCCACTCTTTACAAACTTCAAATGCATGGGGCGGGCATAATACCTCCGCCCCACTTTTTTTTTTTATTTTTTTTTTATTTTTTTTTCTACACCGGGCGAACGTATACTCCCCGCCCCACACTAGGCGTTGGTATATTCTACGCCCCACACCAGGCGTTCGTATAATGTCCGTCTGACCAAATTTAGTTTTTCCACAGTAGGGTCACACACCAGATTAAACCCAAAATTTAATCTTTTTTTTCCTATTTGGTCTTTGGTTATACTCGCACCACTGCAGTTGCTCTAATGGTGAAAAAACAACGACCAAAAACCATACATAATTTGTTCTTGTTTATCCAGTTAAAATTTGCTAATCACGATGTAAACAGACCGGTTGTTGTATATAAAATTAATTTTTTTTAATCAAATAGTGATTAGTACTAATCTTATCTTAACGAGGGTGTGTTTAGTAATTTAAGACTGGGCAGTCTCTGAACCAGGAACGACTGAACGGAGTGAGGGAGAAATGAGTGATCTAAAAGTGGTGTGAAAGAGACAGCTCCCACGCCACTGACCAAATTTCTTAAACCCCACATGCAGATGCGAACACGTGTCGTGGTTTCCAAACCCCTGGGGGACCACTGTCCTTTGTAGTTACAAGTGTCACTAATTCAAGCAACGCTAAACCAACCCCCCATTTTCGCACTTTAATCCTATCCAATCAAAATATATTTTGCGTTTGTTTATTTAAACAGGTCAGCCAGCCGCCAGCTTATCGTGCCTCTACTTTGACAAAACTAAAAACAAAAGTTTATAAAACCCTAATCTTTAATTTAGCTGGTTAAATGGCTAATTAATTTTTCCTAATCTGTGATAAATTACTGTTGATCCACGTGAAATGATGCTATCACAAATCGTCGGTCTACTGAGTTGATTGGTGGGAATGTGACGATCTATCAAAAATGAAGCCAGTAGTGTAGAAGGTCTTCCAATGGCTAAGATTGCGCATTCACTTAATTATTGGGCCTATAAGCACATTGCTATTTATGTGGTTCTCTTGCTTTGACTACGTTTGCTTGATCAATAGAATTTAGGGTCATATATAGTTGGTCCCATTTGAGTATCATGATTCGTTACATTGGATTAGAATCATTTTCCTTTTGTGTACTGGATAGAAAAAGAGAATCCCCTGTGAGGTGGAGCAAGAGCTAGCCGAGTCCAAAATCCAAATGGATGACAAGGAAAAGCATTTCTGTTTCAAAAGCAACACACTTATCATAACTTGCCAATATAGTTCTACAAAGTCTTGGTAACAGTTTTTACGTCCAATTTTGGCAACTAAATTTGACTACGCCACTTACATTCTAACAATAAATCATCAAAACTGAAGTAAATGCGAACTGGGACACGTATGGTAGTATGAAACCCATCCAGATGAATTTTACTCTCTCATGCACACCGGCTAGCTAGTTTTTCCATGCATGCATGCACATAGAGGATTGAGTTCAAAGATTGGGTACCGTGTGTCAGAATTTGTGGGAGTCACTGTTGGATTTACCTGCGATAAATGCTTCCTTCTAATTACTATCGGTTCAAGAGATAAAATTTATCTTTTTATAGGAAAAGAAGATGATATCAGTACATATAACTGAATAAAAACACTTCAAGGAAAGCAAGATAAAGCCACATTCTTTCATACTTAATGAAAGAAACTGACATTGTAGTTTGGCTGAATCAAGTCATGTATTGGGTCAAATCCAAAATTTTCTACCCTACACACACCTAACTAGCTAGGTTTCCAATTCAAGTTTATTAGGCAATCCTATATATAAGTAGGTTTTACAATTATCTACTCATCTTTAATCTTTTTTATGGTCAGGGTTATCAAAGTAGTAGAAGTTAATTAGAGAAAGTTTAGTTAGCTAGTAAAAAGATGATGATAAGGATGATCTAGAGATATACTCTACATAGTGGTTGTTGTGGATGCTAGGTTGGCATTTGGAAGAATTCTAGTATTAGTATTTGATTAAGAGTAACTCTTAAGTCTTATAAGTACACTAAGTAAAGAACTAGGAATGGAAATAATGATAAACCATGAAAAGAAGTGTTTATTGAATATAGGAGAGAAAAATTGATTGGATTCCCTTTCGCATGCAATGAAGTAGTCTCTTAATGATGGATTAGAGTACCAAATCCCTTTGCTTTGTTTTGTTTTACCACTAATTTGATAATCTTTTGAATCCTAATTTTAAGGCTGTCATGTTTATCCCGACACCTCCAACGTTTGTTTCCTCATTTTCCAACTTCAAATTTTTCTCCTTTTGAAAATTATTATAATCTTACCTAATTATCTATGGGCATTTACTAAGTAATTGCATTCTATTGGTTAACATTAAAATACTCCACTTTTAATCGTACGAATCAATTAGTATTAAAATCATTAATCAGTCTTTAACACCTAAGAATACCTAGCCAGCAACTACTAGCACAATCTGTGGTCCATGACTCCATGATTTACTAGTTAGAATCTAGATCTAGATCTAAATCAATTTAATTTAATGTCTAATTCATCCATTGGATAATTCAAATCTAATCAATCAGAACCGTCTAATCGCTAATCGTTAACTCTACGTCGACAACCAAGTGGCACGTGTAATATACATTTCCATCCTCACCGTGTTTCCCTGCCTCAATACAATGTGGCATGACCAGTTACCAATGACTATATGTTTAACAATTTGATTTGATTGCGAATGAGCAATCAGTTTTTTTTTTTTTTTTTTTTTGTGATTTATACTATATTCATTGATTTAATTTAATAATTAAACCCTCAAAGCAGGGCTCAAAAATCGCCACCCACCACCTCAGGGTGGAAATCAATGATCATTCATCAACCATTTGTTTTGCTAATCTCAAAATTATACCAGTATTGATTTTAATTTGAACATGATAAGTGGTTGAGATTCCTCCATTGACAACGTGATGTTAGATGATCCCTCCAGGAAATAAGGTATGTGGATTTTACACAGGAACATCCAGTGGTCAGGACAACTTGGAAAGAAAATGATCTTTCAATTTTAAAGTGTAGGTGAGATGAGTCGGAAAGTTAGCTGCTTTTTCCATTCTTTTGAGTTTTCTAGCTCTAGGGTTGGAGAATCGAGTCTGTGGGGTTTAGTTTATGAATGTTCCGTACGTGACAAACGTGGTTAATGGGACAGGGATGATAGCTTAAAGAGTTTAGCTTTTGGATAATGCAAAGACTTGACTCTCTGTTTAAGACGTGATGATAGAGAGATTAGGATTAACCTTCAATCTTGTCATGTAAAGAGAAACAACAAATGGCAGGTCCTAAAGAAAGAAAAATACTAATAGAACCACACATACACAAATACATACTATAGAAGAAAAAAGGTCGATGAAAGAATTTGTATCAAACAAGAGAAAACAGCCTTTAAAGAGTATTTACAGGTCCCAAGCATCCAAGTTTAGCTTTGGAGGAAATCTGCAGAATGAAGGAATACACATATAAGTACATGTTTTTTTAAGTGTTAAAACTTTGACCATGGATCTTCCTAATTACATAGGTGTAAAAACATTTGCACCACAATAACTAACGAGGCAATGGCAGAGGATCAGGTAAACAAGTATCGGGCCATTAGCAAAATCAATCATCTTAAAGACGAATTATTACCATTTAGCGCAGCATGGTAGACTCGCTTCTCGGCTAGCCCAATATCTGAGAGTATTAGATTACCCTGCAGACAATTATTGTCAACCATGAATAAGAAAGCTACTTCAGCAATGCAGATTATAGTTAAGGGACAGTTCCACTGTTTCAGGAACAACACATTATAAACAATAATTATCAGAGCTTTCAGATATCTGGAGTTGGAAAAAATCATATACCTCACACGCCATTAATTTCCGTATATTATGTGCATAAAGTTTTGGATCATCCTTTTCTTGATCTGAGGGGTAGTATATAGGTAACCGGATCACCTCAATGTAATTCACGAATTGACAAAGAAGTAAAATCACATGGCGCAGCTGCAAATGAACATATGTAGAAAGATAAAATTCTGTCATGAGAAGAAGATTGATGATAAATGGAATTCAAAGATAGAATGTAACTCAAGTTACATCATTGTTAGGGGTTAGACTTCTAGGCAGAGATTGGTTGAGATAAAGCTCGACCAGATGAACTTTAAACTTGGCAAGGCTAGGGTTCGTGCTGACTCGACTAATCCAAAACACAACTGAAATTACGAATGCAGTGATAGACACATTACTCTTTTTTGTGACTCGGGTGAAAACTTAAAACGATATGTGGTACTAGTCGTCTTAGAATGACCAGTTGATGAACTGAAATATGTATATCCTTGTACTCCTTGAAGTACTAGTTACATCATGGATATTCATTATGTAATTCCTTTACAGCAAATTGTCGGAATACTTAGCTTCGGCTTATTATGAACATAATATTGATAAAAGCACATAAGAAACAAGTCAAGTGTTACTCACACCGGAAATGGAGTCCCAAGCAGGACTAAATCTTTGGTAAGGATATCTTAGAATCACTGGTAGCACTGGTGCTTTTGATAAAAAGGCACCTGACATAAACGGAAGCAGGTAATCTCCATTTGAGGTTGTACCCTCTGAAAACAACGAAAAGATCAATCAAACAGGGACTATCATTTCGTAAGGATCTTAACAATATCAGGTGAACACAATAGAAAATTTCAGGTATCATTTTTCTATTCATGCGTCAAGTTTAAGCGTTGCATCCCTCAAGTTTGATGGCAAATGTCCCAGGATCACTAATTTTAACAGAAGGTCAACAAGAACATAGGGGATTAACGTTTAAGTATGATTCCGAATAACAACCTGGAAAAAGCATCATCATTGGAGCCGTTCTGTTTTTCTGGGCTTCAAGAACCCTTTTTGTTAAGACACCTGCAAACAACAATATTGCTTTTCAGATAGCAAATATTAGTGACATATGACAGCATATGAAAATAAATCTTATAATAGTAAATGAGAGAAATGAAGGATAGACACTTCTAATCACATTTAGAAAAGCTATAATATACAATTTATACTTTCCCTAAGCTTAACGGTAAGATAGATTACATGTTTCAGTATTTCGTAGCAGTATATATCTCTATTCAGTGCAGATTTACAGCCATTTGATTACATACAGTGAGGCATTGCTGGAATTTATAGCAAGTGCGTGGAGTCAAATATAGTCCAACAACTTTTAGTCCCTGGAGCATTCATTCATTAGATAATTTTCTTTCTGATAGGTAGTAATTAGATACACATGAAGGAACATCTATCACACAGTACTGTAGAAACCGTATTTTCTCAAAATGTTGTTGCTTGCATACAACAGAAGTATATTAAGAAACTAAAGATTGCAAGGCAGTAAAGAAAAATACAGATCCTATTCAAGAAACGATCAGAGAATTTATTGAGTAATTTTACAGACGTATAGGAATAAGAAAACTTGTGCAGTAAAATGGAAAACAATGACACATCTTTTCTTTATTGTGTCTCTTAGTGTAGAAAATAAGCAGCGTAACATAGGAATTCACTGACTAGTTTACCAGAAACACCCTTCTGTTCAGATGACTTCAATTCCCGCTGAACATAAACACATCCAAGGCACTTGCTGTGGCAAACAGAAATTTTAAACCATCATAAATATCTAAAGATGCTGTTCGTCACACTGAACTAGCCTATTAACGAAAAAAAGGAGTTTTTTGGGTACTCCAATATAATGGTATAAGGCATTGAAGGACAACGGCAATCGCTGTTTGCTCCAAATATGTCATATATGTCTAACACTGTAGATTGCGAAGGAAGGTCTTAAGCACGCTTATTAGGGCAACAAAACGGTAAATTAATATGGGTGAAGAACAAACCTTATAAGACCAACTAGAGGAAGTTCAGCCACTGATCTCTTCAGCAATGAATGAAGTTAACAAAAGGACGGCAGAAACATGTCATATCAAAACAGAAGTGAAAAATCCTAACAAATGTTTCTCATGGATATCATATCAAACAAGTTTCTGTAAACACTTAAATCACGAAGGCATCTACGTGTTCACAACCAAAGTTCGTAATCTAGACAGACTCATACTGATGATACATTTGTGCCGATTCCTTGACTCAAAACCCTCGGGTTTATCACAGCCTCATCTAATAACAACGTGCGAGGCGTTTGAGCACGAGACCTGAGTAAAAATAAAGAAGACTAAACATAGAAATAGAGATTCATGGAGTTTTAGACGAACGTAAAGTGCTGAAATGTAAATGAGACTGGGGTTTACGTGGTTCAACACAAAGGCCTACGTCCACGGGGTTTGTTGTTTCACTATGTATTTGGGAGTTACAAGGATAGTCGAATGACTTTGGAGTTTACATGTCTATCTTATTGTAAAAGACTTACACTCACAATTATTCTCTCTCCTTCTCTCCCCTTCTCTCCTTGATTTTTCCGATCCCCCTTACTCTTGGTGGAGAGGGGGTATTTATAGGGTTAGAGTCTAGGACCCATCTCTGAGGACCGTTGAAACCTTATCTTCTTGTGTTTCGTGTCCGTCCCGCGGAGGTCTTCGTTCATCACTTGGTCACGCAGGACCATCCTCGTTCGTTCCACGGGTTGATCGACACGTATACTGCTCAGAGTGTTTAATGCGGGTAGTTGAGGCGCCTGCTCGTGTCAGACAAGTGTCTTCTGCCCTGTCACATCCGTGTCAGCTAACTTTCTCTTCACCGTTGATCTTAGCTCCTTTTGGGGATGGGATAAAGTAACTCTTCGGGAGTTATTTGGTGTTCCGCGGTACATCATGTTTTGATGTGTTGGCTTGCATGCTTTCCACGTATCTTCCCATATACACGTGTTTGATGATGAGATATGTACACACAATTTGCCCCTTTTCTTCGGGCTTGAATGTTTAGTGTGTGCATTGAAGAAAAAAGTCGTTGCATATTTTTCCATCTCTCCTAATAACTTCTCCTAGATACTTGGGCACGTCTCTTATTCGTGCATTTAACTGCTCATTTAATGGGCACGCTTCCCATTCCTCCATTAATTTCCTTCTCTTTCTTTCAGGTATATTAAGGAGAGAAAGAGAATTAATTTCATTCTCCCTACAAATTTATTTCATTCTCTGTCAGTCTTCATTCCTTGTTCTTCAGCCCTTAAATTCTCTCTGCCTTAGCATTCATTACGCTTGCTTCTTCTTTATTTCTGATTTGTCCTTTCTGCTGTTGTTTCTGCTGGTAAGTTTTCTTTTCTTTGTTTCCACTGTTTTACGCTGTGTTGATTTGTGAATTTTCTGCTGTTGATCACATCGTAGCTTCCTATTTCTGCTGCTATCGTCCCTTGTTTGTGATGAAGAACCTTTTTTAATGCTTGCATGCTAGTTTGCCCCTATTCTTCGTCTCAAATCAAGGAGGCCATTGTTTTACTTGTATTGATTAGGTTTTTGAGGTTAGGGTTTTAGGGATTTTCGAGTATGTATGCTAGTTTTAGGGTTTCTGTGCTTTCTGAGGTGGATTGTTATTTATGTGGTGATGTCCTTGTGTTTGTTTCTAACTTGTTTATGGTTTATCTTTTCGCAGCTATGTCTGACCGTCCGCGGATTCCTTATCAATCTCCGGGTGCTGGTCTATCGAGATCCCCTCCGCGCAGAGAGTCTCACAATGATCTTCGTGGTATTAGAGTTTCTTCTTCTGGGGCGAAGGCTTCTTCTCCTAGGGAAGAGGGTCCTTCGAAAAATCCTTCCGGGTCTCGAAGTGCTGTCGATCGTGCGGTGCCTCATCCTCGTGATGAAGTTAGGAGTACGCAGGCACCTCCTCGTGCTGTCGCTTTTGATGTTCCTCCTCTGCGTTCTGTAGTGTCCGAGCAGCATCCTCTACCGCCCCCTCCTATAATTTCTTTAAAAGGGAAGAATACAAAGGGTGGTGTCCCGAGGGCTGAATCTACTAAAAATCCTTCTTTAAAGAGAAAAGCTTCCGAGGCTTTCATTGGTTCATCCGATCCCGCGGAGGAGGATGAGGCTGCTACGTCGATACGCAGCGTTTCGGTCAGCAAGAAAAAAGTAACGTTTAAACATATTGATCTCGAAGTTTTCAAGGAAAAGCATGAGCTTCAAGCCTTCGATGTTCGTTTCTATGCCCCTGAGGATGATATTACTTATGAGCTCATCTCAAAGTATCAGTTTGATGAGTTTCACTTGTTGACTACGGTTGGAGCCTTCGAGGCTGGTCTTATGCTGCCGTTGTACAAGTCTGGTGACTCCTTTTATTACGATGTGCTTGCTGGTCGTGAAGTATCTTCCACCAATACTCAAAGTCGTTCTGTGTCGCAATTATCGGGGAATTATCTCCGTGCACTAAGGGAGTGTTATCTGCGGAGTAAGGGGGAGACGATGATGACGTGTTATGTTCCAAATCCCGTGGAGAGGGAATGATATACTCCGGAAAACTTCAACAATTCCTTCGGTGATTACGTTAATAGTAGGAATCGTAAACCGTGGAGTGTTAGCCTCCGGAATCTCGCTGCTCCTCGGGGCGAAATTCGTCTGTTAAGTGAGGTTAGCGATGCCAAACTGAAGTATGTTCCACGCACCGAGGGGTCTAGTCAGCGGAAACTTTTTCCAGCACGTGAGAGGATCAAGCGTGACCATGATTATGAGTGGCACGCTACTGTTATTGAAATTTTTGGTCCTTGGGCGTACGGTTGGATTCCAGGTCCGCGCGGTTGGCGTCCTTCTGCGAGTAGCAGGCCACGTGAATCTCCTTCTGCTCGTTATGGAGATTTCTGTCCCTGGCGTTTAAACTTCGAAGGCATGAACTTTCCTTATTCCCTCGACGTTGTTGAAGGAGACGAGGAGGAAGGTTCTGGTGCTATACTTCCATCGAAGGGTGTTCCTACTGTCAAGGTACGCGGATTCTACCCACCCTTCTCCTCCTTTAAAATTCCAACTGTTCAGGGAAAAATAACTCTTTTTGTGGAATGAGTTGGTTTTCAGGTGTCGAAGAAGAAAAAGATCAGGCCGAAGCAGTCTTCTACCATTGTGATGGGTGAGGCTGAGGTTCATGAAGAAGTTACCAGTCCGGTAAACGAAGAGTTTGCCGAGGATGAGGAGATTACGGATGGGGAAGAACGTACTGATACTTCCCCTCTCAATGCCGAGGAGGAGGTTCGTGCGGGTTGTGATGGTGATGAGAGAAGAAACAATGCCGCGGTGGCTGACGGCGGTGTTATTGGTGATATTTCTGTCCCTGCTGCAGAGACTCTCCCCACCCTTTCTCAAGAGTTTTCTTTTGACCGGGTTTATTCCGCAGGAGAATTCTTCGGTGATGCTCTCGATTTTCCTGAGGACTTCTCTCTACTTTCCCCCAATGATGATTGGGATGTGCTCGGGGGTGCTGGTAAGGAAGACGTTGCTGTTCGAGACGGGGGCGCGGATGATCATGGTGCGCATGTCGATGCCGAAACTTGTGTTGAAGGGGCCATATCGGAGAAGGGGAAGTCGGTGATTGACTCGCCTTCCGCGGATTTCCCTTATTCGCCGACATCTGAGGGTGAAGACGCCATAATGGATTGGCTCAAGAAAAAGAGTCTGTTGTTCGTCCCTCATCCTGCTCCGGTGGTTACTGGTGAAAAGGATTCCGATGCGTACACCCGTCGTATGATGGAACTATCTTCCAAGGCGCGGGTATCTGAGGCCTGGGGGAAAAACTTGAGTGTTCCCGAAAATACCCTTGTATCGGAGCCTCGTACTTATGTTGCGGATATGATGGCCATAGCCGATGGGTACCAATATGGTTTTCCTCAGCAGCGTGTCTTGGAGGTAAGTCTTCGTACATATATCTTCGTGATGATCGAATCCTTCGGTGAAATAATGTTTGTTGTCTTAATGTGTAGATGATGAGGAGTGAGCATTGTAACCACGTGTTGTATCAGTTCTTTAAAGCAAAATCTTTGAAGATGGAGGTTAAGCTTCGTCACAGAGAAAAGGAATTATCTACGGCTGAGGTGGAAATAGAAGAGCTGGAGAAAAGCCGTAAAGAGAAAGAAAGGCTGGGTGAAGCGGAGGCTGGTCTTCGTTCTGAGCTTGCTGCCGTTCGCGCCGAATTAGAGCAGACTCGCGGCCAAGTTTCAGCTTTCACAGGTTTGGTTCTTTTTCCTCTTTTTCTCTCGCCATGTGTCGTAATTCCTCTATTACTTAGTTTTTCTGTCTGAGTCTCCCCACCCTATCTCCAGTGGGTGGCGTCCCCGAGCTGATATGGCTTCGAAACGAAAGGGCACCGCAGAAATCTCGTATCAAAGAGTTGGTCGAGAAAATTAAGAGCGAAGCCAAAAAGTGGGACGCTCGGGCTGAGGTATGGCGCGCAAGGCATGTTCAGATAGTTGATATGCAGAATCTGTATAATCACGACCGTGCTTTGTTCAATGGTACACTGCTGTGGACACGTGAGAATCTGCGGGAATCCCGTGAGCGTGCTTCGTTGTTGGAGTCTAGATAAACTTCTGGAAGAGGAATTACGAAAGGCTCGATCCCTCCTTTTCCAGGAGTTAAGGATAGCATGCTGTGTCTAGCCAGGGAAAGGGACGATGCCCGTGCCGAAGTTGGGGCTCTAAGCAAGGCCCTTGCCGCGTCCCGTGCTGAAGTAGCTCGCCATGCTGAGTCTGAGAGAAATCTTGAAGTGTGTATGTATAGACTTAGCAAAGGGGTATCAGAGATAAACAACGAAGTCAACCATCTTCGTCACATGGATTCGATGAAGCAGGTAGAACTAGATGCCTGTCAATTTACTCTCACCAACCTTCAACTAGATTATAAGAAACTATCAGCGGAATATGACCATCTTGATGAAGCGCGAGATGCGGTTGTTAATGAGTATGAAGAGGCTTCGGCTTGTGTCGAAGGTATAACCCTATTTCATCGAGTGTGACTGTGTCTTTTCTGTGCTAACTCCCTGGTGTTGTCTTTTCAGAGCTCGAGGGACAACTCCGTGTGCAAATGAAAAGTTTGAAAAGGCTCAATCTTCCTTAGCGCGGCAGGAAGAACAGACTAATCACTTCAAGAGTTTGGCGGCATCCCGCGAGGAGGCCGTTGGCGCTGCTTCTAACGAAGTGAATCGTCTATCTTCGTTGTTATCCCAAGCCCAGCAGCGGACGACAGTTATTATGCACAAGGCTCGGTGTCAATTGGCTGAGGAGACGAACAAGATGTTGGAGAAGATAGAGCTTGGCCTGAAGACCGAGCATGGCCTCGTGAAGAACTATCCGCGTCGTCCAGTACCTGCTGCCTTGCCTGGCTCCTCGGGACCCTCATCTGGTGGGAGCGTCCCTTCAAGTCTTCGGAACAATCCTGCTGATGGGGCGGCATCATCTAAGTAGAGACCGCAGCTTTTTGTAGAGACCGTGGCATCACTATCCTTCCATTAGATTTTGCTAGTATCATGTAAAAAGAATATTTTTGATGTGTATTCTTCCTTGAATTGGTCTTCCGCTTTTTGTAATCATCCTTTATGAAATGGATCTTTTCTTGATATACCTGCAATGTTGGTTTGTTTTTATTTTAAGCATTGTAAGGAAAGACATTACAAATCAAAGTGTTTTAAGTTTGGGTGCGATACTGAAGGGAGGTACCTTCGTGATCGTCTTGAGACCTGTCACCCCGCTGGCGAATCCTGGGCCAGAGGATTCCCAGACGGTGGGGGCCGAGGCAACGTTCTAGGATATGGGGTTAAAATATTTACATACACCCATTCCGTCGACCCGTTGCCTTAAGATTGGTTGGGTATCTCTTTCTGCTGGGTGCCTTCCCCCTGGTCTTACACTTATGGACACTGACGGGGGAGCCCTGAGAGATTGTAGATTAACTACTTTCCCCAATATTGTCGATAGGTTTAGTTACTTGATATATAGAAAGCTTGTTTGATTGATAGGTTGAGGCCTGCAATTCCTCGTCCAGAGATAGAAACATGTAGAGTGGTCACGCTCCCTTCTTCTTCTGGTACGCTTCACGCAGTTGCAAGGCTGCGTTGCCCCTATGGGAAGTATGGTTTGAGCCACTTAGCATTCCAAGGATGCCGGAGGACCTCGCCTTTCAGATTACGAAGGTAGTAGGAACCGCTTCCCGCAATATCGTGTATTATAAAAGGTCCTCCCCACGTAGGTGCTAACTTTCCCCATCTCTTCTCTCGTTGATACTGTGGGATTGTTCTCAACACATACTGCCCCTCTACAAAATTCCGAAGCTTTACCTTTTTGTTGTACTCCCTTGCAAGTCTTCGTTGGTAATTTTCCATCTTCTGCAATGCTGCTTCCCTTCTTTCTTCTAGGTCGTCCAATCTCTCTAACATCATGTCTGTTGTGAGATTTTTCTCCCACGCTTCGGTCTTTGTGGTTGGCATGAGTATCTCTGGGATGACTGCTTCAGCTCCATAAGTGAGGAGAAACGGGGATTCCCCAGTGGCAGATCTTCGCGTTGTCCTGTATGCCCATAACACATTGTGTAACTGTTCACACCACCGCCCCTTATGTTCGTCTAATTGTTTTTTGAGGATAAGGGCGAGGGTCTTGTTGGTGGCTTCCGCTTGTCCGTTGCTTTGAGGGTATAGGGGTGGATTTGTTCTTCCTTATTTTGAAAGCATCGAAGAGCATGTCTATGTTTTTCCCTTGTAATTGCTTACCATTATCGGATACGATTTCTGCTGGTATGCCGAACCTGCAGATGATGTTCTGGAATATGAAAGTAAACACATCCACGTCTCTGATCCTGGCTAAGGCTTTAGCTTCCACCCATTTACTGAAGTAGTCCGTGGCTACTATCAAAAATCCTTTTCCCTGATCCTTCGATGAAAGGCCCGACGATATCTATGCCCCATTTTGCGAATGGCCACGGGCTATCTACAGAATTTAACATTGTTGCTGGCGCGTGTATCTTTTTGGCGAAACGCTGACATTCTTCGCATCGTCGGGACATTCTTGCGGCATCCTGTATCATCGTGGGCCAGTAATATCCTTGCGTTTTGGCTTTGTCGGCTAGTGATCTCATACCGCTATGATTCCCTGCGTCCCCATAATGGATGTCATTTAGAATTCGGTGCCCCTCTTTTCGAGATAAGCAACGTAGTAACGGTCCGAGGAAGGATTTCTTGTACAGGACCCCATCCCGAAGATCATATCTTCCTGCTTTGGAGAGTATTTTCCTAGCCTGTTTATGGTCCGCGGGTAAACTTCCCTTTTCGAGAAACGCATGGATCACCTCTCCAATCATCTTCGTTGCTGAAGTCTTCGTCTTGATTTGCTCTTGACAGGATATTCTTCGTCAAAATCGTTATGGATGTCCTCTCCTACCTGGTCTTCGGTATTTTCTTCCACTGTATCTTGATTGGTAGCGAAGGAGAATTGAGGTGTAATCGAAGGCTCGTATACCCTTGTTATTTTAATAGCTTCGATGCTTTCGTCCTTCAGCATGGATGATATATATGCCAGGGCATCTGCGTGCCTGAGATCCCTTCTGCATAAGTGCCGGAACTTGATGTTCGGAATTTGTGACGCCAATGTTTGGACCAAGGCCATGTAAGCTGAGAGGGTGTCATCGTACACGTTGTACTCGAGCCCTATTTGCCGTATGACAAGCTGTGAATCACTTGTTAGTCTTACGTCGGCTACTCCCATCTCTATTATTATACGGAGGGCATGTACGACTGCCTCGTATTCGACGATGTTGTTGGTATGCTCTTTGAATTCTAACCTGAGTGCCTGTACAATCCTTTCTCCGGTTGGGGTGGTGATGACAATGCCTATTCCTGCTCCTTCCTTATTTTTGGAACCGTCGACGAAGACTTCCCATTGTCTTTGACTCGAGGGTTCGAGGATATCCATTGGATCCTTGCTTTCTTCCTCGGCTTCTGGTATTCCCTTAATCTTCGTCGTTGTCCAGGGGAAGGTCTGCTAAGAAATCCGCCAAAACTTGGGATTTTCGAGAATGTTGAATTTCATGAATGATGTTGAATTGGTCCAGGTGGGTGTTCCACTTGGCTATTCTGCCCACTTTTCCCGCGCTTTTGAGGACTGCTTCCAGTGGTGCTTTGCATGGGACCCGGACGAAGTGAGTTAGGAAGTAGGTTCTCAGCTTTTGAGTAGCCCATACCAATGCTAGGATAAGCTGTTCGATCTTTGTGTAGTTCCTTTCCGCAGAATTGAGGGTCTTACTGACGTAATAGATAGGTTGTTCTATCTTCGTATTGGTTTTGACCAACACTGCGCTGACTGCGTCTTCGGTTGCTGCTATGTATAATGCCAAAACCTCATCAGGATCCGGCTTCTGCAGGATCGGAATCGAAGCTAGGTGTTCTTTGATTTTTTGGAAGGCTTCTTCGCATTCTGCGGTCCATTCAAACTTGCTCCCTTTTTTGAGAATATTGAAGAAATGTTGCATTTGTCCGAAGATCGGGCAATAAATCTGCCCAAGGCTGCTATGGACCCATTGAGCTTCTGAACTTCTTTTAAATTCTTTGGGGATGGCATTTCTACTATGGCCTGAATCTTCACTGGGTCTACCTCGATGCCCCTTTTTGTTACCAAATACCCGAGGAATTTCCCTGAGGTGACACCGAAAGTACATTTCTCTGGATTTACTTTCATGCGGTGTTTCCTCATTGCTTCGAAGATGTCTCTCAGATCCTTGTGGTGATCTTTGCGCAGCTTGCTTTTGACGAGCATATCGTCAACGTAGACTTCTAAGGTACTTCCGATCCATGGCCTGAAGATAGCATCGACCATTCTTTGGTATGTTGCCCCTGCGTTTCGAAGTCCGAAAGGCATTCTAGTGTAGCAATAAAGACCATGTGGTGTGTAGAACGCTGTGTGTGGCTGATCCTCTTCTGCCAGGGCCACTTGGTTGTAGCCAGAATGTCCATCCATGAATGACAGTTCTTCATATCCTTCTACTGCTTCTACCAGCTGATCTATGCTTGGCAATGGATAGCTATCCTTTGGACATGCTTTGTTGAGGTTAGTGAAATCGATGCATATCCTAACCCCCCCCCATTTTTCTTAGGAACGACGACCATATTGGAGATCCACGTAGGGTACTTGACCTCCTTGATGAAACCTGCGTCTAGTAGTTTTCGAAGTTCTTTTTCCACTGCCTTATGATATTCCGGCGCAACTTTTCTTATTTTCTGTCTGAAAGGTGGCGTGCCTGGTTTGATGCGCAGCTCGTGTTGGATTATTTTTGGGTCAATCCCAGGCATATCTCCTAATTTCCAGGCGAATACATCTGCGTATTCTTTAAGTAACTTGGTCAGGGAATCTTCTCTCTTTTCGTCCATTATGGTCCCTACTTTGATCATCTTCGGGTTTTCCTCCGTTCCTATGTTGATTTTTTTACGGGCTCTACTGGCGTGAAAACCGGCTTCGGATCCCCGAGGACTGGGACGTTCTTTAATTGCTACTTGGTATGTTTCTGTCCCTCGTTGGCTGCTGAAGTACTTGTCTCTGTGTTCCGGACATTATCATCTTTGGTCAAATCCCTTCCTGTAGTTTCCTTGAGGAACTGGTCTATGGCCTTCTCTTTCGCAGCTTCTTTATTTTTAAGTCTTCGGGTTTTGTGTTGCTTTTCTTGTTCGTTGTTGATGCGATCCTGAGTGGCTTGGCACTCTCTTGCAGAGACCCGATCTCCCTTGATTTCCATTACTCCCTCAGGTGTAGGGAATCTGAGATATTGGTAGTACGTTGCCGCCACTCCCTTGAGTTTATGTAACCATTTTCGTCCAATGATGGCATTGTAGGGGGACGGGGCGTCCACTACGCTGAACCGTGTTTCTACTTTCATGGGTCCGGCGTCAACCTGCAACACGATGTCTCCCAATGGCTTCGTGGGTGCTCCATTAAATCCGTAGATGGTGTAATAAGAGGTCATTAGCTGTTCTTCATGGAGCTTCATTCGTTTGAATGCATCGTAGAATAGAACGTTCACTGAGCTTCCCCCGTCTATGAGGATCTTTTTAAGGTTACATCCAGCCACGGGTAGTGTGAGGACCAAGGGGTCGTTATGGTCTTCCATATCTTCGTCGATATCTTCAGCATCGAAGATAATAGGTGAGTCCATCCACTCTTCATGTTCGTCCACCTCTATCCCATCGATCTTATACAATTCGCATCGGTCCTCGAACTGCTTCCGTAACCTCTTTCCTATCTGTGCTGTAAGTGAGGGCCATGCGGTTTCAGAACACGATATGGTGTTGATTGTGCGGTTTCCTTCTGGAAGTTGGACTGGATTGGTTCGTTTAGATCTATCCTCTGCGACATCCTTTCGTATGTAATGTTTGAGCTCGCCCGCATCAATCAATTTCTGGATCATTATTTTGAGGTTTTTACATTTTTCGGTCTGGTGCCCGTTGAAACAGTGGTATTCACAGTAATCTTTGGATTTCTCGGTTCTTGGGGGTTGTTTTCCCTTAGACCATGGCCATTCCAGATTTTCCGTTCCTTTGATCTCTCGCAGGATCCGAGCATAGCTAGCATTGAGCTTTGTGTAAACTTGATCTTCGAACTTCCGATCGTCTTTTCGCCTTTCGTCCCTTCGTTCTTTCCTATCTTCGTGAGGTCGTTCCACCAAGCAATTCCTTTTGTCTCCAGTGGTTTTTTCTGCGGAATTTGTACGGTGAGTTCTCTGTGGGTACGCCCTCGGGTTTTCACGCTGGATTTCTTCAAGACGAGCGTGTTTTTCAATAATTATTCGAAGATCCCCCTCTGTCTTAGGCACGCTTCCATGAATCTCAACAAAGAGTGGACTCATTCGGTCTAATCCCCACTTGTAGCAGTTGATACTTACCACCGGGTCCACACTTCCTATGGATTGGCAGACCTTGTGCCATCTGTGGTAGGCTTTTAAGAGTGTAAAATAAGAGCAAGAAAGAAGCCTACTTGTTATACCTGCAAGTGCACAGGGTCTGTTGTAGTAGATGTGTGCAAGTCAGGGTCGAACCACAGAGACTAGGTGTGTGTGATTGAAGGTTTCCTAGCTAAGCTAGATCTCTAAGTGTAGCAGTGGCAGTGAGCTAATGAAACAAAGGCAATGAGCCTAAGGCAGTGAAGTGACAGCAAAGAAGTAAAGGGAATCAAATAAAAACAAGAAACAGTAAAGGAAAGAGGGATTTTGGGTGAATACTAGGGATTCGATTCCACCATTTCACCTAGACTAAGTTATCCTAGTTCCACATAAATCTTGTCCCTTGTATAGTTATCAGTGAGCTTCTTGGCTCAACTGACTAACTAGATGGCAGTGGAGGTTCTATGCCTGCTGCTCATCAAAGGGTTGGGTTAGAAAGGAAGCTAAAGGCACTAAGATAATTCTAATCCTAGTAGTAGTTGGGGCTCTCACACTGCAACTACCCACAGAGAAGCCACTTAGGTGTTTTAACAACCTAAAGGATGTTCTAATCACAACTAAAGTATTCATCCTAAGTACTAATTGTCTGATTTAGAGTACAACTAGTCATAGGATTCATAACAGACAATTAAGCATGAGCTGTAGCACAATCACATGGTGGTGTTCTAACTACAATGCATACATGATATGCACTGTGAGAGCAAAATGTAAAGTGCTTTGATTAAGACTATCCTAAACATTTCAAGCACAACAAGAATTATGTTTATAACTGAATGAAACTTAGCAATGGCTCAAAGGGTTTCCTCATCACCCTAGTTATGAGCTTAGAACATGGAAATTACACTTGAAACAACATTGCATTCAAACAAAACATGAACTGAAGACAGTTGAGGAACTGGCTAGTCCAATCCTCTTGGGTGAAGCTCTGGCTAGCCCAGGCATACCTTCTACAACACCCACACATCCCTATTTATAGTTTACATGAGTTTCCCCCAAATACCTAATTTCACAGAATTTAGGGTTTCAAAAAAAAGTTGAAATTAAACTTTACCTAAACACTGATAGCAATCAAATTCGTCGACCCATGCTTCTTATTCGTCTTCTCCTGCTCTTCCCATGCTCCTGTGATGTGAGATGTAATGTCGAATCATCCATACTCAATTCCTACTCCACTGTCTTCGACCTAATGGTTCACAGCGCTAGAGAACAACGGATTAGGTTGATAAAAGTGGAGATAGGGATGATTGTGATGATGGGTTCTCGGATTTGTTAGAGAAAGTGGTTGGGAAAAGGCGGTGGTGATGATGGCGGACATGGGTTCTGCAGACGGAGAGGGGAAGAAGGTGGAGTCGATGGTTTTGGGAGAAGGGTGTGTTTGGTTCGATTAGGTGAAGTTGGGTTTGGTGTTGTAGTGTTAGGCGGGTGTAGCAAATGTTGATGAACAACGAGGATAAGTGTTGGATTGTCACTTCTGAAATGGATCTAACGGCAAGATGGAAGCAGGCTTGGAGCGACCGTTGGATGTATGATACATCAAAACTGACGGCTTAGATTGGAGTTAGGTACTATGATGTTTGACAGGAACTTCAGAGTTTGATGCACGATGATGAGGCGACCGTAGGATGATGTGATGGATCCTATCTGACGGTTCTCATGGAAATGGGTATGGATATTGGAAATGGATTTGGGTAAGGGTTTTGGGACTTGGGTATGCCAAGCCCATATCTTCTTTAAGAATAATTGTTCCTATTCAAGCCCACTTCTAGTTTATCCGGCTCTTGCAAACATCATTCTTCGCTGCCTTCCTGCGGGAGTCTTGACCGTTTCTTTGCTCTTTTCGCTCAACAATTCATCCAAGCTTTATTTAGTACCTAAAAATACAAAATTAATCAATAAAAATATTTATTCTTGAAAACAATGAAAATACAGAATATGGGATAAAATGTAGAATTAATGCACAAAAGATGAGTTAAATGCCAAGAAAAATATATAGAAATATGCACTTCTTAGCACTCATCAATCTGTTGGTGTATTCCCTCGTGGTTTCCTTATAGCCGATTCCCAGTGAAAAGAGCTTATCCATTCCAGTATTAACAGCCTTGTTGTACATGTAAGTTCTTAAGAACTTTTCTGCGAGTTGGTCGTAGGAGTGGATGGAGTTTGGCGGCAGATTATCAAACCAAGACAATGACGATCCCTTCAGACTCGATGGGAAGTATCTACAGAGTACTGCGTCGTTCTGGATCCATCTAGACAGTACACGGTTATAATACCGAATGCGTGCAGCAGGATCGCTGGATCCGTCATAGCATTCGAATGTCGGGACATGGCATTTGAGTGGAATAAGGGTGTTGGCCAGGCGATGAGTTAAGGGCGTGGAGTTAGCCTCTCTCATGACTTCTTCTAACCTTCCTCCGCCTTGTCTACTTTTTAATTGCCTGATCTCTGCCATTATTTCATCACGCAGCTCTTCCATCGCGCGGTGGTGTCCTACGTTCCTCTGCTCGTGATAGCTTGACTCTCCATCGTTATAATCTGGTTCGGATGCGCTACTTCCTCTGGCCGCGTTTCCATTGGCTGCTACGATGACTCTTCGGTCTCGGTTTGGTTCGGGTGCCTTTGAATTTGCTTCATCGAGTTGTTGGCTCGTCTTGTGCTTAAGGCAATCCGGTCTTTTAAATCCTGGTTTTCTCTGGCCAACAAAGCCACAACATCCGCGTAAACCTTTTGGATTTTCTTCAATTCTTCAAGTTCGGCCATCAATCGGTCTGATTGGTTCGACCCTTGATTGGGAGTCCCAGCTCGTGCTATTACGACCATCGTGCCTTCTTCTTCTATGGTTTGTACTAAAGGCGGGGGAGGTTCAGCTTCGATTGTTGGCATTCCCAGATCGGGCGGAGTGCCCATCTGCGGTGTTAGAGCCACCTGCACAGTTTGATTCAGCTCGTTGGTTGATGGCATTCCGAAGGTTGGCGGATGCGCGGGTTGGTACGTTCTGGATTCATCCACCCTTTCTTTTGGTTGGTGAAATTGATTCGTAACAAGAGTTTTCATGGCTTCCGTAGTCTTCGGGACTGCCGCTGTCGTATTATATTTTGTTGCCGCTGCTCTGAGGGCCGCGGCTGCAACGGAGTTAGCATTCATAGGCGAAGTGATTTCCGCAGTGTCCTGTCTCTGACTGGTCATTTTGTCTTTGTCTCCTTTCTGCTTGCTCCGGGTGATGACCGGGGTTGTCCTCGGTGCTTCCTTCGACGTGGCTCTAGATTTTCCTACTTCTTGCATCTTTCTGCACAAGGGAATTTCAAACAGCGAGAAACAGAAATGTCCGTGCGGATCGGGTTAGTTTGCGAAAATTCCTAATTCCACGACAGGGAGAAACTGCCCGAGGGCCACCGAGAACTCTTAGGGAAGCTCATTTGATTAAAACATGAGTTAAAGTATATGGATTAAATTCTTATTAAAAGTGCGGATTCATTGAAAGTATGAGGAAACGCGGGAAAATCCCTTTTAAAACTGCACGTAAATCCTTTGAAAAATTACGGAAACCCAACGGAAAGATAGGTCCGTACGAGATCTAGAAAAATGTAGATCCGTGGATCTAAGTAATAAATCTTTTAACCAGTAAACGACGATACTGTCGGTGGTACCGAAGACGGGTGCGTTTTTGAACATGGTAAAGTTAATAAAAGATAAATACTGTTAAAGATAATGAAGCAGAGCAATCTTACGCTAATTTAATTATGAAATCACAGGATAAGATAAATCTTTTACCGGGACGAAGTCCCTGTTTCTAGCGCCAAATTGTAAACACTTAAATCACGAAGGCATCTACGTGTTCACAACCAAAGTTCGTAATCTAGACAGACTCATACTGATGATACATTTGTGCCGATTCCTTGGCTCAAAACCCTCGGGTTTATCACAGCCTCATCTAATAACAACGTGCGAGGCGTTTGAGCACGGGACCTGAGTAAAAATAAAGAAGACCAAACATAGAAATAGAGATTCATGGAGTTTTAGACGAACGTAAAGTGCTGAAATGTAAATGAGACTGGGGTTTACGTGGTTCAGCACAAAGGCCTACGTCCACGGGGTTTGTTGTTTCACTATGTATTTGGGAGTTACAAGGATAGTCGAATGACTTTGGAGTTTACATGTCTATCTTATTGTAAAAGACTTACACTCACAATTATTCTCTCTCCTTCTCTCCTTGATTTTTCCGATCCCCCTTACTCTTGGTGGAGAGGGGGTATTTATAGGGTTAGAGTCTGGGACCCATCTCTGAGGACCGTTGAAACCTTATCTTCTTGTGTTTCGTGTCTGTCCCGCGGAGGTCTTCGTTCATCACTTGGTCACGCAGGACCATCCTCGTTCGTTCCACGGGTTGATCGACACGTATACTGCTCAGAGTGTTTAATGCGGGTAGTTGAGGCGCCTGCTCGTGTCAGACAAGTGTCTTCTGCCCCTGTCACATCCGTGTCAGCTAACTTTCTCTTCACCGTTGATCTTAGCTCTTTTTGGGGATGGGATAAAGTAACTCTTCGGGAGTTATTTGGTGTTCCGCGGTACATCATGTTTTGATGTGTTGGCTTGCATGCTTTCCACGTATCTTCCCATATACACGTGTTTGATGGTGAGATATGTACACACAGTTTCATTACAAAGTTGTAAGATATTTCAACTTGGCAACAAAGCTTGGAAAGAAAGAGTATGTGTGATACAAAATATCCAAATACGAAACATGGTTCGATATGATTGTTCCAGGTCTTTCCAATTCTTCAGACTGAAAGAGCAACATCAAGACTAATCAGTACAGGATCAACATTCTCCAATCTCAACAAACTCTACCAACAAATTGAGAAACACCACACCCAACATTTTTGGACTCCCACCCTTAAACATCTCTAGGTCAGTCCATGCCGTAGTCCATTTTCTCAATTCATGTCGAACTATGCTACAAAACTACAAAGCCTACCATTCTCTACCTAACGAGATTTTCACTTCATTCAAACAACAAATTGGAACTAGCAACCCTACATCACCATAGTATGACTAAATCACATATGGTTATCATATTCTAACAATGTCACTACTTCAAGGTAATAATTTACTGAAAAATGCTACCAAACCTCAAAAATTGAGGAGAAAAAACACAAAAAGAAAAAAAGAAAATGTTTACCTCAGTCTCAGGACTCTCCGCCGCAAGCAACTCCCTATATGATTCGCTAATCCAATAAACCCCCATGTTAAAAAGCATAACTCTAGCAAGAAATCTACCATAATTAACAATAATAGACCTTCTCCACCCAACCATATGAGCATAATCTTCCTGTTCTTCTTCTTCATCATCACCTTCATCTCGATTTGGAACAGAAAACAAAGTACAAAATCGACAAATAAAGTAATAAAAGAACAACAAGTTCATCCCAATAATAATACGAATCGGCACAATACTCACAAGAGCAAACCCAAGCAATAATTTCTCAGTCAAAGGCAATTCTCCTCTACCCATTGTCCCATAAACATCATTTCTAACATAAGCAGCATATTTCTTCTCAAGCTCCAGTATACTCTCAGTTGTTGTAGAAGAAGATTGATCCGAATTTGATTCCGATTTCAACAATGGCCGATCATCCTTTACAGAACCCTCTATCGGTTCAAGAATTTGATCTTTGGATGAAACTTCTTTCATTTCGGATTCCATTATTATTTCCCCGAAATCCGCAATTTGAAAACCCTAAAAAGAGGTTTTATTTAATCGACATTGTGAAATTTTAGGGATCCAGAGAAATGATGATACGAGGCATAGTAGATCTGATGAAATGTGTTCGTTAAGAAATATTATTTGTCAAAGTGGCGGGTACCTAAAGGGAAGAATAAAGTGTTAGGTGTGTTCTAAGTTTGATGTGACAAAGTGTATGAAGAGTTTTAAACCGTTCGATTAAAAACATCTCCGCCACCAATCCCTTGAATAAGCGCATTCAAGGGTCATGCAATTGATTTTCTGGGCTATCACTAACGGCTGGCATTTGGCAACCATAGTGAATGCGTTTGAAACAATAAATCTATCTTTTTTTTGGGACAGATAGTGCACAACACGTTTGATTTGATATGTGGTTTCGGAAAAAGATGTCAATAAGTGAACCTCTTACCCGTTCTAACTTAACTTGATAGAGTCCAGCAAAAGGAAAAAATCGCAAATTTATGGAATGTCTATCCTAACATCAAATCCTATTGGTAAGTCTCCAAAATGGAGACTAACTCAATCAAGAACGAGAGAACCCATTATAGAAAAATACAAAAAGAGACACTACACGGGAAACAGTCTCCCGTACAATAAAAAGAATTGGTATTTTGGTCAGACGGGGGACTGTCCCCCGTCAAAAAAGAAATTTTTTTTATCCAAACGGGAGACTGTCTCCCGTTTGGGATTAAAAAACTTCTAAAACGGGGGACTGTTCCCCGTTTGGTGCAAATTTTTTTGCTACACGAGAGACAGTCCCCCGTGTAGCCCTATTTTTCCTGACGGGAGACTGTCCCCCGTCTAGTGTTACACTCCCAACCACTCGTTCATCTGAACGAGTGCATGAACGGATTTGGAGGAAAAGTGGGGTAAAGATTACCCATAGCAAGCCTCTAGTTAGACCAAATTGGTAGTCACTCTTTCAAAATGAAAGGGTTACACTATCCATAGGATTTGCTCCAAATGAGATGACAATGTGAAAGTCTGTAAGCACGTAACAGCTCACTTTGAGTCTGATGCAATAGTGGTTTTCTACATATTGTGTGTCGAAGGAATTATTAGAGTATTAGATATAAGTGTGTCATTAGTCTGTGTCAAGTCAACTGGTCAACATTGACTTGACTTGTATTATTACAGCTAATGATTATCTTTAAATACCTGTAATTAATCTCTGTAAGAACAACTGAAAATACTTCTTTCAATAATAATATTTGTTTCAGTGTTTCTCATGGTATCAGCCGATCCTGAGAGTAAACTTTTCTGCTAAATTTTTTCAATAATCCTTTGCAACAACATACGAATCTCAACATCTTTTTCAATACCTATTGATTCAAGTTCATCATATTCTTTACAACAATCTTTTCTAGGTCAAAATACATCAAGATTTTATTCAAGATTTTTCAAGAAATTTATTTGGTTCTATAGATCTGGTTCATGTCATCTACAATTGTTTACAGAAGACGCAAAGGCATGGCTTCTACCTCAAATTCCGCTGCTAACCCGAGTAATTTTACCCTCCTTTTACCAATATTTTGAAATTTTTTCTGCAAAATTAGGTCCAAATAATTTTCTTTTATGGCAAGATCAAACGGAATCCATTCTTGTCTCTACTGATTTATATGGTTATGTTACTGGTGATATTGTTGAACCTGTTAAGAATGTAGAAGTTGATGGAGTCTTAACTCTTAACCCTCAATGGGTCCTTTGGAGGAAAATCGATTGTTTTGTTACTAGCTGTATGAAAGCTACTTTTACAGATTCTGTATCTGGTGATGTATTAGGTTTATCTACTGCTGGAGAAATTTGGGAGTATCTTGCAATTACTTTTAGGAGTCAGTTCATAGCCAGAAAGAGTATTCTTAGAACCCAATTGCATAATATTAAGAAAGGAAATCTTACAATCTTGGTTTATTTGCAAAATATCAAAACAATAGCTGATTCTTTAGCTGCAATTGGAGAAAAGATGAGTGATTCTGATTTGGTTATGTATGTGCTTCATGGGTAAGGAAGAGAATTTGATACATTTGTAGTAACTGCATAAAACAGGGAAACTCCATTCACTTTTGCAGAATTAAAACCAAGACTCTTGAATCATGAGCAATGGCTTCTTGAACAACATCAAGATGCCAGTAGTATTTTTGATACTCAGCATCCTACTGCTCTTTATGGTAAAAATGGAAATGGTGGATATAATTTTTCTGGGAATGGTAGAGGCAAGCCAAGGAATAATGGGTATAACAATTTCAAGCCTAATACTGGTTTTCCTACAAGAAGTAATCATAGTCAAGGTCAACGCAGTACAACTGGGCAAAGTAATGATAATGGAAGTAGAGGGGATTTTTCATCAGTGGATTGTCAGATTTGTAAAAAGAAAAGACATTATGCTAGCAGGTGTTATTTTCGCTATCATCCTCCAACTTTTACTAATCCTGCTAATGAGGCTCAACACAATTCGACTCAACATGCTTTTACAACTTTTAATGAAGCCAGTAATTCAACTCAACATGATTATGATGCTCCTTCTACTTCAACTACAACTCATTGGATTTCTGATTCTGGTGCCACTACACACATGACTGGGGATGAAACTCTACTTCATAATTCTTCTTCTTACAGGGGTAAGGATCAAGTACAACTTGGCAATGGTAAGTCTCTTGTCATAACTTCAGTTGGTAATTCTCATGTTAATACATCTGCAACCAGTTTTAGATTAAATAAGGTTTTGTTAGTTCCAGATATGAGACATAATTTGTTGTCAGTTGCAAAATTTACTAAAGATAATTCTTGTTATTTCAAGTTTTATCCAGATGGGTATGAGATTATGGATATATATTCTGATGTTCTTCTTTCTTATGGAAAAGTAGTCAATAACTTGTATCCCATTACTCATGTTCATAATACTCATTTTTCTTTATCTGCCACTTTATCTGCTCCTTCTCATGTGTGGCATACTAGATTAGGTCATCCATCTAATCTAATTTTTCAAAAACTTCATTCTGCTAAACAGATTGTTTTAAATCCGGCTTTGCCTTCTACTCTGTGTCATCCATGTCAACTTGCAAAAAGTAAAAATCTTTTATTTTAGTTATCCTACTCTCATGAGCAAAAACCTTTGGCTTTAGTGCATTGTGATGTATGGAGGCCTACAGTTCCATGTCTTAAAGGTTATAGATACTATATTCTATTTGTTGATGATTTTAGTAGGTTTCACTGGATTTATCCAATGGAACTGAAGTCTGATGCTTCTCAGTGTTTTCTACATTTCAAAACTCATACAGAAAATCAGTTTTGTACAAAAATTTTAGCTTTTCAAGTTGATGGTGCAGCTGAACTTGTTAAGGGACATTTTAAAACTGTGTTACAATCTAGTGATATTAAAATTAGAATTTCTTGTCCAAAAACACCACAAAAAATGGTTTGGCTGAACGTAAGCATAGGCATATAACTGAAATGGGCAATACTCTATTGTTTAACTCTTCTTGTCCAAAAGAGTATTGGTATGATGCTTTTCTCACTGCTTCTTATCTTATTAATAGAACTCCAACTAAGATTTTAGATTTTAAAACTCCTTTTGAAATCTTATTTGGTGTTTCTCCAGATTTTAGTTTTCTTAAAACTTTTGGCACCATTTGCTATCCTAATCTTGCTCATTCAAGAGCAGATAAGTTGTCCCAATAATCAGTAAAATGTATTTTTATTGGTTATAGCCCTCTTCATAAAAGCTACAACTGTTATAATCCAGTCACTAAAAAGCTTTATGTTTCAAGACATGTTACTTTTCTGAAACAGAATTTTATTTTACTTCTACATCTGATTCTTTACATTCCATTCCTTGCATTGAAAATGTTTCTCATCCCTCATCTTTTGTTGAACCTGTTCCATCTAGCACCATTGTTACTAGGTCTCAAAAAGGTATTTCAAAGCCAACAGTTTTCAAAGATCATGTTACTTATCATTTTGTTAAACATCCCATTTCTTCACAATATACATCTTTATTGACTACTATTACTGAGCCAAATTTTTTTAAGAAGGAAATGAAAAATCCTGATTGGCGTGTATCAATGAAGGATGAATATACTGCATTAATGGATAATGATACTTGGGTTTATGTTGCTCATGAATCTCATATGAACATTTTAGGTTCTAAATGGATCTACAGAGTCAAGAGAAAATATGATGGTACTATTGATAGGCTTAAGTCTAGACTAGTGGCTAAAGGCTATGTTCATCAAGATGGTATTGATTTTAATGAAACTTTCAGTCCAGTTGTTAAGTCACCTACAGTTAGAGTTGTTCTTTGCTTAGCATTTACTTACAATTGGCTAGTCAAGCAATTAGATGTAAGTAATGCTTTCTTACATGGATTTTTAGATGAAGATGTATATATGTCACAGCCACAGGGATTTCTTCATCCAGATTATCCTTCTCATTCTGTGTGTCTTCTTAAAAAGAGTTTGTATGGGCTTAAACAGGCTTCAAGAGCCTGGTTTCATAAATTCAGTTTTTTTTCTTATTCAATGTGGTTTCAAGAATCTGTTTCAGATAATTCAATGTTTGTCAAGTAAACTAGAAGTGATGTTCTTATATTACTTTTATATGTGGATGGCATATTGTTAACTGGTAGCTCTTCTATGCTTATTACTAAACTTATTACTTATTTGAAGCAAGAATTTGCAATGAAAGAGTTAGAGGATTGGCATATTTTCTTGGTATTGAGGTTGTTAGGAACAGTGATTCTATAGTGTTAACTCAAAAGAAATACACTTTAGAACTTCTAGAAAAAGAAAATTTGTTGGACTGTAATCCTTGTGATACTCCAGTTGTTAAGTCAAGTAGACTTTATATCCATGATGGTGTCAAGTTGGATAATCCTAGTCATTACAGAACTTTGGTTGGTGCATTGCAGTATTTAACAGTGACTAGGCCAGATATATGCTTTGTAGTGAATTATGTTTCACAATTTATGCATTCTCCATCTGATTTGCACTTGCAACTTGTTAAGAGAATCTTAAAAGTACTTGAAAGGGACAGTTGGTTTGGGAATTACTTTAAGAAAAAGTGATGTTACTACATTGAAGGCATATACTGATTCAGATTGGGCAGGCTGTCCAGATACCAGAAGATCAACTTCTGGATTTGCTATTTTTCTGGGTTCTAATTTAGTTTTTTGGTCATCTAAAAAGCAGCCTACAGTCTCTAAGTCCTCTGCAGAAGCTGAATACAAGTGTCTCTCTGTTGCTTCTGCTGAATTGAAATGGTTTACATATTTATTGAATGATTTACAAATTACAGTTAAGTCTATGTTGTTGTTATGTGATAATACAAGTGCTCTGGCCTTGGCATCTAATCCAGTTTTTCATGTCAGGACCAAGCATATAGACATTCAGTTTCACACTGTTAGAGAATTGGTTGAGGAAGGATTTTTGCAGCTTCAGCACATTTCTTCAGCAGATCAGCTAGCAGATATCTTCACAAAGGGTTTATGTTATCCAGCTTTCTCCAAACTCTTATGCAAGTTGCTGGGGTCTTCTGCAATATCTTCTTCAGTTCCTTCTTCAGTTCAGATCACAGACATTACTTAGTTTTTCCTTTCTTTGTTTTGTATTTTTCAAATTTTGTCAATCTGATACTCTGTTCAGTTAGTATCAGCTTGAGAGAGGTGTATTAAAGTATTAGATATAAGTGTGTCATTAGTCTATGTCAAGTCAACTGGGCACTTGACTTGTATTATTACAGCTAATGATTATCTTTAAATACCTGTAATTAATCTGTCTGTAAGAACAACTGAAAATACTTCTTTCAATAATGATATTTGCTTCAGTGTTTCTCAGGAATGCCGCACGTATTAGCTACCTATACCGCATTTACATTGAACTGCCTTCCAAAGCTAAATTGTTAAGAAGTTAGAAAAAAGATGAGACATTTTTGGGAACGAAGTGTACACATTTGGCAAGCTGGAAGACTGTTTGTGCTGCAAAGAATTACGGAGTGTTAGGAGTGCTCAATCTTAAAGCTACGAATCAAGCAATGTTGAGCAAATGGTGTGGGAGGTTTGGTGTTGAAAAGAATCACTTGCGGTATAGAATCACAAAGGAGAAATATGGATCAAATTCTTCGTATTGGTTTCCCTGATAATGTGAAGACTGCCCTTAGGAGTCTATTGCTGGCGCACTATGCATTGAGGCAAAAATCCTTGGTTCTTCAATGGGCGTGTACGGCATGAACTCAACTTCGTATCAATTTCTCTAGTTCAGTTCTTAATTGGGATACAAAACTTGTTTGTAAGACAATGGTTTCTGAAATGCCACAGATAAACCAGACTTGTTGATCAAAATTTATTCTTTAGAGTACTTCTTTTATTATTTTTGGAGGATTAACTCCTTTCTAACAAAAATGAATTCAAATGTAAAATTTACATTCAAAACACAGATGTCTAAGAAGAATACAAGAAAAGAATACTTAGATATCCACATTTTGTTTGAATATGCTATACTTTTTTATGCTCAATTGTTCCTCAACTCTTTGTAATAATTGGAATATAAACAAGATGTTTGTGAAGCTTCGGATAAACAAGTGATTCAAGTCCTGTCCACCTGCTAGCAGACTCCGTCCATTCCCCTTCTGCTTAGATTTTCTTGAGTTATTATGGAGGCAAAATTGTGTCCTAATTGATGCCAGAGAATGAAGCTTTTTGAGAATTCATTCAATCTATGACAGTTTTTCCTTGCAGTCAAGACCGCAGTGTAGAAACCCAATTGTTGAAAATCCTCAAACTGAGATACTGCAAATCCATCTCTTTAAATCCCATTGCACGGCACCATTATTATTTGACCTTGTAGAAATGACAAATAAAATCAGATAAATTTCTAAATAAAATTAGAATGACTACGGATCTGGGTTAATTAAACATAAATTAAAATCTTAGAATTGATCTGGTAAAGTATTTCACCATGGATTAGATTATTACCTTTATAAGAAAATGGAAGAAGAATCGGGAACCCGGAGATCAGCATCAAACACAGAGGATGAATCTGCTAACAGGGAAGATGAGACCTGAAACACAAACAAGACAGATTGTAACAAAATACTGAGAAAACCAAGAAATAGGTCTCCATTTGATTTCAACACTTGAGCTCTTCATCCTTTTAGCATTTTGATGATGAGGATCTTTTGATAGATCAAAACTAGCTCCTTTCATCCTTAATTCTTGAATACATCTAGTAAGTGTTCTGTTATCAGTTTTTTCTCTTTGTAATTCTCTTGACACTTTCCAGTACCTGTAAAGTTTCATTTGTACTAAACAAATAATAACCATTGAAGTAAATAAAGATACGAATGAAGGTAACCACCATTTCTTACAAGAATGATGATCATGAGAAGAATTGATTGAAGATGTGTAAAGAAGTGTAAGAAAAAACCCAATAAAAAAGTAAAAACAACAACATAATTGAAAGATTTCTGATTTAAGGTTATCCATTCTAGTTTCTTTCATGGTGACTCTACGCCCAAACATATCTTCTTCTCTTTGCCAGAGTTTTAAGAGTAAAAGATGGCCTGGGCTTTGAGAGATTTCCATTAATGGGTGTTGTTGAATCACTGACATTGTGTTGTTTATTGATGAAACCATTTGCAGATTTTGATGTTCTTCGTCTACTGGGATTTCAACAACAACATGTGTATCCTTCACTTCAGCCATTAGAAAGAAAATACTGAATCAGAAAGTAAGCGGTAGAAGTAGAAGAAGGAGATGGTAAGAAAGAATATCTGAGCACTTGAGATTCGTAGAGAGATTAGAATTAGATAGCTTTGTTGAACGAAAATAAAGGAAGAAACCAGGTATTTGAAGTCATCTCTCCTAACGGTCATATTTTTTTCATCAAATTCATAAAAAAACGGTCATATTTTGGGCACCGATCCCCTGTCCACCTCTTCGGTGTGCCCTCTTGTCCAGGCGATTGGATCTTGACATGTATCAGGAATTATATGGAGCCTATCAATTTCCTCACCCAATCTAGAGAAAGGGATAAGGGGTGTCCATGTTAGTTAAAAGTACCAAGTTACGCTCACTATTAAATTTGAATCCTAAATCTTATCCTTCTAAACTTAAAACCCTTTCACAACCAAAACCTATTCTATTCAAATTATTTCTCTCACTAATTAAAATTAAAACTCAAATTCATCAATCGATTTTAACAACATCGGTCGACTAAAAGGAAATTTCATCATCCATTTAAAAAAAAAGTCAAACTAAACATTGTCGACTGCAACCTATTACTCTTAATTATACTTGTGATTGATTTATCCATTCAAGATTGAAAATTTCAATCAATCTTAGGTTATTGTGCTTAATTAACCATAATTGATTGACGTTCATGTCCATATTTACCAATTCCTATTACAATCGGTCGATGTCCATGAACACATCAACCGATTGTCCCGGATGTGTTTTCCGGTCGAAGAGAATTTAACCAGAATCGGTTTAAGTAAATACCCACATAAACCAATTCTGGTATGGAAAGAGAACTATTTTTCTGTATATATTTTTTTTTTAACCTGGAATCGGATTACATGGGCACTTATATAAACCGATTTTTTTTCTGTATTTTTGGAATCGGTCTATGTGTGTGTATCGTGATTACCAATTCTTACAATCCGTCTATATAACAAGTAATATTCAGCGATTCCTGATGTTCTTTGTGAATTAAAACAGCAATCCAGCATCGGTGTATGAGTGCATGAACATCTACCGATTCTGGGTTGATTTTTGTCAAAATAAAAAATAAAAATCAAGTTTCGTCGATGAATTAACATTAGCTGATTTCATGATTAACTTGATTAAGCATTTAATAATCACCAGAATTAGCACTAATTAATTGGGGGTAAATATGCCATTAAGAAAAATAATAGGCAAAGGTTTTTTCATTTTATTTCAAAATGCTTATTTTGTCATGTAGTGATCCATATAATTCTTATAATCCCCAAATTAGCCAGGTAAACGAACCGTGCGTTTGCAATAATTTAAAACCGATGGATTTGTTATGGGTCCTGGTTTGTGGAGTCCATTTTGTGTCTATAAGGTTTTTGTTTTGTCTAAATCCATGGTTCGTTTAGAATTTTGGTTAGACTTTTTTTTTATGGTTAAAGACCTAATAAAAATGAGAAAAGAAATAAAAAGAAATAAATACTTATTATCTTTTATATACTCTCCGAATTGGGGTATACTTAGGGCTGCACAACGGATAGGGTGGGTAGGATATGGCCTATACCCGCCACCCTACCCGTTTACTGGCGGTTAAGAAAAAATTTACCCGCCACCCTACCCGCCATTAAACGGATAAGATCCTACCCAACCCATTCTCTGGCGGGTTGGGTAGGGTAGGGTGGCGGGTATAACCGTTTTTTTTTTCCCATGACTTTATGAAGTCTGAAGTTCAGACTCTGAACAAGTTCTATTCTCAAGAAACAAAAGTATAACCATAAAAAATGTACAAACAAAAGTATTCTCAAGAAAAGAGTTCTATTCTTTTTGAAATAGACGATGAATCCCAGCCCAATTCCATGTTCTTCACGTGACCTTGTTCTTCATATAACAATATCATCACCAAAAGCTCTTCATATTGACCTTCTTGTTCAATCATCATCTACGATGATGGAATAAGTACTAAGATCACCAAATAAATATGCATACAAGTTATCTCTTGTTAGATTCAGTCATAATAGTGAATGATTTGATGCAAATTTCAGTCATAATACCAACATCAAGTAATAATATCACAACAAGTTCTGTACCTGTTAATGTTTGAAAGACAAAATAAGAGGCTAGGAAATTGCTAAATTCTATGAGTTCGAGATAGCAACTATACTTCAAAAAAAAGTATATTATTTCTGTATTTTTTGTTTTCTGAGTTCACATCTCTTTGCATATATCACCACTACATCAATAAAAAGACACCAAAGCTATATCTGCAACTTCACGGTTTCCTAATGAGATACATGCCAGGTAGTTCTACAACACCTAATATAATAAAATGCATTTATATGCTTGAATCATCCTTTACAGTCATCAAAAGATCTGATTTAGGCACTACGAACTGTAAAGCAATTCTGACTTCAAGCTACATGACACTTGATTACAACAACATGATAAAATAGAAATCCTTGCACCGAAGGAGAACCAAAAAATGTTGATTAAGAGGTCTCAGTATACTTACTAATGGAAATATACATATGGTTATACTATATTCTAAGAAACTGAAAACAGCAGAGACTTGACAAATGTAGGAGAATCAATGTAGGAAAGTTGTATACCTGACTCTCAGACGTCATCCTCCTTCTATTCAGCTCCAAATGTAGACGGATCCATATCAATCGGTGTCCTTAACCAGATTCCTCGTATCCTGCAACATGCATGAAACCCTATGATTTTTCAATCAATTTAACACACAAAAAAAATGAAACAAAATTCCTATTATCTTTTACTGAAATTGAAAAAAATAAAAATTGATTATACTTTTCCAAATGGTGAGACTAGTTGTTGCAATGCTGCAATTCTTTCTCCGATTTTTTCTTTCTTCACCTGTCGATTCATTATCAAAATCACTAATAAAATATCTGTTTATGAAATATAAATCCTTAATGAGACTAATTACAAAGAGTTTGATGACATGCAAAGATGAATTTTTTTACCTTGACAGGTGCTCCAACTGAAGGTGGGGTTTCTTTTTTAAGCTTCTTATTAGTAGTTGTTGTTGTTCTTTTGGTTGTTTGAGAATTCGTACTACTCCCTAAACCTGATACTGGGATTGGATTGTTAGAAGCATACCCATTATCTCTATCTTCTTGCTCTATCTGTGCAAGGTTTCCAATTTGACCCCTCTGCATCAAAAGATTCAAATAAACATTAAAAATCTGTGATATAAGAGGTAAACTGGGAAAGAATGTAAAAAAAGGAATCTGGGTTTTACTCGTACCTTTGAAAATTAGTTTGACTTTTAAATTAGGAGGAAGAACCACTCACTAAACCCTTCATTAGCTTTGCAAACTCAGATTCCTCGTATCCTGCAACATGCATGAAACCCTATGATTTTTCAATCAATTTAACACACAAAAAAAATGAAACAAAATCAACTTTGAAGTTAGATCTTACCTTGAATCAACCGATTAAAGGGTCCTGAACGAGATCTGTTAACAGATTTGATTTTGATTTGATTATGCTTCTGCGTTATGGGATTTTCTCTGCGTAGAGAGTCTTCTGGTTTGAGAAATGAATTCAGTTTTTAGTTTTTACTTTTTAGGTTGAGGAAAACGAAAACCAACGGCAGAGATTAAACGAAAACCAACGACAGAGATCAATAGTATAAAGATCAACGGCAGAGATTAAACAACCAACGACAGAGATCAATAGTATAAATAGGCGGGTATGCTGGTAGGGTAGGATAATTTCGAGCTTTACCCGCCACCCTACCCGTTTACTGGCGGTTAAGAAAATCTTTACCCGCCACCCTACCCGCCAAATAGTGGATAGGATAGGATACGGTTAAAAAACTGGCGGGTAGGGTAGGGTTGGCGGGTATGGGTAGGGTATGTGCACCCCTAGGTATACCCAGGTTAATTGTGATATGTGAATTTTGTTCCCAACCATAATAGAAGGTTAAGGGGTGTTTAATCTAAAATTATGTAATTACTCTTCCCCTAATAATAACTAAAACTCTTTTTTTTTAGATCTGTTAGAGCATAGCTCGGTTGAACCCACTAAGCGTTGGTATGTCAAGTTTGGTTGTCATATTTTAGTGAATCAAAACTCAACTAAAGAGTCACTTGATTATGTACTAGAGACAACTTCGTATAGGTTAGGCTAGAAAGATTAGGATAACGAGACATACAAGTATTACTCGAAGACTTCAAGAATGTGAAGAAATAACAAGTTACGTTGACGACATCATCCTTCCTCTTGAGGTTAGTAATATTTTGACTTGAACTGTTTCATTCCCAATGTAAAACATAACTGCGAAGCTGTGAATGATTATACTCTAGTAGACATAGTGTTAAGGAATTACAATACGAAGTATAACGCTTATCTTTTGAACTTCGTATATAAGACATCGACATAATCGTATGAATGCTATTGTGATTATGTGTATGGGTATGGTTGAAGATTTCTCCCTAGGAAACAATGTTTACATTCATTTAAAGGAAGTACATTCATGAACTTGTTTTATGAATCGAAAGGGAAATCGCTAGGCTTATTGGCATATATTTGGATTAACAATATGTGTGAGTTAGTAGAACCAATCATAACTTGTTATGTATCTTGGTAAAACTAGTCACAATGCCTGACTTATGTATTGGTATGAATTTTATTAGTGTAAACGATCCTAAGTAATCACCTAAGATGGTATGATCGATATTTGTAAATGGTGTGACCAATCCTAGTAATTGGTGTGACCGATCACAAAATAATGTGTAATCGATCCTTGTAATTGGTGTAACCGGTCCTGGTAACTGGTGTGACCGATCACAAGTAATACCATGAGAATATGGTAACCGGTCCTGGTAATTGACGTGACCAATTTGGTAGCTAATGTAACCGGTCCTAGTAACCATATTAAGGTAGAACCGATCTTGTGTTTGGTAGAACCGTAAACCCATGACTAGTGTGTTGATTTGATCAATCACATAGTTCTTGGAAACAGATGAACCAGTTCTAAACTTGTTTGGAAGTGTGGTATAATCGGTTCCAAGATTGTAAATATGAAAGAGGATTTACAAAGAAATAAGATGTCGACATACTTTGAACATGTTCAGTAGCTCTTATCTTTTATTGTTCAAAGATATTCCTTGATAACCCAAGGAGATCCCGCACCGAAATAAGTTGAGAATCTTTTAATTAAGGTTGTTAATTTTATATACTTTTAATTACCAGCAATTAAAATGCATATCTCTGGAAAATAAAAATTGGTAATGTGCATTTACTAATTTGCAGATTTTATAGTAGGATTTCGGTTAATATTGGACAGAGCATTTTCTAGGAATTATGAAAACCGAATTTGGAAATATATTGCATATCTTGAGAAAATTTTCGGTTTTGGAAATTGGTAGGACTTGAAAGCTACCTACAATTTAAACTGCAAGTGCACAATATCTACAATGTAAAACAGGGCAAATACAGGTCGATCCCACATGGAGTTGTTTCGGTGACAGTAAACGTCTAAGTTATACTTTTACTAATTTAAATACAAGCAAGTTGTCGATACGACTAGAATTACGGATGATTATGCGAGAAGCAACAAGATTAAAAGGAAATATATGAGATAAAATAGGGGTTCGAATCCACCTCTTAATCTAATAGAAAGTCAATTTATCTAATATTCTCCTTAAACTTGAGAAGAGTTAGAGACGCTAATCTCTCGCTCTCTCGAAGATATCATCGTGACATAAAAAATACTTCAAAATAGGATAATTCACCTTCATAATCTAGAATGATAATCCCTAGAATTGATTGTCTGTTTAGAGTACAACTAATCACAGATTATTCTATTTCATTAGAAAACAAGCTTGAAAAACAACATAAAATGATTCTAACTACGATGGATGCAAGACATACAAGGTGAGAGTAATATGTTGTAATTCAGAAACTGAATCATGCTTAAACATTAATATTCATTGAGAACAATTAGATAGACCAGAAAATTCTACTTTGATAAAGGGTTTCATCTTATCCCTAATTTAAGAAAACTAAAACATAATTGATAAAAACAAACAGAAATTCTAAAAACCTAAAACTACAGTTGCTTTCTCCGGCTATTCCGGGCTTGATTTCTACATCACAACCCCATCTATATTTATACCAAACTTTCCCCAAAATTCTACACAATTCCCATAGTCAGCAAGTACAATCAGAAATTAGGGATTTGATGTTCTCCAAAGTCACCACTGAATCAGACTTCAAAATACACATCCATTTCACAACATCTCCTGAATTTGCCTCCATGCCTCTTCATATCATTCTTCTAACGGTTACTTGATGTGAAATGCTAAATAAGTGGAGAGAAGGACAGCGAGATAGAGGTAGAGAGGGATGAGGTTGACAGAGATAGAAGATTACCGTTGTGGGAGGTCGACAAGGAGAGTGAATTGATGGAGGTACAAATTACTTGAGTCTAGGGTTAAGTTCTGGTTTTAGGTGCTAGAACATATGGATGGTGATGTTTCTGGGTGAGAGGGTGGTGTCGGGTGGAAATGGGAGAAGTAGAGAGTTCTGACGGCGTTGAGCAGGAGCATCCAGTTTGATGTTTGGAGATGAAGAAGTATTCGGTGTTGGCCAGTGCATCAATTATGATGTATTGATCTACAAATGGTGTTTTATTTCAGGCCTTGGATCTTGACTCTTCCAAGCTCATTGATAAGTCTAGCTGCACCAACGGTTTGCGGAAACCTCTTCTTTTCTGTCAATAGGCACCAATTCTTTGCCCTCTCGGTCTCTCCAGGCTCAAGCTTCATTAACTACCTAAAATTACAAAAATAACTTAGTACGAGCGAATTTATTTGAACACGGTAAAAATACAGAATTTGGTATAAGATGGGAACTTAAAGAACAAAAGATGAGATAAATGCCAATACAAATACAAGGAATTATGCAATATTTGGCACCCATAAGAAATTCCTTGGTGTCCAAACTTCCTTAGTCTATAAATACCCAAGTTTGCATTTCAAGTAAACTATCCTAAGAGCCAGCAAAACTACCTTGTTGTGTTGCTACTGGTGGAGCCGTCTATTCAGAGACGAAAGTACCCTAATTAGGCGAAATCTCTTACGAACGCTCGTTTAAATACTTCCGCGGGATCAAGAAGCTCTACGAGTACCGTTGGTGGGAAACTAGAGAATTGCAGTATTATTAGTTTTCGGTTTGATTTGATTGACTAACGGTTGTTGAACTTTGATTGTACCTAGTTTGTTTATTCTTGACAATCTTCTCTTCTGATATAAGATTCACTCAAACTAGATCAAAGTGTCGACGGGATCTTTAGAACTGTTTGTAGATCTAAAGACATCTTGTGATAATACATTATTAATAGACTTTGTTCTGTGCGCGATTGATCACAAGAGATTCAAGTTGTTATGTGCAGGTATTTATTGAAGATTTAAGAAGATTTGAAGATGAAGAAGATTTATGATTTGGGTTTATAATATTTGGTGTACACAAAACTTGATTGGTTGGGATCCAATTATAATCGGTTTATCTTTGATAGATTTGATTGATTAGTTGCGTGGATCGACATCACTATTTAGTATCTTGGTAGATCCTATTATTGATTGCATAATCTAAACTCTGCTACTTTTGGTAGTTGTTGGATAAATTGATATAAACCCGACAAAGGATTTTATTGGATTAAACAGAAGAGCCTTTGTCTAAATTATATCACTGAGATTGAATAGAGTTGCTACCGAACAGATTTGTTGTTCCTTTACTGTTTGGAATACGAACCAAAGGAATTTTTCCAGTGCGTGCACTTATTGAATGTCGGAAGCGCAGGGATACTGAAGAAACTAGGTGAATTATAGGTTTAGTTGCTTGGTCTCAACTATACGAAGTTTGTTTGATTTTGTATAACGGCTTAATTCTGAGAGTATTCAATTCTGGACTAGGTCTCGGGGTTTTTCTGCTTTGCGTTTTCCTCGTTAACAAAATCTTGTTGTGTCATTTACTTTTGTTTTCCGCAATTATAACTGTTGTTATTATAATTTAAACTAAATTACACAAACGTTAACTCTGTATTACTTGATAGTGATCCTATAGAGTTTAGTTAAGTCCGAACCTATTATCAAGCAGTCACACTTTGATGGTTGTATTGTCTCGATCTGTATCCATAGACAATCACACAAAGTGTGAATACCGATTCGTTGTATTGTCTCGACTAAGTCCATAGACAATCACTTTCTGTAAGAGGACTTATAGGTGGAAAAGTTTAAGATTGTGGTATATTTGGATACCCCCGTCTTTTCAATTGGTATCAGAGAGGGCAAACACGAAAATATATGACAATCTATGTTTGGTGCGATCCAACCTATAAGAAATGAACTCGAGTTCACATGAATCGATTTCAGCTAACATACCGCCAAGATTTGACAACACAAACTATCTATGGTGGAAATCTCTTATGAGATCTTTTCTTCAATCAAGAGACTTTAATACTTGGTTATTAGTTGTTGATGGTTATAATCGTCCGAAAATCGAAAAATTCGGAAACTGAGTTTAAACGCTTAGTAGATTACACTAACGAAGAAAATGCTTTTGCAAAGCAGAATTCAGATGGTTTGAATGCTATTATACATGTTGTAAGTCGTGATCTACAACATGATGTATCAACATGCCAAACTTCAAAGGAATCTTGGGATAATCTTCAGATCGGATTCGAAGGAAATACATCAGAGAAAGAAGCTAGACTTCAAACTCTTATGTCTGATTGGGAGAACCTTCGAATGGATGACAACAATACTTTTGAAGAGTTTCATATTAAACACTCTGATATAGTTAATGCTTCTTTTTCACTTGGAAATACTATTTATGAAAAAGATATAGTATGCAAAATTCTCAGATCGTTGCCATCTAGATACGAATCTAAGAAGCATGCATCATAGAAGCAAATGATCTTTCAACTCTCTCACGAAGCACTCTCGTTGGAAAATTGAAGATATTTGATCATGAATCACAGTCTATTCAAGATAAATGAATCGCTTTTAAAGCTGCAAAATTTCCAAAAGCACCATTTGAAAAGGATAGATTAAGCACCATTTGAAAAGGATAGATTAATGGATGATTATGAGGAACGGATTTCAGAAAATTCGGATGATGAAGTTGAACAATCATTATCATTGATCATCAGACAATTCTGAGATCTCTTGAAGAATTGAAACAAGAGATTTATAAAAGATACTCATCGATCTCCTCGACCCCATGATCGAGTTCCTGTCAAGAACAAAAAAGATCAAGTAGAAGATGATGAATATCAACCCCAGTGCTTTAAGTGTAAAGTTTTTGGTCATATGTCTAAAGCATGTCCCAATCTTAGGAAATACACTGGAAGCAAGGAATTGGATGTAACTCTAGATGAGACCTCTGATTCATATGATTCTGAAGAAGAGGAAACATCTAATATTGCATTAGTTGTCAATATTCCTTCCTTTTTCATTAATGATTTAACCATTTTAAGAATGGACACGTCTTCCGATATTAATAAATCATCTAATGGCAAAGGGGAGTATAAGACTAATTGCGGGACTGTCTCAAAGAGCAAAATAGTTAAGAGTTGCATATGCAACATCAGTCAATCTTAAGATACTTCGTTATTTCGAGGTAACAAAAGGAAGGTTTTTCATACAAAACCAGATCAAGAACACGCTATCTGTTCTAATTCCCTTAATGAGAGAAAATCTCACATTAATACCACCTAATAAGTATTAAATTTACATACTCACCTTGTGTGCCGAATCTGTGTGTGAGGAAGTAAAAATTCAAGGCATTTATGTGTAAAATATGGGAATAAAAATCTAAAGATATGAGAATATATTTAAGATATTCGTATTGATAGGAATATTATATTTTCGGAAGTATGGAAAATATAAAAAGATCTTTCTCATTCTTTGGTCATCCCTTGTCCGAACTATGAGTCAGGATCCGATGTCTTCTCTTAATATAGTACTGGATCAGAAATATCACTCTAAGAATAAGTTTGTACCTTCTCTTGATGTTGAGAATTCAAAGAGAAAAATCAAAAAGAGAGATTGGCTTAGCAAGAAGGAAAGAGAGAATATGTTGAAGAAAGATCAGTGAATTGAAACATTGACACACTTCTGTGTTCAATCAAAGACCTAATTACATGTTCTTGCAGAATCCTACACAAAAACTTCTCAACTGCAAGAAATACTGGTCAAGCAACATGGTTATCTACTTGAAGAAATTCACAAGCTGAAGACTGAAAGTAATAATCTGCCTTCCTCTACCTCTAATATGAAGGACTAAGTTGCAACAAAATAGACATCGGTTTTTTAGTTCTTTCAATTATTGTGTAAGGTTTATTGCTGAATAAAATTATCTATTATTTATGAATAAAATTATTATTTTATAATTTTTCTTGTGATAGTTTTTCGATTACATAGCCTGTGCTTAAATGCTTTATATTATTGCTATGTGTATGGGATGTTTGATTTCGGTTATCATAACCTTGATATTCGATCTCATTGGATGTGTGAACCCTTATGGTTTGTGTGGCTTTTTGATTCAGAGGGATTAAGTTCTAGCCCATGTTGGTAGGCTTTATCAAATGATCATAAGGTGTTTGGATTGAAACTCATATGTGAGAAAGTCACAATATGTTGAATTTTTGTTTAACATAAAAGCATATGTGTTTCGGGTTTTCAACTTTTGCTATTTGCATTAGTTAAAACCGATTCAATTTTTCTCTGGTAAAGGTTGTTGTTGTCGTTGTTCTTTTGTTCTTGCGAGAGGATAACAACATAATGGGGGAGAGTTCTAACTTGAACTTGCGCTTAATTATATTCCGCCCCATAAAGATGACGACTAATAGACAGTCGTCAGTGTGTTTCATTTTCGACGATGGCGACTGTAAATCCGAAAAACCAATGTTTAGTCGGCATTTTTTGTTTTAGTCGAGATTAAGTTTGATCGGCGTACTCAGTTTCAATCGAGCATGCCGATTAAGTTTGGTCGGCGTGCTTTGTTTCAGTGGAGCATGCCTACTTTTCATGGAATGGATCATGAAAGTACTTAGTCGGCATACTTTTTTGTTTAATCGAGCATGCCGATTTTCAATAGACCGAATTCTGAATTCTTACAATTATTTTACAAATTAAACCAACAAAACTATATCCAATTCCATCTTGAGAAGTGTTTGACTAGATTAATTGATTTTCGTTACAAAATTCTCAAAAAAAAAAATCCAATTTTTTTCTGACAAGATTCGTTAATTAAATCTCACAATAATAATAATCCAAATATTTACTTAGCAAATTTAATCTAACATTATAAAGTTACCTAATGCAATAGGTTAGTGCTAATGAATCAGGGGTAGATTAGGTATTAATAAAGATATATGGACAAAGAATGTGGATTTTACTTCCTAATGATCCTATTTTGTTTTATTACTTACACCCCAATCCGACGAGTTTTTATATTTCCTAATCAAGATCCTCATTATTTCTCCGAATCGGAGTTTTGGAGGAATTTTTATTAGCGTTTGTCCAGAAGGATTCATACATGAAATTTATTCCCAACAAAAGATACAATCCTCCACAAAAAGAAAACCCAGCTTCTTCAAATGACTTGTTGGAAACTGATGGCCTAAAATCCCATATCAGCCGTAATTTTTGGTTCCAGACAATATGAAGTGATACAGTCTTGTGGTTCACGTAATAGTCATAAATAAAAAGAAAACTTATGTGTGCCTTCCAGCTTATTATCCTTCAAAGCCTCCCCAAGACCAAAGGAAGTAGAAGTTGCACAGATTGCAGTACTCGATCCAACTTGGGTCCACAGATGCAAGATCAGTCTGTGGTTGTCAGTTGGGTTCAGTAACTACGGCACGTACTTGAAGTCACCTTTCACCCGCTCATCCAAATAAAAACCAACTGAAAAGTTCAGTAACAAGTTGTTCATCTATCTTTGGTTCAAAAATAGAGGGTTTTGCTTTTCGTGAACTTTCAGCATCCATAGTGGTTTGATTGCATCCGACGTGTACAAGGCGAGAGTCTTACCAGTTTATAAATGCCAAAGACAAAATGTATTTTTTGACGGTTCAAACAAAGGATAGAGCACTTGGGTGATAGTCATATTACTCTTGTATTATAATAATTAATATATCTAATCATGATCGTCTCATCGTTCCCGGAAGCTCTAGGCGGACTCCAAATTTGAGTTTTTTATGTGTCGTCAATATGTTAGAAAGGAATTTACAAAAAAAAGTTTTGTGCACATAACCTTTTAAATATGACTTTTCACCTAACGACATTCCACTTTTACCCTCTTATGAATATTTGCATGTATCTAATATAAAAAAATATATATTTTAAGATCTTCCTTTCTTGATTTTACAAAAAATTATTAGCATTTCAAACCGTTATTTTTTTCTATATGAATTATTATTATTTATTTTTAAATTTTAGATTTATTTATTTAAATTCTAAGTTATTTTAAATTAAATTACAGAACCTTTGGTTGGTAGCCGAGCAACAAGCTGAGCTCCAATCCCTTTCTGAATAACAACACCCAACCTATGGAAAATAAAACTGCCTAAACCACTACCAGCGTCATTGCTAAATAAATAATTTTTCAGACGCTTGAAAAAAGAAATAAAATTATCACTAATCTCTCCTAAAGTAGTAAAAGCTAAGACACCCAAACCGTAACCATGAGCAACACAATGAGACAAATATTTAGTACGCTTTGCGTGAAATTACTCTCGAAATAGCCTGCCCCAGAATAAAGGCACGAACACCCTCACCAGTGAAGGGAAAAACCCCCGTGACATCCATACACACATCCTGCCCGTTTTCCCAATTGAGCACAAGGATATCGGCTGGGCGTAAGTCCTTGTTATCATCTGATAAAATACCCAGGTTCGCTTCCTTGCGTGCAGGTACACAAGGTTTGTAACAGATGTCGGTAGCTAAATCACGAACTAAGTCATGCCGAAACTTAATCCCAACGTCTTTAGCACAATGAAGTGCATGATCGCGAAAAATATCCATAGGTTTACTGCAACAAGAGCATAACCCACCTTCGACGAACAAAGGAATAACAAGACAATAACAAACTACAGACCTGAACTGCCGGGGACCAAGGCACTGACCAAGTCCACTAATAGGGACAGCCAAAAGATAATCCTGGGCATGCTTGATCTGGTTACACTGCCATAACATTGAATCTCTAGCAGATAAAGTAAACTGGACAGGGATTCGCTTCTTGACTGCATCGAAATAGGTAACTGCCAGGGAGTGCATAGAAGGGGGGGAAGTGTCGTCGACTGTCCCAATTCATAAAATAAATCATATTGCACTAGAAAAAAATATATCTATAAAGATATTCATCAACAAAAACAAAAGTTCGTAATAATGACACATTGTATTTTTCACATGCGAGACATATTTTGACTATCAAATTAGTAGTACTGCGAATAGTAAATGTATTCATATACTTGAATAAAATTTTATATGCAAAAATAAAAACTATTAATATGCAAATAATCAAATGTAAGAGAATAAATCATGCTATAAATTTTGCATGTGTAAAATAGCTTTTCTGAAAAGTATAAAAAATTTCTTTAACAATTGAAAATCGCTTAAGATTTTATGCAAATGTTATTTAAAAGAATTTTAATGTGTAAAGAAGTATTTACAATTTGTAATATGTATAAACGCCTATTACCTCGAATTCTTTTTGTATGAGAATAAAAATATGTCTGATAATAGGTAATAAAACAATATCTGAATTCATCGACTCAAGCATAAATATTAACATATATTTGTAATCTCATTCAACAAGGTGTGTTAGAGCGAATGCTCATTGAACTCACGTACCTTGGTATGTCGAGTATGTTAACACTAGCCTACTTCTAACGGTCATATTTTGCTGGGTTTGATGTGGGTAATCTTAATAGTTCTAACAGTCATATTTTAGGCTTCCGTTACATGGTCCCTCACAAGTAATAGGTGTGTTTCTTTCAAGGGGTTGCAAGTGTCTAACCACTGCGCCCTGTCGACCCAACGAAATGTGGGTTTTAGTTACCCAACCATGTGACCGCCGTAACTTAAATGGTAATGCTTCTATAACGTGTCCTTAAATATCATCGATATCCGTCTCTAAATAACTTCGTTAAATTAAAAATAACAACTTTATTTAGACCCCTTATGATCGTTTTTTAAAATTAATAGGATTGATATTTTCTTCTAAATAACATTTTAACATGTGTTTGCTGAATTTTATTCCTGTTTTCACTTTTCACGATCGTTGTAACCGCCTTTTTAAAAAATCATAAAAACATTTTATTATCATTTTTTTTCCTTTTAGAATTAAAGATTAAATCTTATAAATTAATCTAATATATATATATATATATATATATATATATATATATATATATATATATAATTCAAAAAAATAAATTAAAGATGCTGTCACATCGTTAGTTAGACCCGTTGTGAGCGATTTTAAGTAAGTTATAACCATTAGATACGAAATCCAAATCATACGTTTATTTTTCTTTTTCTGTTAAACCATTATAATCCCTTAACCTTTTTTTTATAATTAGCGACCCCAATTCGCCACATGGTATTTCCACAACCAGTCTTGATTCTAGTGAGGCAACATTAACAATAATTTTCCATGTCACCGGCTTATATGCCATACCAACAGTCACTGCTTTATGAGACGGTACAATTAGTAACTTAATTAGTAACTTAAAGGGTCACTTTAAAAGTAAAATTGAAAAGAAAGCATCCTTTGACAAATGCAACTATTAAGGAGGCATACAGGAATATGGTCAAGCGGCGGTTGGCGCAAAGTTTGCTTACCAGAGAAAACGAACATTCTTGAGATTGATGTGGATATTGGTTCATCATCGGTTACAAAAAGTATAATAATTTTAACCTCGAAAATTGTTAGTGAGCCTTGTAACATGTAAAAAATACGTTTTCCCCCCTAAATAATGCGGTTTTCAACAAAAAATGGTAACATTCGTCAAAATACGTTGTAATAGTGACCGTTATTGGCCGTGACTTGGGTCATGAGCCATTTTCCAAACACTGCTCAACATATCGAATAATATCCCAATTCATATACCATGACTTTACCATAGTCAAGACCTAAATTTAATATGAACTTTTTAGGAATGAGTATTTCTAGACTGGCGAAGTGTTCAATCCCGCAGTCTGTCTCGCCTCTCATATTAAGTGGGACTCGCTAACTCGTGGACAAGCATGGGAGTGGATTTTTGGAATGATATCCACCCAATGTGAAGGACAGGATAAATTATGAGAGTGAAACCCCGATCAGTCTAGCATTTATATTTAAGGTCTTACATAAAAGTCACGTCTAACAAATGAGTTATTAGATGCATCATGATTTATGGAAACATTCTAGGGAACAAGATTTAACATCACATATCGAGATTCATAAATATCATTATCCTTTCTAAACTTAGACTTGATAGTAAACCGATCAAATGTTTTGTCTGAAACATTGGATATCTCAACTAATCTCGATCTTCCATCCTTGAAATATATTTACCGTTATGGATCGGAAAATACTTCCAGGGTCGCACTCGGCAGGACAAAACTCTCTGATTTGCTACTCAAATCAAGTAACCGGATTGTAAAAATTCAAGGTTTACCAGGTAAATGTACGTTGATTTTCATTTCCAAACATGTTTTGCAAGCATGATACCCTAAACTTAGTTTCTATTAAAGCATTGCTCGGTTGAACCCACCAGCGTTGTAGCTTGATGTTATTACTAGAGTCCAACAATCGAGGTAGCTTGATGTTATTACTAGAGTCAACTTCATTACGTTAAACTGGGAATATAGAAATATTGAGAATGACTCATGTTACTAATGAAGAACCTGAAAACGTATCGGCATCAACGAAGACATGATCCTTCCATTCCAGGTTAGTAACAATAGACTCGACTTGTTACATTTCTATCTTTTGTTCTTTTAAGCCAGTATTTATTGAAAACAAAACATATGAAGAAAAGTTTTTTTTTTTTACAATAAGTTTAGTATTGGTGACTTAGTCATTATACTATGATCAAAGTATCAAGGAATGATATACTAGTTTCTTTATTCAACTTAAGTAAATGGAATAACGAAATAGAGTTTATCTACGAATTTTGTTGTAGACGTAACACTAATTAATAATTCGTTATTATTTAGTATGTTGAATTTCCATATGAATCCATACATTGGAATTGTATTTAACTACATAGTTTAAAAGAACATAACTTGCAAAACTTACTTCGTAATTTAATAGGTGATTTAGGGATCTCGACTAGGACCGATCTCTAACAAGGATCTCTACTGGGACTGATCCATGATAAGATCTCTACTAGGATCGATCCTAAGGATTATGTTAGAACCGATCCTTATATGTCGGACCAAAACTTACATTTTTGACATGTCTACTATCTTAAGGTTTTTGTATACATTGAGATTTATTTTGGTTAGTGTTCAAGTATTTTCCTTTGATACTCAAGGCATGATCCTGAAACGAATTTTTGATAGCTTTTAGATACCAAAAAATATATGCTTACATTACTTAAGGTTTGCATATCTCTAGTTACCATATTAGTAAAGTATATTTATGCGTGCTAACTAATATTAGTTGTCAACTATGAGTGATTTTAGTTTATTGGTTGAAATAAAATTGACCCAGTGTAGTACTTTAAACAATTAAAAGATGCAGAAAAGTAAAAGCACACACACAAGAATTTTGTTAACGAGGAAAACTTCAACTGCAGAAAAACCTTAAGACCTCGTCCATCTTTGAACACCAAACTGTATTAAGCCGCTACAGATACTAGCATACTATTAGACTTCAAACTGAAATGTAGTGGAGACCGAATTAACCCTCCAAGAAATTCCAGTGAAGTCGTGCTCTTTACGCCTCTTGAACCTCGCAAGGCTCTATGAAATTGATTTCATTATCTGACGTCCTTTACAACCTAAGAGTTTCCTCAACCAAAGTGAATATTTTTGGTACCAATATGCCTCTAACAAATAAGCCTATTTGATTTTCCTTATCAATCCACTTGGTATTCAATTAATTACCTGCTTCTATGCAATTGGTTCCCTTAGATGACGTCCTTTTGGTTCAGATTTTTTCTATGTCCACGGGATAATGAATTATGATTATATCAAGGTTATGAGTGAGGTTGAAAGAGGTAATAGGAACCAAACAAGTAATAAGTATCACGCTAAATATCTTAGTATAGATTCCAAGTATGGGCTTTGCTCTTTTTCTTTTTATCTAATTGTGTGTCCTTTGCATTGAAGTGAAGCTGAGTATTTATAGACTCCATCTTGGTCAGTTAGAATGGTTTAGTTCTGAGAACAACAAAAACTTTGTAACTAACCATGAAAAAACTTTCGTCGACCGACCTAACATCTGGCGATTTCTTCCCTTAATTCTTAATTTCTTATTATCCTAATTTAGATCTTCGCATTCGGCTTCTTTAATCTCGCTTGCATGACATTGATTTTAGTTTGTATTTTATTTCTTCGTTTGTTAGCAGTTTTAAGTCTTTGCTCGTTTATCTAGTTTAAGGTTTTCTGTTTTATCTCTATTATCCCGCTCCTTTCCTGCTTAAAATTTATATGCATATAATTTTATTCATTTTACTCTTGTTTCATCCTATGTGTTTCTAACGCCCCACTTGCGTTGTCAGTTTCAGGGTAACGTATGTTTCAATAAGGGTTTCTCTATTACGTGTCTCTGTTTCTTTTTGGATTTAGACAACCCCTATCAAACTAGTCTCTCCAACTTAGGTTTTATCACTTTTTCTTTAGGGGGAAATTACGGAAGTTAGCATGCTGCTTATTCAGTGTTTATATCTCTCAGCAATATGGCATCATCTTCAAATCAACCAATTGCTTCAATCACTAATCAAATGGAAACATCATATCTGCAAGACCAGATAGTATTTCATGATGAGATTGATATTCAAGAAGGTATTAATTATTAGGTTAATAGTAGTATTGCAAAAGTGTTTTATGAAAATACTTTGTCATATGGAGCAGCGGAAAAAACAACTAGGAGAATCTTGAAAATGTTGAGGAATTTAGGTTTAGCTACATGATAAGAACATGTATATTATCAAATTTGAAAAATAGGCAGGTAAAAAGTTCTTATTGAAGAAGAAATATACCTCTTTCAGTGGTCACCTAGTTCTTATGCATCATTGGATCCATTAGTTGAGGCTGATAAACTCAATTGTAATGTAATAGCGGCTGAATTTGAGCTAAGGAACCTGACCATAAGAATATCAATCAAGGTCATTTGCAGAAATATTAAGTAGTTTTGTGGGTACGGTACTGATGTAGATCCACCAAATGGGATTCTTACACCATATAAGAAAGTTACTGTTAATGTCATCATCACAGTGGATACTCCATGGCAGAAAAGTATAATAGTGGAAGGAATCAACCGAGAGGAAGACAAAGTTGTATTTTATTATCTCAATCCTCCTTACAACCTTTGCACTCAGTGTTGTGTAGCTAATCATAATACCGACAAATGTTATGATATTAGCTCCAAATTAAGATTAATCAATTGAATAGCTTCTTCAATAGGCCTTCTCTAGGACAACTAAATCAACTACCAAAGGCTTTAAGAAAATTGTCAATATCAATTTAGGTCAATCTTCAGAGGCTGTATCGGATAATTGTTATTCAATCAAATGTTGATCCAAGAGGTAGTAAAAGGCTTAGAATGGAAGAAATGACTGCTGACTTGGGGGTTGTCATGAATCCATTGCAGATTAGAGACACTAATGAAATACATGGTTGCAACTCATAAATTGATGAGCATGTTCTTTTTTCTCATTTCAGACCTCATAAGTTTCATGTTCTTATTTTAATGTTTTTGTGTGATGTAGTGTATTTTTAGTTTTGCAAGTCTCTGTTAGATTAATAGTCCTTATCAGCTTATTTTATAAACTTAGTTGTATATCTTCCATGAAAATTTTGGCTTGGAATGTTCAAGCGATAGGAAATCCCTTGACCAAAAATCATTTAAAAACACTCTCTAGATATTATCTTCATTTCAGAAACTAGGACTAGAGAAAGTAAAATGCGATTTATTCTTAAGGAATTTGTGTTAGAGCATTGCTCGTTTGAACCCACAAGTTTTGTTATCTCAAGCTTGTTGTCAATATTACATGAACGAAACTATATCTTGATTTCTAGTCTATTAAGTCAAGTCTCAGACTACTTTAGAAATTGGTAGCTGAGTATCAGACATCACCTCGAAGACTAAATATAGATGAAGACATTTGGAGAACTTCATAAACAAGGGTATGAAAATACTGAACCATTCTATTTTGATCACTATCTTACCATTTTATCTTATGATATTATGTCGTACAACTTCTAGTAGATTTATTACAAAGAAGAAATTTCTAGTCAAGCTTCTCTTGTTAAACATCTCGAAATATGATTCAAGCATCCAAGGTCCTTAAAGATATTAGTTAGAAACAATTTATTGTTCAAGAGTTAATTTGTGGATCATTTTAAAATTACCCAAGCAATGATTCTATCGTTTAGGGATATTTCAAACATCAAAAGAGAGAAATACTGAAATTCTGTTATTTCGGCTCAGGGTAAGTTGGCGAACCATCTGGCAAACAATAGATATCTGACTTACTGAAATACATGAAAGGTTGGCGAACTAGTTTGCAAACCGCATGTTCAAAATTGGACAGTTCACGAACCCAGTTCACAAATCGTGGTGATCAGATTCTTTTTTTATGTTGGTAGAAGAAGGCTAACAGTTGGCAAAACTGGTTCACGAACCGTGTCCATATGAGCTCTCGACACGATTTGGGTTGACGAACCCAGTTTACAAACCGTAGCACCCAAACTCGTGAAATTGCCTTACGGTTCTGTTGATGGTGGATTTTAGTTCAGGGCTAAAATTATAAAACCTGTATTTAATGCGCTGTAACCCTGCAAAGGGTAAAGCCGTTTAAGAAGTGATGAGTGCAAAAAACATCTTCGCTTTGATTGAAGCAATTCAATATGAATATATACATGAAATTCACTCAGAATGGTGCGTGCAACGACAACCCCAAATATTCTGTGAAATTCTATGTTTTATTAGCATTATCAATTAATGTATGATTCGCCTAGTATTTTCCATGTTATGTTCTCAGCCGAACTCTCATTATTGACATGACATGACGATTAAGTGTTCACTCTCAGCAGAGTAGCATGAATCTCCCGAAGTGCCAGTATTGAGATCTGCATGAAATACCCACACATGCTACATCACTCTCTGACAAAGAGAATCTCGTATCGACGCGCTTTTAATTAAAGACATCTCGATCGAACATGTTTAATTTTCTTAAGGGAAATCTAGACTGCCCGTATCAGTCTCAGAAACGATCATGGCCACACAATTTTGCCGCGCAATGTAACAAGCCTAGCCAAACCCTGGAAGGAATGGGCAACCATCATGATGGCCGTCGACGGGCCCACTAATTCCCTAACTGATCGGACCTCACTTATACGACTCCCAGCGTTGTCAAACGCCAATCCTAAGTAGGGTGGTTGCGCTGCTTTGGAAGGAGCTCGAACGAGCATAGACTGTCCAAAACAGTCTGAAAAAGTATCGCAACCGTCCAACTTTACCAGCTTGGTTGGACGGTATAAATTGCTCCATGATTTATTAGGGAAGTGCTAGCACGCATACTGGCGGCCCCACTTTCCCCTCACTCGAACAGCTTGCCCACGACAAGGCCATAGGGTGATGAATCAATTGCCAGAAACATGGAAGGCGTGATGCTTCTAAGCCCTAATTTGGGTCACGGAAGTACACTAGCGTCTTAAATCGATCACGACCATCCAACTTAGCTGTAAGGACCCTCAATCTCGTCAACGCTATTAGACTAGTCAAGAGACGTCTTAGTCGATAATTACTCGATTAATTTGACACGAACTTTAATTAATAGACATTAATTTAACAACGACTTATATATGAAAATAGTACCGCTGGATAGATCCCGAAAAGTTATGCGAAATGGACTACTCGAACTTGTCATTCAGACATCGGACGAAGAAGATATATGTTATATTAGGTGAAGGGTAAAATGGTCATTTCACATTAAAGTGTTATCAAGGAAACAAACTTTTCTTCTCCGGGAACCATCTATGGATAACTCAAAAGCAAATTGATAAGGTCGAGAATTTCCATTTCTCTTTCATTTTCTTTTCTTTCTTCTTCTTCTTCTTCTTTTTCTTCTTCTTCTTCTTTTCTCTTTCTTCTTCTGCTTCTCCCATGTTCTTCGTCTGCTGATGTTTGTGAGAATTAAACGGGTTTTTTGAGTTCGAATCAAGAGTAGAAATATCATGGAAGGTTTGTTGTTGGTGATGACTGTGGTGTGGTAGGTTCCGAGTTAAAAGAAACGACGAGTTAAAGAAGATTAAGTTAGGGTGTTGTTTGTTTTTTATGTTGTTGTGGAATCGACAGGATTATCGGGTTGTTGATAGGTAAAGATTAAGAGGGTTGTAGATGAATTGAAGTTCTGAAGTAGTTTTGAAGATGAATCAAGAGTTAGGTTTTTCAGAGATTGAATTAAGGTTTAAGAGAAAAGCCAAGGGAGAATAAATTGAAGGTTTAGAAGATTAATTGGAGATGGGTTTAGTTTGAATTAGAGCTTGAGGTTGAAGAATAGCTTAAATTTGGTAGTTGGGTTTGATTCTGTTTCAATGGAGATTTGGGAGTTAAGGGTTTAGTTGAGAACTGTTGGTGATGATGGGATTAATTTGGTGTTGGATGAACTGAATTGGAGGGTTGTTTTAACCTTAAGAAGAATTGCAGAATCCAGTTAAGAAAGAACAGGAATTGAATTATATTTGCTGGAATGGATTTATCTTGAGGTAATTGTTCTTCTCATTGAATTTAGTAAATGATTTCTGTTTTGAAGTTGTGTGATTATTATCTGAACTCAAAGTTGAGTTAGTTATGATGGATAAGTGACTTGTAGATGAAAGGATTGTATGAGATGTATGAACTGTAGATTGGTGGTGTTGATAGCTAGAGAATGGTGGTGTTGTTTGTGTATATGAAACTGTAGGTGTTATGGGATGGCCTGAATGAATAAGATGTTGCAGGAAGTATGGGTTTGGTGAGGTGATTTTGAAATGGTTATGAAACTGAGAATGAGCCAAGATGTGTATTTGAAGTTGTAATGGTAGTGTGGTTGAAGCTACAACGGATACGACTGGATGGTGGAGGTTTAGGAACTGTTTTGAGGAGGAATTATGTTACAGCTCATGGAGTTGGCAGTGATGCTGAAGTTCAAGGGATGTGAATGAACCGTGGTTTAGATAGGAGGTAATGAAGTTGTTTGTGTTGGTGGTGGTATTGAAATTGGTAGTGGTGTTGCAGATGTATTGATTTGGTTAATTGGTATGAATATGATGAGTTAAGTAATGCAGAACCTTATTATAAGGAATATTGATACAGGGGAGGTTACATGTTGTGATTAGTGTGGTGAATGATGTGGCCTGCCTGAGTTATTGATGATATTGACGTTGAGAGTGAAGTGATTATGTATGAGGAATTGGGAATGGAATTGTCAGTTGCAGGAAAGAGTTGAGTTGAATCCTTTCAATAGAAGCTTGTATCTCCAGTTGCAGGTAAACTGAGTTTAGTTTTGTAAATGAGTTATGAATCATTGTTTTGAATGAATGTGTTATGATAATGTTGTAGAAATAGAATTTGAGTAGCTATGTAAAGAAGAGTATGTTGAAGTTAAACTAAGATGCAGGCTTGAATTAGATTACTGAGAAATGATGTTGCATTTGTGTAGGCCTGAGCAAAGGCTCATGCCTTGAGATTTTCCATCAATATGACTTAGCTGATCTAACTGAGCTGAATCGATTTGACTCAGTGAACCCTGGACTCTGACCTGGACTTAGACGTTGACTGTTAGTTGACATGTGACCGTCAGTTTGACCGTTAGTTGAATCAATTGGACCAGGTCTTAGATTAATGGGCTAATTTAGTGAGGCCATCTTTCCTAATTAACATGAATTGGACCCTTATGATCCGAATTAGTCTTTGGTTTCTCTACAAAGTTGTAGATATTCATAAGACTTAGCTATGGATTATAGAAATCAACCTAATTGGATTAGTAAACTCTTAGTTATGCTAAAGATAGATAATAAAAAGGTGTAGAACCATAAATGGGCCTAGAACCATTAGATAGAATTATATGATTCTTATTTGAGCCATTTTGGCTAGATTCTTAGAGTTCTTGTGTGATTAACAGTTAGTCTATATTAACAACGATCGATTCAAAGGATGAACCAGTGGATTGTGGATCTCGAGGTAGGCGTGGCTTGTCATCAAAAGAGGTGGGAATACATTTGACTCTTTTGTAACCATTATTATTGCTTTTACAAAAATTTATGCTTAACAAACTCATGCATTGTCTGTCAGTGCATTACATGCTTTGTTTAAATTGCATTATGATAATTCTGTTGATTCTGTTAATCTTTCCATGGTTTGGAAATGACTTGTAATGTTTGTTTTTCATATGAATTATTATCGGAAATACGAATTTCCACTTGTGTTATATAAGATACGCTCCTTCACATTTATATCTACATGAATTCAGCTTTTGTTGCTTATAGTGGGTCATCATGGTCTTGGTGATATCAATAGCTAATGAGTGTGGTTAGCACGAATATTATACATTGTTTGAAGAAGGAGTTTGTCCATATACATGTTTGTTTATCTCAGTGACTTGGTCACTTTTTAATGTTTGGGAAAACATTATTGTTTTCCAAATCTTTCCATGATTACTTGAAAGTTAAATGTTATTCCTGCTGGGCACCCCTTTTAGGGATGATGTGCTCACCCATTCCCACTTTCAGTTTCAGAGACAGATCAGAGTTGCGCAGCGAAAGCTTTAAGGGTTGTTTTCGTTAGTTGGTTAACTTCTATTATGTTTATTATATTACATATTGTATCTGTAAATCAAATGACTATTATATATGTATCATTTGAGAGGACTTCTTGTATATATATGTTTCAGAGCGGGTTAGTTATTGGGTTAAGTTTTGTAGCAGATTTCTTAATTGAATGTTTAAGTAAATGATTTAGATTCATAGTGCCTCTTTATTTAGTTAATCACTTGGATTAGTCAGCTGCTAGCTTTAGGGGCGCTACATTAGCCAACATATTTGGATGGCTTATATCGCATTTTGGACCATCAGGAAGGCGCACATAAGTTCACCGTCCACCCAATATTATCCCCATGTGATCGATTTCCCCAAGGGAAGCCAACGGCATGCCAAACCTCTTGGTCAAACTCGCGTGGACGTGGCTGTCTCAAAACCCTAATTAGGGTTTACGGTAACATGCTTCTGTCGTAAATTGATCACGAGCATCCATCTTCGCCAGCCTAAACGGATGGTGTAGATATAGATTCAAGTGGTCCTAAAGGTGTTAACATGTCCACCATTGTCCCACCTTTACATGTGAACAGCCGGCCTTTGCAAACCAGGGCCAGATGCCTCAAAATGCACGCCTAAAAGGTGATAGGTCACACGGCCTTCAAACCCTAATTTGTGCTTTGCGGCAATGTATTTCTGTCGCAAATTGATCGTGACCACTCATTTTCGCCGGTCGAATTGAGTGGTCTAGATCTGATTTTTGATGAACCAAGAGGTGAAGACATGCACGCAGGCAGCCTGCCTCCATGCATGCCCAATCGGCCCGTGTGGATTAGCACTCAGTGCTTGGATTCGGTTGGCCAAAGTAGGGACAGAGCACGGTCCCTAAACCCTAAATTTCATCAACGGCAATGCACAACTGCCGTAAATCATCTCGTTCATCCAACTTTGCATGCATAGTTGGACGATGTAGATTTATTTCCAGCAAACCTGCAAAGCAGCATGACGACCACCAGCCGCCTCTCTTCGATTTATCGACCAAGTGATGGCTTGTTTACACGGCCCTCAAACGATCACCCAAAGGAAGTCTGGCATGCTGCCATTTTAAGACGCTCAATCCACGACTTATTCAATCAAGTTTTAAAACAACGATGCTTCATGCATATCAATTGTTTTGAGATGCTTGCTTAAAAGCGATGCATTGCATGCATCGAGCATGTACGATATTTTATGAATATAAATTCCATAAATAAACCTAATAACACCATATGCAATTTTTTTTGCGGCAGGTCCCACGACTTGACCCACTCACTCGAGACATCAAACATGTCACAAACTGGGGGATACTTACTGGAGTATTGGTCTGGCGGTTTACAGCATGCGGCGCGCAACGCGCTCATTACGAGAACGTTTCAGGAAATGATGGACGGTTAACAGTAATGAGGGAAGTGGACAAAGGCATGATCGTGTGACAATCACCATCCCTACACGACCCCACTACTCCATCACTTAACTTCCTCCAATTCCTACGAGATGAGGATTGCGCTCAAATGACTTGTATAAATAGGTTCTTTGACCTATTTCCAACAACACAGAAAACCAAGTTGTTGTTATCAACGTATCCAGAAAATACCCAGAACTGATAGCTTACATTGCGCAAGCCAGTTCAACATTCTGATACAAGTCATAAACAACCAACATCTTCACAATGTCAACACCTTCTTCGCTTCCTTCCCTAAGATCAACCCCATCTCCTTCACTTTGTGACCGAAGCAAGTCTGGAACGACCATTTCTTGATTTACACTAGGCCAAATGTGGGATTTAGTGACGGTTTGAAATTTTCTACCATGGTGTCACAATATATTGCTGGTCAAGTATAGCTGACGGTTCCTGAGGAGACCGTCATGAATTATTGCTGCAAATCGTGGCGGTTAGACTAAACTGTCACGAAAACTGCTTACTATGATGGTGATTACCATAAAGTGTTACAATAGACCTAATCTACGGTGATGCTTGTGAACTATCACATATATTCATTATATAATGACAGTTTGTGTGTGCACTGACACAGTAGCCCATATAATGACGGTTAGGTGACTAACCCTCACCATAGTTCATAATGATATTTGCCTATCAAAATCGCTGCAAATTGGGTAATCATGTTTAACAATTAATACACGATAATCTATCTAGTGGTGATGGAATCAGTATTTTAAATCCTAAACATTATTGATACATATTAATAAGAGCAATGTATATACTTACTGGTACAAACATATACTAACAAGATTTTTTTGACCATTTATACTTCCCGGGAAAGTGGATCTGTTGGGCACCTAACGGGACCCAATATGAAAAATCTGTAGAAAAGCCAAAATCATGTGCGGAAATCACGTATTGGAATCCTCACTATGATTGCCAAAGGAGCCGGTTATATATAGCCCACCAATAAAAACCCTAGGTCAATTTTCTAACTTTCCGCCCGTTTGGTGTCTCCTCTTCTATCTCCTTCTTCCTCTCCTTCTCTGTTATGATATTTCTCCACCACTAATCGCAGATCCGTACGGTTAGAATTTGATATTTTGGTGAATGTCTTTCACATAAAATATGTGGAGATGTATCTCTTATTTATACTCATAGTTCATTAGAACTTTTTTAGAAGTTGTTACAGATGCTAAATAAAAGCTAACAAAAATGAACGAGTTTAAAGGTAAACGAAATATAAGATTATTTCAAACAACATAATTATTCTTCATCTGACTGTTGCTGCTGAGAGTCTTCAGCGAGACTGCCAGTTGTGCTAACACCTCCCCTCAAGTTGTACTGCAGTTTACGAATGTGCAATTTGGACCGTAGTATCTGAAATCTTGGTGAAGCCAGACCTTTAGTAAATATGTCAGCTAGTTGATCTTTGGAACTGATGAACTGTACCTGCAATTTTTTACTAGCCACCCTTTCCCTGACAAAATGGTAATCAATTTTTATATGTTTCATACGCGCATGGAACACTGGATTAGCAGTAAGATACATGGCTCCTAAGTTATCACATCACAACACCGGTGCTGAAATTGATATACCCATCTCAAGCAGCAACGATTGTATCCACATCAATTCTGAAGTCGCAATAGCAATGCCTCTATATTCAGCTTCTATGCTGGATTTGGAAACCGTTTTCTGCTTTCTGGCACTCCATGAAATCAAATTTCCTCCAAAGAATACACAGTAACCACTCGTAGATCGGAGGTCATCTAAACATCCAGCCCAGTCCGCATCAGAATAGGCATGAAGGGTGAAATCTCGAGATGATTTAATATGCAGACCATAGTCGACTGTGTTCTTGAGATATTGGAGAATATGCTTAACTAGTTCCCAATGCTCGATATATGGGTCATGCATATACTGTCATACCTTGTTAACAACCAATGAGATATCTGGTCTGGTAAGGTGCAGGTATTGTAGAGCTCCAACCACGCTGCGATACAAAGTAGGGTCTGTAAATCTTTCACTACCATTGGAGTGCAGACTGGTTTTACTCCATCAAGTTTAGTTCTCTTCAGAAGATCAGTGACATACTTCCTTTGTGTAAGAACAAGTTCACCACCTTGCCGAATAATTTCAACACCCAAGAAGAAGTTCAAGTCACCCATATCTTTAATTACAAATTCTGCTCCCAGATCTTTGATGAGTTGAGATATGTGATCTGAATCGGACCATGTGACAATAATGTCATCAACATAAACAAGCACATACGTAATAGATTGTTTAGTTTTCAAAACAAACAAAGAAGTATCTGCCGCTGATCCTTCGAAACCTACTTGAAGCAAGTAGGTACTTAATCTTGAAAACCACGCACGCGGAGCTTGTTTGAGTCCATATAAGGACTTGTGCAATTTACACACATGGTTAGGATAATTAGGATCCACATAACCTGCCGGTTGCTTCATGTAGACATCCTCTTCCAGCTTTCCATGGAGGAATGCATTCTCAACATCTAGTTGCTTCAACGACCAATTATTCATCACAACAATTGATAAGACAAGCCTAATAGTACAAGGCTTTATGACAAGACTAAATATTTCCACGTAATCAACACCCTCCTGTTGGTTAAACCCTTTTGCGACCAGCCGTGCTTTGCGACGTTCAATGTTTCCATCAGGATTTTGTTTTACACGAAATACCCATTTAGAGCCAACAACATTCATCCCTGCCTCATACTTAACCAGTGAATATGTGCCTTGTCGAATAAGGGCATTGATTTGAACATCCATTGTTGTTCTCCACTTAGGATTTTGCATGCTTCTGAGTAACAAGTAGGTTCCATAAAATTTGAGTCTGGGAGAGAGTGTTTTGTAGCATATAAACACAGTTTTTGTACAGGTTTACTGATACCAGATTTAGCCCTTGTTTGCATAGGATGAGAGACTGGTGCTGCTTGAGAAGACTGCGTATCTGACAGATCATGTTGAGCTGAGCTAGTTGCTGACGCTGCTGAGTTATCAAGTGATGCAGACTGCTGGTGATGAGACGGAGCTGGGGATGGAGATGTAACTTCAGGAAACTCCATAGTAACAGGGAGAGAATTTTTCCTTGACAGTGCTGGAGATGAAGGAGCACTTGCTTGCTGTGAACATATTAATATTATATTCCAAAAAGGAGGAGATAGAAGAAAACTAGTATCAGATGGCACTATACCTGGAAATTTCAGTGGAGCTTTTTGCTGCTGTGGCATGAATGGAAAGGACTTTCTTCAAAATGTACATGACGAGTTATATAGATTCTACCAGTTTCTCTATGTAGACAAAGATATCCCTTATGAGGATTGTTATACCCTATAAAGACACATGGTAAAGATCTAGGCTCAAGTTTATTGGAGTTATAGGACCTTATACAGGGATATGCAAGGTAGCCAAAAACCCTTAGGAAAGTGTAATCTGGTGTTTTGCAGAAAAGAAGCTCTAACGGAGTTTTGTTTTCTCTATATGATTTTGGAAGACGATTAATTAGGTAACAGGCTGTGGTAAAAGCATCAGCCCAAAAGGAGTAAGGCATATGCGCCTGAAATAAGAGTGCTAACCCAGATTCTGTTACATGGCGAATGCGTCTCTCTGCAATGCCATTTTCTGGTGATGTATGAGGACATGAGAATCTCTGCTGAATGCCATAATCATTCAGATACGCTGTGAATTTTTTGTATTCCAACGCATTGTCATATTGAAAAAATTTAATTCTATGGTCTGTCAGATTTTCAATTTGCTTGCGGAAGTGGATAAAAGTTTGTAAAGCCTTAGAACGTTGAACTAGTGGAAACACCCATGTAAAATGTGAATAAACATCCATAATTAACATGTAATAATGGAAACCAGATCTTGATAGTTTAAGAGATACCCAAATATAAAAAACTATTAAACTTAAAGGTTTGTCATAACTTGTACTGCTAAGAGAAAAAAGACAGTTTTTTGCTTTTGCTAACATGACAGGAGTTGCAAAAATCAAATTGTTTATTAGAAACTGGTAAAGAAAACCTAGTGCAAATGCTAGAGACTGTACGAAGCATAGGATGATCCATACGTTGATGCCAAACCGACAAGGAGGATGCAACATGAGCTTGTGGATGTTCTGGTTTGTCTAGTTTGTCCAAGCCTTCAAATATGTATAGTCCATTCCTATTCAGCCCGCGCAACAGCATTGTTCCCGTGAGCTTGTCCTTTACAAAAAAGTGAGTAGTGTGAAACTCAAAGAAAACACCATTATCATTGCAAAATTGAGAGACAGATAACAGGTTTGTTTTAATCTGAGGAACATGAAAGATATTATTCAAACCGAACTTGCGTGAAAGTTGCATTACCAACATGAGCAACGTTTAGGGCATTTCCATTACCAACTTGCAGTTGTTCAGTGCCATCATATTCATGAGGAATGGATAGGTTCCTCATATCAGCTGTGAGATGATGAGTAGCTCCAGTATCCTTCACCCACTCATTGTTTGCAGCACCTCCTGGAAGATCTATGTAGGCAGCAGGTGGTCTGTGTTGGTTGTTGTTAGATTTGTCATATCTAAACCAACATCTGGTTGCCTGATGATTGTCTATTTTGCAAATCTGGCACGGCTGTTCAAACTTCTTTGGACCAGGATGATTGCGATGTTGGAAGTTGTTAGTTTGTATCTGATTATATCCACGGTTCTGCTGGTTGTAGTTCCTTGCACCAGATCTACTAGAGGACGTTGCGTTGGTATTTGCAACATTGACAATGGGTTGTTGAATTGAACCCAGCTGTTGCTCAAGCCGCATATCAAAACTCAGAAGGTGAGAATATAATGTTTCCATCTTCATATCCTCATGGGTTCCCGGTGTCGTAACAATGGGATCATAGGACTGATTCAGTCCATTGCAGATCGACTGTTTCTTCTCATCATCAGTGGTAGCGTACCCTGATGCTACAACTTGATCAAACAGATTCTTAACATCATTCAAAAATTTCTTTAAAGACTTGTTACCTTTGTTCAGAGAGTGAAGTTGTTTCTTCAAGTTCATCAGGTGAACCTTTTTTTTGGAAACAAAGTATGCTTCAAGTTTGTCCCAAACTTGTTTGGCAGTATCCAGATTTCGTACATGACAAAGGACCTATGGAGTTAATGTTGAATTTAACCATCCAACTAGCAGAGAGTCCTGTAATTCATATTCTTTGTATGCTGGGTTTATTGCTTGTGAATTTGGAAGTGTTCTTGGTGGTATTTCTTCAGTTCCATCTATGAAGCCTTGTAATCCATATCCTTTGAGGATAGGTTTAAATTGAGTTTTCCAGAGAGAGTAGTTTGTTTCAGTGAGTTTGAGGGTGACAAGGTGATGGATCTGGATTAGAGATGGCAAACGGGCGGGTCGGGGCTGGCTTGTTACTGGTTACACGGGTTCGGGTTAATACGGCATAAAACCTGCGGGTTGATATTCTTCACGGGTGGTCATTTCTTCAACCCGCGCCCGTAACGGGTAAAGCTTGCGGGTTCACGGGTTGGATGGTTTCTGGTGAGTCAAATCGCCAGAAACCGATTTGACAGAGTTTCCTCTGAATTCTGGTCTATATCCGGCCACATTCAGGCCATCTAAAGCTCCTTCTCTACAACCTAACATCCATCTAATTCACTTGATATTTCGATTCAATTCAACCAACAGATTTAACAGTCACCGTGTCACACCAAAATTTAAAAATATAATGGAAGGGTCAAGAAAATTGCAAAACTTAACAATAAATTGAAGATGATATCCAGTTATCCACCATACACATTATTATATTGAATACATGAAACTAGCCTGAAGCATGCAGTACATCAACATTTTATGCTCCATTGTTGAATTTAATATACACAATTTAAGTCTTAACAACCGGATTCCCAGAACCCTGTCATGGATAGTACTCAACAAAGAAACAACAAGCAAGGAATTTCACTAAATAAACCTCCACTTTGTTCTTTCAAGGTAACACTAGTCAATAGGTGTTTCCAAACAAAGCATACAATCAGTAAAGATGAATGGAAATGTAAAGAACCAACTGTATCCAAGCATAAATTAAAATAAAACCTAACATTTTCATGGAATCATGGCTACTGGCTTTGAGACAATTGCTTGCAATAAACACAATCACATAAATAAGCAAATCCCTAGTTAAAACCACATAGTCTGAGCCTGCTGCGTATAAATCTCAACACAATCACATAAATCAGTCAAGTGCTAATCAAAACATCCATCCAAATCAAAACCCATCCTTTAATTCCTCTATTCATAATCAATTTTATAATAATTAGTTATGAAATCAAAGAACCCTAAATTACTTTTTTCTTTGCGTTTGAACTCTGAATCACCTCGTTGATCAGCTTGTAAAGGAAACTTAGCAGCAGCAGCAACAAAAACTTAATCAACAGCAGGAGTGATGGAGGTGGTGAGGACTGAGAACTGAGAAGGGAGGCGCAGCCGCGGCCGCAGGAGAAGACGGTGGGGAGAAAAAAAAAGAAGAAGAAGAAGAAGAAGAAGAAGAAGAATGAAACGATCTGTCTAGGGTTTTAGTGTTTTTATAGGTTTAACGTAGGGATAGGATTAAGTATTAACCCAGTCCTACATAATCCATTTTTTAATTATTACTATACATGGGTTTACGGGTTTACCTGCTGGTTTACAAGCCGGGCACGGGTTAACCCGTTTACTAACAAGCTGCCATTTCTCTAACCCTAACCCGGCTTGTTTATAACCCAGCCAAGCCGGATTAGGATTTTCACGGGCCGAATACGGATTTATCCGCGAGTTTCGGCTTGTTTGCCAGCTCTAATCTGGATGTTTCTTAGGGTATTGGAATTGGTATTGTTGTTGTTGTTTCCTGTCATTGTGGTTTTAGGGTTTTTTTTTTTTCCTTGTGTTGTAGAAGCGTAGATATGATCGAAGGATGATACCAAGTTAGAAATTGATATTTTGGTGAATGTCTTCCTCAGAAAATATGTGGAGATGTAACTCTTATTTATACTCATAGTTCATCAGAACTTTTTCAGAAGTTGTTACAGATGCTAAATAAAAGCTAACAAAAATGAACGAGTTTAAAGGTAAACGAAATACAAGGTTATTTCAAACAGCAGAATTATTCTTTATCTGACTGTTGCTGCTGAGAGTCTTCAGCGAGACTGCCAGTTGTGCTAACACATACAAAACCAAAAAGCATCAGTTTTAGAAAAGCTTGTTCTTCCTTATAGTTTTAACTATTTGATTTCAATATGAATTAGGTTTTCATGATTTGACTAATTTTTTTTTTTGTGTGTTGATCAAAACAAAGGGCTGAAATTTCTAGGTTGGGCATCCATGGTGATTTTGCAGAAAGAATTTTTTTTTTCTTAAGAGAAGAGATGATGAAGAAGTTGCGGCCAAAGCGAAGAACCGTCCAATCACAGTTGTTATGTATACTTATTTGTTTCTTTCAATTTTTTTTTATAGATTCCAAGGGCTTTTAGTATTGCAGGTGTTGATCTTTGCAGATTCTAGTTGGTTCTGATTGAGATATTTCTTTGGTTAAACTAAAGAGTATACCGATTTATTTTGCAGAAGTGGTGAATACTATTGAAAGGTCGGAACGTCACTCCAGCTTTTTATTACTCCAGTTTTACTGAATCAGCTTCAATCTCTTCCTCCAGTTTTATTGATTAATGTCTACTTTCATTGCAGGCATCAACAACCAAATGCATTATACAATTCCAATTCAGGATGACCTCAAGAGATTTGAAAAGGGGAGAAAAATAATTGGAAGATCAATTGCGAATAATCTAGAATCAATGTTAAATCTCAAAATCTCTGTATATTTAGTAGAATAGGTTATGCACAGCTTACATCTTTTTTGTACTTTTTTCTTTTTGAAGGAATCTTTTGGTACTCATTTAATTTTGTATTTTTTTTATGTTTTACATAAATTCTGATGTATTAGCGTTAATTTCAGTTTAAATAAATTTAATTCTATTCTAATAGGTTCCCAAACATATTGAATATCAAACACTAATTAAACCCACTAATTTTTGGCAATTAGCTATATGATAGTTTTCCACAGAACTGTCACTATATCTGTCTTAACGTGGCAATTAACAAACAAAAGCGCCAGTGAAGGGTATATAAACCGATGGTTGTACAAGAAAACTGTCGGAAATAATTCTTATGATGACGCTTTTTAACATTATATGACACTTCCACAAACATCTTGTAACGGTTGTCTGACAGTTCAGAACTGTCATTATCAAGTGACCCCTTGATATGTGTCATAAACACCTTCATTTATATCTATAGTTTATGCTTTCTTTGCTATTTTTCTTGTGAATCATGTATCTTATGTGTGAGTTTGAGTCGGTGCAATGGAGTCATTGGGAGCAAAAGAAGGAGAAATCTTCCATTTGGAGCGTGAAGGGCAAAAAGGTTGATTCACAAGCGAGTCATACTTTGAGCAGACTAGGTTGCGCAAGGAAGAGGTGGAGAATGAACTGTCAGTTTCCCATAGCTGACAGTCGAACAGAGAACTAGGTTGTCGGTTCTGTGGAACCGACAGGCAGTGTGTGAGCTGGTTACCCCTTAACCACTAAAGTGGGTGCTGATAGCAGTTTTGGTTCCTATACCTACCCTAAAAATCAGAGAGCAATAATTCTCTTATCATTGCCTTACTGCCTCTCTTTCTTACTCCACCTGAAATTCAGAGAAGACGGTTGCGGCTGAGATAAACCGAGAAGAAGAGATGAAGAAATTCTGCTGCTGCCATGGATCTGATGCTGTGATGGGTTTTCTGCACTTGAAGTAGCAGTGATGAACAAGATGAAAGAAATTCAAGATAGAAAAGATCTGCTGATGAAATACAAGGAATTGATGCTTGAATTGAACATGGGTTTCTGAGTTCAAGTTATTGTTGGTTGGATGTGCTATATTGTATGTGGTACTGGGAATTACAGTTGCATACATGAAGCTGAATTAGGGTTTTGTTGAATTTGAACTCTCAATCGAGAACTCAGCTGAAGAAATTAGAGTTAGGTTCAAGTGTTATGAAGATGATGACTGTTCTGAAAGGAAGGAAGAATTGATTTCTGCAGCTGTACAAGGAAGATGGGTTGTTGCAGAATGTGTTGCTGGAACTGATAACAAGGGTTTGTGTCGGAATGGTTGGAAACCAAAGGAGTTGAATGAAATTGAGCTGCAAGGAATGAGATGAGAAAATGAAGCCTGTAGGGGTTTGTGTGATGTTAGGGTTCAGATCGAGAGAAGAACGGATGAACTGACATTGAGAAGATTTTGGTGGAATTATTGGTTGAACTTGATCTGTGTTTGTCTCTTGATTCACAGGTTAAGGTTTTGTTGAGCTGAAATGGTTTTGGAATCACTCATGGAGGTTGTCGATGTGTTGAGCAGGTACAGTTTATGATTGCAGAAGATGAACTGAAGTGCCACCAGTTTATGATTGCTTAAGCGATTACATAGAGAAAAGAATGGATGTGATATGAAATTGCAGGTGGAGTTACTGAATTGCAGTGGTGATAGATTTGTTGCTTTGAAAGAGTGATGAAGCTATAGCTGAGTTGCTGCAATGGGTTTGAAATGGGAAGCTAGAATGATGCAGTGAGCTAGATGCAATGCAGAGCTGATGGTGTTGGTTGATCAGTGACAGTAATGAAGGAGTTGCAGGTGCAACTGCAATTGCAGTAAGGAGGAGCAACTGAAACTGGTGCAACTGCAGTTGAGAAAGTGGAGAGTCTGCAATGGAATGGAACTGGCAGTGGCAGCTGATGCACTGAGCAGGGTTGTGCTGCAGGAGCAGAGTTGAGATGGAAGCAAGCAGAGGAAATAATGGTATGAAACTGCGGGCGATGGCGAACTCGCAAGTGAGTTTGAACTGCCATGTAAATCTGAGTTACAGTGAGTTGTGCAAGTGTTGCAGCTGGAGTTGAATGAGCAGATGGGATTTTAAGCTACAGAAGACATGAGTCTGAGGTTCAGGCGGAACAAGGTGGTGCTGAGACATGGGATCTGCCAGGGATTACAGGGTAGAGTTGTGTGAACTGCAGGAGAAGTACATGGTGGTGCTGACAATGGAGACAAGAAGCAGCTGCAGTTGCAGATGAACAAGAAAGATTGAGAAACTGGAATTGATTGCAGCTGATGACTTGTGTGGTTTTGAAATGTATGAATTGCAGCAATTGAGATGAACTGAATTGGCTAGAGTTTGGTAATTTGTGAGGCTACAGCAGAGAAGACTATGTAGCATGATATGAACTAGTAGTACTGCTTCAAGGAAGTGTTGCTGCTCAATGGTGCTGAGTGAAGTTGCAGCAGTAAATTGAAAACAGTAGATGAATGTTTAGGAAATGACTTGCAGTGCAAATTTGGGGTTCTTGAGAATTGCAAGTGATTAGGATAATGTTGCTGGATGGGATGGAGTTACTTGTCAGTTTTACAAGACTGACAAGCATAGCAAGCTATGGGCTTAATGGGCTTTGATTAAGGCCTGAATGGTGGTCATTAGTATGGGCCAGATAGGCTCAGTCTTTGACGAGCTAGACAAGAATTGCGTGTGATATGGCCTGACTTTGGAAGTTATGACCGAGTTTTGGGGAAACAAGAGGGATACAAAAAGAACAAGTCTTCTACAACTTAAGGAGGACGTATTACTACTTGGAGTTTTGGAGGAGAGCGGCGATTCTATTAGGGTTTGCTTTTCGTTTTATTTTTCATTTCGTTGTTTTATGAAAATGATTATGATGAACTCCATTATTATGAGTAACTAAACACAATTATTAGTTATGGGATAAAAGTTGATTTTTCAAGCATGATATTTAAATCAATGGATTAGTTTTGTCTCAACTTTATTGTTGCATGATTTGAGTGCTAGTTTGATTGAGTCCGGAATCAATTAGATTGGTCTTCATATCTACTGCTAGATTAGGTTTTATTATACGAAAAAGTGATAAATTCCTGATTACAAGTAGCATAAATGTGAGTAGTACTTGTTGTGATATATCCTACTAGTCACATATGAATCATAACCTTCGTTAAATCGGATTAGTGCTTTTACACGTTCGGTTGCGTTGGTTAGTCTTATTCCATAAAACTTATTGCTCTTAGGGAGTTAAACTTAATTATGGTTTTACACTTTAGGTTGCTTTCTAGGTAGAATTCACATATGCATCTTTTATTGTGGTTGTGATGAAATCAGGGAATTAGCGGGATATTCTTGCGATCAAGGTATCCTATGACTTTTAATAAATGAGAGATTAAAATATCAATTCTAGTCATTGATGAAAATACATGTTTGTGAATGATACTATCCCATGATCAATATCTCCTCCTTATTGATTATTCCATTTATTTCATTTTCTTTCAATTTATTTTTATTGCTTTGATAAAATCAAAACCCCCTCTTGGTTACTAAGAAACTGAAATTGTTTAACAATAAAAGCCTCTCCGTGAGAACGAACTCTTTCTTATCACATACTATATTTACATCTAGTTAAAGTGAGAAAGTGAAATTATTTTTGAAGCATACGACTGCAATCAAATTTTGGCGCCGTTGCCGGGGAGACATACAGCTTGTTAGTTAGTTTTAGTTTCTTATTTTTACTATTTCTGCCTTTATCTTTGTTTTTCGTTATTTGTCTTGTTTCTCACTTGTTTGCGAGAATTGTTTTCAGGTACCTAATCCCTGGCTTCTAAAGATTGGAACTACGCAAGGTGCAAGATAGCTACTCGAAAAGGCACAATACTCCAACCAAGGCAAGATACAACGGAAGAACAAGAGTTGGAGGTAGAAGACGAAATTCTTCATCAAGAAGAAGAACAAGAGGTTTCATTCGTAGAAGAACCACTAGTTGAAGAAGAAGAAACAATGCGTGATGCAAATCGTACACTCAAGGACTTAGCTTCTCATAGGCTTGATGTACAACAGTGGTGTATTCAAACAAACTAAACCTTCGAGATCAAGCCGGGGTTGATTAGAGAGTTGCCGAAGTTTCATGGCATGGTAAATGAAGATCCAAACAAGCATCTCATGGATTTCCATAACGTTATCATGGCTATGCTTCCATCGGAGACTAATGCAGATGGTGCAATGTTAAAAGCTTTTCCATTCTCTTTGGCGGACAATGATAAGAAATGGTTGTACTACTTGCCATCCGGGAGTGTCACTACATGGAACGGGTTGAAGAAACTTTTCTTACAGAGGTACTTCCCTGCATCAAAATCTACTAAAATTTGTAAGGAGATTTGTGGTATACAACAAAGAGATGGGGAGTCATTGTATGAATGTTGGGAACGGTATAAGAGATTGGTGGCAAGCTGCCCTCACCACCAATTTAGTGACGTGATGATAATACAATACTTATAAGAAGATCTCCAACCAAGTGATCGATATCTTCTTGATGCTGCGGGTGGTGGTGCACTAGTGAACAAGACGGTGGCCCAAGCTACCGAGTTGATTGAAAGCATGGCTGCGAACTCGCAATAATTCTACACAAGAGGTGACTCAATGGTTAGGCGAGTGCATGAAGTTAATGATTCGTCATCACGCTGTGATCAAAGGATGGATAATATGGAGTTAATGATGCAAAATATGGATGCAGTTATTTTACCTTCACATGATGGAGAGTTGGAGCAAGCTAGTGCGGTCTTTCCAAATCAGCAAAGACGGTATGATCCCTACTCTAATACATACAATCCGGGATGGAGAGATCACCCCAGTTTTAGCTATGCCAACAACAAAGGTGCGGTTCAACAACCTAATTTCAACCGTCCGAGTGGATTCCAACCACAACAACAACAATTTCATCGACCGCAACAACATCCAACACAAAGTCAAGATTCCGGTATCGATGAAAAGCTTCAAGCAATGATGAAGGGCATTGGTACTATGTTTCAAGAAAGCCAACAAGAGACCAAGAGTGCTATCAAGGAGTTGCAGACACAAATGGGCACCATGGCGAGTGAGATAAACAAATTGAAAGCACAAAATAGTGGGAAACTCCCTTCTCAACCTATTAACCCAAAAGAGGGTGTCAATGCTATTACATTGATAAGTGGTACACAACTTGTGCAACCCGAAGTTACTGATTTGGGTAAAGAAGAAGTCCCCATGGAGCCGATTTTGGAGGAAAAGAGGGATGAAATTCCCCAAACTCCCGAGGTACCTATTCCTAACTCTAAAACTCATATTCCTGCTTATGTTCCCCCTTTACCTTTTCCTCGCAGATTTGCAAAGTCCAAGATGGAGGAACTAGAAAAGCAGATTTTAGACGTTCTCAGGAAGATTCATGTGAACATACCGCTCATAGATGCTATAAAGCAAATGCCAAAGTATGCAAAGGTTTTGAAGGATTTGTGTTCCAATAAGAAAAGTCTCAAAGGAAATGAAGTGTTAAGTGTGGGGGAGAATGCTTCGGCAATCTTACAACACAAACTCCCACTGAAATGCAAGGATCCAGGTAGCTTTGACATTCCAGTCAAGATTGGTAACACTACTTTTAACAAAGCTATGTTGGATTTAGGTGCATCCGTAAATGTTATGCCTGCATCTATGCATAATTCACTTGAGTTAGGTCCTCTTAAAAAAACTGTAATTGTGTTGCAATTAACCGATTGCTCTAATGTCTACGCAATGGGTATTGTTGAGGATGTTCTTGTGCAGGTTAATTAATTTGTATTTCCAGCTGACTTTTGTGTGTTAGAGATGAATGAAGGCTCACCGGACTCGTCTCTTCCATTGTTACTTGGGCATCTCTTCATGAAAACGGCGAAAACCATTATTGATGTGGACAAGGGAATGCTAACTATGGAGTTTGATGGAGAAACAATACGTTTCAACATTTTCGAGACAATAAGATATCCTAGCGATGTCCACTCTTGTTTCTCCATTGATGTGATGGATACGTTGGCGCAACAAATGTTTGAGTTGAATGGTGTTGATACTTTGGAAACCGTGCTCACTACACCCTTTGATGATAGTTTGGAGTATGGTGACGAGATTAAAGAAACCATTGGTTCTCTTAACTCGTTACCGGAAAAATCTTTCCTTAAGAATATTTCATATGCTTCTTTACCTTGCAATGATGAAAAACTTATACCATCTATTGTTAAATCTCCAAAGTTAGAATTGAAACCTCTCACAAGTCACCTAAAGTACTTGTACTTAGGTGACAATGAATATTTACATGTGATTGTTACTAACGAGCTTAGTGAATTACAGGAGCAAAAACTTCTTAGGGTGCTAAGGAAGTATAAGACGGCCATATGATGGACAATTGCTGATATCAAGGGTATAAGCCCTGTCGTATGTATGCAAAAAATCCGTTTGGAGGATGATGCAAAGCCTACAAGAGAAGCGCAACGTCGTTTGAACCCCCCCCCCCCCCACCCCCCATGATGGAAGTTGTGAAAAAGGAGATACTCAAGCTTTTGGACGTGGGTGTTATCTGATGTGATTTGTAGATAGTGGTAAAAAGTGATTCAATTCTCGAACTTGTGAAGGATAACTTTAGACTTAAATTCAAAACTAAATAGAAAACTCGCTAATAATTATAAAAAACACTGACAAAGTTGGTATCAATATTAAAAGAACACTGAGGCTAATATTCCACTATTTTTCAGGTTCAAAGTGATTTGGTCCAAATATTTATATTCATGCAATTTTCTCGTTTAATTTGATTCTAAAATGTTGCAACTAATAGATTTTCAAAAGTAATAATTGTAAATACCAAGTATGAAGCATCAAGAGTCTATAAACTAAGCATACTCCATCAAAATAGATCACAATCACTCAAATAAAAATCATATTCAATAATAGTTCAAGGCAAATAATCATAATAATAATTGCAATAAATTAAATAAAATAGATTGTACCACTTTTTAATAGCTTCCTCTATCACTTCAGCAATGGGGTTTAACTCCTCATATTAATATTGATCTCAAAATATTTGTTTATGGCTCAAAAGATGATTAAAAAGATGAAAAGTGATAATACAGACGATTCGCAACAGTTTGTTGGTGTTGCAGAATCACTGTTACAGGGAGAAATAGTAGCTAAAGACCTAATGCAACCGCTGTGATGAACGACACATAGAAACTGCTGTGAAACAACGATAGTTTGCTGCGACAGTTGCTTGTTCGTCAATGTTCTTCGTGTTCTTCCTCTTCAGCAGCAGCAGCAGAATAAGGTATTTTCCTGCAACTCGATCTCTGGAGCTCTGTGGTGTTCTAAACTTCTCTGAAAGGCTTCGTACCTCCTATATGACTTATCCCCTCTCCTTTTATAGGCCACAGCTCGATTAAATGTCCCCAAAAATCTTGGTTTATCTCTACATCAAGTTTCAGATTTTTCTTTCTGCCAAACTCTCTTCACGCGTATTTGACCTTTCCCAATACTTACAAACTCTTTATTAGATAACTACGAATATTGGGGAAGCTTTTCTAGCCTTTAATCTCCCTAAATTATCGAAAAATATTCCAACAGCAACCCGTGACCACAACACCTCTGTTTCCTTCTCCCGGTCGATCTAACCCAATTCATTCGACCCAATCACATATACCGACCCTGTTATGCTCTAGGAAGTCCAGCCCAACAAAAATCAGCCATTGAATCTCGTTATTTCACGTCCAACTGATGCTCCCAAATTCACGCAGGTAATAATATAGTTTCTCGCCAAAATTGTGTTTGAACGATGAAGAAAAAGGGGGGCGCCCCTATCCAGAGTAGGGGTGCCTTTAGCAGCTGCCTTAAGGGGTGTCCTGGGGTGCCCCTTATCCAAACCTGGGGTCCGAATATCAAGTGTCCTCCGGGTGCTTTCCGACAACTTTTCGAGCCAATTTTTTCCAAAAATGTTTATTGGCCAAAAATACCTACAAATAAATAAAACACCATAATAAGTACAAAAATGAGCCCTAACAATATATAGAACCGAGACAAATCGGACACAAAAATGTGTCTATCAAATACCCCCAAACCTATTATTTACTAGTCCTCGAGCAAAAATAAAATAAAAATAAAATCCTAACTCACTGTCGCAGGCATCGTCGATTGCATTTAGCGTATGCAATAAGCCTTTAAACCCTTAGGTGTCTCTAGTGGCTGAGTGTTGTCTCCGGAGGGCTTACCAGAGGTATACCCGCAAAACCTTTATACTCCAGACCCTAGCTATCTACAAAGAACCTTGGAAGGCACTAAAGAATCTCCTTGGTTGGCATACTTATTGACTACAGGAGGAAGTACCCTGATGCGAAATTCCAATTGTTGTACACGAGTTCGCACTCAAGCATACTAAAATTCATATAAAGTGACAGAGCTCTACTCAGATAGTCGCGTCCAAACTCAGAATCAAACAAATCACATGGATAGATTAAGAAGATGGATATAGAAAAACATAAATAGTTTTGATATTGACTAAGGTGAACGGTGTTTCTCATATCTGTCTGAAGGCCACTGCCATAATGAACCTATCCTAATGGATGAGATACCGGTCTGACTAATATAAACACACTGGCATATACAAGGGTACCAGTGGTCGATAATCCTAACTCTAGGTCAACACAACTGGCATATACAAGGGTTCCAGTGGTCGACTTTATTGAATTTATTCCAGTTGGTCTGATGGTCTGGTCTCAATTTCTTTTCTTTTTTTCTTTTTTTGACTTTTTTTTTTGACTTTTTTTTGACTTTTTTTTTATGGCTATCTCAATCACTCTATTTTACCCTAGCAATGGTAACAACTTGAATCGTGAGCCCCACCTAATCACTTAGAGAAACATATTTTAAAAATAAAAAAATAAAAATAGAAGTGAAAAGGACTCAATGAGATATGGCGAAACTACCATGTTATTTCTAACACCTGAGCTCTGTGCTTTTATGAATAAACTCTTTAAATGTTTCCATCTAATCAGATTGGTCCCTCAACTCCTACAACCAAAATGCTTCTATCCACTTAGATTGGATAGTGCCATCCTTAATAAGGATAAATTTCTAGGCTCTGGAGTTTATTTATTGCAACGAAAAGGTAACAAAAAGTTCTACCCCACCCCCAAACTTAAATCTAACATTGTCCTCAATATTTCTAATTAAAGAACAATACCAAAAATATAAGTAACATGAGCAAATAGTAAAGAGATAAGTCGAAAAGATAGTACCTTGGTGAAGTGTAACCAAAAACCTACAAAAATAATATACAACATACAAAATCGCCTCGATGGTCAATCAAGGTAAACAGGGTCCTCCAGAGGGACCTCCTCAACATCACCTGTAGGAAAAGGCTCTATAAAGGGCTTCAATCGTTGATCGTTAACCTTCGAAGAACTACTACCATCTGGTGTCTCAATATCAACAACACCATGAGAAAAAACAATACGGACCACAAAAGGACCGGTCCATAGAGAGCGCAACTTCCCGAGGAATAGATGCAACCGAGTGTCATATAGAAGAACTTTTTGACCTTGAGAAAATGACTTTCGTAAAATATTCCTATCATGCACAAGTTTCATTTTGTTCTTATACTCCTTAGCACTATCGTATGCATCTCTACGAATCTCGTCCAACTTATTGAGATGGAGCTTTCTTTGAGCTCCTGCCTTGTCAAGTGAAAAGTTTAAGTTCTTAATAGCCCAATAGGCTCGATGCTCTAACTCAACAGGCAGGTGACATGCCTTTCCAAATACTAAACGATAAGGTGACATTCCAATGGGTGTCTTAAACGCAGTACGGTAAGCCCATAAGGCATCAGTAAGCCTCGACGACCAGTCTTTCCTATTTGGATTAACTGTTTTCTCTAGAATACGTTTAATTTCCCTATTGGAAACCTCTACCTGACCACTAGTCTGAGGGTGATATGGGGTTGCTACTTTATGGGTAATACCGTATTGTTTCATTAAAAGAGCAAACGGTCTATTACAAAAGTGTGAACCTCCATCACTAATTATACTCGCGGCGTACCAAAACGTGTAAGTATATTCTCTTTCAAAAACTGGACTACGACCCTGTGGTCATTTGTTTTACACGGAACCGCCTCAACCCACTTAGACACATAGTCTACACGACAAGTATGTAAAGATAACCAAACGAAATAGGAAATGGACCCATAAAATCAATGCCCCACACATCAAAGACCTCAATCACTAAAATAGGGTTCAAAGGCATCATATTTCTACGGGAAATGGTTCCTAACTTCTGGCAACGCTCACAAGAAACACAATGACTATGGGAATCTTTAAACAACGAAGGCCAGTAAAATCCACACTGCAAAATCTTAGCAGCAGTCTTCTTAGCACTAAAATGACCCCCACATGCATGTTCATGACAAAAGGAGATAATACTAGACTGGTCACTCTCAGATACACATCTCCTAATAATCTGGTCCGGACAATACTTAAACAGATAAGGATCGTCCCAAAAGAAATGCTTAACCTCGGCTAAAAACCTAGAACGATCTTGCTTACCCCAATGTTGAGGCATTCGACCAGTAACAAGATAATTCACTATATTTGCATACCAAGGTGATTGGGAAACAGAGAACAATTGTTCATCAGGAAAACTATCCCTTATAGGAAGGGAATTATTAGGGGAACTAACAACTAGCCTAGACAAGTGGTCTGCTACCACATTCTCTGCACCCTTTTTGTCTCTAATGTCTGGACAAAATTCTTGTAACAAAAGGATCCATATAATCAATCTAGGTTTGGTATCCTTCTTAGACAAAAGGTATTTCAAAGCAGCATGATCAGTATAGATTACGATCTTAGAACCTAATAAATAGGATCTAAACTTATCCAAGGCAAACACGATGGCTAGCAATTCCTTCTCGGTAGTTGTATAGTTCATTTGGGCATCATTCAGAGTTTTGCTAGCATAGTAAATCACATGGAGTAATTTGTTTTCTCGCTGACCTACAACGCCTATAGCATAATCTGAAGCATCACACATAATTTCAAAGGGTAGGTTCCAGTTAGGTGCCTGGACTATCGGGGCAGTAGTGAGTAAAGTTTTAAGCTTATCAAAAGCCTTTAAGCAAGCATCATCAAAGACAAACTTAACATCTTTGCAAGCAAATTGCAAAGAGGTCTAGAAATCAAGCTAAAATCCTTAATGAATCGACGGTAAAAACCTGCATGCCCTAAGAATGACCTAATATCTTTTACGGTTTTTGGGACCTGTAGAGTCTTAATAAGGTCAATTTTGGCTTTGTCTACCTCTATACCCTTTGAAGAAACGATGTGCCCTAAGACAATTCCTGATTCAACCATGAAATGGCATTTTTCCCAATTAAGCACTAAATTCTTTTCCTTACACCTAGTCAACACTAATGTCAAATGATGCAAGCACTCATCAAAAGATGAACCAAATACTGAAAAATCATCCATAAAGACCTCTAAAAACCGTTCTACCATCATAAAATATGCTCATCATACAACGCTGAAAAGTCGCAGGGGCATTACATAACCCGAAAGGCATGCGTCTATACGCAAAGGTACCAAAGGGACAGGTAAAAGTGGTTTTCTCTTGGTCTTCTGGGGCAATAACGATCTGATTATAACCGGAGTAGCCATCTAAGAAGCAATAGTGACTATGTCCAGCTAATCTCTCTAGCATTGGTCGATAAAAGGAAGGGGAAAGTGATCCTTCCTTGTGACCTTGTTCAATTTCCTATAGTCAATACACACACGCCATCCCGTGGTCACTCGGGTTGGGATTAATTCATTATTATCATTCTGGACTACAGTGATACCTGATTTCTTGGGGACAACCTGAACAGGGCTGACCCACTTACTGTCTGAAATTGGGTAAATAATACCCGCATCTAACAACTTAAGCACCTCTTTTCGAACTACCTCTTTCATGTTAGGGTTCAGTCGACGTTGCATCTCCCTAGAAGGTTTGGAGTCTTCCTCTAAATGAATCTGATGCATACACACAGTAGGACTTATACCCTTAATGTCTGCTATAGTCCACCCTAAAGCTTCCTTATTGTCTTGAAGTACTTTTACTCTACTTTCCTGATCACTATCCAAATCGGAAGCTACAATCACAGGTAAAGTCTCAGATGGGCCTAAAAACACATACTTAGAGTATCGGGTAGTGGTTTAAGGTCCAACTTTGGGGGCTTCTAAAGAAGGAATTAGGGTAGTCTCAGAAACTGGTAACGGTTCGAACCTAGCTTTCCATCTATCAGTGTCTAACACAGGGTAGAATCTAATAGAGCATTCACTTGTTCAATAGTGCTATCGTCATCAAAATCTAAACCAAAATGGGATAGACAACTTTCTAATGGGTCTTCAAATAAAATGTTTGGTAATGACTTCTGAACTAAGGCTTCTATCATGTTCACCTCTTCAACACATGTGTCATCTAGCTCATAAGGTAGCTTACTGACATTAAAAATGTTCATCTCTATAGTCATATTACCAAAAGATAAATTCATCACACCATTTCGACAGTTAATGATCGCATTCGACGTAGCTAAAAACGGGCGACCTAAAATCACAGGTATCTGGTTCTCTGGGTCAGGGACAGGTTGAGTATCTAGGACCACGAAATCCACTGGATAGATAAACTTGTCGACCTCAATAAGGACATCCTCAATAACACCTCGAGGAATTTTAACAGACCTATCAGCTAACTGCAGTGTTATCTGAGTAGGTTTCATTTCACCAAGTCCTAGCTGTAAGTACACATGGTACGGAAGTAGGTTCACACTGGCTCCTAAGTCAAGTAAAGCTTTTTCTACCCGGGTTTACCTATTGTACAAGCAATGGTAGGGGAACCTGGGTCTTTGTACTTTGGAGTTGTAGTGTTTTGAATAATTGAACTTACGTGACTAGCTAAAAAGGCTTTCTTATGGACGTTTTCGCTTTCGCGTACACATATCCTTAAGGAACTTGGCATAAGCAGGAATTTGCCTAATTGCATCTAATAAAGGAAGGTTTATGGTAACTTGCTTAAAAACCTCCAATATGTCATTAAAGTTCGATTCCTTCTTTGTTGGTACTAATAGCTGAGGAAATGGGGCTCTAGGCACAGAATCAGACCTCTCAGGAACTGAGTTGGCATCATCAGAAATTTTATCAGTTTCCTTAGCTAGTGTCCTGAGGGGTGAACTACAGTATGTTCACTATCGGGCATGGTTACCTGATTGTCTACTATTCTACCACTCCTAAGGGTTCTAATAGCATTCAATTGATTCGATGGTTTTGTACCTACTTCATGAACTCCTCTAGGATTGGGATTAGTCTGACTAGGGAACCTACCATTATCTCTCTCACTTAAGGTCTTAGCTATTTGGCCGACTTGAAGTTCTAACTTAGCAAGGCTCTGAGCATTAGTTTGAAAATTCTGCTTGGTTTCCTGTTGAAAACTAACATGGCTCTGTGCTAACATTTCCTGAGTTTTTGCTAACATCTTAATAGATTCCTCTAAGCTAGTCGTTTTATTTTCTGGGCCTGATGTATTCCTAGTGTAGCCAAAACCTGGGGAGCATTAGAATTATTAGACTGACCCTGACTCTGGCCCTTAGACCATGAAAAGTTCGGATGGTTTCTCCAACCAGGATTATAGGTTTCTGAATATGGGTCAAACTTCTGACGATTATCAAACCTAGTGTTATTATATAGAGCATTGGCTTGCTCTTCATTATTCTGGCCTTCCCAAAAAGGCTCCAATCTACCACTAGTGTTACCCACTTCTAAAGCTTCTAACCTTTTCGCTATAGAACCAATTTTGGCATCTGATTCATAGCCTCCTTCTACCCTATTAACGTTTCCTCTGCCGAGAAGAATTGTTTTCTGGGGTCCCCTACTACTTTCCCATTGTTGGGTCTTTTCGGCGACTTCATGCAAATATGTCATCGCGTCATCAACTGTTTGGTTCTCAAATCCACCAGTACACATAGATTCTACTGTGGTTGTGTGGGATAATCTAAACCCTCATAAAGGATCTGAACTAACCTAACCTTCTCTAAACCATGATGAGGACATTGGGCTAATAAATCATTGAACCTTTCCAAATACCTATACAAAGTTTCTCCCTCTGTTGAGAAAACGTGCAGATTTGCGTCCTAATAGACGATGTTTTGTGCCTAGGGAAAAACTTGTTCAAAAAGGCAGATGTAAGTTGTTCATACGTTTCGATTGACCCGGAAGCCAAACTATATAGCCACGATTTAGCTTTATTATCTTTCAGGGGAAAAGGGGAATAACCTAAGTTTCAAAGCATTCATCTAGGTTTCTAATCCTGAGGGTACTACAAATTTCCTCAAAGTCCCTAACATGGAAATAGGGGTTTTCATTTTCTTTTCCCTAAAAGATTGGGAGCAGCTGTAAGGTCCCAGGTTTAAGTTCATAAGTTGCTTCCGTCTCACCTAACCTGATATATGAGGGACGAGTAGTCCTATTTCGATTCAACAAAGCTTTCAAAGTTGCCATTTCTGGCGCTATCGGAGCAACAAGGATTCTCTCCTCAGTCAAAGGACGTTCAAAAACAAACTCTTCAAAAGTCGTACTCTCTAGATTAAGGTAATCGAGACGCTTAGAACTACTAGATTTCTCTTTAACAAATCTACCTAGTGCGTATCTTTTACGTTCAGACATACAATAGAATTTTCTAAATTGGAAGGGTAAGCAAACACAGATCAAGGCCGACTCAACCAAATCAAACCTATTGATTTCTAGCAAACAAAAAGCATGATGACTCCACTTAGATTGTTTCTAGACCAGTTTCTAATCCTTTGAACGGGAATTTGTTACAATTTAAGCAAACCCCTCCGGAATCAATTCGAGTTAAAGTAAGTTGAATAGAGGCGAGGGAAGCTCGGTGGAGCTTTGATACCCAAGGCCTCACCGGTATTACAAGGCGGCGCAGTCACGCATTCAACTTACAGAAACCGTCAAGCATGCTTAAAAGAGTAACCAATATTTTTCGAATGACTTTCCTGTTAAGCTCGTTACCCTATCGGTCTCGTTCTAGTAAAAAATTTAGGCTTAGGTTCGCGTAGGTTACGTGTTCCTAAAGCGGGCAAGAAGAGAACGGTGATGAAATCCGAACCCTTATCTTGTATGGCCAGGCCTTGCCCTTTACTAGAAAAATAAATGTCCATATTCAGTCCTCAACATATATGCATACGAAGGAGTCCAGTAACTCGCTGACAGGGTATTCGCGAGTGTTTCGACAAACTTACCTCCCGTACCAGACGGGGGATGAATCGGTTGTAGTCAACTCGGGCCACTGACTCCGATGTCAAGTGTACGAACCCAAGGTGCAGAGACAATATCGTAATTATCCTCCTTCTCTGCAAACAGTTTATATTTAAAGTACCCTTCCATAGGGTAATAAAAAAAATAATGTCCCGAAGTCCAAAAGTCCAAAAAGAAAAGAAAAATTACAAAAATAATAAACCCTAGTATAGTTTTTTTTCTAAAAGAAAATAAACAAACCCTAAACTAAAATTATCTAAAATAAAATTGTCTTCTTTTCTGTTCTTTTTGCTTTAATCTTTAACTCCAAGTCTTTATGAAATCACCTAACTCTTTGGCTCAATTTTCTTTATGATCCAGAACCTGTAGACACAAGATAAATATCCAAAAACATAAAAAAGAACAAAAATAATAATAAAAAAATAAAATAAAAAAATAAATCTAAAACCCTATAAACAAGTCCCCGTCGGCGGCGCCAAAAATTGATGTGATTTGTAGATAGTGATAAAAAGTGATTCGATTCTCGAACTTGTGCAGGATAACTTTAGACTTAAATTCAAAACTAAATAGAAAACTCGCTAATAATTATAACAAACACTGACAAAGTTGGTATCAATATTAAAAGAACACCGAGGCTAAGATTCCACTATTTTCCAGGTTCAAAGTGATTTGGTCCAAATATTTATATTTATGCAATTTTCTCGTTTAATTTGATTCTAAAATGTTGCAACTAATAGATTTTCAAAAGTAATAATTGTAAATACCAAGTATGAAGCATCAAGAGTCTATAAACTAAGCATACTCCATCAAAATAGATCACAATCACTCAAATAAAAATCATATTCAATAATAGTTCAAGGAAAATAATCATAATAATAATTGCAATAAATTAAATAAAATAGATTGTACCACTTCTTGTTGGAAAAATAGCTTCCTCTATCGCCTCAGCAATGGGGTTTAGCTCCTCATATTAATCATGATCTCAAAATATTTGTTTATGGCTCAAAAGATGATTAAAAAGATGAAAAGTGATAATACAGACGATTCGCAACAGTTTGTTGGTATTGCAGAATCACTGTTACAGGGAGAAATAGTAGCTAAAGACCTAATGCAACCGCTGTGATGAACGACACATAGGTACTGCTGTGAAACAACGATAGTTTGCTGTGACAGTTGCTTGTGCGTCAATGTTTTTCGTGTTCTTCCTCTTCAGCAGCAACAACAGAATAAGGTATTTTCCCGCAACTCGATCTCTGGAGCTCTGTGGTGTTCTAAAATTCTCTGAAAGGCTTCTTACCTCCTATATGACTTATCCCCTCTCCTTTTATAGGCCACAACTCGATTAAATCTCCCCCAAAATCTTGTTTTATCTCCACAACAAGTTTCGGAGTTTTCTTTCTGCCAAACTCTCTTCAAGCGTATTTCACCTCTCCTAATACTTCCAAACTCTTTTTTAGATAACTACGAATGTTGGGGAAGCTTTTCTAGCCTTTAATCTCCCTGAATTATCGAAAAATATTCCAACAGCAACCCATGACCACAACACCTCTGTTTCCTTCTCTCGGTCGATCTAACCCAATTCATTCGATCCAATCACATATACCGACCCTGTTATGCTCTAGGAAGTCCAGCCCAACAAAAATCAGGCATTGAATCTCGTTATTTCACGTCCAACTGATGCTCCCAAACTCACGCAGGTAATAAAATAGTTTCCCGCCAAAATTGTGTTTGAACGATGAAGAAAAAGGGAGTCGCCCCCTATCCAGAGTAGGGGTGCATTTAGCAGCTGCCTTAAGGGGTGTCCTGGGGTGCCCCTTATCCAAACCGGGGGTCCGAATAGCAAGTGTCCTCCGGGTGCTTTCCGACAACTTTTCGAGCCAATTTTTTCCAAAAATGTTTATTGGCCAAAAATACCTACAAATAAATAAAACACCATACTAAGTACAAAAATGATCCCTAACAATATATAGAATCGAGATAAATGGGACACAAAAATGTGTCTATCATTATCTACCTCATATCCGATAGCAAGTGGGTGAGCCCGGTACAAGTAGTACCAAAGAAATCAGGCGTGACGGTGGTGGAGAATGATAAGATGAACTTGACCCAACTCGTGTGCAAACTGGTTGGAGGGTTTGTATTGATTACATAAAATTGAATGCCACCACTAGGAAGGATCATTTTCCATTGCCTTTTATTAATCAAATGCTTGAACGTTTAGCTGGACGCTCTTACTATTGCTTCCTTGATGGTTATTCAGGTTACAATCAGATTGTGATAGCACCGGAGGATCAAGAGAAAACCACTTTCACTTGTCCTTTCGATACTTTTGCTTATAGAAGGATGCCTTTTGGCTTGTGCAATGCTCCAGCTACCTTTCAAAGGTGTATGGTAAGTATTTTTTTAGAATATGTTGAAAACATCATTGAAGTATTCATGGACGACTTTAGTGTCTTTGGTGATTCATTTGACCTTTGCTTGAACAATTTATCATTAATCCTTGAACGATGTGTTGAAACAAACCTTGTGCTGAATTGGGAGAAGTGCCATTTCATGGTAACTCATGGCATAGTTTTAGGCCATATAATATCTTCTAAAGGCTTGGAAGTCGATAAATCTAAGATAGACCTTATTCGTGCTTTAAATCCTACCACTACGGTGAGGGAGATACACTCTTTTCTTGGTCATGCAGGTTTTTATCGTAGATTTATCAAGGATTTTTCCAAGATAGAATCACCACTTTGCAACTTATTGCAAAAAGATGTGGTTTTTAACTTTGATGAAAAGTTTATGGAGGCATTCAATCGTTTGAAAGAACTTTTGATTTCAGCCCCTATCATTAAACCACCGGATTGGAGCAAGCCTTTTGAGCTCATGTGTGATGCAAATGACTACGCGGTTGGTGCGGTGCTTGGGAAACGTGTAGGGAAGATACCTCATGCTATTTATTATGCTTCTAGAACGTTAAATGAGGCCCAACAAAACTACACAACCACTGAAAAAGAGTTGTTAGCTATTGTTTTTTGCTTTGGAAAAGTTTCGGTCTTATCTAATTGGTACAAAAGTTGTTGTCTTTTCTGATCATGCAACACTTAGGTACTTGCTAATGAAGAAAGAAGCGAAACCGAGGCTCATACGATGGATTCTACTCTTGCAAGAGTTCAATATTGAAATCAAGGACAAGAAAGAAATTGAGAATAGCGTTGCGGATCACTTGATCCGTCTTGCTGTGGACAAGAAAGCTATCCCATTGCGTGAAAGTTTCCCGGATGAGAAACTTTTCTCAATTACCTTTGGAGAACCATGGTATGCCGATATTGTCAATTACTTGGTGTCTAAACAAATCCCAAAGAACTTGTCTCGTGCTGCGAGGGACAAACTCAAAAGGTTAAGTAACCAATACATATGGGATGATCCATATTTATGGAAACAAGGTAGTGACCAAGTATTACGAAGGTGCGTTCCCGAATCTGAATTTAATTCTATCTTGTCTTTTTGTCACTCCTATGCTTGTGGAGGACACTTTGGGAGCAAGAGAAACGCTCTCAAGGTACTAGAATGTGGTTTCTATTGGCCAACTTTGTTTAAGGATGCATATGAATTTTTTATTACATGTGATAGGTGCCAAAAAACAGGCAATCTAGGTGCCCGAAATCAAATGCCACAAACTATTATACAATTTGTTGAGGTTTTTGATGTACGGGGAATTGATTTTATGGGCCATTTTGTCAAATCTAATGGGAATTATTTTATCTTGCTTGCCGTTGATTATGTCTCGAAATGGGTGGAAGCTAAGGCCACCCCTACTAATGATTCTAAAGTGGTTTCATATTTTGTGCAAGCTAATATTTTTGCAAGGTTTGGAATTCCAAGAGCCATAATTGGCGATGGGGGTTCACACTTCAAAAACAGGTTCTTGCAAAACTTGTTAAAGAAGTACAATGTGTTGCATAGGATTGCAACACCATACCACCCCCCAATCAAATGGACAAGCCGAGGTTTCCAACCGAGAAGTGAAGTCTATCCTAGAGAAGACGGTGAATCCAACAAGGAAGGATTATAGTTCGAGACTCAATGATGTTTTGCGGGTTTATAGAACCGCATACAAGACACCTATTGGGATGTCTCCATTTAGGCTTGTTTACAGTAAACCTTGTCACTTACCCATTGAAATTGAGCATAAGGCGTTTTGGGCTATTAAGCAATGCAATATGGAGTTGGATGGTGCTGGAAATCAAAGGAAGTTGCAACTCCAAGAGCTAGAAGAGATTCGTAATGATGCATTTGAAAGCTCACGTATTTACAAGGAAAAGACGAAAGCATTTCATGATAGTATGATCACAAATAAACAATTCTGCATTGGACAGAAAGTGCTTTTGTTTAATTCTCGCTTGCAATTATTTCCGGGTAAATTAAGGTCACGTTGGATTGTACCTTTTATTGTGACTAATGTGTTTTCTCATGGTGCAGTAGAAATTCGTAGTTTAGCTACAGGTAATGAGCTTAAAGTAAATGGGCACCGGTTGAAACCATACTATGAGAACTTCTCTTCGGAAGTTGTGGAAGGAGATAATCTTGTGGAAGTACTCCCTCTGGAGGAGTCGTGGAAATCAAGGAGATAGTTGGGCTGACGACTTTAAACCAAGCGATACATGGGAGGCCACCCATGGGATGAGTATTTCTTATCTTATTTGTATTTTATGTTCTTGTTTGTTTTTAGCTTTTTCTTGTCTTGCATTTACTTTTTCTGATTTCTTGTCACATTATCATGTAGGATTTCCTATCTTGACTTACTTTGGATGAATCAATTTACATTGAGGACAATGTAAAGTTTAAGTGTGGGGGAGTGGTTAAGCATTTGCATTGTAAATTTTTCATGAAATTTTCAACTTTTGTGTAAAATAGTGAATAAAAAACTCCAACTTGTGGTTAGTTTAGAGTCACATAGTATACATGTCGTTAAGATGACATCGAGATTCTCATAAAAGTGACTGAACTTAGAGATGACAGAGAACATGATCGGGTTTCTTACTTGTATGAGAGTTAAAGTTGGATTTAACCATGCCAGTGGAAAATGAGGTGCAGACTGAATTCGGTAGTAGAGTTGTGGTCCCCTATAGTGGAGACTACCTATGTTACATCATGAGAGGCACCGACCTTCACTTCTTTGTACGTGTCTAAATATGTGCTTTTAGAGTGTGTGTCACCGTACGTAAACTCCGGGTAGAATGGTGAGCTACCCAACCTCCCACCAATAGAAGCACTATTTTGATCTCTTGAGTGCTATTTTATCAATCATGATGGTGACATCGAATTGCTAACTTACATACCACTTGTAATCTTTTTCGCAGTTAGCACCATCCACTTTATCTCTCTCTACACCAACAGGTCCATAGAAACACCATCATCATCAACAAGGGGAGCATCACAAATTTGAAGGAAAGTTGAAGTCGTTCAAGGTTTACAAGCAACAGTACAGAAATGAGCAGATTTCAGATTCAAGTAAAGCAACAAGACAAGGAGCAGAATTTTTACAAGTTGAAGACTATTGTACAAGAGTGAAGATTATCAAGATGAAAATTCAAGAAGTTTATGATATCGAGACATACAAGTTGTGAAGAATTGAGCGGTAAAGTAATTACACCATGGCCTTTGTACTTGTATTTTTATTTTATTCTTATTTGTTAGTTTGTATTTTATTTTCTCTTGTCTCAAAAAAAAACTTGGGATATGGTCATCATTATGCTAGGTCCCTTGTCAAAAGAAAAAAAAAAAGAAAAGAGAAAATTTTATTAGGTTCATCATTAGTTTAAATATTTTATTTGTTTTCATTTTGTATTTACTTTATTTATCTTGCATTTTAAAAAAAAAGAGAGACAAGAAAAATCCATTGTATCATATTTTGGTTTGTATAGTTCGTTTTTAGTTTTATATTATTTCAATAAAGCCAATGGAAGAAGAAATATCCATAATGAAGTTTCAAGCAGCAAGGAATTGAAGAAAAAGAGTTACATTATCAAGATTCTACAAAGCTCAAGATTTCATCATCAAAAGTTGAAGACCGAAGACGTTTCTATGGATGCTATGAGAGTGGTGCTAACTGCACGCCGAACGGATAACGAGGTAAGTAAGCATATTCCCACCTTCGTTAAGTGGTTGATTTCCTTTCTTAGATATCGTCAGAAAAATGGGTTTTCAAAATGAATAAAAGATGTGGGTTTTCAAAACAATTCGGAAGGTTTTGCCTTCCTACTATTCAACGTGTCGCAGGATTCTCTCTTCATTCCTACTTGGACACATGTGTGACCCATAAAAATCTATTCATTATTGAGAGCAACTTCATAAAACCCTTTTATGTGAGGAAGAGTCGAGACTTTCGATCACTTCGAAGCCGAATTTCTTTCGAGAAGGGATGGTTATTTCTCTCTCAACTTTTAAGGATGAGCTTGTGTTCATATATGTGTCTAACTTCTTATGACTAGTGTGCAGAATCTCTATGTCTTCTTAGCGCATTGGATGATATCATTTCAGAGAACTAGTAAGTTGGAAAAGTAGGTTTTCTGGGTATATCTCTAGTAAACCCTCATGAGATGGAGTTGTATGTATCCTTTAGAATAAGTTTTGTGTGATTTTCTCGAGGACTAGCAAAGTCTAAGTATGGGGGAATTTGATAGGTGTTATAAACACCTTCATTTATATCTATAATTTATGCTTTCTTCGCTATTTTTCTTGTGATCATGTATCTTATGTGTGAGTTTGAGTTTATTAGGTGCAATAGAGTCATTGGGAGCAAAAGAAGGAGAAATCTTCCATTTGGAGCGTAAAGGGCAAAAAGGTTAATTCACAGGCGACTCATACTTGGAGCAGACTAGGTTGCGCAAGGAAGAGGTGGAGAATGAACCGCCAGTTTCCCATAGCTGACAGTCGAACAGAGAACTAGGTTGTCGGTTCTGTGGAACCGACAGGCCGTGTGTGAGCTGATTACCCCTTAACCACTAAAGTGGGGTGCCGATAGCAGTTTTGGTTCCTACAGCTACCCTAAAAATCAGAGAGCAATAATTCTCTTATCATTGCCTTACTTCCTCTCTTTCTTACTCCACCTGAAATTCAGAGAAGACGGTTGCGGCTGAGATAAACCGAGAAGAAGAGATGAAGAAATTCTGCTGCTGCCATGGATCTGATGCTGTGATGGGTTTTCTGCACTTGAAGTAGCAGTGATGAACAAGATGAAAGAAATTCAAGATAGAAAAGATCTGCTGATGAAATACAAGGAATTGATGCTTGAATTGAACATGGGTTTCTGAGTTCAAGTTATTGTTGGTTGGATGTGCTATATTGTAGGTGGTACTGGGAATTACAGTTGCAGACATGAAGCTGAATTAGGGTTTTGTTGAATTTGAACTCTCAATCGAGAACTCAGCTGAAGAAATTAGAGTTAGGTTCAAGTGTTATGAAGATGATGATTGTTCTGAAAGGAAGGAAGAATTGATTTCTGCAGTTGTACAAGGAAGATGGGTTGTTGCAGAATGTGTTGCTGGAACTGATAACAAGGGTTTGTGTCGGAATGGTTGGAAACCAAAGGAGTTGAATGAAATTGAGCTGCAAGGAATGAGATGAGAAAATGAAGCCTGTAGGGGTTTGTGTGATGTTAGGGTTCAGATCGAGAGAAGAACGGATGAACTGACATTGAGAAGATTTTGGTGGAATTATTGGTTGAACTTGATCTGTGTTTGTCTCTTGATTCACAGGTTAAACTGTACCTGCTCAACACATCGACAACCTCCATGAGTGATTCCAAAACCATTTCAGCTCAACAAAACCTTAACCTGTGAATCAAGAGACAAACCTTAATCTGTGTTTGTTGAGCAGGTACAGTTTATGATGTATTGACGTTCCGACCTTTCAATAGTATTCACCACTTCTGCAAAATAAATCGGTATACTCTTTAGTTTAACCAAAGAAATATCTCAATCAGAACCAACTAGAATCTGCAAAGATCAACACCTGCAATACTAAAAGCCCTTGGAATCTATAAAAAAAAATTGAAAGAAACAAATAAGTATACATAACAACTGTGATTGGACGGTTCTTCGCTTTGGCCGCAACTTCTTCATCATCTCTTCTCTTAAGAAAAAAAAATGGGAAGCTAGAATGATGCAGTGAGCTAGATGCAATGCAGAGCTGATGGTGTTGGTTGAGCAGTGACAGTAATGAAGGAGTTGCAGGTGCAACTGCAATGGCAGTAAGGAGGAGCAACTGAAACTGGTGCAACTGCAGTTGAGAAAGTGGAGAGTCTGCAATGGAATGGAACCGGCAGTGGCGGCTGATGCGCTGAGCAGGGTTGTGTTGCAGGAGCAAAGTTGAGATGGAAGCAAGCAGAGGAAATAATGGTATGAAACTGCGGGCGATGGCGAACTCACAAGTGAGTTTGAACTGCCATGTAAATCTGAGTTACAGTGAGTTGTGCAAGTGTTGCAGCTGGAGTTGAATGAGCAGATGGGATTTTAAGCTTCAGAAGACATGAGTCTGAGGTTCAGGCAGGAACAAGGTGGTGCTGAGACATGGGATCTGCCAGAGATTACAGGGTAGAGTTGTGTGAACTGCAGGAGAAGTACATGGTGGTGCTGACAATGGAGACAAGAAGCAGCTGCAGTTGCAGATGAACAAGAAAGATTGAGAAACTGGAATTGATTGCAGCTGATGACTTGTGTGGTTTTGAAATGTATGAATTGCAGCAATTGAGCTGAACTGAATTGGCTAGAGTTTGGTAATTTGTGAGGCTACATCAGAGAAGACTATGTAGCATGATATGAACTAGTAGTACTGCTTCAAGGAAGTGTTACTGCTCAATGGTGCTGAGTGAAGTTGCAGCAGTAAATTGAAAAAAGTAGATGAATGTTTAGGAAATGACTTGCAGTGAAAATTTGGGGTTCTTGAGAATTGCAAGTGATTAGGATAATGTTGCTGGATGGGATGGAGTTACTTGTCAGTTTTACAAGACTGACAAGCATAGCAAGTTATGGGCTTAATGGGCTTTGATTAAGGCCTGAATGGTGGTCATTAGTATGGGCCAGATAGGCTCAGTCTTTGACGAGCTAGCGAAGAATTGCGTGTGATATAGCCTGACTTTGGAAGTTATGACCGAGTTTTGGGGAAACAATAGGGATACAAAAAGAACAAGTCTTCTACAACTTAAGGAGGACGTATAGTTTTGGAGGAGAGAGGCGATTCTACTAGGGTTTGATTTTCGTTTTATTTTTCATCTCATTATTTTATGAAAATGATTATGATGAACTCTATTATTATGAGTAACTAAACACAGTTATTGGTTATGGGATAAAAGTTGATTTCTTAAGCATGATATTTAAATCAATGGATTAGTTTTGTCTCAACTTTATTGTTGCATGATTTGAGTGCTAGTTTGATTGAGTCCGGAATCAATTAGATTGGTCTTCATATCTACTGCTAGATTAGGTTTTATTATACGAAAAAGTGATAAATTCCTGATTACAAGTAGCATAAATGTGAGTAGTACTTGTTGTGATATATCCTACTAGTCACATATGAATCATAACCTTCGTTAAATCGAATTAGTGCTTTTACACGTTCGATTGCTTTGATTAGTCTTATTCTATAAAACTTATTGCTCTTAGGGATTTAAACTTAATTGTGCTTTTACACTTTAGGTTGCTTTCTATGTAGAATTCACATATGCATCTTTTAATGTGGTTGTGATGAAATCAGAGAATTAGCCGGATATTCTTGCGGTCAAGGTATCCTAGGACTTTTAATAAATGAGAGATTAAAATATCAATTTTAGTCATTGATGAAAATACATGTTTGTGAATGATACTATCCCATGATCAATATCTCCTCCTTATTGATTATTCCATTTATTTCATTTACTTTCAACTCATTTTTATTGCTTTGATAAAATCAAAACCCCCCCTTGGTTACTAAGAAACTGAAATTGTTTAACAACAAAAGCCTCTCTGTGGGAACGAACTCTTTCTTATCACATACTATATTTACATCTAGTTGAAGTGAGAAAGTGAAATTATTTTTGACGCATACGACTGTGATCACCTCTACGGTGACACTGGCTTTGGTGACACTTTCGTATTTCACCCCAACAGTCATAAAATTGATACCATGACAGTTTTGAAATGTCATCAATGTCAATTTTTCTACTAGTATTAGGCCAGAATTGTACAGACTGATCTCTCGAATTTAAAGTATTCTCGTTCAGTGCATTTGTTTAGGGTTTAGATTCGTTTCTCTTCCACACACACACACCTAAATTTACCAAAACCAGCAGAAACAGTTTTCACCCATAAACAACTGGCGACCACAGTGGGAGATTGATCTCTCGGTTGCAAAATCAGATCCTCAGTATTCATTCCAGTTTTTACAATTTCAAAAGGGTGGATCTTAGATCCAATTCAATCATTAAATTCAATTCAGGTTCAACAACCAATTTCAATTCCGGTGTTCCATTCGTTTAGAAGCTTCACAAAATTTTTTTTTCAAACAATGCTCCCGGAAATGCCTTGGATAACTAAGCACCAGTAAATCTCCCAGATGAAAGGACCAGAAAGCCGCTTGGAGACACAAGAAGACGCGACTACTACTTAGAAGAACGCAACGGATTCTCTCGAGATTCCGAATGGAGCAACCGCCTTTTTTTCAACACCAAAAGTTTTGTATGGAGCAAGCCAGAAATTCCTCAAAGGATCCACACCCGAGAAGATGAAGTGAAGGTTCGCGTAGCCGTTGTTCCAGTATGGAGATAGTCGACAACAAATCTTAACACCAATGGAGTCTGCAGAGATCACACAAGAAAAGGTCTATCTCTATTCCAACACTGCTACCAATTTATGGTCAGGAGCATCCGGTATCACTTTACCAGCAAAACGTGTAAATCCAGAACATGGCGTAATTCCGAAGATTTGTACGTCTACAATAACAAAGGAGGCTTGACGCATCTTCAAATTATCATAAAGGGGTTCGCCTATTATGTCAACCCAGACAAGAGAAATCTCAGGACATCTTCAGATCTACTGGAGCCGACACCTTAAAGGAGCAGCCTCAAGAAGATAACGATGCTCGCATCATCGTGTTGAGAAAGAATCCGCAGCTTGGGCGAATCACTCTGTCAGACTTAAGAGGAATGCTTCAGCAAACAGCGAACATCCAAATGTGACTGAACAATAAGTGGTGTAATTACGCATCAATAGGATGGTACCTGTCTATCGTGCTTTGTCGAAGAACCTGCTTTCAGACATCCTCTGAACTCCGTGAAGCTGCTAAACGCTCAGCTGCGACAACACCTGCCATGCTAGAAAGAACAAGCTTGCCAGTAATGAAGAGCCTCATGATGTTCGTGAAAGCATACACCTCACCAACATGCAATACAACCTCCAGCCTTCTGTAAGCAGTTTCGTTGAAGCAACAAGAGGAAAACCACCGAGATACAACATCCTGTGCGTCCAAAATCGCCAACTCTAACTCCAGTATCCCATGAACGACTGACACAATGATAAAACAACATCCAAGATATTCCATATCTGGTTCGATAGCAACAACATCGATGAGAGACGTTTTCAGAATTTCGTCTCCCGTAGAAGAAGTAGTTGTGTTACCAAAGGAGATTGCACCTGGGACTTAAGAGGTACATACAGACTCTCCATGTCAAGAGCTTCATCATATTTAAAGAACCTATTAGTTAAGTCATTCGCATAAAGGAACCTCCTTACTCCTCAAAGACACGATCCAAAGATGATAATGGCAAAGGAGTGCGACTGGGGACTGCTTAGCACTACCCATCTCAAAAATGCTGAATTTAGAGAGATGCAAGCACGCTATCATTATGATTCCTAGATGTCCAAAGATGAGGATATACTCAAGAGAGCAGATGTATTGTCAAAGACCAACGATATTCCTGGACGTCTATGAAACGCAACGCAGACGTAAATACGGCCTCATGAACCTAGCGTGACAACATCTATCAAGTCGAAGGCTCAGTGGATACTCGTGGGCAGGGGACTGTCTCTCTCTTTTCCTTTCCATGAGGAAACATCAAGGAAGCCACCGGATCCATCATTAGCTTCTCCCTCTAATAACGAGACAAGATCTACCACTATATGAAGACTGCCAAGTTCGTGCCCGTAGATATCACACCTCTCCCTGCCAGTCTTTTCTGATCACAGCCGCTGCCAAGAACCGTTGTTGCTCGTTTGTTGATACCATCCCGAGCTTCACCATAGCAACAACCTCTACGGACAGAGGTAATCCGAACTTCTGCATATTTTATTTTCCCATGGAGAAGTAATAGAGCCACGGAGGAAAGATGGCGATATATTTATTATGGTAAACCCACCGACCATACAAGATAGAACCATAAAAATCACGCTTGGGGACTGAGGCTCAGCATGAAGTTCCTCACCGTCAGTCAAGGATTTCTTCAACACAAGAGAGACGGTCAATCAGGAAGCATGTAATTCGCAAGGGGAAATAAAACTGAAGAAGAAGCCGCTTCAACACTCTCTCCAGAAGAAGACGCTTCAACGTTCCCTCCAGTAGAAGCCGCTTCAACGCTCTCTCCAACAGAAGCTGCTTCAACGCTCTCTCCTGAAGAAGCCACTTCAAAGCTCTCTCCTGAAGAAGCCGCTTCAACGCTCTCCAGAAGAAGCCGCTTCGACGCTCTCAAGAAGAAGGCGCTTCAACACTCTCTCAAGAAGAAGCCGCTTCAACGCTCTCCAGAAGAAAGCGTTTCAGCTCTCCCTCCAAAAAAAGGCGCTTCAACTCTCTCCAGAAGAAGGCGTTTCATCTCTCTCTCGAGAGAGAAGAAGAAGGTGCTTCAATGCTCTCCAGAAGAAGCCACTTCAAAGCTCTCTCAAGGATCCGTTTCAACGTTCGCTCCAGAAGCCGCTTCAACGTTCGTCCTAGGAGACGCTTCAACACCTCAGCGAGCCACACAGATCAACCGCATGAGGTCTGCCACATCACCTACTTAGAACTCAGTGACGCCTACCCAAGGCATGCACGAAGCTGTGCATCAACAACTAGATGACAAAGTCAGATTCGGTGCTTCTAGATTTCCAAATTTCCTCTGGGAGGGGTACAGGGGCTGCCAAAAGTTTGGATACAATACAGATCTATCAAGAGCGACTCCCGCCCATTGATCAACAAATGACGAATCCAAAAGATTTCCGCCTTCATCAATTCGTCAACCACCTTACCGGCAAGTGGAAGTACATCTTTCAAGAGAAAATAAGCTCGGGATAATTACACCTGGGGAATGCCAGCACAGTATGCCTTCACGTCCCTCAACCGGTTTATTTCTAATATCAGCATCATCACTGTTGAAGCTATACGAGCCGCAGAAGTTTCTAAGATGGAGATGTACATGTACATCAAAGACTCCAAAAGTACAAGTCAGAGATATTTTCACATATTCATCCACGCCATCGAATCTGAAGTGTAACTGGGGACTGCTCATCGCATCCCATTCCATATAACCATCCAAGATTCAAAAGACGGTTCAAAAGATGTCGCTTGGAACGAAGTCCTTGAAGATATCCCAAAAAGCAGCATGTTTCAGTATTGAGACGGTGATGCAGTACTCAATGACAAAAGCAACATGAATAAGGGCCAAGGGCGCCTTCACTAGAATCCTCTCCAGAAGCTGCTTCGACATCCTCTCCGGAAGCTGCTTCAACATCCTCTCCGGAAGCCTCTTCAACATCCTCTCCGGAAGTTGCTTCAACATCCCCTCGAGCCGCTTCAACACGCTTTCCGGAAGCTACATCAACGTTCTCTTTGGGAGCTACTTCAACATCTTTTTCAGAAATTGCTTCAGCATCCTTTTAAGGATATTCCTCATGATAAGGCTCGTCCACATCAGAGTCGAGGATTACGACATCGTCATGAATGGTTTGAGATCCCAATGAACCATATGCCTAATCTACCTGGGGCCAACCGACATCATGTTAGGGGAACGCTCACCTGGACGCCTCTTGAACGTGACATGTTCCAAGGACAGAACGACCCATCTCTCCTGGTAACATCTAACTTTGTCTCATCAGTTTTATCTTTATTTATCACCATCTAGTGCTTACCCCGCAATAGTGTAACTATTACATGCTAAGCAGGGGACTTAATGTTGATGGTGGATTTTAGTTCAGGACTATAATTGTGAAACCTGTATTTAATGTGCTGTCACCCTGCAAAGGGTAAAGCCGTTTAAGAAGTGATGAGTGCAAAAAACATCTCGCTTTGATTGAAGCAATTCAATATGAATATATACATGAAATTCACTCAGAATGGTGCGTGCAACGGCAATCTCAAATATTCTGTGAAATTCTATGTTTTATTAGCATTACCAATTAATGCATGATTCTCCTAGTATTTTCCGTGCTGTGTTCTCAACCGAACTCTCATCATTGACATGACATGACGATTAAGTGTTCACTCTCAGCATAGTAGCATGAATCTCCCGAAGTGCCAGTATTGGGATCTGCATGAAATACCCACAAAAGCTACATCACTCTATGACAAAGAGAAACTCGTATCGACTTCCTTTTAATTAAAGACAGCTCGATCGAACATGTTTAATTTCCTTAAGAGAAATCTAAACTGCCCATATCAGTCTCAGAAACGATCACGGCCACATAATTTGGCCGTACAATTTAACAAGCCTAGCCAAAACCTGGAAGGAATGGGAAAACATCATGATGACCGTCGGCGGGCCCACTAATGCCCTAACCGATCGTACCTCACTTATACGCCTCCCAGCGTTGTCAAACGCCAACCCTAAGTAGGGTGGTTGCGCTGCTTTGGAAGGAGCTCAAATGAGCATGGACTGTCCAAAATAGTCTTAAAAAGTATCGCAACCGTCCAACTTTACCAGCTTGGTTGGACGGTATAGATTGCTCCAAGAGTGATTAGGGAAATGCTAGCACGCGCACTGGCGGCCTCACTTTCCCATCACTCGAACGGCTTGCCCACGACAAGGCCATAGGGTGATGAATCCATTTCCAGAAACATGGAAGGATTGATGCTTCTAAGCCCTAATATGGGTCGCGGAAGTACACTAGCGTCTTAAATCGATCACGACCATCCAACTTAGCAAGCCTATTTGGATGGCTTAGATCGCATTTTGGACCATCAGGAAGCTTCAAGGGTTGTTTTCGTTAGTTGGTTAACTTCTATTATGTTTATTATATTACATATTGTATCTGTAAACCAAATGACTATTATATATGTATCATTTGAGAGGACTTCTTGTATATATATGTTTCAGAGCGGGTTAGTTATTGGGTTAAGTTTTGTAGCAGATTCCTTAATTGAATGTTTAAGTAAATGATTTAGATTCATAGTGCCTCTTTATTTAGTTAATCACTTGGATTAGTCAGCTGCTAGCTTTAGGGGAGCTACATTAGCCAGCCTATTTGGATGACTTAGATCGCATTTTGGACCATCAGGAAGGTGCACATAAGTTCACCGCCCACCCAATATTATCCCCGTGTGATCGATTTCCCTAAGGGAAGCCAACGGCATGCCAAACCGCTTGGTCAAACTCGCGTGGACGTGGCTATCTCAAAACCCTAATTAGGGTTTACGGTAACATGCTTCTGTCGTAAATTGATCACGACCATCCATCTTCGCCAGCCTAAACGGATGGTGTAGATATAGATTCAAGTGGTCCCAAAGGTGTTAACATGTCCACCATTGGCCCACCTTTACATGTGACCAGTCGGCCTGTGCAAACCAGGGCCAGATGCTTCGAAACACACGCCTAAAAGGTGATAGGTCACACGGCCTTCAAACCCTAATTTGTGCTTTGCGGCAATGTATTTCTATCGTAAATTGATCGTGACCACTCATCTTCGCCGGTCGAATTGAGTGGCATAGATCTAATTTTTGATGAACCAAGAGGTAAAGACATGCACGCCGACAGCCTTCCTCCATGCATGCCCGATCGGCCCGTGTGGATTAACACTCAGTGCTTGGACTCGGTTGGCCAAAGTAGGGACGACATACGGTCCCTAGACCCTAAATTTCATCAAAGGCAATGCACAATATCCATAAATCATCTCGTCCATACAACTTTGCATGCATAGTTGGACGATGTAGATTTATTTCCAGCAAACCTGCAAAGCAGCATGACGACCACCAGCCGCCTCTCTTCCACGGGAAGTGATCGACCAAGTGATGGCTTGTTTACACGGCCCTCAAACGATCATCCAAAGGAAGTCTGGCATGCTGCCATTTTAAGACGCTCAATCCGCGACTTATTCAATCAAGTTTTAAAACAACGATGCTTCATGCATATCAATTGTTTTGAGATGCTTGCTTAAAAGCGATATTTTATGAATATTTATTCCATAAATAAACCTAATAACACCATATGCTATTTTTTGCGGCAGGTCCCACGACTTGACCCACTCACTCGAGACATCAAACATGTCACAAACTGGGGGATACTTACTGAGGTATTGGTCTAGCGATTTACAACGTGCGACGCGCAACGCGCTCATTACGAGAACGTGTCAGGAAATGATGGACGTTTAATAGTGATGAGGGAAGTGGGCAAAGGCATGATCGTGTGACAATCACCATCCCTACACGACCCCACTACTCCATCACTTAACTTCCTCCACTTCCTACGAGATGAAGATTGCGCTCAAATGACTTGTATAAATAGGTTCTTCGACCTATGTCCAACAACATAGAAAACCAAGTTGTTGTTATCAACGTATCCAGAAAACACCCAGAACTGATAGCTTACATTGCGCAAGACAGTTCAACATTCTTATACAAGTCATAAACAACCAACATATTCACAATCTCAACACCTTCTTCGCTTCCTTCACTAAGATCAACCCCATCTCCTTCACTTTGTGACCGAAGCAAGTCTGGAACGGCCATTTCTTGGTTTAGGCCAGAATTGTACAGATTGATCTCTCGAATATAAACTACTCCCGTGCAGTGCATTTGTTTAGAGTTTAGATTCGTTTCTCATCCACACACACACACCCAAATTTACCAAAACCAGCAGAAACAGTTTTCACCCATAAACAGGTTCACAAACCATTTCACTAATGGTCAAAAGTTTAACAGATACTTAAAAACTTATTTTCAAATATGTTTAGCATTTCTATGACTCTCATAAACACCTCTAACACATCATTGATCACTAAGACACTTGTTTATGTTTATCATGATTAAATTCTTAAGTGTTCAATTAACATCAAATTGCTTATATTTCATAAGGCATATTTTCCAAAACGGTCATTATTACACAGTTCTATAACCGGACCACTGTGTATATTCTTCTATGAGATTTCAAGACTATTTCTCATATGCTTACTTGAAACCCTAATTAGAGTTTCATCTAAATTATAAAAGTGTTTCCTTTAATCTCAAGTTATCTTAGCTTGAATTCTAAGAAACCCCCAGTCTTGAAAAACTATAAATACAGATGTTCTTTCAACTGGGAAAATCAATCCCTAATACTTTGTGTCCTAGTTTATAGCTAGAGTCGTTCTCTATTGACCTAGTTCTTATTTTATTAGGTCTATGACTGAAATACTTCGCTTTGGGGATTTGTTAATCCAGGTCCGACTATCTTTTATCTTGATAGTTCGTGTATCCTGATCTTTTTGTTCTGTTATTGAGGTTTTCATAATCTCTTTCAGGAAAGAATGATAGTAATCACAAAGTTCTCTTGTCCCAGATTTTATGATTCCTCAAGATATATATTTGAAAACTATTTTTAGTTGATAAGTTAAAGGTTGTTCTTGAGAGATGGTAAAGAATCCATGCTTCTCATTTAAGTGGGTGTAAGTGTTGCTGATTTGTGAGGTTTGCTAGATTTATCTGTTGCAAACAGATTTCCAAGCCTTGATCTTTGATCTAAAGAGAAATTAAAAATGCTTATCGTTTAGAGGCAGATTGGTATCAGAAGTCTTCACTTAGGTTGAAGAAACTCTTAGGCGATAAAGGACGTCGGCTAAGGGAATCAATTACGTAGATCCTTGCGGGGTTTAAGAGACACATGGAGTATGATTGTAACTGAATCTCTTGGAGGGTAGATTCGTTCTCAACTATATTTCAGTCCGAAGTCTTATAGTAGGATAGTGACTGTAGCGGCTTAATACAGTTTTGTGTTCAAATCTGGACGAGATCCCGAGATTTTTCTGTTATTGAGGTTTCCTCGTTAACAAAATTTCAGGTGTCTTGTGTTTTTCTGTTTTCGAATATACTGTTTATATTTATAATAGGATTTACACAAGTAGTATGAATTTCTTTTTAGTAGATACGTCCATATAATTGTGATCGATTATGAGACTTGTTTCTTATAGAATTCGTATCTTGAAAGATAGATAACAAGTCTATTTCTTGGAAGAATTCTGATTGGATTATTTGGATACTGTTATAGCACTGTGTCATGTTCACAGGGTATTCATTCCACATACCTTGTAATTCTGAGTAACTAGTGAGTGGGTGTAACTAAGTTGAGTTGGGTGTATTAATCCTAGGGGTTCCTTCTCGAGTCTAGCACTGAGTTATGATTCTATTCTAGCCGTTGATGTAACTGTTAAGGATTGGTCTATTAAAGGCCAATCATTCTTCTCTCCTGAATTATGTAATGAAAACCAAATTTGACTTCAATTGAAGTTTAGGATCTGTTCATCATAGAGAAGGTAGCTTGCTACCATTGTTATCCAAAATTCATCTTGTAGTTGTACTAGATACTCTACAATTGGTATCAGACTCCATCCTGGAACCTGTAGCCATGGCCACCAAAGAAAAGCTTCAAGAGATCTCATCAACCATTTCTCAACACACCGATTCAATTACTGAGATTAAATCTGAAATCCAGTCTTTGAGTACTAAGATGAACATTATCATTGGGTTACTTGAGGCTGCACCGAACTCGAATTTACCTCCAGATCCTTCTGCATCTGAGACTCCTCAAACGAATCTGGAAAATTCAATTGCAGGCTTTCAGAAGCTGGTTCACAATCTTTCTCATACTGAATATCGTAAGTTCTCTCGTACTCCTAAAGTAGATTTTCCTCGATTCAATGGTACAAATCCCCGTGGTTGGGCTCTCAAATGTGTAAGATACTTCCAATTCCATAATATTCCTGATAATGAACGTGTTGATATTGCTGCTATTCACTTCGATTCTTCCGTAGATCCGTGGTTTCTAAATTACCAACAGGGTAAAGATTTCATTCCATGGGATACTTTTTGTTGAGGATTTATGTATTCGATTTGAGTATATTTCTCAGGACAATTATGTAGGTAGCTTCAATAAACTTTACCAGACCACCAGTGTTGAGGATTATTATGATCTTTGGGAACATTATAAAAGTTTCATGGTTGCTAACAATCCTTCTTTGCCTGAGAGTTTTTATACCTTGAGTTTCATTAGTGGGTTAAAAGAGGAGATCCGTACTATGGTGCAAATGTTTAAACCTGATAATACTGCAGCAGCTTTTTACTTGGCTAGATTGCAGCAAGATTCTATGCATCACCAACATAAATCTACTAAATCCTTCTCTAAACCATTTTCTCCCTCACCACTTTCTGTTTCCCACCCACCATCTACTATCAAACTTTTTTTTCACTCCATCCTCCACATTTACTAAGCACACTGCATCATCATCATCACCCATTGTGACTCATCCTGCTACACCCACTAAAACATCCCCAAACAACTCTATCCCTCCTGTTAAACGACTCACCCATGCACAAATGCAGGTTAGGAAAGACAAAGGGCTTTGTTATAATTGTGATGAGTTTTACAGACAAGGGCATAGATGTAAAACTCAACAACTGTTTATGTTGATTGCTGATGAGGACCTTGAAGGACATGAATCATTATCAACTGAAGATGTCTCTGAAGACTCTCCTTCAACTCCTGATTCTCCCATCGAGATTTCTTTACATGCCTTGACAGGGAATGTTGCCCCTGATACAATTAGAATTGCTGGTCATCTTAATAAGCACTCTGTCATTATCCTTATTGATACAGGCAACACCCACAGTTTCATTGATGCTAATTTAACTTCAAAGTTGGGTCTACATGTTTCTCCAACTGGACAAATGCTTGTCACAGTTGCTAATGGAGATAGCACTCTTAGTCAAGGTATCTGCCACAACTTACATTGGGATATGCAAGGCCATCAATTCTCTGCACATTTACGAGTTCTTCCTCTTGGCGGTTGTGACATTGTTTTAGGAGATGATTGGTTGCGCCAACTTGGTGATGTTACATTCAACTTCAGTCAATTGAGCATTTCATTTCTACATCAAGGCAGCCATATCACACTTCAGGGTATCACTTTTAAACCTTATCTAAGCATGATTAGTGGTTCTTCAATGAAGAAGTTTATTAAGAGTAATACTCCAGCCCTAATTGGCCAGTTTTTCTCTATTTCTACAACTCCTATACTCCCACCTCCACCTGCAGTTTCTACACTATTAGGGACATTTGTAAATGTTTTTACAGAGCCTACTGGCCTTCCACCCTCTAGATCACTTGACCACAAGATTCCACTCAAACATGGGTCTAACCCCACTTCTCAAAGACCATATAAATGCCCCTTTATACATAAGTCTGTCATGGAGTCATTGGTCTCTGAAATGCTATCTAGTGGAGTGATCCAACCCAGCCATATCCCATTTGCTGCTCCTATTCTCTTAGTCAAGAAGAAGGATTGTACTTGGCGTTTTTGTGTCAATTATCGAAATCTTAATGATATTACGGTCAAGGATAAATTTCTTATTCCTCTTATTGAAGAATTGTTGGATGAGTTGAATGGTTCTGTGGCATTTTCCAAGAGTGATCTTCGTTCTGGGTATTACCAAATCCGGGTTTATGCACCTGACATTCACAAGAATGCTTTCCGCACTCATCAAGGCCATTACGAGTTCAGAGTTATGCCATTTGGGCTTACTAACGCCCCTGCAACCTTTCAAGCACTCATGAATGAGGTGTTTCAGCCATATCTCCGTAAGTTTTTCCTTGTATTTTTCGACGACATCTTAGTATACAGTCCATCCATTACAGCACACATATAACACCTTCAACTTACTTTATCCTTGTTAAGGAAGCATTCTTTATTCGCAAAGATGTCGAAATGTGCCTTTGCTCAGCCACAACTAAAATACCTTGGTCATATCATTACTGCCAATGGTGTTGCTGTTGACCCTGATAAGATTGCTGCAATGGTTAATTGGCCACAACCTCATACACTGAAACAACTCAGAGGATTCTTGGGGCTTACCGGTTACTGCAGAAAATTTATTAAGGATTATGGCAATATCTGCAAGCCACTGACTGATATGCTCAAAAGGACTCTTTTTCTTAGAATGATGCTGCCACTCTTGCCTTCTCCACCATCAAGCAGGCCATGACATCTTCACCAGTTTTGGCCTTACCTGATTTTTCTCAGCCTTTACTCTAGAAACTGATGCATGTTCAAGGAGAGTTGGTATTGTACTTATATAGAATAGCAAACCCATTGCATTCCTCATCAAGCCATTGGGTCCTAAGGCACTGGCATTATCTACCTATGAGAAAGAATTTTTGGCCATTGTTATGGTTGTTCAAAAGTGGAAACACTATTTAAGTAACCAACAGTTTATCATGCATACAGACCATCAAAGTTTGAAGTATTTACTAGATCAGAAATTGTCTACTGCTTTACAACAAAAATGGCTGGTCAAATTGATGGGTTTTGACTATGTTATCAAGTACAAAAAAGGGTTAAATAATAAAGTTGATGATGCATTATCAAGACTACCAACTGGCTCTTCCTCAACATTGTCCTTATCTCAACCACAATGGATTCAAGACATTCATGCCAGCTATGAGTCAGACCCAACATCACAAAAACTTATTACTCAACTCACCGTCACTCCTAACCAGAGCAATTACTCTTATGCACAAGGCCTCTTAAAGTTCAATGGGAGACTATATATTGGCTCAGGTACTGAACTCAGATCTTCTATATTACATTCCTTACATGCCTCTGTTGTAGGAGGCCACTCCGGAATCAATGGTACTTACCACAGGGCTATAACATCCTTCTTTTGGCCAAATATGAAGACTGGTATCATTCAGCTTGTCACCACTTGTGATGTGAGCCAATGCAATAAGGGAGAAAACTCACTTCCAAGTGGTCTACTTCACCCCCTCCCTATACCTGACACGGCATGGCAACACATTTCTCTTGATTTTACAGAAGGGCTCTCAATGTCTTTTAGGAAGAATGTTATCTTAGTGGTTGTGGATAGACTGACTAAGTATAGTCACTTTATTCCTCTTGGCCATACCCTCGCTGCTGTTACGGTTTCTAAAGAGTTCCTTGCACATGTATTTAAGCTCCATGGCCTTCCTAGCTCCATTGTAAGTGACAGACAAAATCTTCATCAGCAATTTTTGGCATGCACTATTCAAGACTTTAGGTACCACCTTGAAACTCAGTTCTGCTTACCATCTACAAATGATGGTCAGACTGTAAGAACCAATGCTTGTGTTGAACAATACTTAAGGTGCATGAAAAGCTCTCACCCTAAACAATGGGTGGCCCTTTTGAAGTTTTACAAAGAATTGGGGAGGTTGCTTATAAGCTGCAACTTCCTGTAGGGTCTAGGATATACCCAGTCTTTCACGTTTCACAGTTGAAGAAGAAAATAAGCTTGCAGTCAACTACTTCACCTCAGTTACCTTTGGTGGACCATGCAGGCCAGTTTGTGATTGAACCTGTAGTTGTTCTAGATACTAAAATTAATGTCAGGGGATCTTCTCAGATTCCCCAAGTTTTAGTACAGTGGTGCAATGCAGACCCAGCTGATTCAACATGGGAGGATGCTGCTCACATCAAAGGTCAATTTCCAGATTTTATCCTTGAGGACAAGGATTTCTAAATGGGAGGGGCAGTGTCATGTTCACAGGGTACTCATTCCACATACCTTGTAGTTCTGAGTAACTAGTGAGTGGGTGTAACTAAGTTGAGTTGGGTGTATTAATCCTAAGGGTTCCTTCTCGAGTCTAGCACTGAGTTATGATTCTATTCTAGCCGTTGATGTAACTGTTAAGGATTGGTATATTAAAGGCCAATCATTCTTCTCTCCTGAATTGTGTAATGAAAACCAAATTTGACTTTAATTGAAGTTTAGGCTCTGTTCATCAGAGAGAAGGTTGCTTGCTACCATTGTTATCCAAAATTCTTCTTGTAGTTGTACTAGATACTCTACACACTGCTCGGTTGAACTCGTATGCGTTGATATCTCAAGCATGTTTGTCAATGTTAGTGATCAAATCTATAAGTCTTGATTTCTAGTCTACTATTGCTAAGTCTCGGACTAGGATAACAAGTGTGGTTGAGCTCAGAACTACATGGCGATCATCATACAAGATGAAGAACTACTCAAGGAACTGGTGGAACTTCATCGACTAAAAGGTATGTGGAGACTTGAACTTATCTATCACTCAAAAGTATATCTACTCTATCTCCTATCTTGAGACAAAATTCGTTTTGCTATATAGACTTTGATTATACACATTTGCTATTTCGAGCCGAGTTTATCTCACTTATCAATTTCTCTAAATATGTGTTGGTAATATTTCGCTTTGGCCAAGTTCATCTTTACCTAATGACAAAAGTCATGTTAAGTTTCAATCACTTGAAAATGGCTTTGACGAAAAATGGTTTGTGAATAACAACTATATAACGTCCTCTAAGAATGTTTCAATGATTGAAATGAGAGTTTAGATTATATAACCATTGTTGGATATAAGCATTGTGTGGTAACACATATATGTATAAGTCCTTATTCCTTGAACCAAAATATGCGTACTTTGTTGATAGGGAAACCGGCACAATAGTCCGCAAACTGTCGGAGGTTCTCTTGTAATACCCCGATATTCGGCAGTGGTTGGCCGAATGGAATATAAGTAATGATTTGTCCTTCCCTAACACCGAGGCCTTTTCAGCACAATTGGCTCCAGAGTTGGCAGAAAACTCTGCAGTTAAGCGTGCTCGGGCGGGAGCAATCCAGGGATGGGTGACCATCCGGGAAGTTACTGCTGGATTACCGCAGCGATGCCCGTTCAAAACCCCACACTGCCGGATAACCGCAGTGGCTAAGTGGGGACAGTATCGGTGGAGGGACGGGTCATTACATCTCTTCCCGGGAAAATCTGCTGGAGTTTGTAAACTTTTACAAACATATTCCGGGTACTTAAGTCCGCGAACTCAGTCCGCGTACTTAGGTTGGTTATTTCTAAAAACGATTATTCGTGAACTTATACTTATATAAACTAAAGAATGCAAGTTTGCAAACCGTGGATATAAAGTTCATGAATCGATTCAAGTGAATCAAATCATTTTTTCTTCGATTGTGTCTTATATACTTCTATAAAATCTAAGCAATTGAACAACTCTCTAACTAGTTCATTTGAGTCATTTGAACTAGTTATGGTGAAGAAGAATATGGTTGATATAAAATTGCTCATATGGCTAACCATTTGGTTAACTTTTGTTGAACCAACAAATGTACATGTTTTTGTACGGTTACAAAAACCTAAAATCGTTAATTTCATTTGTGTGTAAAAAGCTAAGTTTTCGATATAACGGTTGAAAGATATTAGCTTGAATCTAATCAGGTTTTCATCTAACGGTGAATATTAAATGCTTTGTTACTAAGCTAACATTGATTGCAAACCCTGATTTGAAAGACTATATAAGAGAGAACTCTAGCAACTGGGAAACCTAATCCCCACACCTCCTGTGTGATACTAGTTGTATAAGCTAGAGTCGATTCTCCTTTAGCCTTAGGTTTCTTCGAGACCCTGTAGGTTAACGACTTGAAGACTTCATTGGGATTGTGAAGCCGGACCGATACTACTTTCTTATAGTTGTGTGATCTGATCTTGCTAATTCTATCGTGTTGAGTACAATCGTAATGATTGGCTTGATATTAATATCTCCGATAGGCAATATATAAAAGTCATCACAAACATCTTCGTCTCATCGTTTGTGATTCCACAATATCTTTTTTGCCGCGTCGATTAAGACTATTTTGAGGTGATTGATAATTCTAGGTTGTTCTTCGGGAATATAAGTCCGGGTTATCAATTGGTTCTTGTTCACCTTGATTTATCAAAAGACAAAATAGAACTCGTAGGTATTTCTTTGGGAGACAGATTTATCTATTACCATAAACTTTTCTGTGTGATAGAGATTTTTTTTATTAAAGTCTTCGACTTTGGGTCGTAGCAACTCTTAGTTGTGGGTGAGATCAGCTAAGGAAATCAAGTGTGTAGTATCCTGCTGGGATTAGAGCCTAAGGAGCACAGTTGTACCTTGGATCAGTGTGAGATTGATTGGGGTTCAACTACAGTTCAGACCGAAGTTAGCTTGTAGTAGGCTAGTATCTGTAGCGGCTTAATACAGTGTGTCTTCAGTCTGGACTAGGTCCTGGGGTTTTTTTGCATTTGCGATTTCCTCGTTAACAAAACTTCTGGTGTCTGTGTTATTTCTTTTCCGCATTATATTTTGTTATATAATTGAAATATCACAGGTTGTGCGTTTGAATCAATCCATTGGAAATCCGACCTTTGGTTGTTGATTGAAATTGATTGATACTTGAACATTGGTCTTTGTTGTAAAGATCTCAAGCTCGTCAACGCTATTAGACTAGTCAAGAGACGTCTTAACCTCTAATAACTCGTTTGGTGTAACTCGAACGATAATCTTTAAAAATTAATCTAACTACGATTTAGATACGAAACTAGTATCGTTGGATAGGTCTCGAGAAGTTACGCGGAATAGACTACTTGAACGTGTCAATCAGATATCAGATGAAGAAGATATCATCAATTTTGTTTAAAGGGCAAAATGGTTATTTTGCAGTTAACCGACCTGGATGCCCTTAACGTTTGGATGGGTGCCTTTATCGTGGGTCGTTGGACTTATCAACAAAACGTGTCGAGAGAAGACTTTGACTTTCTCTTTTCTTCTTCTTTCCTCTTTTTCTCTGTTTCTCCTCTTTTTCTTCTCTGTTCTTCTTGTGCGATCATTTTGAGAATAAAAGACTAGGAATTTGAAGATTGATTGAATAGGAGTAAGATCCAGGAAGGGTTGCTGGTGGTGAAGATTGTCAGGTAATATAATTAGGCTCAAATGAAAAGGGGGTTTCAGAGAAAGGAATTAGGGTTTCGTAGAGTTGTTGATGATTTGATCTTGAAACTGTTAAAGTAAAGATGGGTATGAAGAATATGCCCTGAAGAAGAAGATTGATTATTAAGTTAATTTGAGGGTTTGGTTACAAAGAAGATCTTAATTAGATAAATCAGTGAATCTAGGGTTTGGGGGAAATTCAGAAGAAGAATTAGAAGATGAAATTGAGGTTTTTAAGGGAAGGATCAGAGATGGGTTTGAATGATATGAAGAGTAGAACTATGTTTTGAACTCGAATTGGAAATAGAGATAATTGTGAATGAACTAGGAATTATTGAGAATCTGTGAAGTTGATGGGTTGAGGATGCTGAGAGAACTGGGGGTTCGATTCAGGTAATCTTTATTTCCCTAGTTGTAGTTTCATGATCTTTGAAAGGTTGTTGTGTTGTTATCTGTGGATTTAGGTATTCTCTGTGATGGTTAATGAAGTTTGGGATAAGTTATATATGAGTATATATGATTGAGGGAGATATATGTGTCAGTATTGTGGTAGGAATTATGGTTGAACCCAATTGAGTTGGTAAAGGAGAAGCTGAGATTGTGCAACTGTCAATGATGATACTGATGTTGTTGAGAATTATAGTTGTGTAAATAAATATGAAATTGATATTGGTAGTATTGAGTTTTGATTGAGGAACCAGTTGAGCTGCAGATGCAGGAGGGTTTAGAGTTGTATGTGTTCGCCAAAGAAATAGATTCTGGTGGTGAATTTTGGCTGACAGATTGGTGAATGGTAAGGCTTTGAAGTTGTGTTGATTGTTTTGAATGTGTTGTATGAAGTTTGGACTAGGTAGATGTTGTGTAAAGGTGTAGGTGGACTGAGATGGATATGCGTAGTTGTGTAAGAAGATGTAACTGGTGGTGAATGCGGATAATTGTGATACAGTTTCTGGTGCAAGCAGTGTGTGCTAGTTATGGAATTGAATATTTGCAGTCGTGATTAGTTGAACTAGTGGAGATGGTGTATGAATTGCAGATTATTGGATTATAAGTAATGTCGATAAGGAAATTATCGGAGTTATGAACTGTTAATGACCCAACATGAGAAGTATGTGACTGAAGTTTTGGAATGAAGGTTAAATGAGTGTGCAGAGTGGAATCTCTCTTGTAGAATGAGTGTGGCTTAGTACTGCAATTGCAGTTAGTCTTTATTAACAACGATCGAATCAAAGGATGAACTAGTGGATCGTGGATCTCGAGGTAGGCGTGGCTTTTCATCAAAATAGGTGGGAATTTACATTTAACTCTTTTGTGATTATTGTTGTTTTCTTTTACAGAAGTTTATTTTTAATAAATTCATGCATTGTCTGATTGAGTATTCCATTCATTGTTCTATTTAGAATTCCGAAAGTACTTTGATTCCTTTAATCTTTCCCATCGTTTGGAAAGGAGCTGTAATACTTTGTTTGTCTCTATGAATTGTTTGGGAAATAAGAATTTCCATTTGAATGCTTGGAAAATAAGGTTTTTCCATCTGTGGTACATAGGATACTGCTCCTTAATTTATACCTACTTACATTCAGCTTTTATGCTTATGTGGTGTGGAATTTGGCACGCAATATTACCTATTAGGTGTGAAATTTGGCACTCAGTCTTATACATTGTTTGAAGAAAGAGTTAGTTCCAAATACATGATTGTTTATTTCTGTGAATTGGTTGTCTTTTAATGTTTAGGAAAAACATCTATTGTTTTCCAAATCATTTCAGTGATTACTTTAAAGTTAAATGTTATTTTCCTATTGGGCACCCCTTTTAGGGATGATGTGCTCACCCATTCCCACTTTCAGTTTCAGAGATAGATCAGAGTTGAGCAGCGAAAGCTTCGAAGAGTTGAGTCCGTTAGTTGGCTAACTTCTGACATGTTTATTATGTTATATATTCAATTTGTAAACCAAATGACTATTTTATATGTATCGTTTGAGAGGAGTTCTTGTATATATATGTCATAGCGGGCTAGTTTTGGGTTAAGGTTTGTAGCAGATTTCTTAATTGAATGTTTATGTAAGTGGTTTAGATTCTTAGTGCATCTTTATTTTAGTTAATCTCTTGGATTAGTCAGCTGCTAGCTTTTGGGGCGCTACATTTGGTACCGTTCAAGTGATTTCTCTTGTATTCAATTAGACTCACAGATTTCTATTTTCTTTAATAAGTATTGAATCGAGAAAGGGAGATATAACTCTTTGATATACTTCATTGAGATTGAGTCTAGTTGATTCTCTTTAAATTATATTGGATTTAGTCCATACAGATTGCTAATCGAAATATTGGGTGTGGTTGTTGTACCCCCGCTTTTTCAATTGGTATCAGAGCAGGCAAACACGTTTAAAGACCTTACTAGTCTGTGTTTGTAGCGATCTGACTCTATTGACAGGAATTCTATCTCCATAAACGTACCACCAGTCTTCGATGGCTCAAACTACATATGGTGGAAAATTGTTATGCGTGCTTTTATTCAAGCTCGTGATTTTCAAACATGGGTACGTGTTGTTAATGGCTATGACCCTCCGTTTGATACAGAAGGCGATGTATCTATACCGAAGGATATTGGTAGATATACTCCAGAAGAAATTCTTGCTGCAAGGAAAAACTCTGACGGATTGAATGATATCATACATGACATTACCCCAGATCTTCAGCACCATGTGACTACGTGCACTAAGTCTAAAGACGCCTGTGATATCTTAAAAACCGTATTTGAAGGAAATACCAATGAGAAAGAAGCTAGGCTTCAAAACCAAAGTTCTGATTGGGAAAATCTTCGTATGACAGATGAAGAAACATTTGATGAGTTTAATCACAAAGTGTCTGAAATTGTTAATGCATCTTTTGCATTGGGTAAGACTATTCCTGAAAAGGATATTGTGATGAAATTTTCAGATTGCTTCCATCTAGATACGATTCTAAGAAGCATGCCATCATTGAAGGAAACAATATTGCAACGCTTTCTAGAAATACTCTGGTTGGGAAGCTAAAGATCTTTGATCATGAGCATACGTCCAAGTCTAGTAAGGATATTGCTTTCAAAGCACAGAAGAACATTAAATTACTTGATAAAAGTAAAAATGTTTATATCTCTGAAGATGATCTTTCTGAGGTTGATTCATCAGATGAAGATCTTGACAAGTCAGTCTCGTTGATCACAAGACAGTTTAGGGATCTTCTTTTAAAGAGAAGTAAACGGTTTTCAAGAGATAAATCCAAGTCGTCAGATAAACCTCATAATTGTGTTCCTCCTAAAATTAGGGATATTAATGAAAATGAAGACGAGGATATGCCTCAGTGCTTTAAGTGTAAATGTTTTGGTCATTTTGCAAGCGAGTGTCCAAATCGAAAGAAATACATTGGGAACAAAGGTCTTGCTGCAACTCTTGATGAAATGTCTGACAGGTATGAGTCTAATGAAGACGAGAAATCAAGCGTTGCACTTCTTTGTGAAAATATTGATTTTGATAATTGTAGCAATACATACATCAATCTTGATATTCTTCCAGAAGAAAACTCAACCAATTTGGAAGATGAAATTAACCTTTCTATTGGAAACTCTGTGTATAATATTTCAGGTTCTACTATGTGTCTAATAGCTTACACATCTCAGATGCCTGAATTTTATCCAAGATTGACGTGCTCATATTTTTCACTCAAGGGTCATGAACTATCAAAGTGTTACAAGTACAAACACAAATTGAGGCATGTCAACAAACTTCAACGAAGAGCAAATCGATTAGCAAACAAGCTCAAATTTGGTCAGAAGATCGCTGAGGTATGTAAGATTTTATCTTCGTCTAAGAAGTTAGTTTCCAAAGACAAAACAAGACCATTAGAAAAGAAAGTATGGTCAAATTGTTTTGATAGATAGAGGTCTGTAGATTCCTCTCAATAGGAACATGGTGGAAAAATTATTGTTCAAAGCAACGCAACTTGATTGTGTTGACTTGAAAATCTTGTCTCATGTGCCTGATCAAAAGAGACAAGATTGTGTACCTTTCAGACTTTAAGAAAAGTTTGTTTTCTTCTTTTCTTAGTTTTTCTTTTTTTAGGAATTCTCTGTCTATCAATAAAAGAAGGGTTATTCTCGACAATTCTACTATCTCTAGGGTTCAGAGTTGTGCTTGCACGAACCTATTAAAAAGGTTGCGTAACCTTACATCCCTTTTTCCTTCCCTGAAACTTCTTTTATCTTAAGACTATTTGTTGAGATTGTGATTTCCTCTCACAAACCCATACGTTTATGGATACTCCAAGCTTCATGTCTTCTGATGGAAAAGATGTTAATATGATTGTCAAGCCATCAATCATGAAAGAAAAAGAGAAATCTCTGTTATCTCCGACATTGAAAAGAAAAAGAAGGAATGTGAGGAAGCCATGAGTTGTTCCTTCAAATTCTCAAAAGTTTTCTGATGTTCTTTAAGTGTTGACGGAGATGCGTAAGGAGATTCAACAAATAAAGGCTTTTGTGTTCAAGACGCATGAGAGTCAGAAGGCCCTGGTTCGACATCAGTCAAGAAGGTTTATTGATATTAACTCATATATTCATGAACCTTATGTTCCAATGGTTGTTGAAGACAAGGAGTTCGGGGACGATAAAGAATTCTTCAAAGGTCTTAACTCCTAGTAAATCTTCTATTATTTGTTTTGTTTAGAAGAATAACTAGAGTTTGGAATAGCCATTATTGTGATTACACATAGCTATGTCCAACGTTCTCATCTTCATGTCGGTTTATTTGTTTAAATTATAAAATTGTTTTGAAGATGATTTTTGCAGTATTAATCTTTATGGTTTTATATATTGCAATTTATTATGGGATATGTGTGTTTGCGTCCATGAACTATAGTTGTCCCATACCTTGTCAAAAGTTAAGTCTTTCATATGTCGATATGCATATATTGATAAAAGAATGAATGAACTTTTGACATTACAAAAGTTTGAACCCTATTATGTCATTTTTGATGAAAAATAGGATGAACTTTTGTTTGTGAGGATTATGTCTATTGTATGTCATTTTGCAAATGGTTATGGAAAATATAATGAATCCTTGTCTATTATAGTATTGATCTTCCTTGATCCATATTTTATGTATATTCTGTGCGGCTCCGTAAGTTCTCTTGTGTTGAGCATTTCCGATTAGATTAATCATGGGTTTTCTTGTGGTTAATTTAATTGTGTATTTTTGGATTCAAATTCATATTCGTATCTGATTTGTTATGTCCAAATAAATTCTTCTTTTCTTTTGAAATTAAGGTAGCTCTTGTTGTTTTTTTGGGAATTACATTTTATGGGGGAGAGTTCTTAATTGAACTTGTGCTTAGTTGCCAAATCTTTGTGGGGAGTGCGGCTGTGGAATATTACAGGAGTTATCTTGTATATTTATAAACTCCTTGATGAAAGCATTTAGCTTCGGCTATATGATTGCATATAAATAAGTTGATATGTGCTTGCTTTTGGTCATGAAATGTCTCTATGGAAATTTTCATTAGGATCCCGTTCTTGTACCTTTACCAATTTTATTGACAAAAAGTGGGAGAATTAATGTGTAGTTCACACTACAAATACATATGGTTTTCGGATCATTATGTAAAGGGGAGTGTTTTCCATGTGAGATGGAGTATTGACTAATGGGGAGTGATAAATATCAACATAGTATTTTTGTCGAAGTTGTGATACAATTGAACTTTGATGTTGTATAATAATACTATGACACTGTATAACAATAATTGAGAATTCTTGTTTTCTCATTGTTATAGCTATGGATTTTCAACAGCGATGATGCTAAACTTACAACCTTTGGAATCATTGGAGTACTTGGAAGTGACGAAGATTTCGGGTAATGTTGTTGAAGATTAGGCATGTGGAATAGGAGCTATAAAAGTTTATTTATCTATTTTTGTTTTCCACAAGTATTGATAGTTTTGTCACTAAAATTGACAAAGTGGGAGATTGTTAGAGCACTGCTCAGTCTAAATCGCATGCGTTGCTATCTCAAGCATGATTGTCAATGTTAGTGATCAAAACTATAAGTCTTGATTTCTAGTCTACTATAGCTAAGTCTCGGACTAGGATAGAAAGTGTAGTTGAGCTCAAGAACTCCATGGCGATCATCATACCAGATGAAGAACTACTCAAGGAACTGGTGGAACTTCATAGACTAAAAGGTATGTGGAGACTTGAACTTATTTATCACTCAAAAGTCTATCTACTCTATCTCCTATCTTGAGACAAAAGTCGTTTTGCTATATAGACTTTAATTATACACATTTGCTATTTCGAGCCGAGTTTATCTCGCTTATCTATTTATCGAAATATGTGTTGGTAAGCTTTCACTTTGGCCAAATTCATCTTTACCTAGTGACGAAAGTCATGTCAAGTTTCAATCACTTGAAAATGGGTTTGACGAAAAATGGTTTGTGAATAACAACTATATAACGTCCTCTAAGAATGTTTCAATGATTGAAATGAGAGTTTATATTATATAACCATTGTTGGCTATAAGCATTGTGTGGTAACACATATATGTATAAGTCTTTATTCCTTGAACCAAAGAATGCATACTTTGTTGATCAGGAAAACAGGAACAAGAGTCTGTGAACCCAGTCAGCGAACGGTCGAAGGTTCTCTTCCTGAGAAAATCTGCTGGAGTTTGTAAACTTTTACAAAATTATTATGGGTACTTAAGCCCGCGAACTCAGTCCGCATACTTAGGTTGGTTATTTCTAAAAACGATTATTCGTGAACTTATACTTATATAAACTAAGGAATGCAAGTTTGCAAACCGTGGCTATAAAGTTCATGAATCGATTCGAGTGAATCAAATCGTTTTTGCTTCGATTGTGTCTTGTATACTCCTATAAGATCTAAGTAATTGAACATCTCTCTAACTAGTTCATTTGAGTCATTTGAACTAGTTATGGTGAAGAAAAATATGGTTGATATGAAAGTGCTCATATGGCTAACCATTTGGTTAACTATTGTTGAACCAACAAATGTACATGTTTGGGTACGGTTACAGAAACCTAAAATCGTGCATTTCATTTGTGTGTAACAAGCTAAGTTTTCGATCTAACGGTTGAAAGATATTATCTTGAATCTAATCAGGTTTTCATCTAACGGTGAATATTGAATGCTTTGTTACTAATCTAACATTGATTGTAAACCCTGATTTGAAAGACTATATAAGGGAGAACTCTAGCAACTGGGAAAACCTAATCCCCACACCTCATGTGTGATATTAGTTGTATAAGCTAGAGTCAATTTTCCTTTAACCTTAGGTTTCTTCGAGACCCTGTAGGTTAACGACTTGAAGACTTCATTGGAATTGTGAATCCAGACCGATACTACTTTCTTGTAGTTGTGTGATCTGATCTTGTTGATTCTATCGTGTTGAGTACAATCGTAAAGATTGGCTTGAGGTTGATATCTCCGATAGGCAAGATATAAAAGTAATCACAAACATCTTCGTCTCATCGTTTGTGATTCCACATATCTTCTTTCGTCGCGTCGATTAAGATTATTGTGAGGTGATTGATAATTCTAGGATGTTCTTAGGAAATATAAGTCCGGGTTATTAATTGGTTCCTGTTAACCTTGATTTATCAAAATACGGAACAAAACTCGTAGGTATTTATGTGGGAGACAGATTTATCTATTACCGTAGACTTTTCTGTGTGATACAAATTTGTTTATTAAAGTCTTCGACTTTGGGTCGTAGCAACTATTAGTTGTGGGTGAGATCAACTAAGGGAATCAAGTGAGTAGTATCTTGCTGGGATCAGAGACGTAAGGAGCGCAACTGTACCTTGGATCAGTGTGAGATTGATTGGGGTTCAACTACAGTACAGACCGAAGTTAGCTTGTAGTAGGCTAGTGTATGTAGCGGCTTAATATAGTGTGTGTTCAATCTAGACTAGGTCCGGGGTTTTTCTGCATTTGCGGTTTCCTCATTAACAAAAATTCTGGTGTCTGTGTTATTTCTTTTCCGCATTATATTTTGTTATATGATTGAAATATCACAGGTTGTGCGTTTGAATCAATCAATTGGAAATCCTACCTTTGGTTATTGATTGAAATTGATTGATACTTGAACATTGGTCTTTGGTACCGTTCAAGTGATTTCTCTTGTATTCAATTAAACTCACAAATTTCTATTTGCTTGAGTAAGTATTGAATCGATAAAGAGAGATATAACTCTTTGATATACTTTATTGATATTGAGGCTGGTTGATTCTATTGAAAGTATATTGGAGTTAGTCCATACAGATTACTAATCTAAATATTGGGTGTGGTTTTGTACCCCCGCTTTTTCAGATACGACTAGATTGATCTTGGATGTTGATTTTTAAGATTTTCCAAGAATTCTTCTTAATAATCAGGATTATGGACTCTATTATCTATACTTTATGATTGAGAAGCGATACATATATAAACTCTATATACATATTTTTCAAGGATCATTAAGTTGGCATACTTGCAATTATATTAGGTTTTTGTCTATACAGGTTTCCGAACGAAAAATTTAGTGGTGTATTTGGTAATCACTCCTTTTCTATTGGTATCAGAGCATGCAAACACCTTTAGACCTAATAAGTATGTGTTTATATCAATTTGAATTATGGTCAAGAGTGCAATCTCGATTAACGTACCACCAGCCTTCGACGACACAAATTACTTATGGTGGAAAACACTATGTGATCTTTCTTACAAGCTAGTGATTTCAAAATATGGGTTCTTGTTATAGGTGGATACAATCTTCCAATGGTTGGAGAAGGGGAAATTGTTGTATACACACAACTCTGATGGTATGAATGCTACTATCCATGCTATAAGCCAAGATCTTCATCATCATATGTCTACATGCACTAGATTGAAGGATGCTTGAGACCGTATTTGAAGATAATTCCACAAAGAAATAAGCAAGGCTTCAAAACCTAACTTCTGGTTCGAAAAACCTTTGTATGGCTGATGAATTTAATCATAAGTTGTCCGAACTAGTGAATGCTTGATGTGCACTAGGAAGGACTATTCCTGAAAAGGATATTGTTATGAAAATTCTGAGATCTTTACCGGCACGATACGAGTCTAAGAAACATGACATCAGTGAAGGAAACGATCTTGCTACAGTTTCCAGAAACGTCTCATTGGAAAGTTAAAGATTTGTTTATCACGAGCAACTCACGGCTAAGGAGAAGACTTCTGCTCTAGAAGTTGTGACCAAATCAAGCTCTCTTCCTCCAAAGGTTAGCTTATCTTTGGCAGGTGAATGTTGTGATGATCACGAAGAATTATTCACTACCATGTCTATGATCACACAACATGTCAGAAATCTTCACAAAAGATAGAGAGAAAGACGATTTGGGAAACGGATCTATAGATCCAACTTTCGGGATGAACCTTCTTCTCAAGATAAAAAACCTCTTTGGTGCTTTAAATGTCGTGGGTTTAAACATGTACAAAAGGAATGCCCGAGTAAAGAATATTATCAAGGAAATAATAACGCTCTCATAGTTTCTCTTGATGATATTCCTGATGAGCTCCCTCCTGAAGTTTACACGGAGAATTCTTCTCTTGTAGCAAAAACACCTATATCTCATAATTCTGTCTCGGATGATAAATCAGAAAAGGAGATTCTTAAGTTTTTAAATAAAAGTGAAGAAATTCATCGTGAAAACCTTCGTCTAAAGAAAAACTTGGACAAAGTTGAAACATCTCTTTGTGGGAAAAATCTATAGTTTGATAAACTCAATGAGAATTTCACAAGAACCCTATCTCTAAAGGAAGAAATGATTGATATCCTTAAGCGTGACTTACAAAGGCTCTCTGGATGTTCTGATAAGATCTCAGCCACGCTATTTGGTCAAAAAAATTTTAGTAACACGAGTGATCTTGGGTTTAAGAGTAATACCTTATTCACCAAGAATAATACTTTCATTCTTGCAGGATCTAAGGAGGATGAAAATATTTTTGGTGATAAAAAAGGGATTTGTACCTCATGGTGATTCTCTCTCTTCACACTGCACTTTATGTGGAAGTTTTGGACATTCTAAAGGGAAGTTCCAAAGATCGAAGAAAAATGACAAGATTCTTGTTAAGCTTCAGAATGACATGGAAAAGATGACTCTTGCATTGAAGAACTTTAAAAATTCTTCAGAGACATGACAAGAGAAAAGAAGAAGGAATCCCAGAAACGGTAAACAAAATCCAAATGACCATGTTCTGTTTACTGATGACACTCGTGGTGAGTTTCCTACTCACCCCATCACTACTTAAATTTAGTGATGTGTGCAACCTCACAATATTAACTTGAGAATATGAGGATTGCACAAAATTATATAATGAGAACTATGTTGTATGATGTCAAGGTTGCTCAAGTATATTCACTGTCTTCTACGTTGCGTCATGTTGTTTTTTAGTTGTTGGATAGAATCCAATGTTTCTAGGTTTATTTCATATGCTGGCCTTTGTTCCTGGAAATTAACAATACTTTGAAAAACAAGTCTATGTTGTTCATAGAGGATGTCATAATCCACGTTGTTCTCTTTACACCAATATTAGTCTATCTGACTAGATGTTACCACATCTCTCATAAGTCCAAATGTAATGACTTGATGTGGGTATCAACTATATTAGTATTGTTGGAATTTCATCTTCATAATCATCATTTATCAGACTTAAACATGATCATATAATTACCCTTATGCGGAGAACATTCTTAACCCTAGTATTAGCATGCTCAACAAGCTAGAAATCATCTTTATGCTGAGCTATTTGCACATATTAAACTGGAATAAATCACCATGATAGTTCTGACTTAACTACAACATACATATGGTTGTATCAATAAAAACAATCAATACATGGTTGCTTCTGAATTGATTGACATCAGTTAGGACAACAAACAACATGATACAAACACCATAAAGTTCAGTAGAAGGAAATAAAAGCTTTACAGAATTAAATAGGTCAAGACTTAGCTTCTATTTATATTTCCTCTTGCTTGATTAATGGATAATCACAAAAGTCTGGATATATATGAAAGAGGCTAGAAGAGGACTTAGTCATCACTTGATAGCTATGCGTCATCCAACCTGTCCATCATTAGTTGGATGACGCCTCACTAGGTGAGTCATGCTTAGTCAACATGACACCTCAGCTAACATTAAGCTAATGTAATACCTATACTTAAATATAATCTTTCCTTAATATGGTATATACTTAATCCAGTTTAGATTAGAACTAATCATAGATTAACTTAACTAAGCCTAATTTGTTGCTAAACCTACATAAATTCTAACAAGCATGTGTTAAGATTATTATCTTATCATATTGTTCGTATTTAAAGTTAAACATAATATGGTAAAGTTCTTAAGTAAACATGTAAATAACTAATACAGTTCTGTAACCGTGGAAGGTGGTCAGTGTTTGTATTAGTTTGACATTAAGCGCATTCTAACTGATTCTCCAAGCCATTGCATACTGGGTCACGAACTTCCTATGAAATGTTTTGGTTCACAGGCCAGTTTCCTTATTTTCATGGAAGTCTCGTCATGTCAATTATCCACTTTATATATGTCATTCAAATTCCCTACATGAAGGTTGAGAATAATGGCTCCAATAACTAGAGGTATTACGAAGAAGGATGCAGTAGAAGCGATCAATGTTTTTCTTTGTGAAGGGATCAAATCTTCAAGAAAAAAGAAAAAAGAAAATCTTCAGAAGATGCAGACTCTTCCTCAGCTACATGTTTGTTGTCAACCTGTTATCGTGACAATAATATTAAAGCTAAGGTGGAGGAGTTCATAACAAGGAGAAACGGTATGATGTTCAAGATCAACAACTCCTTGAAAGAGGTAACTCACTATGAACATAAACTTAATATGTGGAAAAATACCTTGAGTAGACTTATAGAAGAACTTAATGCGTTAATAAACATCTCTAAAGATGTAAGATAACTGAATGATTCAAATATCAATGGATTCATCAATAATGAGAAGAAATTCTCTGCACAAACCCTTAGGGATGAGTTGGTGCTTAACTAGTTGACTCCTTATAGGTATTTTATTCTTATTGTTTATGGAGGAACACTACCTTTTGGAGTAGTTTTTATGTGTTACATTAGCTACTCCAAATATTATCATCTTGCATGTTTAAAGTTTATTTAATTAAATTTTATTTTGGAAGATGGCTCTCAATACGTAATCCTCATGGTTCTCCGGGTCCAGACGGCTATTCAGCAGTGTTCTACAAGAAATGTTGGTCAATTGTTGGTGAAGATACAACAAAATATATTCAAGAGATCTTTAATACTGGAGTCATCCCAAGTAAGTTGAATCAATACCCACATCATCCTTATTTCTAAAGTTAAAAATACAACAACAGCAGTGGATTTTCGACCCATTTCTTTGTGCAATGTGTTGTATAAATTTGTAGCCAAAATTTTGGCAACAAGACTGAGTCCTTTCTTGGGTTCATTTATTTCTTAGTCTCAGAATGCATTTGTTAAGAATAGACAAATAACAGATAATGTTGTTATAGCCAAGGAAATATTTCATTCCATGACCAAATCTAAATCTAAACAAGGTTTTTTTGCTCTTAAATTGGATATGTCTAAGGTTTATGACAGGGTTTCTTGGTCTTTTCTGAGTTTTATGTTTCATCGAATGGGAATTCACGATCATTCTCATAATTTAATTATGCATTGTGTTACTTCTTCAACTTTCTCTATTCTCTTAAATGGAGCTCCATATGGGAACTTTCAAAGTGGCAGGGGTTTACGTCAAGGATGTCTTATGTCTCCTGCTTAGTTCATCATTTGTTCACAAGGTTTATCTCTTTTAATGGAAAAGTTTGAAACTACAAGTCTTTACAGTGGGTATCAATTAAATAATTCTTCTCCAATCATTAGCCATTTAATGTTTGTTGATGATTTGTTCTTTTTTTGGAAAAACTCAGAGGAAAACGTGCATCAACTTAAATGTATTTTAGATACATACTCATATTTTTCTGGACAAGCTATTAACTTTCTGAAGTCTTCTATTTATTTTAGCAGAGGTTGTATTGCTTATTACAGAGCGAAAACTATCCAAACCTTAGGGGTTAAGGAAATGCAAAAAGACGAGAAGTACTTGGGAACATATCCATTGAAATCAGTTAGGAAAATTGATACTTTTGAGACTTTGAATTCGAAGTTCAATACAAAACTTGCAGACTTGAGAGGTTTCTTTGTAAATCAAGTTGGCAGCACGGTTTTATCAAAAAGTGCTCTTTCAACAATCCCAGTTTATTCAATGAGTACTTGCATTCTTCCCAAAGGTGTTTCTACTCAAATATCTAAAACTCGAAGGGTTTTCTGGTGGGGACATGAAGTTCATACAAGAAAACAACATTTCTTCAGATGGGAAAAAGCAATGAAAGCCAAGGAAGATGGTGGTTTAGGCATAAGAAAATGGAATTGGTTAATCTGTCTCTAGTAGTAAAATTGGTTTGGAGATTCTTGACAAATCAACATTCCTCATGGATTAGTTATTTCATACAAAGTATGCATAATACTTCTTTTTGGGATTATCAATCGAAACCAGGCGATTCAAATACTTGGAAAGATATGATTACTGTCAGATGTATTTTGGAAAATAATTGTTGTTGGTTTATCGGTTATGGAAATAACATTAAAGTCTGGAATGACCCATGGATATTAAACTTACCAGGATTTAGACCAACTATGAATCATAATTCTAATGCACAAGTAACTTGGGTTTCAGATCTTTTCATTCATGGTCAAAGAATCTGGAATATGGAGTTATTGTTAGAGATTTTTCCGCAGGATCAGGCAGAAATTATATCCCAAATTTATATTCCACAGGATGAGGGCATTCAGGATAATTAATGTGGCTTAAAACTCCTTATGGCGAGTTTACTTCAAAGTCGTGTTACAAACTTCTTTCTGATGATATCCCAACAAACTCGGTGCTGGTAGAATTTCCTTGGAAACGTTTTTGGAAGAAGATCAAAATTTTCCCAAAATTCAAAACTTTCTATGGAAGGTTTTACATGAAGGAATAGCTGTGTATGCAAACCTGAGTAAATATAGTCCTCAGATTCAGAATCTATGCCCTTTATGCAACTCAGCAGAAGAGTCAATATTCTATCTCTTATTCGATTGTCAGTTTGCATTGGAGGTTTTTCAGTCTAGTCATATTCTTATTGATCTTCGGGGAGCTAATACAATGGAGATAATTACTCGCTGGATAGAATATCCTGATCAAGGAATTATGCTTAACTTGGGTTCTTGTATGTTGTGGAAAATTTGGAAGGTTAGGAATGCAATGGTGTTTAACAACAATCAAGTTACTGTCAGTATCTGTATTCTTAAAACCCTAGAAGACTTCAAGGTTTTTGATCTTCACCATGCACTAAACTATTGCTCAGGAATTCCAGTTACTCAGAATAACATTGCTACTTGGGAACTTCCACCTCACTCTTTTGTGAAGATAAATGTGGATGGAACTTATAATAATGGCAAAGGAGCGGTAGCAGTGGATGCTTTTGGACATCATATGGGTAGTGGTACTATCTGTTTTGATACTTGTTCCTTAGTAGTGGCAGAGGCTAAAGCTTACGGATTTAGAGTTCAACTTACAAAGAGACTTCAACTGTCATGTATTATTGTGGAAGGTAATGCCTCTGAGATTCCAAAAGCAGTGACAGGAAATACGAATGAGATTTCATGGAGTCTACCCTCAACGGTTCTCTCAATTCGTGATCGCATCAAGGAATTTAGCGAAATTAGATTTGTAGCTATTCATAGGGATGCTAATTCTATTGCACATGACTTAGTTCAATACGCCATTTCAAACTTTTTAAGCAGATGGTGGTATTATAATGAACCACCAGATTGTATTATGCAATGTCTCACGTTTTGTGAGGATTAATATAATTAAAAATATGTTTCCTTCAAAATATATATATATATATTGCGTATTTTGTGAAATTTATTCTTCGCTATCATATTTTTGATGACAGATATTTCATATGTTATCATAGGTTAAGCTCCTAAAAGGAGTAAACTTTTGTAACCTTTTCTGGTGAGCTGGGACGTCTTTGCTATCTCCGGGTACATCGCAACTGGATGGTTCGCAAAGCCCTTGTACCTTATTCCAGCTGGATGATGCCACGTGTTGGATGCCAACGCGCTGGATGTCTTATTCCAGCTGGATGATGCCACGTGTTGGATGCCAACGCGCTCTGCCAACTGACCGCTGCATTAAATGCCGAGTAGACTAGTCCACCACCCGTTTGACCAGCCGACAGCAGGCACGTTCCTAGACTGTCAGCCATCTCTGATCCGGTGCGGTTACGATGTGGTCGGACCACATCATTCAAGTTTGTAGCCCATCTTTAGAAAGTGACATGTAGATTATTTTTTCTCCAATACAGTTTCATTACCTAATTTGTTGTCTCAACTTCCTATTTTTTTCTCAAAAAGGTAAGGCAATTACGCGGATTTAGAGGGGGCGGGTTTTAAATTTGAGTACATGTCAAAATATTAAGAGGGACCACATACAAAATATATGTGGCCCGACTATATCATAATCCGAGCGGCCCTGATCTTAGCCGTTGTTCCTATTCTCCTCGTGATGAGATAAAGCAAGCGAGGGATTGATCATGCACTCCCGCAGGGTTCCCCTGTGTGCTAGTGGTACTCACAATTATCGTTTTCTTTGAAGGAACCGGATTGTCTGAATCAACTGTAACCAGATTTTTGACCTGACAACAAAAAATCACAATTGGCAAAAAAATTAATTACTTTCATGGGAAAAATCTATCTAGCACAGATCAGAAATCGAAGATTCAATGAGAGAAAATCTAAAGGTTGGCTGCACCCTTTCATGGCAATCACCAATAACTGCTAAACAAATATAAGAATCTATACATGGAAGGTTGTCGTGAGACTGATCAACAAACAAGCTGTTGATTTTCTGTCCCCTCTTATGTTAACATCTGTCTGACATCAAAAACAGTGTAAAAGACATCCTTGGCTAAGAAGCAATCAACGGAATCATCTTCCGATCGTTACTCCTCCACATTTAGCTTCATGATGACTTCGCCAAACTGAGATCAGTTTTTTTATACCCTGGATCCCCAACCACCGGATTGTGGCGCACTTATCTCCAATTTGATCAATTCTACAAAGGGGGTATTCCTGAAACTCGATGAATATCATCCTAATCCAATCCATTCTTTAAAGAGCAATGCTGCTTCTCTTCTCTTGACACTGGCTTCTGAATGGAAATTTGGAGTCTTCTTGTTCTTGTGTAATGTTTTGCGGTATATCAAGAAAAGGGTCCTGTACTTGTACTTATCAATAAACATCTTCCCAGCTTCCATCATCTCAACCACTTCATTGGCTCTCAAGAAGAATCCACCTCTCACAAATATATATAGTAGGGAATCCAACAGCTCCTGGTCAAACTTCATTGAGCCAGAAGAAAAGGCAAGTTCCTTCATCTCACCCCACAGTTGTGTCACCTCAATATTTTTTCCTCCAACAGCAGCATATCCCATCACCAGAGAATGGAAAGTCTGAGCATTCGGCATGTGTCCCAAAGCCCTCATTTTCTTCAGAGCCTTGTCTGCATCTTGCAATAATCTCTTCTTGCAAAAGAAATGAATTACATCATTCCAATAGTAGACCTCATAATCAGCCCTTCGCCCCTCCTTGATTTCTTCCATAAGCTTTACCATCAAACCCGCATGTTTGCTCTCTGCACAACTGCTCACTTGCATCTCAAATTCTGGAAGGATGGGTTCTGAGATCTTTGTTTCTTTCATCTCTTTGGATATATTGAGAGCACTCATTGGGTCCCAGAACTGGATGAGAGCCTCATAGCAGGAGGAATTAAGCTGAACCCCAGCTTTACGAGCATCTCTCAGTAGGGATGCCATCTCGGTAGTTCGATTCTCTTTATAGTATGCTTCTAAGAGAGATGAATAGCTTGAAGCACCAACTCTTACCCCAGCAAACCGCATCTCGTCGATTAAATCATCTGCTTGGTCCAACCACCCTAACGTGATACATGCATTAATTACACGAACCACGACAGAATTCTCAGAAGGCGCAGGAGAATCTTCTTTGTCTGCACTGATCAGAAACTCGGCCAATTCCTTGACCTTGCCAGCTTCTAAGAAGGCCTTGACAAGTTTGGCATAGATTCTTTCAGTCGGTCGGAGAACTCCTCGTTCAGATGTTACCAGTTCTACTCGCATCTGCAACTTACCCAATTGTGAGTCAAGAATTTGGTTAGCCACAGCCTCCAGTGTAGAAAAATTGCAATCTCTACAGAACTCTTCAAAACAGAAAGCTATAGTTCCAACTGATGCCTTGCTGAGAATATGGTCAGCCTTTCCATGCTTAGAAATTTCATCAAAGTTTTCAGCGACAGAAGAGAATTTACCACTCCGAATGCTATCAGGTATATTTGTTGCAACAACAGGAGACCCAAGCGCTTCTTTGGCTTTCTGAAGCAATTCCAAAACAATCTGGGAAGCAGAATCTAGGTCCCCAAAGTTCAAGTGACATGTAAGCAAGCAATTATAGAACTGCTGAAACTGTAATTTACCTAAGCTACATGAATCATCTATGTGCCTCTTAAGCTTCTTAAGTTCTTCCCTATGACCATTTCTTTCATAAATATGGGCCATAATTATATGTAAGATTGCATCAGATTTTATGCCTACTCCACGCATCATTTCATGAACTTGTTCAGCCTTCCTAGTAGTCCCAGATAACAGACAACCTACTATAGCAATATTGAAGATGGTGGCATTAGGTTTCATAGCAAGCAAAGGTCTATTACTCTTTTTCCAAAGATCCACCCTGTTATTCTGGAATAAAGAACCAATTTCAAGTACTAACTCGGCCGCAAGATATGCCCCATGTGCTTTACATGAGATGTGGGCTACAATCGCAGACCACACTGTCACAGGTACAGATTCATCCATGTCCACCAATCTCCTAAGAATGCTTGATGCAGGTATCGGCAATCCATGTTGTGCAAGCATTAGAGAGAGGTACAATAAAGTTTGCTTATCTATGAGGTTCTGTTTACCCTTCTCAAAAACCAAATCCACGATGCTGTTAGCTTTCTCAAGCCAGTACTGCATGCAAGTCGCGGCAAACCCAACAAGAAGCTTATTTAGAATGAATTTTCTTGGGAATCCTTCCATCTCCATGTTTTGTTTATATAACTTCCATGCATCATCAAATCTGTGTTCTTCAATTGCACTTTCTAGTTCATTACTTATTTGAGGTGAGTCCTGCACCTGGGCCAAGATCGATTCTGCCATGGTCAAGAATGAGGAAGAAAAGGTGTTGTTAAACCCACTGGGAGACCATCTGAACCCGGCTTCTATAACCACGCCATCAATTGGGGACCTGTTATTCACATAAACCAATAGTCCAGGACAAGGACTCCTGATGTCGGGGCGACTACAATCTAGTATGGAAAATAACGACAAAGAGGACAATGGAGTAAGCTTGCGCCTAAGCTTCGTCATAGATAACATGTTTTCTTCACAGGAATAATGAATTGGACCAGATGACCGCTCGCACAGAGCTAGCACATCTGGAAGTTCATATTCTTCCTCGAAACGCTAAATTGTTAGAAGCAAAGCAACGCGATAGTGAGCCTATCAACCAGATAGCCACTGCCAGACACAGTAAGCTCCCTTATAAAAAGAAAAGGATAAAGCGGCCTGTGCAGATAAAATAACTGGTAACTCAAAGGAGCCAAATAATAGAAATGCGCTACAATAGAGAGGCCTATACGCATATGTATATGTATACCAATAATAAATTGAATAGATGTGATTGCACGTCGCTGTAATGACAATTCTGTTAAGAGTTTTCTCAAACAGTTAGCATGCATTCTTCTGTTTGAAGATTTTTAAAGAAGTTGAAAAGTTTTTGACAGATTTTGTGACGGATAAGATGCAATTTTTCACTACTAAGGTGCCCCTAAACTCGTCCGAAATGAACTGGAAGTACGAGAAAACTGGATAGAAGAATCACCTCTCGAAACCTCTGTGTAGTACTGCTGAGGTTCTCTCCAACATGATAGGGAACATCTCTTAAAATCTGTACTAATTAGAATTACTCATATTTCGAACTGAAGTAACAGGCTCAAAATCACTTTTCAAATTTCTGAGCGCTTAATATTTGTTTTGAGAAATCTGTAACGGAAGTCTGGAACTGAAAACTAGTCCCCTCCTACACCGCTGGTAAAAGGCTTTCTCATGAGCAGGTAGGTAGAAAAATGTTTGGCCACCTGGCAGGAGATACGCGTGCAACTTGGCGGACAGTGCCGGAACCAGATTTTTTCCCAACTGTGGGCAAATTAGTATAATAAAAGTTCTGCCAGGCAGTTCGGTGGCCGAAGGTTGCTCAATTATTTTTTACATTTTAATTGATTTTGTATCATTTTTTAAGTGAATATCAAGTTACAAAATACTTTAATTAAATTTTAGATAGTAATTTACATTGTTTTTATAATTATGTCATGCATTTTGTTTGATCAAGTTTATAATTTTGCTCCCATCAAATAAATTTTTTGTCATACGTGCTTGTCCCCACAAAACATGTAATTTACCAAAATATTAAGCCTAACTTAGTCGACAAACAAAATCAAGTGGGGTTGGGAGACCCCATTTGTCCCTCTCTCCCTCCATCCCTGTCGGCTGATGTGCCCTTACGTACGTGAGTTCTCAACCGTTATTCCACAAGGTTATTAGTAAACTGTCTTTCTTTCAAAAAAAAACGCTATGTGAATTGGGCGAAAAATCGGAAGTGATTTAGTGTCAGATCTTCATTAAAAAAAAAAACTTTTTCTTCCTCTTTCATTCTTGCATGTATTGATTTCGTTTGTTGCTTCCATCCCATGTAATCACTGATCGTTTTTCTCTTTCAAAGATTCTAATTTGAATTGTCTTTTCGTTTTGAGGTCTTTTACGAATTGAACTTTATTCTCTATGTGAATTGCATGGTGGTGTTTTCTGTATCTCTGTCAAAAATTTACTATTTTAAAACGTTGGTCCCAGTCTCTTAAAGTTGATTAATGGATAGCATTGAAACAACGACAAAAATTAGTAGATCTCCCAAAACATTCTGGAAAAAGTTGACGCAAAAAGAAAATTGTTATCTCCGTCAAAGGTTAAAAGCTCAAAAGAGTCTGCAAGACATGACACTTGGTGAATTTTCTCTAATTGATTCAACACGTTGCAAGAAAAAACCATGCATAATTAATATAAATTGTCTACGGCTTAGTTTGATTCTATACACAACTCTCAAAATTTTAGCAACTCAATCCACCCAGATGTCTGTTTACACTTTTTATGGAGATGTATCTGATCTTATTGGGAAAATTAACTCAATAAATCTTGGAGAGAGTGATGAAGTTAGGAGGGTCAATCGTTATCCTCATATCAAGCTTAGCAAAGGTATCAAACAGTGGGGGAAAAGTTTAATTGGAAACGTCATCAATAAGAATCCAGTGTCAATAGGAAAAGTGGAGTATGAAGCTAATACGGCATGGGGACATGGTCACTTTCAAGTCAGACAAAGAGCTGCAAATGTTTTTACTTTCAAATTTATGAATGGATAGCTGTCCATGGAATTTTGATGGTATTGATGGTGGATTTTCGGCAAGGGCTAAAATCATAAAATCATGATACTGCATGTTTCTGACCCGGCTTCAGGAATGTATGTGACGATTCATATTTTATGACCGAACATTCCTCTAAGAGCTATGATGAATATATTTCTCGAAAGGCCTCCCAGCTGAGCGTTCGATGCTTCATACATTTCATCATCACCTCTACATAGAATCAAAATGATTGGGCGGCTCCTAGACATAATGTTTGTTAGAGATCTTAACGCCTTCAGGACATCACGCTTGTTGTTCCCTGACTACGTAGAGAGACTGTGTATAGAAACTCTTAATGATTGGGTGGTTCCTAGACATAATGTTTGTTAGAGAGCTTAACGCCTTCAGGATGTCACGCTGCTCGTTGTTCCCTGACTATACACCCCTCAGATCGAATATGATGCTTCAATTATCTCATATCTCGATTCTGCAAATAGATTAATTCTAGCGTGTCATTCATCAACTGAATTCCTATAAAACAATCTATTATATCTCATTACTATGTTCCATGGCTGATCCTCAGCGGGATTCCATGGATTAGTAATAGATAAGCATTTTATCTCATTACTCTGTTCCCTGAATCCCCAACTAGATTCCATGGATTAGTTATAAATACTCAACTCATTTTATTACTCTGTTTCATGAATTATTCTCAGCTGGATTTCATGAATTGGTAATAAATATTCAACAATCGGGCATCTGGGCCGTCACTGAGTAAGCCCCGAGAACATAGTGCAAGTGTACTTCGCATTAATGCACGAACGAGCACCCGAACGCACGAAAGATCATTCAAGAATATGGACGAACGAGGAACTTATGAATGAAAATAATATTAAATAAAATAAACAAGAAAAGTGGGACCGGGCCCACCGGCCGGCCGGTCGTGCCGCCATGGCCGGTCCCCCTCTTCCGTTATTTTATTTTATTTTGATTTATTAGTTCCCTCATCTTATGAAGACTCCTTCATTTGAGCAAACTCCCTCGTTTGAGCGACACTCTTAATTTCTCCATACTTTCATCAAACAGAAATAGGGAAAGGTGTCACGGGACCGGGCCACCTAGCCGGCCAGCCATGCCTTAGCCGTGGCCGGTCCCACACCTTACAATCCCTTATTTTCTCATATTATTATTTCCTTCATCTCATGGAACTCCATCGTTTGAGCGAAGACCCTAGTTTTTCAATATATTCTCAAATATTGCTCAAACCGTGAAAAAGCCAAAAAGTCAAATGGTCACATGACCAACTAGGCTTCTCACGTAAAAAAATTAAATATTATTATTTTAATATTCTCAAAATATCGGTCGCATGAGCAAAGTTCTACTTGATTACTCGAGCAAAATTGAGAGTTTCAGCCAAGATCAAACTCTTCTGAAAATCCAAAATATTGCTTAAACGCGTACCAGAAAATACCTAAAACTCTCAGGACTTAGACACGGAAAGTATTGTGACATGGGCATGCCACCTTGACCAACCAAGGTCGTCCATTAGGATTGCAAGGATCTGGTCCCACACTCTATCATAATTGTGACCTAATTATCTCTCAACTGTTCATATTGGGTCCAAACTCTCTCCAACCAACTTGAGACTCGCTCAATCGACTATCAGTTGGTCCCACGACCACCAAAGGCTGGTCTCATGAACCCTTTGGTCGGTCCCTCATCTCTCTGTAACTAGGTTTTACTACCTAACGCTCACGCGAGCACTATTTTAATAAATGATTAAACCAGCATTTGATCATCCTTTCACCAACTGGTCAACAAAAGACTTTGGTGCATGCTCACTCGAGCACTTGGGCGCTACATGATCGACTATTATCCCATGTAGCCGGTCACTCCTTCACTCAGTGACTTATTTTCAGTAAATCATCAATTGATCAGCAATTGATCAAAATTAGGGTTTCGAACGAATGCTCTGCAAATCATATTTCTGAGAAAGTCCAAACACTAACAATTTTATGTTGATCCAGCAATCAACATCTGGATTAATTATATAATATTCGATCCAGCTACCAATATTTTAATTTATATTTTATTTGGTCACGCTACCAATAATTCATCAAATGAGCAATACTTTCTCAGATGCTAAAATATTGTTCAACTATCAATATTCAGTAATTTATCGAATGAGAAATACTTGCTCAAATGCTAGAATATTGATCCAACTATCAATATTCAGTAGTTTATCGAATGAGCAATATTTGCTCAGATGCTCGAATATTGATCCAACTATCAATATTTAACAATTCATCATACTAGCAATATTTGCTCAGAATATCAATATTCATTATATTGATTCAACTATCAACATCATTCATTCGAGAACTATACGTCCCAGCAGACATGTTCAATTCATAAATCCTAGAGCATTCAGCAATCATGCTCGACTGAGCAATACTTAAACTCATCCTCTAATCAAGTCAACGACTGATTGATCAAATACACGTCTGCTTCGCAGACTCCACGTTCGTGAGACATCAATCACGTCACATTGGGGATATTAGTTAGGGTTTTGTTCCGGCGGCCTACGGCACGCGTGTTCATCCACGATGAGAAATGTGAGTAAGTCGTGCAAGCAGTTGAGGGAGTTAGCAAAGTAGTGGGTGGACAATCATCCAATTCTCCGCACGACCTAGAACTGGTTAAACCACGATTTCCCACTCTTTCACTCGAGCAACCGTCACACTTACTGGAGATCAATATGTCTATTATTCTGGAAATATAAATAAGTCTCTGAATCCACGATTGAACAACAGAAGAATTCTGATCTGAGCAATCACTCTCAAGAATTCAATCAATCGAATAGAACTTATTCGAACTCAACAATTCAGAGAAAACTTGCAGAAACCTTAAACACATTCGCAATCCTTGATCATCATTGATCTCACACACTTCTCTGCTTCCCTCCTACAGATCAACCCTCTTCCCTCTTTTTGACCGAATTGACTCTGGAACGGCCATTGTCTTGGTTTAGGCCAGAGTCCTACAGATTAATCTCTCGAACTCAAAGCAATCTCGTGCAGTACATCTATTTGAGGTTAGGCAGTTTGCTCGGTTGGGGATCCTCCGTACAAATGGTCGTCTCTCCATTCCCTAAAAAACCAGGAAATTATTTTTCCCCATCTACAGATGGTTATCTCATTGTTTTGAAGGATTGGATCCCCATGATCGATCCAAGTTGATTTCAATATTCAACAATATTGGATTGAAATCAAGAAAATGCCTCCTGAATTTCTAAATGCAGAAGTCTCCAATCAAATTGCTGGTATTTTGGGAAGAGTCATCAAGTTAGAGCATGAGTATAGACATAGAGAGAATACAAACTATGTGAGTGCTCTAATTTAATTTAATATAAATAACCCCATGTTAAGAGGAATTTTAACTAAGAATGATGTTAAATATACACAATGGGTTCCTAACTATTTTCAAAAGCAACCAAAAAAGCTTTGTCCAGCCTGCTTAACCGCAAATCATGTTGAAGGGGAATGTGAAGATAAGCCTAACCATGTTTAGTTTATTGGGGGCTATATTTTCAAATTTGGTGAAATTATGGATAGGTTATCGATCCTATAGCAAATAATCCTGATTTTGGAATAGCGGAAGTGATTCATATCTCTCCAAAGAAGAGCAACTGGAAAATGAACAACTCAAAAAATCTTATTATCATACCAAATGATGGAAACAAGGTTTCAACAATCTATACCAACAACACTATGAAGCTGAACCTTCCACCGCAAGAAGGGAAAAAATAGAGAACATGGTTATTCTTCTCAAGCTAGCAATACCAGCTACTAGGAGGAACCAGAAGTTCGGAATGAAGTTCAAATTTGGGGAGATCATGAAAGTCAAATATACTTTAATAAACTATATAATAGCGCAACCGGAGACTGGGACAGCTTAATTCAACAGCAAATTACCCAAGGAAACTGGCAGGGGGATCAGGTTCATAATATAAACTTTTTCTTTAATATTGGTTTTAGTACTTCAATATCTTGTTTAATTGACCTACATTCAATTAATATAAATAATCATCTTAGAATGCAATATATCATATATTACAGGTTTGACAAAAGTCTTTCCTTTCCACTTTGTTGGATTACTATATAGAAAACATCAATACAAACTGCAAGAAATATAGTTTCAAAATAAAAACATTAGCTCGGAATGTTCATGGAATAGGATATAATAACACTAGACAACATCTCAAAGATTGCATCTATAATTTAAACCTTGACATCATTTTTTATCTCAGAAACAAAAAATAAGGCAGGAAAAAAAACACATACGGGTTATCCCAACATTTCTTGTCAAATCTCTATTGGTAAATCATGGGGTGTTTCTCTGTTATGGAAATATAGATAAGGAATAAAAGTAATCAGTTCTTCAAGTAATATTATTACTCTAATTGTCAATTCTAGTGTTCAACATTGTAGTTGGTTTTTAACATGTATGTAAAGATCAGATAATAAGAAGGAATAACAAGATCAATGAGTTACTTACAAGAGTTAGGGGAAGACATGTCAATGCCATGGGTCATTCTTGGTGATCTCAATATCACCCTTCACAGTTCTGAGAAAAAAAGCTTCTCTACCCATCCTTCTCATTCTTATCAATTTGTCTATATGATAACTCACATGGATTAAGGGACATATCTTTCACAAGATCACCTTTCACCTGGTCCAATCACAGATACCTCAGAAATATATCAGAACCGGGATATATAGAGCATTAGCAAATCCAGACTGGTTCAGCAGATTCCAAAAGTCTGTGATAACGCTAAATTGTTACCTCATGGATCGATCATGCCCCAATTATTCTCCATACACATGCTCTAGAAATCAAAACAAAAGACCAGTAGATTTTATCATTATTCATTTTCCTTCTGAAGTTTGCCTTTGAATGAAAATATTTGTTATTTTACCTTCAAACTCGATCTTATATTCTCTTTATTACTGATAGTTGATGAGGTCTCTCTTTTTGTTCAAATAGTTAAGATGGCCTTCTTATGACTTGATGAGACATTGATCTTGATTTTTGGCATCCTTTGCTTGTTGAATTTACTTCTGAGTCCTCAAGATCTCTATTTTAGCATTCCAAAAACTTTGTGATTTCATTCCTTTAGAGCTTATTCTTCCTGTTAAAACTGAGGAAGAAAATATACCTCTTCCTAGAGTTCTGAATCAGGATGAAATAAAAAATACTCTCTTCTGCATGTATCGGTGGGGTACGCCGTGTCCAGATGGTTTTCCACCTGGATTCGTCAAAGCTCATTGGAATATTTTTTGGTCATGATATTGTTAAACTGTTGAAAACTTTTTCAAATCCAAATGTATGCTTAAATAGTTAAATTTTACTTATATTAGTTTAATTCCTAAAATTCAAAATCCTTCTAATCCTGGTAACTTTAGCCTATTAGTCTAAGTAATGCAATTTACAAACTCATCTCTAGAATCCTGGCTAATAGGCTTAAGCCTTACCAGGGGAAAATGATTTCTCATAACCAATCAACCTTCATCTCAGGTCGTCAAATAATAGATAATATTATTATAGCGCATGAAATTCTGCATACTATGAAATTTTCAAAAAACAAAAAAAAGGTCATTTTTCTTTAAAGCTTGATCTTTCAAAAGCGTTTGATAGAGTAGAGTGGGTCTTTATTGGAAAAAATTGTCTGCTTTTGGGTTTAATGAGGACTGGTGTCAGCTTATTATGCAGTGTGTTACTACCACTTCTTTTGTTGTGATTCTTAATGGAATTCCTGGTCAAGTTTTTACAGTTGAAAAGGGATTGAGACAGGGAGACCCTTTGTCTCCCTATATTTTTATAATTTGTATGAAATTCCTATCTAGACTGCTTTTTAAGGCTGAGATGGATAAGAAAATAACGGAAATAAAAGTCTCTAAAACAGCCCCTCCTATTTCCCACCTTTTTCGCAGACGATTATTTTTTCTGTTCTCTAAAGCTGGAATACATGAAGCTAGAATTCAATGGATATTCTTAACTTATTTAGTGTTGTATCTGGTCAAGTTATTAACCTTCAAAAATCTGGAATTTATTTGTCTCCTAAACTGCATAATAAACATTGTAAAATCATTAGTATAATTTTAAAAGTTAAACAGATTGCTAAAAATGATAAATTTTTGGGCACACCTATTTTATTTAATAAAAGTAAATCAATTAGTTTTGAACCGCTTTGTAGCAAGTCTTATGCTGCTCTTCAGGGATGGAATGCCAAGCTTATCTCTCAGGAGGGCAGAACTATCCTTATTAGGTCAGTTCTTAGTGCATACCCTTCCTTTCAAATGCAATGTTTTGCTTTCCCTAAATTTGTTTTGGACAGCGTTCAGAAAATGCAGATATACTTATGGTGGGACAAAAAAGAAGTTGCTATAGGGATCTACCCGAAATCTTGGGTTAACATTTGCAGTAGTCTTGAGTATGGGGGTCTAGGAATTAGAAATCATCATAAACAAAACCTTTCCATGATTACTAGATTAGCTTGGCGTCTGTTAAATAATACTGATCGTCTTTGGGTGCAAATTTTACATCGTAAATATTTTCCTAGAACTAATCTTCTGTTTCACTCTATAAAATATAACGTTTCCTGGATTTGGAGCAGTATAAAGAAAGGTTTAGCTATAATTGGTTCTAATTATGAATGGAAAGTTAATTGTGGATCATGTTAGCATTTGGTCTGATTTTTGGCTTCCAAACCAAGAATCTGAGCTTAAACCCATTTTCCTTGATAATGATATTTCCCAAACTGATGATCAGGGAAATGAAAATGATAAAATGATTGAAAAGTATATTGACCCTTCTATGCATAACAAAATAAAATATATATATTTGTGCATTGATGTGCCTGATCGAATTAGATGGAAATCTACTGCTTGGGGGGAGTGCACTACTAAATCAGTGTACCACTTCCTCTCAAACATTAATACTAATAATGTTGAAAAAATATTTTGGAAAATAGATTGTATCCTTAGAATTAAGTTGTTCTGTTAGAAGTTAGTCTCCAGGGTCTTAACCCTAGGAAAAAGATTAGTTCAATACAATAAGCATGCTTATCCTTATTGCAGTTTTTGTTACTGATAGTCAACTTGAAGAGGAAAATCACTTATTTTTTAAATACAGATTTACTAAGCGCATCTGGCATGCTTTATATTCCATGAACATAGTTAATATGAATCATTGTGATGGTATAAAATCTTCGTTTCGTTTTTGCATGACTGATGGTGTTGTTAAAAAGGAATTACTAAGATTGCTTTCACTCTTTGGTCAATCTAGAATTATAGGAATGATGTTGTTTTCAACCATGTTATTCCTAACCATACTTATCTGATTTCCAAAATACAAAATGAGTTTATGAGTATTCCCAAAAGTAACCCAGTTCATGTTGCTAGAAACCTTCGTGACTCTCTGGACTTGGAAAACTCAGGAATTTTTGATTGGACTATCAGATTTGATGCTTCTTACAAGGATATTAAACACTCAATGGGTATCTCTATTAATAACTTTTCAGGAGACTACTATGAGTTTCGAGCAGGGTCGGGATGGGCAGCCAGCCCCTTAAATGTTGAAGCTAAAGCACTTCTACAAGTTCTCAAATGGATAGAGCAACTGAAGTTGGATTCCTGCTGCATTTTCAATGATTGCAGAAATCTTGGATCTACTATATCTGGAGACAACTCTTACTAACCTCACTGGAGAGAACAACATAATATCAACAAGTGCATTTCTCTGTTCAATTCTACTAGTAATGTGTGCTTTAAGTTTAAAAGGAGAACTTTTATGTTTTCTTTAGATAAGCTAGCAAAAGAGGCAAGAACTTTGAGTGTCACATGTTTCGCGACCGAATCTTTAGTTTGTGAGGCGAAGGTGTTATTTTTTTATAAACTAAGAAGGAACTCGTTTATGAAAAAATGGGGGGTATAACAACCACACCCAATATTTCACTTAGCAATCTGTATGGACAAACTCTAATATACTTTTAAGAGAATCAATAAGACTCAATCTTAAAAACGTATATCAAATAGTTAATATCTCAATCTCTCGATTTGATCTATACTCAAGCAAATAGAAATCTGCGAGTCTTTATCAAATACTAGAGAGATAACTTTAACAGTACCAAAGACCAACGTTCAAGTATCAATCAATAACCAAAGATCGGATTTCCAATTGATTGATTCTAATGCACAACCTGTGATATTTCAATTATAAAGATAAACAATATAATGCGGAAATAGAAATAATACAGACACCAGAATTTTGTTAACGAGGAAACCGCAAATGCAGAAAAACCCCGGGACCTAGTCCAGATTGAACACACACTGTATTAAGCCGATACAGACACTAGCCTACTACAAACTAACTTCAGTCTGTACTATAGTTGAACCCCAATCAATCTCACACTGATCCAAGGTATAGTTGCGCTCCTTACGTCTCTGATCCCAGCAGGTGTTGATGGTGGTTTTTAGTTTAGGGTTAAAATCATAAAACCTTAGTCAAACAGTGACGTCACACTTGAGTAATAATGTCACCACTAGCACATTTATTAAACCATTCAACATGTTTGCGTAAAATTACCGGGGTACCTTTTTTAGGTAAATGACATGCTCAACGGCAGAGCCCTCGGTACTGACTGGCATCATCTCTACACATGCCAGCCACGCATGCTATCCAAACGTGCCAATCACGCATGCCACATATTTTAAACTAGGGTTTCGACATGCTAAACCCTAATAGCCACATCTCCGCGCCAAAGGCATGCCAACCATACCAGCCGGACCACCGTTCCAATGGCATGCCATCCATCCACAACTCCGCGCCAAAGGCATGCCAACCATGCCAGTCGCACCACCGTGCCAATGGCATGCCATGCCAGCCACATCTCCGCGCAAAAGGCATGCCAACCATGCCAGCCGCACCACCGTGCCAATGGCATGCCATTCCAGCCACATGTCCGCGCCAAAGGCATGCCAACCATGCCAGCCGCATCACCGTGCCAATGGAATGCCATGCCATCCACATCTCCGGGCCAAAGGAATGCCAACCATGCCAGCCGCACCATAGTGCCAATGGCATGCCATGCCAGCCGCACCATAGTGCCAATGGCATGCCATGCCAGTCACACCTATGCACCAAAGCCATGCCTCCATGCCGTTAGATACCAAACGAAGGGTTGCAATGATCAACGACCACCCTTCCTTCTGAGATGCAAATCTCAGCCGTCCAAGTTCGCCACCAAACGCGTGGCAACTTTTGGCCAAATGCCAAGCCCTAATTTTGGCCGCACCTAAACTATGCCAAAACCCTAATTTTGGCCGCGCCTAAAACTATGCCAAAATCCTAGCTTGGCCGTGCCTAAACCTTATCAAAGCCATGCCGGCTATGCCTCCATGCTACTGGCTTCCAAACGAAGGGTTGCAACAATCAACGACCACCCTTCCTTCTGAGATGCAAATCTCAGCCGTCCAAGTTCGCCACCAAACGCGTGGCAACTTTTGGCCCAATGCCAAGCCCCAATTTTGGCCGCGCCTAAACTACGCCAAAACCCTAATTTTGGCCGCGCCTAAAACTCTGCCAAAATCCTAGCTTGGTCGCGCCTAAACCATGCCAACGCCATGCCGGATATGCCTCCATGCCGCTGGCTGCCAAACGAAGGGTTGCAACAATCAACGGCCACCCTTCCTTCTGAGATGCAAATCTCAGCCGTCCAAGTTCGCCACCAAACGCGTGGCAACTTTTGGCCCAATGACAAGCCCTAATTTTGGCCACGTCTAAACTATGCCAAAACCCTAATTTTGGCCGCGTCTAAACTATGCCAAAACCTAAATTTTGGTCGCGCCTAAAACCATGCCAAAATCCTAGCTTGGCCGCGCCTAAACCATGCCAAAGCCATGCCGGCCATGCCTCCATGCCGCTGGCCGCCAAACGGAGAGTTGCAACAATCAACGGATACCCCTCCTTCTGAGAGAAAATCTCATCCGTACAAGCTTGCCACCAAACCAAACGATTTGTGGCAACCTCTTGGCTGCGATGCCAAAGTTCCACGGTTTGTGCCAAACCCTAATTTGGGTCGTGCCAAGAGAATGCATGAGCCTTGCTGGCCATGCCTCCATGCCGTTGGTCTCCAAACGGAGGGTTGCAACAATCAACGTCCACCCCTCCTTCTGAGATGCAAATCTCAGTCGTACAAACTTGCCACCAAACGACTTGTGGTAATCTCTTGGCTACGCTGCCAACTCTTTGGCCACGACGCACACTTAGCTATGCCAATTCTTTGGTCACGGCACCAAACCCTAATCATCCACGCCAAGAGAATGCACAAGCCATGACAACACCATGGACACGCCACTGGCTACCAAACGGAAGGTAACCACAATCAACGACTAACCTTCCTATCAAGATGAAAAATCTCGGCCGTTGAAGGTCACCACCGAGCCGGCAAGCCTCCCAAGCTCAACTTTCCAAACAATAGCAACATGCTACATAAAACACTCGAGAGATCAAAACATGTCACAAACTGGGGGATGCTCATCAGGGCATTGGTCTGGCGGTTTACAGCGTGCGGCTGTTAATGGTGGTTTTTAGCTTAGGGTTAAAATCATAAAACCTTACATCTGACATAATATCACTAGGACCACTAGCGCATTTATTGAATCATTCGACACGCCTACGTAAGAATTACCAGGGTACCTTTTTTTTTACATATATATGTGTCATGTTCCACGGTAGAACCCTTAGTATTGACCGACATCACCTTCGTACACCAAACCCTAAATTCTTACACCACCGTGCCAATGGAAAACCATGACATCCACATCTCAGCGCCAAGGCATGCCAACCGTTCCAGCCGCACCATCGCGCCAACGGCAAACCATGCCAGCCACATCTCCGCGTCAAGTGATGCCAACCATGCGAGCCACACCACCGTGCCAATAGAAAATCATGCCAGCCACGTCTCCGCGCCAAAGCACGCCAACCATTCCAGCCACGCCACCGTGCCAATGGCAAGCCGTTCCAGCCACATCTCCGCGCCAAAGCATGTCAATCATGCCAGCCGCACCATCGTGCCAATGGCAAACCATGCCAGCCACGTCTCCGCGCCAAGGCATGCCAACCATGCCAGCCACGTATTTGCGCCAAAGCATGCCAACCATGCCAGCCACGTCTCCGCGCCAAGGCATGCCAACCATGCCAGCCACGTATTTGCGCCAAGGCATTCCGGTCAGATGGAGGGGCGGACCGTCAAAATCCGAGTTCGTACGAGAATTCTACAACAATTTTAATAAGGAGCGCTAGTTAGGGTTTCGGCATCCCAAACCCTGATTTCGAAAAAGATGTCAGGCGCCATCACTACCATTTGATAACCGAAGTTCCAACGTCATCACCATCGTTTGGTAACCGAAGTTCTGAAACCAGTTTACACCATTCTGCGGACTGAAGAAAGTTTCCACCATTCCGCTGACCGAAGCCAGTTTCCTCAATTTCAAGCCGACCAACGCCTGCGGCTCCCATTCCAAGTCGACCAACGCCTGCGGTTCCCATTCCAAGCCGACCAAGGCCTGCGGCTCCCATTCCAAGCCGACCAACGCCTGCGGCTCCCATTCCAAGCCGACCAACGCCTGCGGCTCCCATTCCAAGCCGACCAACGCTTGCGGCTCCTATTCCAAGCCGACCAACTCCCGTGGCTCCCATTCCAAGCCGACAATCTACATCTCACCACTTCACGGTCTAGCCAGCAACACCACAAATAGAATCTATGCAAGGCCGCCAACACGAGAATCACGAACTCTCCTTACCTCTCGAAAAAGGTTAATCGGGCCTTCTTGACCATCTTTTCACGACTTGTTATTTCGATGTTTTCCTCGCCTGTCACCTTCTTATGCTTACCTCGCAACAATTCTCCTGTTCCGAGCTAAGCAGGAGACTTAATGTTGATGGTGGTTTTTAGCTTAGGATTAAAATCGTAAAACCTTACATATGACATTACGTCACTAGGACCACTAGCGCATTTATTGAATCATTCAACACGCCTACGTACGAATTACCAGGGTACCTTTTTTTTACATATATATGTGTCATGTTCCACGGTAGAACCCTTAGTATTGACCGACATCAGCTTCGTACACCAAACCCTAAATTCTTACACCACCGTGCCAATGGCAAACCATGCCATCCACGTCTCCGCGCCAAGGAATTCCAACCGTGCCAGCCTCACCACCGTGCCAATGGAAAACCATGCCAGCCACATATCCGTGCCAAGTCATGCCAGTCGCACCAGCCGTGCCACCGTGCCAATGGCAAGCCGTTCCAGCCACATCTCCACGCCAAGGCATGTCAACCATGCCAGCCGCACCACCATGCCAATGACAAACCATGCCAGCCGCACCACCGTGCCAATGGCAAACCATGCTATCCACGTCTCCGCACCAAAGCATGCCTACCATGCCATCCGCGCCACCGTGCCAATGGCAACCATGCCAGCCACGTCTCCGCGCCAAGGCATGCCAACCATGCCAGCCGCACCACATGTGCCAATGACATGCCGTGTCAGCCACACCTCCGTGCCAAAGCATGCCAACCATGCCAGCCGCGCCACCGTGCCAATGGCAAACCATGTCAGCCACGATTCCATGCCAAAGTCATGCCGGCCCGGCTACATGCCGCTGGCTGCCAAAACGAAGAGTTGCAACAATCAACGGCCACCCTTCCATCTTAGATGCAAACCTTAGTCGTCCAAGGTCGCCAGCCAACGCATGGTAACCTTTGGCCAAAAAACAAAACCCTAGTTTTGGCCACGCCTAAACCGTGCCAAGGCATGTCGTGCCAGCCACCTTGCCACGCCTAAACCATGCCATGCCGGCCTTCCCTTTACGGCTGCCAAAACGAAGGCGTGCGACAATCAACGGCCACCCTTCTATCTTAGACGCAAATCTTAGCCGTCCAAGGTCACCAACCAACGCATGATAACCTTTGGCCCAACGCCCACGCCTAAACCATGCCAAGGAATGCCGATCATGCCACATGTGACAATGGAATTTCGTGCCAGCCACCTTGCCACACCTAAACCATACCATGCCGGCCATCCCCTCACGGCTGCCAAAACGAATGCGTGCTACAATCAACAGCCACTCTTCCATCTTAGATGCAAATCTTAACCGTCCAAGGTGGCCAGCCAACGCATGGTAACCTTTGGCCCAAAGCCAAAACCCTAGTTTTGGACACGCCTAAACCGCGCCAAGGCATGCCGACCATGCCACATGTGTCAATGGAATGTCGTGCCAGCCACCTTGCCGCGCCTAAACCATACCATGCTGGGCTTCCTTTTACGACTGCCAAAACGAAGCGTGCGACAATCAGTGGACACCCTTCCATATTAGATGCAAATGTTAGCCGTTCAAGGTCACCAACCAACGCATGGTAACCTTTGGCCCAACGCCAAAACCCAAGTTTTGGCCACGCCTAAACCGCGACAAGGAATGCCGACCATGCCACCTGTGCCAATGGCATGCCGTGCCAGCCACCTTGTCGCGCCTAAGCCATACCATGCCGGCCTTCCCCTCACGGCTTCCAAAACAAAGGCGTGCTACAATCAACAGCCAACCTTCAATCTTAGATGAAAATCTTAACCGTCCAAGGTCGCCAGCCAACGCATGGTAACCTTTGGCCCAAAGCCAAAACCCTAGTTTTGGACACGCCTAAACCACGCCAAGGCATGCCGACCATGACATATGTGCCAATGGCCTGCCGTGCCAGCCACCTTGCCGCGCCTAAACAATACCATGCCGGCCTTCCCTTTACGGCTGCCAAAACGAAGGTGTGCGACAATTAACAGACACCCTTCCATATTAGATGCAAATCTTAGCCGTCCAAGGTCACCAACCAACGCATGGTAACCTTTGGCCCAACGCCAAAACCCTAGTTTTGGCCACGGCTAAACCGCGGCAAGGCATGCCGACCATGCCACATGTGCCAATGGCATGCCTTTCCGTGCCTAAACCATACCATGCCGTCCTTCCCTTTACGGCTTCCAAAACGAAGGCGTGCGACAATCAACAGACACCCTTCCATCTTAGATACAAATCTTAGCCGTCCAAGGTCACCAACCAACACATGGTAACCTTTGGCCCGACACCCACGCCTAAACCGCGCCAAGGCATGATGATCATGCCAATGGCATGCTTTGCCAGCCACCTTGCCGCGCCTAAACCACACCATGCCGGCCTTCCCCTCATGGCTGCCAAAACGAAGGCGTGCGATAATCAACGACCACTCTTCCATCTTAGATGCAAATCTTAGCCGTCCAAAGTCACCAACCAACGCATGTTAACCTTTGGACCAATGCCAAAACCCTAGTTTTGGCCACGGCTAAACCGTGGCAAGGCATGCCGACCATGCCACATGTGCCAATGGCATGTCGTGCCAGCCACCTTGCTGCGCCTAAACCATACCATGTCGGCCTTCCCTTCACGGCTTCCAAAACGAAGGCTTGCAACAATCGACGGCCACATTTCCGCAGATCTTAGCCGTCTAAGGTTAACAACTAACGCAGGGCAACCTTTTGGCTCGACGCCAAGCCCTAATTTTGGTCGCGCCCAAACAATGCCAAAACCTTAGCTTTTGGCCACGCCTAAACTAGGCCATATTAAAGCCATGCCGGCCATGATTTCATGCCACTGGCTACCAAACGAAGGGTTGCAATAATCAACGGATACCCTTCCTCTCAAGATACAATATCTCGACCGTCGAAGGTCACCACTGAGCCGGCAAGTCTCTCAAGCTCAACTTGCCAAACAACAGCAACATGCTACATGTTTTCCACGAAAACACTCGAGACATCAACACATGTCACAAACTGGGGGATGCTCATTGGGTATTGGTTTGGAGGTTTACAGTGTGCGGCGTACACTACGCCCGTTACAAGACAGTGTCATAAGGATGAGGCGGTTAGTAAATACAGGGAGTAATGGTAAAACGCTTTCTTTTATGGAACATCAATTCCAGGCGTTACCAGTTACCACCTCCTCCCATTTACTCATCCGTTTTCTATTTCTTACGAGACCAGAGTACGTTTCACTTCGACTTGTATAAATAGGTCTTACCTATTTCCACCGACAACAAGTTCTGGTCAGGAGCATACAACACTCAGAAAACGTTTGCTAGATTTCCCATCTGTTAGCTTCCCACTTTCTGATGCAAGTCACAAAACAACTACTCTTCCAGGACCAACTATTCTGGTCTCAACACTCACTTCGCTTTCCTCCCCAAAAACAACCCTTCTCCTCTTCTTTGTGACCGAAGAAAGTCTGGAACGACCATTTCTTGGTTTAGGCTGGGTTTGTACAGATTGATCTCTTGAATCTAAAGTACTCCCTTGCAGTACATTGTTTAGGGTTTAGACTCGTTTCTCACCCACACACCCGAAATTATCGAAATCAGCAGAAACCGTTTTCACCCTCAAACAGCGGCGGACACTATGCCTGTTATAAGAAAGTGTCATAAGAGTGAGGAGGTTAGTAAATACAAGAAGTAATGGTGAAACGTTTCCTTCATTATGGAAACATCAATTCCAGGCGTTACCCGTTACCGCTTTATTCCATTTACTCAACCGTTTCCACTTCTTACGAGACCAGGGTACGTTTCGTTGCGACTTGTATAAATAGGTCTCACCTATTTCCACCAAAAAACAAGTTTTGGTCAGGAGAATACAACACTCAGAAATCACTTGTTAGCTTTCCCATCTGTTAGCTTTCCACTTTCTGATACAAGTCGTCAAACAACTACTCTTCCTGAATCAACTATTCTAGTCTCAACACTCTCTTCGTTTCCCTCCCTAGACCAACCCTTCTCCTTCACTTTGTGACCGAAGAAAGTCTGGAACGACCATTTCTTGGTTTAGGCCGGATTTGTACATATTGATCTCTCTAATCAAAGTACTCCCTTGCAGTACATTGTTTAGGGTTTAGACTCGTTTCTCACCCACACACTCGAAATTACCAAAATCAGCAGAAACTGTTTTCACCCTCAAAAAATTGGCGACTACAGTGGGAGATTAATCTATCGGTTACAATATCAATTCCCGATTTTCGATTCCATATTTTCAACCCATATATCGGAATGATGGAAGCAGACTAGCCGCCGCCTCGGTTATCAGACGACTCTAGAACGACTGGGGACTTAGGAATGATTGGGGACTTTTCACAGTCACGGCGCCGCAGCCCATAAAAACTCATATTTACATCTGGGGGATCCATTTTGTTGGGAGACTCTAAAAATCAAATAAGTCTCGTCAGACGATTTGCATGTTCTACTACCTAGAATTTTCACATAGATAGTAGAAACCGACAGCCATGTTATCCCCATGTTTCATCCCATACTTTCTACTGACAACACAACATTCACAACTCCATGACTCTCCTGGGATATTTACGCCACATGTAGTCATAAACAAAAACATCATTATTCTTAAAAAAAAAAACAATTCATTCCAAAAGAATAATTCAAAACCCTCATAGGAGATGATTATCTATCAATTCAAATCGAACCATGAACCAGGCGCTCTTTTCGCCTTTCGAAAAAAAATAAGCCTAAATAAAGAAGTTCAGAAGACAGGGATACATTCAAGGAAAACCATCTAATAATGGCTTGCTCTTCTTAGAGAAAGCCTCCTTCGTGCTTTCGAGATCCGCCCGTTTCAGCTTCAGCTCCGTGGACAACCTTTTGATCTCCGCCTCCTGTTGTGCGACCTCATCCACGGAATGGCCTTTAGCTGCCGTGGTCTGCAACTTTTCGATCTCAGAGAAACTTTCAACAAACCAGGGAACGTTGAACCCGTGGTCTACGCACACATCACGATGGAACTTCCAGCTTGAGACCACGTCCTCAGAAACGGTATGGCCAGTCACTTTGCACATGTCGTCAATCGAACATAAAGCTTCCTCCACACGCTTGACCAGCGCAAACCGACTAGTAACCTTTTTGGCTGTGGAGATGTGTCCATACCTTTCCCATATCTTGGTATATAACGTCTCGTATTTGGATGGCACGTTGAAGCCGCCGATCAACACATGATTTGGATAAGGAAATAAGTATGGAGGAGCGAAAACGGCGCCCACAACCGAACCGCCAACTGGCAAGGGATTCCTAACTACAATGGCTCCAGCGGTCGCTGGAGCACTCTCCGCTAATTGATCCGCAACAACATCTTCATCTTGATCGACCTACATTTCCGGGTCGCCAGGCGCAGCTTCCACGGTTGGAAACGAAGTTGTATCTCCACGGTTTTCCGCCTCGGGGCCATCTTCAGGAGCGGGTTCTCCCTGCGATATCGTGGTTTAGACATTTTTCAAAAAAAAAAAAGAGAGAGAGAAAGGAAGAAGAAGAATGCGTGGAAGACTAACTGATTCACTTTCAGACTGACTAGAAGAAGACTCAGCGCTGCTATTGGAAGATCTATTTTCATCATCACTAGATTCGAGTTTTCCTCCTTTTCGATCTCTTCTTCACCGAAAGAAGGCTCGGCATTGTCACCCTCTACTTCGAGAGATGCTGTTCTCTGAGGCTCAGCATTGCCACCCTCTGCTGTGAGAGCCACCGTTTTCTGACTACGCGCAAGCTGGGAAAAGGCGTTCACGCCCTGGTTAAGGAATAAGGAAAGATTTTAAATAACGAAAGAACTATGCAATTCGAATGAGTGGGCAAGAAAAAGAATACATACCCGAACGTTGGAAGAACTGAAAGTCACAAGGGCCGTTGAATCTGATCGAAGACCACCCGAACGATCTTTCGACCTTCTCTCCTTCTTTGGGGACTGTCCGTGTCCGTGTTATGAGATTTCCGTTTGGGTGAGGAATGATCCCTTAACAATGGATGTCTTGCTAAAGTTGCAGTAGAAGGCTTACCACAAGTATTCTTCATTACGTCATTCACGAATCCATGAATGACAAGGAACTTGTCCTGCCAAAATATGTTATACTTAGAAGTTATTTTCGGATTTCGTGCCGAGAGAAAGAAGGGAAGACTTATACTCGGTGCAAGAGCACTAGCATCAAGAGCAGCTGGCAACAAGTTTTCTGGAACAACCGACTGACGAGAGAGCGGTACCCCTTGGTCAAATACCATATGTCGAGCCGCCCTGTCAATGTTGTAAGAGACTACCAGACAAGATCCTCGAAAGAAAGACGGTACAAAACCAGGCGTGCAACTTCGCATGAACACAACCTCCCCAAAGCTCGTATTCTTCTCAGAAAGCAAAGATGTATTCGGAACAGAGGAAAAAGTGTCTATTTGAACTATTGAGCCATGCACCAGAGCCCATGGATGAAAGTTGATTGTGTAGGAGTTGTCAAGGAAGTCAACCAGGTTCGAGCCAGATCTTGGGCGCCTGTTCACCCAGCGAAGTATCCTAGAACCACCCCAAGACTCGGGAAGTAAAGCCAGCGGTTTGGGAGCGCACTTCTCGAAATGCTCCCACAACCATGCTTGAAGAAAAGCAACATGGACGTACGAGTCCACTTTCATGTAGCCGTTTGAAGCAGCATGTCCGCAACCAGATGATCCAAATGTGTGTACAGAGAACCGAGAAACAAGCCGCCAATGGGGAGAACAACACCTTTCGCTAATTTAATGGCAAACTTAATGAGACCCTGCATTATTTCCTTCTTACCAGAGCCGTCGTCAAAAATGTCCCTGGATAACCAAAGAACCAAGAATGTCGCGACATGAAGCGTACTATTCTTTTGATCTGGCTCCGACTCATCTGGGAACCATTGAGACACCCACCAGCTGTAGAAACACCTAGTCTCGTTTTCCTTCCGGACAAAGACTTTTGATTTCGCAACGAGAGCAGCGTGCATTTGTACTTCATCTTCAGACAAGGTGATATCAAGATTCCCTATTATGGGAAGGTTCAGCAAGACAACCACACTTTCCAAAGAGACATTCATTTCACCCCACCTGCATATGGACGTGTGAGTGTCTAGACACCATCGGGAGATGAAAGCAACTAAGCTAGGGATATCTTTCCTGATTTGAAGCGCCGGAGAAGCTGTGACAGCGCCAATGATTTGCGCTTTGATCAAATTTGCTTTTACACAACCCTGACTTATCATGAATTGCATCCACTTATCGAAAGAATGCAACGGACTCTGACAGATTCTGAAGTCAATGGAAGAAGCAGGATACTCTTGCCTCTGAAGGCAAAATCGTATTACACAACCTGGTCGAACTGACTGGGTGTCTCCTTCACCATCTGAACCGTTCAGAAGGACGGGCACAAACTTAGGATGATTTTTCCTAGCTGTGGCGGACGTTGTGAAAAATTCATCATTCATGTTTGGCTTAGAGCTTCCAATATTTTTCAAAGCCACGGCAGGGATATTCTCAGCTGACATCCTAAAGAAACCTTCTTAAGCTGCTTACGCTTTCAACTACAACAAAGAAAGGAGTACGAAGAGAAGTTACTACAAATTCCATGAAAACTACTTTATCAACAACGAAGAATCCATTTTGGACGCGGACCAATTTGTTTTAAATTGCAAGCCATGACGATCATAACTGAAGAAATGGGGACTGGAAAACCCTACGTTGCCGCGGAAAGCACGCCCCTTGCCAAAGTCGTACCTTGCAGCGGAAAGTACGCACCCGTCCAAGGAAGCGTGCCCCACCACGGAAACTATGCACACAGTCACCTCAAGGAAAAGGAGGAAACCCTAAAAACTAGGTTTTCGTGGGAAAGGAATTGGTGGTAGTCACCTGCCCGTGCATGCCTATTTTGTATAATAATTGAGGTGGCTAACATTACTGCGGTGTTCACGCTGAAATATTTCTACAAGTTCATGGAAGATACACCTACGGCTAGGGTTTGCACCAATACAAAAAAAAAAAGATTAAAAGAGAAACGCTGGAATACATACTTGGAATATGCTTGCCCGCTTTATTGCTACCAATCTATCGCTAGAGCAAGGATGTGAGAACAAAGATACGAGATAAAAAGGAGAGAAAACCCTTTTATAGACGTCACACTTTTGGAATTTGAATAAGGAAAGGATTTCCTATTTGAGTAATGCATGGAAAAAGGCAATTGGGCCCGCAAGACAAGCTTCACGGTGCCAACAATCCGCGCCACACCAAGCCAGCGCCGTGCCATGCCAGCACCCATACCGTGTCATGCCAGCACCCACGCCACACCAAGCCAGCGCCCAAGCCCATGCCAACGCTCACGCCATGCCAAGCCCCTGCCAGCGCCCACGCCAAGTTTACGTTAACAGCCCCGTTCCAAGCCAATACTATGCTGGCGGCTCCATTCCGAGCCAATACAATGCCTGCGGCTCCATTCCAAGCCGTACAATACCTGCGACTCTCATTCCAATCCGACCAATGCCAGCGGCTCCGTTTTAAGCCACACCATGCCAACGACTTTCCAAGCCAAGCCAGCAACGCCAACCACTCGTCGTCCTAGCTAGCAGCACCACGAGAAAAATCTACGCAAACCCACCAATACAGGAATCACGAATTATCCTTACCTCTCAAAAAGGTTAGACGGATCTTCCTTACCATCTTTTCATGACTTCCCATCTCATTTTGTCCTTGTCTGTCACCATCTTATGCTTACCTCGCAACAATGCCCCTGTTCCGAGCTAAGCAGGGGACTTAATGTTGATGGTGGTTTTTAGTTTAGGGTTAAAATCGTAAAACCTTAGTCAAACAGTGACGTCACACTTGAGTAATAATATAGCCACTAGCACATTTATTAAACCATTCAACATGTCTACGTAAAATTACCGGGGTACCTTTTTTTATTTAAATGCCATGCTCCACGGCAGATCCCCCCTCGGTAGTGACTGGTATCATCTCTACACATGCCAGTCGCGCATGCTAGCCAAACGTTCCATTCACGCGTGCCACATATTTTAAACTAGGGTTTCGACACGCTAAACCCTAATAGCCACATATCCGCGCCAAAGGCATGCCAACCATGCCAGCCGCACCACCGTGCCAATGGCATGCCATGCCAGCCACAACTTCGCGCCAAAGGCATGCAAATCATGCCATCCACACCACCGTGCCAATGGCATGCCATGCCAGCCACATCTCCGTGCCAAAGGCATGCCAACCATGCCAGCCTCACCACCGTGCCAATTGCATGCCATGCCAGCCACATCTCCGCGACAAAGGCATGCCAACCATGCCAACTGCACCACCGTGACAATGGCATGCCATGCCAGCCACATCTCCGCGCCAAAGGCATGCCAACCATGCCAGCCGCACCACTGTGCCAATGGCATGCCATTCCAGCCACATCTCCGCTCCAAAGGCATACCAACCATGCCATCCGCACCATAGTGCCAATGGCATGCCATGCCAGCCACACTTCCGCACCAAAGCCATGCCGGCCATGCCTCTATGCCGCTGTTTACCAGACGAAGGGTTGCAAAATCAACGACCGTCTTTCCTTCTGAGATACAAATCTCAGCCTTCCAAGTTCGCCACCAAACGCGTGGCAACTTTTGGCCCAATTCCAAGCCCTAATTTTGGCCGCGCCTAAACTATGCCAAAACCCTAATTTTGGTCGCGCCTAAAACTATGCCAAAATCCTAGCTTGGTCGCGCCTAAACCATGTCAAAGCCATGCCGGCTATGCCTCCATGCCGCTGGAATCCAAACGAAGGGTTGCAACAATCAACGGACACCTTCCTTCTGAGATTAAAATCTCAACCGTCCAAGTTCGCCACCAAACGCGTGGAAACTTTTGGACCAATGCCAAGCCCTAATTTTGGCCGCGCGTAAACTATGCCAAAACCCTAATTTTGGCTGCGCCTAAAACTATGCCAAAATCCTAGCTTAGTCGCGCCTAAACCATGCCGTTGGCTTCTAAACGAAGGGTTGCAACAATCAACGGCCACCATTCCTTCTGAGATGCAAATCTCAGCCGTCCAACGTTTGGCAAATTTTGGCCCAATGCCAAGCCCTAATTTTGGCAGCGCCTAAACTATGCCAAAACCCTAAGTTTGGCCGCGCCTAAAACTATGCCAAAATCCTACCTTGGCCGCGCCTAAACCATGCCAAAGCCATGCCGGCCATGCCTCCATGCCGCTGGCTGCCAAACGGAGGGTTGCAAAAATCAACGGCTAACCCTCCTTCTGAGACGCAAATATCAGCCGTACAAGCTTGCCACCAAACCAAACGATTTATGGAAACCTCTTGGCTGCGACGCCAAAATTCCACGGTTTGTGCCAAACCCTAATTTGGGCCGCGCCAAGAGCATGCACGAGTCGTGCTGGCCATGCCTCCATGTCGTTGGCCGCCAAACGGAAGGTTGCAACAATCAACGGCTACCCCTCCTTCTGAGACGCAAATCTCAGCCGTACAAGCTTGCCACCAAACCAAACGATTTGTGGCAACCTCTTGGCTGCGAAGCCAATGTTCCACGGTTTGTGCCAAACCCTAATTTGGGTCGCGCCAAGATCATGCAAGAGTCGTGCTTGCCATGCCTCCAAGTCGCTGGTTTCCAAACGGAGGGCTGCAACAATCAACGACCACCCCTCCTTCTGAGATGCGAATCTCAGCCTACAAACTTTCCACCAAACGACTTGTGGAAGTCTCTTGGCTACGCTGCCAACTCTTTGGACACGACACACACTTAGATATGCCAATTCTTTGTCCACGGCACCAAACCCTAATCAGCCACGCCAAGAGCATGCTCAATCCATGACAACATCATGGCCACGCCACTGGCTACCAAACGGAAGGTAACCACAATCAACGGCTAACCTTCCTCTCAAGATGCAAAATCTCGGCCGTCGAAGGTTACCACCGAGCCGGCAAGCCTCCCAAGCTCAACTTTCCAAACAATAGCAACATGCTACACAAAACACTCGAGACATCAAAACATGTCACAAACTGGGGGATGTTCATCAGGGTATTGGTCTGGCGTTTACAGCGTGCGGCGTACACTAAGCCCGTTACAAGAAAGTGTCATAAGAGTGAGGCGGTTAGTAAATACAAGAAGTAATGGTGAAACGTTTCCTTCATTATGGAAACATCAATTCCAGGCGTTACCCGTTACCGCTTTCTTCCATTTACTCAACCGTTTCTACTTATTACGAGACCAGGGTACGTTTCGTTGCGACTTGTATAAATAGGTCTCATCTATTTCCACCAAAAAATAAGTTTTGGTCAGGAGAATACAACACTCAGAAATCACTTGTTAGCTTTCCCATCTGTTAGATTTCCACTTTATGATACAAGTCGTCAAACAACTACTCTTCCCGAATCAACTATTATGGTATCAACACTCTCTTTGATTCCCTCCCTAGACCGACCCTTCTCCTTCACTTTGTGACTGAAGCAAGTATGGAACGTCCATTTCTTGGTTTAGGCCGGATTTGTATAGATTGATCTCTCGAATCAAAGTAGTCCCTTGTAGTACATTGTTTAGGGTTTAGAATCGTTTCTCACCCACACACTCGAAATTACCAAAATCAGCAGAAACTGTTTTCACCCTCAAACAACAGGATACTACGCACTTGATTCCCTTAGCTGATCTCACCCACAACTAAGAGTTGCTACGACCCAAAGTCGAAGACTTTAATAAACAAATCTGAATCACATAGAAAAGTCTACGGTAATAGATAAATCCGCCTCCCACAGATATAACTATGAGTTTTGTTCCGTCTTTTGATAAATCAAGGTGAACATGGACCAATTGATAACCCGGACTTATATTCCCGAAGAACAATCTAGTCTTATCAATCACCTCACCATAATCTTAATCGACGCGGCCAAAGAAGATATTTTGGAATCACAAACGATAAGACGAAGATGTTTGTGACTACTTTTATATCTTTCCTATCAGAGATATCAATCTCAAGCCAATCTTTGCGATTGTACTCGTACGATAGAAATAGCAAGATCAGATCACACAACTACGAGAAAGTAGTATCGGTCTGGCTTCACAATCCCGGTGAAGTCTTTAAGTCGTTAACCTGGTTTAGAAGAAGAAACCAAAGGTTAAAGGAGAATCGGCTCTAGCTTACACAACTAGTATCACACATAAGGTGTGGGGATTAGGTTTTCCAGTTGCTAGAGTTCTTCCTTATATAGTTTTTCAAATCAGGGTTTGCAATCAATGTTAACTTGGTAACAAAGCATTCAATATTCACCGTTAGATGAAAATCTGATTAGATTCAAGCTAATATCTTTCAATCGTTAGATCGAAAACCTAGCTTGTCACACACAAATGAAATGCACGTTTCTAGGTTTGTGTAACCGTACCCAAACATGTACATTTCCTGGTTCAACAATAGTTAACCCGATGGTTAGCCATATGAGCACTTTCATATCAACCATATTCTTCTTCACCATAACAAGTTCAAATGACTCAAATGAACTAGTTAGAGAGTTTTTCAATTGCAAGGAAATATTATGTAACTACACAAGACATAATTGAAGCAAAAACGATTTGGTTCACTCGAATCGGTTCATGAACTTTATAGCCACGGTTTGCAATTAGCATTCCTTAGTTTATATAAACATGAGTTCACAAACAATAGTCTTTAGATATAACCTAATCAAGTTCGCGGGCTGGATTCGCGGACTTAAGTTCCCGGAAGGAGTTCTCAAACTCCAGCAGATTTTCTCGGGTCGAGAACTTCCGCCAGTTCGTGGACTGAGTTCGCGGACTTATTTCACGTCTTTTGTTCCGGTTCTCTTGATCAACAAAGTTCGCAAACTTCGGTTCAAGGAATAAGGACTTATACATATATGTGTTTCCACAACAATGCTTATATCCATCATTAGTTATATAATTTAAACTCTCATTTCAATCATTGAAACATTCTTAGAAGACGTTATATAGTTGTTATTCACAAACTATTTTTCGTCAAAGCAATTTTCAAAGTGATTGAAACATAACATGACTTTCGTCACTAGGTAAAGATGAACTTGGACAAAGCGAAAGCTTACCAACACAAATTTCGAGAAATAGATAAGCGAGTTAAACTCGGCTCAAAATAGCAAATGTGTATAATCCAAGTCTATATAGCAAAACGACTTTTGTCTCAAGATAGGAGATAAAGTAGATAGACTTTTGAGTGATAGATAAGTTCAATTCTCCACATACCTTTTTTTCGATGAAGTTCCACTAATTTCTTGAGTAGTTCTTCGTCTTGTATGATTATCCGCCATGGATTTCTTGAGCTCAACTACACTTTCTATCATAGTCCGAGACTTAGCTATAGTAGACTAGAAATCAAGACTTATAGTTTTGATCACTAACATTGACAAACATGCTTGAGATAGCAACACATGCGAGTTCAACCGAGCAATGCTCTAACAGTTTCCTATCTTAAATTCTTTAATCTTGGTTTCTTCTTAATTTATTCAGTGTTTCTTATTAAAAAAAGGCAAAAAAAGAAAAGAAAAAAGGGCTTGGACCAGAAAAAAGAAGGCTTAGAATTGACAAAAGGTGGCCTTGAAGCTAGCCCGACAGGGTCGGCAACTACCCATCCTTGTCATGGGTCGGCTCAGTACATGTCCATAAACCTTTATGGAACAAGTAAACTTACCGTAAATCATACATAGCTAAGTTTCATGTTCCGACAAGAGAAAGACAAGGAGCAATGCAAGTCGGAAAATTACAATCACGGAGAAACCAATTAAATCGATATAGGGATGCGTTTTCAAAGACATAGTCTGACTATTTGATAAAAAAATATTCTTTGGAAAGAGACACTTCCTTGTAAACAAGAGTTTTCTTTTTTTGTTTGAATTTTGTTCGGCATATTTCGGTGACCGGAGCTCGACGCCGAAGCACTTAAACCATCAGTTCTTTCAAGCATGCCCATTTATCAAATGAGATGCTTTAAACTTCCAAAAAGATGAAAAACAAGATCAATTCAATATAAAGAGGTTTCTGGTGGGGTTAAGAACCAAATTCTAAGGTTTTGATATCAACGACCAATAAGCATGGGGGGCTTGTGTTTTAAAAATGCATGAAAAATAAATCAGGCAATGACTGCCAAAATTGCCTGGAGAATCCTAACCCAACCGAACTCGTGATAGGTAAACATGTTCAAAGAAAAGTATTTCAAAAACAAGTCTATTTTTTCAATAAAGACATCTAACAAATGATCTTAGATATGGAAGTGTATTTAGCAAAGTGTTACTTTATTTCATAAATATATATATATGTTGGGAAGTAAGAGATGGACAGTCCATAAACATTTGTACTGACCAATGGATGCGGGACCTAGACATTAATCTAGACCAATTCTATTCTGGAAAGAATGTCATGTTAACACTTATATCATATTTGACTAACTCCTATACAAATAAGTGGAACCAAGATTTAATCACTGCTTCTCTTTCCCATATTATTGCTCAAGTTATTCTAAATATCAGTTTGTTTACTGATATGAATGATACTTTAGAACATGATAAGCCTAGATGGAAAATTAACTAGGAATGGCATATTCACTGTTAAATTGTTATATGATAAGCTAGGTGGTGTCCATACTTGTGATGAAGCAAAAGAAAAGTTCTGGAGGAAATTCTGGAAATCAGAATTACCTCAATGCATAAAACTCTTCATGTGGAAGTGTTTAAATGAGGCATTACCAATAAGACAGAGTATGAGTGTTAGAGCACTGCTCGGTCGAACTCACAAGCGTTGCTATATCAAGCATTGATTTCTAGTGTATTTATATTTATGTCTCGGATTAGGATAGAAGTGTGTAGTTGAGCATTAGACTTCACGACGTTCACCAATTTAAGAAGAAGATCTACAGAAGATCTTGGAGGAAATTCGTCAACAAAAGGTACGCAGAGACTAAAACTTATCTATCACTCAGAAGACTATTCAATTATATCTTCTAATGAGACTAAGTCGTATAGATATATAGGCTTTATGTTATACACATTTGAAATTTTGAGTCGAGTTTATCTCGTTTATATATTTCTCGAAACACAGGTTGAAGCTTTCTTAACTCTGGCTTAACTTCATCATCTACTTGACGAGTTTAGTTATAAAAAAATCATTGTTGGAAACTAAATATTAAGTCAAGATGATCATGTGAAAATTACCTTGAACATATTACGTGATTTGTGTGAGGCAATCATTTGATGCTAACTTGGGAAGTTTCATATTGATCAATTAATCATTTGAAAATTACTTGAAGGTAGTGGTATGTGTAAGATTACTGTCTTCCAAGGATGTTTCGATGATTGAATGAGATTTTTAGAACTACTACCAATTTCTGGATACAGCACAGTATACGTACCTAGTATGTGAACTGTGAAGTACTAGTTCAAGTCCGGAACTCTTGTTTGCGAACTGTGTTTGCGAACGAGATTACCTGTGATAGGTACGGAACTGTTGTTTGCGAACAATATTTATGAACGGCAAGACTAGCCTAGGTTTGGAACTGTGGTTCGCATATTCAGTTTGCGAACACAGTGGTTAGGTTCTAAAATCGGTAAGTATGACAACTCATACTCATGAACTCGGGTTTGTTTGCGAACACAATGTGCGAACTAAAGTCCCTGGAACTTTAATGAATTCAGGTATGCGAACTTGTTTTGCAAACCGTGGAATTATATTCATGAATTGGTTATTGTATAAGTACTTTGTGCAATTACAAACCAAACCGAATATGCTTAAAATTGTTCATGGATATTTCTATAAGATAGTGAACATTTGAACAACTCTCTTAAAGCACATTTAGATTCATTTGATTATCTATCATGATTGATTGATTGATTATCGTATTTGATCTATAAGTGTTATATGAATATGGCCAAGCTAAAAGTGTTCATATGGCTATAACTTCGGTTAACTGTTATTGAGCCAACTTGTTATACACGTTTAGGTACGATTCACCCATATCTAAATATAGGTATATTTCATTTGTATGTATCAAGCTAATACCATCTAACGTCGGAGATTGATTGCTTATTTTCTAAGCATACTTAGCTTGAATCTTAAATCAAGAGTTCATCTAACGTTGAATATTAATTGCTTTGTTACTAAGCTGGTCTTACTTTGATTGTAAGAAACCCTGATTTGAAATACTGTATAAGGGAGAACTCTAACATCTGGGAAACCTAATTCTGACACCCTCGTGTGTCCTAGTTGCAAACTAGAGTCGATTCTCCATTAACCTAGGTTTATAGTTCTTATGAAAACCATTATTAGGGTTAACGACTTGAAGACTTCATTTGGGATTCGTGAAGCCAGGTCCAACTATTTTCTCTGTAGTTGTGTATCCTGATCTTATTTTTTCTATCGTATTGAATTTAATCTTCTCTAAGATTTTCTCGAGATTTATCTCCGATAGGTAAGATATAAAAACTAATCACAACAGTTTCTTCGTCTCAAACTCTTGTGATTCCGCAATAACTTCTTTTGTTAATCAATTAGATTATTGTGAGGTGACTAATATTTCTAGGCTGCTCTTCGGGAGTATAAGACTGGATTATTAGTTGAGTTTCCTTTTCACCTTGATCTATATCTTAAGACCGAAACAACAACCAGAATAGACTTATCTGTGGGAGACAAATTTGTTTATAAGTCTTCTACTTTGGGTCGTGAAAACTCTTAGTTGTGGGTGAGATCAAGTAAGGGAATCAAGTGTGCAGAGTCTTGCGAGACTCAAGAGGCGTAAGGAACGCGTACCGTAATCGGTGTGAGTCTTGGTTAGGGTTCAACTACATTCCATTACGAAGTTAACTTGTAGTAGGCTAGAGTCTGAGCAGCTTAATAAAGTGTGGTTTTCAAGTCTGGACTAGGTCCCCGGGTTTTTCTGCATTTGCGATTTCCTCGTTAACAAAATTTCTGGTGTTTGTGTTATTTCTTTTCCGCATTATATTTTCTTTATATAATTGAAATATCACAGGTTGTACGTAGTTCAATCATAGTTGATAAATCCGACCTTGTTTGTTGGATAAGACTTGATTGACACTCGGTCACTGGTATTTGGTACCATCCAAGTTATTCTTATAACAGTCAGGTTCACGGATTTCTATCTGTTTGATTTACTGATTGAGTTTAGAAAGAGATAAAGATCTTTAATATATATCATGATTGAGACTCAGTAACTTGGTTCTCTCAAAATTATATTGGAGTTTAGTCCATACAGATTGCTGAATGAATTAGTTGGGTGTGGTTGTTGTACCCCCCGTGTTTTCAATGAGATCTTATATCCCTGCAATAGATAGCAATTGTGTTTTATGTGACAATGATATTAAATCTTTGCATTATTTACTTTTTTGAATATTGGTTTGTAAAATCTATATGGTTAATGCCACTATTTTCTGGTCGGATTAACCCTAACAAACCAACATTACTTTCAAAGAGCATTATGACCTATGGTATGCAGACAATGTAACAATGGCTGAAATTTATGCAACCAAATGCTGGTTCATACGGAAGGAAAGATGTAATAAAACTTTTGAACAAATCTGCCTCCTCAATTCAGACTTATATTTTAGTTCAGAGATTCTTGAATTATTGGTGCAATTATTCATAGAAACTAGTTCAGAATACAAGTTTTAATAAGCTGAAATTGAAGCTTAACATTCAATGGAGAAAACCTGATATGAATTGTTATAAACTTAGCTCTGATGCATCTTGGATATCTAAAACTCTCAATGCAGGCTTTGGACTAATACTAAGAAATGATGAAGGTGATGGAAAAGGGGCTAAGTCGAAAATATTCAGAGCCACATATGCAGAAAAAACTGAAGTTGTAGCTCTACTTCAATGAGTAAAATGGGCCAGAGATGAAGGTTAGATGGCGACTGTGAAAGGATTATAAGATTAATTGAAGGAGAGAAACAATGATGAACATGAAAAACCAAAGGATAGTAAAAGAAGACGTGAAAATTCTAAAAGACTGCTAAAACTATTAGGGTTCAAGTTCATTCAGAGAACTGGTGAACAAGCATCTGACAAACTCGATATTGAAGCAAGGAAATTCTCTATATGTTTAGTAGCTGGAAACATGAAACACCATGTTATTCTAGTAGATAGATTCAATGTTAGGAATGAAAGTAGCAGCACTACTAGTTTAGTAATCAGGAACGGAAGTATGTTGTATGGTGCTTAGAGCAGGGAGTCTGTTCCCTTGTGATAAAAGGAAAAAATTCTTTGTTTCTTTTTTTCTTGTACGTGGTATTTGTTTTCAACCGGTTAGTCTGGGAAAATACTTACATGCAACAACTTATTTTCTTCTCTTTTTATCTTTTCGCCTCTTCTCACTTTGATTTTCTTGTTAATTTTATTATGTATTAAACGGTTGCACTTGATTAAAATTTCTTCCCGATAAAAATAAATAAATGAGCCTTACAAATTACAGTTCTCTTGGGTATGTAACTACTCCGTCCTTATGCATGCGTGTGGGTTTATTTAGAAAAGCATGCATGAATATACCATCCCAAAGTTTTTTCATATTTCTATTTCAAGTGTGTTTTCGACACTTAAATTAGATTTTTGAAAAAAATTAATGCTTACCTTTTTTTTCTACTATAATAGCTTCCTAATCAATTCCTAGCGAGGGAATATATTAATTAATAACGGACGTTCACAATATTCGTAATATTACGAGCGTATATCCCATAACTCCTTACAAATAGGAGTCATTATAACAAACCCTAATCTTTTTTTTTTTCTTGATAAACCGAAACAACTAGCAAGTGACACTTGAGACAGCACGAGGAGATTCCAGTACTACAGTCTACATATGCTTGATCTTGCATATGCGGCTCAAATCTCTCTAGCACACCAATATTATGACTAATTCCTAATCAAGCAAGAGGAAGTAGAAGACTACGCCCTAATTAATACCCAATATGTTACCTCTAAAGAAGAGAATGACGAGATGTTTTATGTTGGGGCAATTTTTGTCCTACTCGAGTTTGTAATTAATTTATTTAATAAATAATTCGAATTCACGAACCTACCCTCCAATGGTTTACACCTTGAAGAACCCAATTTGATCGTCATTCGAACCCTCACTAAATACTCTGGTGGATTAATAAACCCTGGCCTCCCGACGATATCAAAGATTCAAAGCTTACTTCAGAATTTTTAAAATTTTGTCAAAATTTTTACTTATCTTTTTCTTTTTGAATCCTGTTATTTCTTTTTCTTAAACGACAAGATTAATTCATATGAGTGCTGAGAAAGTACAAAAAGATTCATGGATCTGTTACATTTTACCTCGAAAAGATTCACCGATAAGTCTTATTCCATATGTACGTACATACTTGTGCATGAATGAATTAGAAGTTACCGCATTTGTTGTTCTTAATTATAAATATTTTTGCACATAGCAACAACTGAAAATTTAATTATCTTTGGGTGATTTTTTGCATTAGTTTACTCGCCAATTTAGCTACTCCTTCTGTTTCTATACAATAGGCTGGTTCCATGTGCATTTTGTACATGAAACCAGCTTATTATTCAGAAGCGGAGGGAGTATAATTTAATACCTTAATTAGGTAAGGGTAATTTATCTTTATCTTCATTTATTCATTAATATTGTGTGGACAACATTCCTAACTGTAAAATATAGTAGTCAGTTATTTCTTCATATTTCTAACTTTATATTAAGTTATTTCTCATCGAAAAAGAAGAAGCTTATTATAAGAAAATTACATGGAATAAACAAGAAAATCGCAGATTCATAAGAATGAAGATAAACTCAGTATTTTACCAGATGTATTACTTATGATGATCCTTGATATGTTGGACATGAAAAATGTGGTGCAAGATAGCATTTGTCCACAACATGGAGGTCTATGTGGAAATCTGCCTCCGTTTTTGAATTAGACACTCGTGCTTTCTGTTGATGGTGGTTTTTAGTCCAGGATCAAAACTGTAAAATCCTGTACTTAATGTGCTATCACCCTGCAAGGGATAGAACTATTTGAAAAATGATGAGAGCAAAAAACCTCCTCGTTCATTGAGCAATTCAATTACATGAAATTCACTCAGAATGATGCGCGTAGCAGCAATCCCAAAATATTCTGTGAATTCTTTCTTATACTAGCATTGCCCATTAACGCATGACTCGCCTAGTATTATCTCGTGCTATGTTCCCAGACGAACTCTCGTTATTGACATGACATGATGATCAAATGTTCACTCTCCGCAGGGTAGCATGAATCTCCCGAAATGTCAATATTGAGATCCGCATGGAAGTACCCACATAGGCCGCATCACCCTCTGGCAAAGAGGATTTCGTATCGACATACTTTTGAGTTAGCTCGATCGAACACGCTTAAATTTCTTAAGAAAAATCTAGACTGTTAATATCAGTCTCAAAAACGATCACGGCCACACAATTTGGCCGCACGATTCAACAAGCATAGCCGACTCCTAGCAGAACTAGGAAATCACTGTAGTGACCATCGGCGGGCCCACTAGTGCCCTAATCGATCGAGTCCCATTCCCTCAGCCACAAGTGCTTCGGACGCCGACCCCAAACATGGGTGATCGCGCTGTATAAAAATAGCTCGAACGAGCCGAGACCGTTTAAAAAAGTCTCAAAACGCATCACGACCGTCCAACTTTGCTAGCCTAGTTGGACGGCTTAGATCTTCCTACAAACGATTAAGGAAGTGCCGGCATGTTCACTGGCGACCCAATTTTTCCCTTTGAAAATCAACTTGCATGCGGCAAGCCTATAGGGCGCTCAACCGTTTGCCCAAACTCGAGCAAACATGCCGTGTTCAAAACCCTAAATTGGGTCGCGGCAATATACAATTGTCGAATCGATCGTGTCCGTCCAACTTGGCTAGCCTAATTGGACGGCGTAGATCGCATATCGAACGATCGAAGAAGCACCAAAGTATTCATTGGTGGCCCAACTCCTTCCTTGGTCGATCGACCTGCTCACGACAAGCCCTTAACGCATCAAGTTGTTCGATCGAACTAGGGAAGACGCGGCCGTTTTAAAACCTAATTGGTGTTTGCCGCAATATGTTATTGCCGTAAATTAATCACGTCCATCCATCTTCGCCAGCCTAGTTGGATGACATAGATTTATTTTTATGAACGCTAACAAAGCAGCATTGAGATCACCGGCCATTCATCCTCCACAGGGGGTGATTGACCAAGTCATAGCACATCCATAGGGTCCTCAAACGATCACCCAAAGATGGTCGGTCGTGCTACTTTTAAGACGCTCAATCTATGACTGATTCGATCATGCTCAAAAACAGCGATGCTTCTAACACATCGATTACTTTCAGCTGCTTATTCGAAAGTGATGCTTTACATACATCGATTATAAGCAACGCCTTATAAATATTGGTTTTGTAAATAATTCATTATTTGGCCTAAAAGCACTACGTGCTGATTTTAGCGGCAAGTCACATGACTTGACTCATTCACTCGAGACATCAAACATGTCACAAACTGGGGGATACATATTGGGGTATTGGTCTGGCGGTTTACAGCGTGCGAATGCGCCCATTACAAGAAAGTGTCAGGAAAGGCGGACAATTAACGGTGATGAGAGTAGTGGGAGAATCGTGTGGCCGGTCTTCCCTCATAACGGAAACACGATGATCACTACATTCGGCACAAACCCACTTCTCCACTACTTTACTTTCTCCACTTCCTAAGAGATCAGGGTGCACTCAATGACTTGTATAAATAGGTTTTCAATCTATTTCGAATAACAGAACACAAGTAGCCAGAAACCGTTTTCTGATACACAAGTCATATACAGCCACACCTTCATAATTCAACATTCTGATCTCAAACACCTTCTTCGCTTCCCTCCCTAAGATCAACCCTTATCCTTCACCTTGTGACTGAATTGAATCTGGAACGGTCATTTCTTGGTTTAGGCCAGAGTCTTACAGATTGATCTCCCGAATCTAAAAGTACTCACGTGCAGTACATTTGTTTAGGATTTGAATTCGTTTCTCATCAACACACCCAAAATTTACCAAAAACAGCAGAATCAGTTTTTACCCTCAAACTCTTTCATAAATTCTGAAATTAAAGAGGTGCTTCCTTTCACAGGATTTGTTGATACAGTACTCCTACTTAGAGATACCTCCGACATAAAGGTGTTTTCTCTTTACTGGCATAACAAATCAAATGACAAAAACATAAAAATTTTACTTCATGGATCCTTAACGCTTTAATTCGCAATGTACAAGTATTGCATACAAAGATCAAACATAACATTCGTTTGACTTTGAAGCTACCTCATCATATTTTTATTTCTCAATCATTAACCGAATTAACGTTTGGCTTGGACTGTGAGTTAGCCTCAAATATCTTTCTTCTTGATTGAATGTGTCTACCTCGTATCAAATCCTTAGTTCTTCGTTCATTTACTAAGTGATAGTGTAGAGTGGGTTAATAAGGTCCTATCAAGTTTTCCGGTTTTAAGTTCTCTTAAAATAAAGGACACGTGGGAAAGAGATCCTCTGGGTGTCAATGTCGAGTGCCATGAATTAAAACACTTGGAGATAACGAACACTCTTACTAGCACAAGTTTTTATGACATATCTTATCAAGTGATCTACTCAGTGTCTCACTTTTTTTATTTGTCAAGACTATATGGTACAAGAGTATTATGTTGAGAACTTTTCTTCTCTTATAACTGCTAATATTCATATGGTGAAAGAAGGAGAACATACTGATGGTGAATTTGAAAATGAATACTTTTCTGAGTGTATGGTAAAAAAATTTGGTAGGACTTCATATTGGGGAACAACTAACACTATTGCCGGATGATTCCCTTCGGGTACGGGTGTAGGTGTGTTTATTTTTTTTTTATTTTTTTATTTTGTCAATTTTAAGTATCATGATTACTTTTCATTGTTCTCAACATGCTCTACTCTACTAAGAAATATTTCACCTGATCAAATTAATGATAGAAAACCAGTTTTAGGCATTCATCTAATAGACATGCTGACTTCTTTGCCATTACCCGACTAAGCATTTTATAAGTTGATGGCCACTTCTAGTTTTTAGTGCGTCACTTTAGTTTGTTCCCAAATTAGGAATCACATAGATTAAAAGATAATATTACCTTCCTGCAGGTGGATATGATTCAGAACCTTGGAAACGACAAGATATTAGGCATACCATTTAATTTTTCCTGTTATTAGCTCTCGGGGCTACCTAAAATACTTCATATTTACTCCTTGCAAATTTGTGTTGCAACACATCAAACTTCATATTTACTCCTTGATTCTTCTTTAGCCTTGTATATAATGTGGCCTAGGTGCAACAATATCTGAGTGTTTTTTCAATTAGTTAATAAGGTTGTTTCAGAAGTTCCCAACCTAATGGAGTTACAACCCCTGTAATTTCATAATTTGAGACTTGAAGCTGGAATCCAGACGCTGCTTGCAAGACCCATCCTAATGTGGAAGAGATTTTTCTTACATTAAAGGAGTTAATAACATTCTCATCTTTTTGTATTCTTTTTTTCCTGCTCGATAAAGATTGGTGGAGAGCAAAGTTCCTTTTGTGATGGTTAGACATGGTTGGCAGTCTACTCAAATAAAACTTCAACTTTTTGAAGCCAAGCTTTAGACCATACCTTGGATTTATGGAAATGGCACATAGTTGATAAAAGGGGTCACCTTTTCATAAGTAGCTTTGACGGAGAATACTCCTTTTATGTTTTCAAGCCATATGAGTTGGTCATCCTCTTCAGGCATAAAAACAATAGAATGAAGAGTTGGTAGGACCCAAGTTATCTATCAATAACTCCAAGCTTTCCCGATGGTTGTTTAGTTTTCCAACCAAGATTAGAGACCTATGCACACTTATCTTTAATGACTCTTAAAGTATATAGTTAGTATCTGTGTATGTCGAATATTTCTGTACATACAAATATTCACTTAGTCGATGTAATAATTTTGGTTAATTATAGAATATTGCTAAATTATATCGGTAACTATTTTTGTGATTATTTCCTAATATCTCTTGTTTGATGGACTGTCATATATAATGTTGTAACTAAAGTTTAAGAACTTGGTCCTCCTTCTACCTGTAGGAGGAACATAATAGCCATGGTTCAAGAATCTACTATTCATAACGCAAGAGGCGAAGAAGGAGAAACCAATACCCCCCCACACCACACACACACACAAAAAGAAGGTATTACGGCTACAGTAAGATTATAGGTTATGTACTACTCCCTCCATCCCACTATTAAGTGACCTAGTTGAAGTTTGCACAAATTTTAAGGCAAGCAAGGAAAAAGAGATTTTTAAGCATTTTTTACAATTATATCCTTATGGATAATAATTAATGAAATTTTGAAATGATTTATCTCTCAAACTACACCACGGATGTTCGAAAACTTTATACCATTGAAAAGCATTTTAAAACACCTACGTAACGAATATAAACATGCATATCAAATTATGCATATTTCTTATATTTCTTATAATCAATTAAAAGGGTAATTTTAGAAATATCTCCTTGCTTAGTGATATAGGTCATTTAATGATGGGACAAAATTAAAAACCAAATAGGTCACTTAATGGTGGGACGGAGGGAGTACAAATTAGCGCTATAAGGTATTTCTATTAAACTAATCTTGCATATTTATTGGGTGATTATCATGAAGTTCAACGATCCTAAATTAAGTATTTATAAAATCAAAACTTATAGTTGGTATAAAGCTTGTGTTTAGAACTCATGATTGTTCGTTGGTGGTATTGTATTTTTCTCTCTTGTCCGAAAGTTTTGGCTCTCAAATTTCGTTTCCCTCTAAATTTCCCAATATAATAAATCTTTTTGATATCCATTCCCTCACAAATTTGAACCATTTCCGATTTCCGTCCTCTCAAATTCGAGTTGATAATTTCAACTCTCTTCCTCCTATATTAAAATAGTGAGATGAACCTTTATCCTTCCACAAATCGTAACATTGATGAAGATTTTTAATTAAGCCATACATTACATAGGAAGAGAATATGAATCTTATATGAACTCCAACATAAGATAATATAAAAGAAGAAGTTTTTTCTATTAATTTTTGGGCAGCAGCTGGTCCAGATGGATACTAAGTAGGCTTCTAGCAACAAACATGGGACATAGTCAGCAAAGAAGTAATTCATCTCATCAAGGATTTCTTCATTTCAGGTGAATTTTCTCCCCGAATTAATGAAACTTTTCAAGTTTTAATGCCAAAAAAAAAATAGTCACTAAACCTGAAGAGGTGAGGCCTATAAATCTGTGTGATATATCATATAAAATCCTAACTAAGATAACAGCCACAAGACTTAAGTCACTGCTACATCAAATTATTTCCCCTTGGAAAGTTGCTTATGTTCCAGGAAGAAACATACAAGACAATGTCATCATAGCTCAAGAAATGGCTCATTTTATGAAAAACCCAAAGCTTTTCATGGTATTGTTGGACTTAAACTAGACATGGATAAAACATTTGTTAGAATAAAGTTAGATTTTCTTCTTCAAATTCTGAAGCATTTGGGTTTTTCTTTTGAATGGTGTAATCTTATCAGTCATTATATCAGGACTTCTTATATCTCAATAATCCTATAAATGGTTCTCCTATTGAGATATTTTTTTCCTTATAAAGGATTACGATAGTATGACTCAATTTCACCATATATGTTTATCGTTTGTATGGAAGGATTCATCAGATTTCTCACTAAAGCAGATGATGATAAATTAATCATTCCTGTTGTTAGAGCGCTGCTCGGTCGAACTCGCATGTGTTGCTATCTCAAGTATGTTTGTCAATGTTAGTTATCAAAACTATAAGTCTTGATTTCTAGTCTACTTATAGCTAAGTCTCGGACTAGGTTAGAAAGTGTATTTGAGCTCAATACTCCATGACGATCATCACACAAAGACGAAGAACTACTCAAGGAACTGGTGGAACTTCATCGACTAAAAGGTATGTGGAGACTTGAACTTATCTATCGCTCAAAAGTCTATCTACTCTATATCCTAGGTTGAGACAAAAGTCGTATTGCGATATAGACTTTGATTATACACATTTGCTATTTCGAGCAGAGTTTATCTCGCTTATCGATTTATCGAAATATGTGTTGGTAAGCTTTCGCTTTGGCCAAGTTCATATTTACTAGTGACGAAAGTCATCTTAAGTTTAAATTACTTGAAAATTTCTTTGATGAAAAATGGTTTGTGAACAACAACTATATAACGTCCTCTAAGAATGTTTCAATGATTGAAATGAGAGTTTAGAATATATAACCATGGTTGGATATAAACATTGTGTGGTAACTCATACGTGTGTAAATCCTTATTCCTTGAACCAAAGTATGCGTACTTTGCTGCTCAGGAAAACCGGAACTAGAGTCCGCGCACCAAGTCCGCGTACCGTCGGAAGTTCACATCCCGTGAATCTATGCTGGAGTTTGTGAACTGAAAACAAATTTATTCCGGGTACTTAAGTCCGCGTACCAGTATGCGTACTTAAGTTGGTTATTTTCTAAAAATGATTATTCGTCTTAAACTTATATAAACTAAGGAATGCATATTTGCAATCAGTGGTTATAAAGTTCATGAATCGATCGAGTGAATCAAATTGTTTTTGCTTCAATTGTGTCTTGTATACTTCTATATATCTAAGCAATTGAACAACTCTCTAACTAGTTTATTTGAGTCATTTGAACTAGTTGTGGTAAAGAAGAATATGGTTGATATAAAAGTGCTCATATGGCTAACCATCTGGTTAACTATTGTTGAACCAACTAGATGTACATGTTTGGGTACGGTTACACAAACCTAAATAAACGTGCATTTCATTTGTGTGTAACAAGCTAAGTTTCGATATAACGGTTGAAAGATATTAGCTTGAATATAATCAGGTTTTCATCTAATGGTGAATATTGAATGCTTTGTTACTAAGCTAACATTGATTGCAAACCCTGATTTGAAATACTATATAAAGGAGAACTCTAGCAACTAGGAAACCTAATCCCCACACCTCCTGTGTGATATTAGTTGTATTAGCTAGAGTCGATTCTTCTTTAACCTTAGGTTTATATCGAGACTCTGTAGGTGTTGATGGTGGTTTTCAATTCAGGGTTAAAATTGTAAAACCTATAATTTAATGTGCCATCACTCTGCAAAGAAACAAAGACATGTAAAAGTGCTGAGTGATTTAATCTCTCCGCTGGCGCATCTATTGAGCAACTCAATATATATTCTCATGAAATTTATCCATACTGGTGCATGTAGCAACAATCCCAGACATTCTGTAAATTTCGCCACCTTGTCTGCGCTATTCAACTAATATAAGTTTATTTGAATGCTTTCTGTGCTATGTTCCCCGGCCGAACCCTTAATATATTTATATGGCATGACAATTTGTGTTCACTCGCATCAGAGTAACACGAATTTCCAAGTATCAAGGTTAAGGTCCTTCCATAAAGTATTCAATCGGAAATCTTACTGCTCTCTGGCAATAAACTTAAAGAACTTTGTTCTGTGTCAACACACAGAATTCAATAAATTTTGTGAAAATTCAAAAAATTCAAATATTCACCTAATTTGCAAAATTAGGGTTTTGCGCCCTGCGCCATATATTAGACCTCGTTGGTCGAAACCAAGCCTAGGAAATTAATCCGCCGTGGATTAGTATGTACAAAGTCCCACCTAAAATCAGAAAGCAAGGAATAAAGGAGCTGCGGAGAAGGAGCAACAACAAAAGAATCTGTGACCACGACATAGGCCGGTCTGCGCCACTTGCAAGTGTCCACACCCCATGTTGCCCAACCGACCATTATCTCCTGTCAACCAATCAGGTCACTTTAAACCTGCCACACTCCCATGAGTTGTGGCTGGGCCCGTACTTGCCGGCCATATTCCCGTCGACCAATCAGGTCGCGTTAAATCTACCACGCGCACCAGAAGTGTGTCCACGCCGATGCTTGGACAACCCTCTCTTTTATTGACCAATCAGGTTGCTCTAAACCTGCCACAACATTAAGATAGATGGTATTGCGTCAAGTGGTCTCCATGCTAAATTGGTTGCATAAATCCAGCGTTCGCGCCAACATGCCAAGCGCACATGCCAAACGTGCCACTTTACCGTAGTAACACGCCAACACGCCATGAATAGCGCACCTACGTGCCAACCCACCTTCTGTTTGTGGCCAACGCCATAACAGACTTCAACGTGGTTCTCCTAGCCAGTGGCACGACCTTTCTCTAGTGGCGATGGATGAAACCCTAATTTCTAGTCATGGCGTAAATTATGCCACTTCGGGCCTCACAACATGCCACGAGCCGTGCAGACTTAGGAAACCCTAATAAGGGCGCCATATCATAGCCACTCGTGGAAATACTTGCTCATGTGGCCATTTCCACATGATGGGATGGCTATGGTTCCTTTGGCGTGGCTTTGGCATCACTTGCACAAAACGCCATTGTGCCACGGTCACATGTTGCAAGCCGCATGTGCTAATTAGGGTTTCGGCATGCCAAACCCTAATTTAGGCAAAGTTGCTACGCCAACCAAGACAAATAATGTTCCACAAAACATTGGAATTGATGTGGCTAATGGAACTGATATTGTCACACCACATTTGAGTCCAACACCAATGTGCCAAAATCTGGTGGCCATGGCTACGCCAAGCGCCACTTGCACCATTGTGCTACTGGCATGCGCTGACCATGCCAACGTGCCACTGGCATGCGTTAAAAGCGCCACTACGCCATTAACATGTATTAATGGCGCCACTGTGCTATTGACAGGCGCCAACAGGCTGTAGCCATAATCAATGGCCACCCTTTCTCATGAGATACAATCTTAGCCGTCCAAATTCTCCATGGAATTGACAGTCCTGTAAAAAGTTTCTGGCGACCATCCAAGACAAGCCTAATAGCATCACGTGCTATTTTCCTGTGGTAAGTCTCTTGACTTTGACTTGCCACACGTAGCAGACTGCTACACGTTTTCCATGAAAACACTTGAGACATCAAACATATCACAAACTGGGGGATACTTATCAGGGTATTGGTCTGGAGGTTTACAGCGTGCGGCGTGCAACATGCCCATTATAAGAAAGTATTAGGAAACAGGGCAGTTAGTGGTGGCAAGAAGTAATGGGTGTAAACAAATCTGTTTCATTCATCGTGGAAGCGTGGTTTCTGGCGATCGTGGAAAGAATCAGCAAATACCTGTTAGAAAGATCTCACCAATTTCCAAGATAATGTGAAGGACGTCCAGTCTTTGGCCAAGGCATTTACTTCTACCGACGAAGACACAGACGGATCATGTAGCCATGTCACACGAGAGCAGAGGAAGAGCAGCCAATTGGATTCTGTCGACGACAGAGGGCCAAGACAGTTTCACGAGACCAAGGAAGGAAACTTGCCATGTGTGCCACAGTATCTACAGGACAATGATAAAGAGCAGGCCTATGAGGCTTTGTTGGAAAACATTTATCTCCAAACCCTTGCGGATGTTCAAAGATTTGTCCAACAATCTGCAGCCACGACCGCTTTACCTAAGAGAGGGGTACCCGAGGAAGGGGAAGTTGATGTTTTCCCAAAAGTTGTTGTAGTGATAGTGGTAAAAAGATTCGTCTCAGACTTGTGAAGGAAATGGAATTTTTAGATTTAAATATATATACAAAAAATATTAACAATGGGCGAGAGGTACTGGGACTAAGGATTTGTCCGAATTCACTACACAGGGTTCATTCATATATTCTTTGACAATTTAAAACTCAATAAAATTAACATGGACTCTGATTTTGCCAAGATAGATTCTCAAAACGTCGATTGTAAGTCCTAAGCATGATGTATCAAAACACCTAAGCTAAGCATACATCATCAAATTAAATAACAACCAATTAATTCAAATCATATTTCAATTTTAAATTAATGCAAAAGTCATAAAAAAGAATAAAATAAATTTACCCGTGTATGAAATTCACCCTCCTCCGTCGTACCAGTGTTGGGTTTAGCTCATCATGATAAAAACACGCTCAAAATATTTATTTATTGCTCAAATGGTGTTTACAATGAAGAGAAGAAGAGAAAATGGTGTAAACAGCTAATGTGCGACCCACATGAAGCGTCACAAAAGAACGATAAAAGAGAAGTGCTATTGTGGCGGTGGTTCTAAGACCCACACCTACGACCCACGCCTGTGAGTCTGTTTCACTGTTGATAAACGACTGTCCCTGCGAGTCTGTTCTTCGTGTTCTTGGTGTTCTTCATCATCAGCAGGAGCAGAAACATTGTTTCATCAACTCTTGATTTCTCGCTCCTAATCTCTCCTATCGACCCCAAACTCTCGACACCACTTCTAGGACACCCAGGGAACCTATTTATACCCAACAGCGACAAGAAATCACGCTCATTAACTCTCCATGATCCTCCATTACTCGGTGTTAAAAGAAAATATTTTCCGAATATTTTCTTCCCTGAAATGATTCTCCACGCGTAAACAGCTTCTGATACTCCCTTATTTAGCTTCTACACGCATCTTCAATGACTAAGTGTCATCCAAACACGAGCAGCACACATCAAACTTGTTGAAAATCCGTGAATATCATTTTCAAACCCGTGTTGCCCTGATTTCTTCCACGTGATTATCCAGCGAAATTCAGTCGAAACAATCACCCATACCAGCTCTGTTATGATATATTACATCTTTCCACAAAGTTTCAGCGATTGAATCGCACAAAATCACGTCCAAATGCAATCGAGAAAATCTGCCAGTGAAGAGTAAATATTTTCCCGCCAAAATATTTTTTTGAATTTGTGAAGAAGGTCACCCCTTATCCAGTGGTCGCCCCCTTATCCGTTGTTGGAGTCCGAATAACACGTCCCTTGGGGTGCCTTTAGTAATTTTTCTGGGGTGTTTCCAACACTTTTTCTGGGTTCCTCCGGTGCATTTCTGGGGTGTCTTTAGTACTCTATCCTAGGGTGTAAAATACCACTTTTCGAGCCAATTTCGCCGCAAGAGCTTATTTTTCCAAAAACATCTACAAAAATATAAAATAACACAATAAGTATTTAATCGATTCTAAAAATACAGAACATTGAGAACAAAATAGACACATAAATGCGTCTATCAAATACCCCCAAACTTATTATTTGCTAGTCCTCGAGCAAAATTTATTTTTGAAAAGTGACCGAGTTAATCTCGGGTGGGTTTATCAGAGGTGTACCCACAAAAAACCATTTACTCCAAAACCTAGCTATCTACGCAGAACCTTGGAAGGCACTAAAGAATCTCCTTGGTTGGCATACAAACATTGACTATAGGAGGAAGTACCCTGATGCGAAATTCCAAAATTCATATATGAGTGACAGAGCTCTACTCAGATAGTTTCACTATGGACATCATAACCGGAGTCAAAACTAATCACATAGATAGATAATGAGATGGATATAGAAAAATATAGATGGTTTTGATGTTTACTAGGTGAACGGTGTTTCCCATATCTGTCTGAAGGCCACTACTAGGATGAACCTATCCTAATGGACTGAGATACCGGTCTGCCTAATATCAACACACTGGCATATACAAGGGAACCAGTGATTGACTACATAGAACAATTTTTTTTTTTGATTAACGGCATGAATAGTTCTTTTGGATCCGAGCACATGCTTCTTATCAGCAGATTACATGATAGTTCCCACGGGTCCTGCATTCCACGCTTGCTTAGGCGACGGAGACAGGGAGAACACACACATATTGCTATCCAAGTGTTAATGTTTATTCCGATTGGTCTAATTGGTATGGTCTTTTTTTTTTTGGTATCTCAATCACTCTATTCCACCCTAACAGTGGTAACAACTTGAATCGTGGGCCCCACCTACTCTCTTAGAGAAACATAGTTTAAAAACAAAACAAAATAAGAATAGAAGTGAAAAGGACACAACGAGATATGGTGAAACTATCATGTTATTACTAACACCTGAGCTCTTTGCTTTTGTGAATAGACTCTTTCGATGTTTCCATCTAATCAGATTGGTTCCTCAACTCCTATAACCAAGATGTTCCCATCCACTTAGATTGGTTAGTGCCAACCTTAATAAGCATAAATTTCTAGGCTCTGAAGTTTATTTATTTATTATGTAATTGAAAAGTTTCTCCCATACCCCCAAACTTAAATCTAACATTGTCCTCAATGTTCTAAAGATAAAATTAAAAGCATGAACAAGGAGAGAAATTGTTACTATTTGAAGCAAAAGAGTTAAGTAAAGATATTACTGTGTTGCATGAGATTGGGTTACCTCCCAAGAAGAGCTAAGTTTAAAAGTCTTCAGCCAGACATCGGAAGGAATTAGTCATCTCATAGAATCAAAAAGTAACAGTCGAAATAATTGTGGGTCTTCAAAACCAAAAAGAGCTGACCAAAGGAAACTACAATAACCCAAGAAAGTGAACAAGGATAGCATGCCCTTATCTAGTTTCCTGATTAAGATATTTATATCTAATTGTGGTTCAGGTTCAGGTTCTATGAAAGGGTCTAAATAAAATATTTTCATTGGTTGCGTTTCTTCATAGGTGGGATCCGAATCATTAGGTCCTAGAGTCTGGAAAAACTCAAATAAGAACTTAGAAGCACAAAACAATAACCTAAATAATTGAGGATCCTCTAAGTCAATCAGGTTTGACTTACATAACTGACCACAATGAGAGTAGTGGTCATTCTTAAGAAAATGTGTCGATTCTATCAAACTAAAGTACTTAGGCTTAGTCTCAGAACTTAATAAGTGACACATTTGAAATTTATACGTTCCTACAATTGGAAGCAAACTATTTGGTGGGAAAACAAATTCAATCTTGGTATTATTGCCTGGGAAAACCACATCAACCATAGGATGGGTTTCCAATGACTGAACTTCTTCCTGGACATCATTAGGTTCGGGAAAACGAGTATGAAGGTAATCTTGTAAAATGGTCGAGGCAGAGATATCAAGTCCAAAATGAGGGATCTTTGTAAGATCTAAAGGTATGGCACAAGGAGAATGATAATCACCCCCAAACTTAGATTTTTGGGTATCTCTAGATAGACTAGCTACAATTTCCTTAATTTCTAGATCATTGGAATCCTGAAAATAATCAATTGCTCCTTCGAGGTTATACTCAAGCGACACATCCTTACTCATATTTAATAGCTCTACGAGTTCATTTTCTTCGTCTAAGACAATTTTTTCTAAGTCGCTAGACTCTAAAACAACATTTTCGGAATAAACCCGTTCCTCTAAAGCATTATCGGCTTCGTAATCAAAAGAAAAAACTACATCGTCTAAAACGGTGGTATCCCTAATCAAATCCTCGTCCTTTTGAATAGGTGAATAATCATGAAAATTATTTGGAGTTGAACTAGAATCATTATAAAGCTCAATTGGATTAATAGATTCCTGATCACTATGCCTACACATTTCAGATTTTTCATTACTACTATCCTCATCATAATAGTACGAAGATGATTGAACCTTATCTAAATAAGTAGTGCCTTTTATTCTAACCTCGTCGTCTAAATTAGGAAAATATTCACTATTGATATCAAGGGTAGAATTAGAAATACTATTTTGGAAATTTAGATCATTTCGAGCAGCATTAGCTAACTGTTCATTTTCTGCCTCTAGACGTGCCTGAATTTCAGTGAGCATAACACTTATACGTTCACTACTCTCGTTTATCATCTCAGAATACCGTGTACACTCTTCTTTTAAACTATTCATTGCAACTAAACGTTTATACGTCCTTTTAATCCGTTGTTGGGTCTCTTCTAGAGAAGGAACGGGTTCAGAAATATCATAAGCGGGACTAGTTTTTAAGTAATTTTCCAAAAACGCGTAACTAGTACTATAATGTTCCTGATTTTCTTGCTCGTAAGACCAATTCGCGTGTGGATAGTAATTGGGCTCACTATGGTATGAACCATAACCTGGAAAAGGATGGCGTTCCCAACCACTATTCCCAACATGGTCATAGAAAGGATGATGTCCATATTCAAATTCAGGTCGATAATCATTGTATTGGCTTCTATCATACCATTTCGACATTCTTAATTGCAAGGGAATTCTACACAATCACAAACAAGGCTGACTCGACCAAATCAAACCTATAGAATCTAGCAAACAAAAATCATGATGGCTCCACTTAGATTGTTTTCTAGACCAGCTTCTAATCCTTCGAAAGGGAATTCGTTACAATTTAAGCAAACCCCTCCGGAATCAATCCGAGTCAAAGTAAGTTGAATTGAGGCGAGGGAAGCTCAGTGGAGCTTTGATACCCAAGGCCTCACCGCTATCACAAGGCGGCGCAATCACGCATTCAACTCACAGAAACCATCATGAACTTCGAAGTATGCTAAAAGAGTAACCAATATTTTTCGAACGACTTTCCTACTAAGCTCTTTACCCTATAGGTCTCGTTCTAGTCAAAATTTTAAGCTTAGGTTCGCGTTTGGTTTCGTTTTCCTAAAGCGGGCAAGAAGGAAACGGTGATGAAATCCGAGTCCTTATCTTAATTTGGCCAGGCCTTGCCCTTTACTAGGAAATTAAAACAACCGTATTCAAATCCTCAGCATATATTCACCTTAAGGCATACAATAAACCCGCTGACAGGGGATTCGCGGGTGTTTCGAAAGCTTACCTCCCGTACCAGACGGGCGCAGAACCGCTGAAGTCGACTCGGGCCACGAATCTTATGTCATGTGCGAACCCGAGGGTCCGAGGCGATATTGTAATCGTCGTCCATCCCTGCAAACAGTTTTATATTTAATGTACCCTTCCTTAGGGTTTAAAAAAAAAAAATTGTCCAAGTCCAAAGTCCAAATAAAGTGCAAAAGAAAAGAAAAAAAATAAATAATAATTACAAAAAATGTAAGGTCTCTAAAAAAATAATAATAAATAAATAAATAAATTCTCTCTCTCTCTTTTTTTTTTAATTTTTTCTTTCGTTCGTTCTTCCCTTCTTTTTTTTTGCTTTGTCTTTTTCCTTCTCTTTTAGCTTTAAGCTTTGATTCCAAGTCTTTAGTATCCAACTTCAAACCTGTAATACAAAGACACGCCCAAAGAAACGTAAAAAGAACAAATGAAATAAAAAAAAAAACCTAAAAATTCTACCTAAGCACAAATCCGCGTCAGCGGCGCCAAAATTTGATGTTTTTCCAAAAGTTGTTGTAGTGATAGTGGTAAAAAGATTCGTTTCAGACTTGTGAAGGAAATGGAATTTTTAGATTTAAAAAAAATATATATATACAAAAAATATTAACAATGGGCGAGAGGTACTGGGACTAAGTATTTGGCTGAATTCACTACACAGGGTTCATTCATATATTCTTTGACAATTTAAAACTCAATAAAATTAACATGGACTCTGATTTTGCCAAGATAGATTCTCAAAACATCGATTGTAAGTCCTAAGCATGATGTATCAAAACACCTAAGCATACATCATCAAATTAAATAACAACCAATTAATTCAAATCATATTTCAATTTTAAATTAATGCAAAGTCATAAAAAAGGAATAAAATAAATTTATCCGTGTATGAAATTCACCCTCCTCCGTCGTCCCAGTGTTGGGTTTAGCTCATCATGATAAAAACACGCTCAAAATATTTATTTATTGCTCAAATGGTGTTTACAATGAAGAGAAGAAGAGAAAATGGTGTAAACAGCTAATGTGCGACCCACAGGAAGCGTCACAAAAGAACGATAAAAGAGAAGTGTTATTGTCGCCGTGGTTCTAAGACCCACACCTACGACCCACGCCTGTGAGTCTGTTTTACTGTTGATAAACGATTGTCCCTGCGAGTCTGTTCTTCATGTTCTTGGTGTTCTTCATCATCAGCATGAGCAGAAACAGTGTTTCATCAACTCTTGATTTCTCGCTCCTGAGCTCTCCTATCGACCCAAAACTCTCGACACCACTTCCAGGACACCCAGGGAACCTATTTATACCCAACAGCGACAAGAAATCACGCTCATTAACTCTCCATGATCCTCCATTACTCGGTGTTAAAAGAAAATATTTTCTTCCCTGAAATGATTCTCCACGCGTAAACAGCTTCTGATACTCCCTTATTTAGCTTCTACACGCATCTTCAATGACTAAGTGTCATCCAAACACGAGCAGCACACATCAAACTTGCTGAAAATCCGTGAATATCATTTTCAAACCCGTGTTGCCCTGATTTCTTCCACGTGATTATCCAGCGAAATTCAGTCGAAACAATCACCCATACCAGCTCTGTTATGATATATTACATCTTTCCACAAAGTTTCAGCGATTGAATCGCACAAAATCACGTCCAAATGCAATCGAGAAAATCTGCCAGTGAAGAGTAAATATTTTTCCGCCAAAATATTTTTTTGAATTTGTGAAGAAGGTCACCCCTTATCCAGTGGTCGCCCCCTTATCCGTTGTTGGAGTCCGAATAACACATGTCCCTTGGGGTGCCTTTAGTAATTTTTTTGGGGTGTTTCCAACACTTTTTCTAGGTTCCTCCGGTGCATTTCTGGGGTGTCTTTAGTACTCTATCCTAGGGTGTAAAACACCACTTTTCGAGCCAATTTCGCCGCAAGAGCTTATTTTTCTAAAAACATCTACAAAAATATAAAATAACACAATAAGTATTTAATCGAGTCTAACAATACATAACATTGAGAACAAAATAGACACATAAATGCGTCTATCAGAAGTCTGCCGAGACGCCTATGGAAACGAGCAATATCCAGCCCATTCAACTACTACTGTCGCCACTAATGCAGACCTCTCAGGAGAAATTACCCTTCATCAATACGGTAGAAGCAAACGGTCCGCTCATGAATCAATGATCGCGCAAGCGTCAATTCCTCCTTCGAAAAGAGCCTTCTACCAAAGCCTGCCAGAACTCCCACCACAGCAACCGCTGACGCGAGAGAAGCCAGATCCAGAATATCCACGTTTCCCGCTGCCTATCAGAAGAGTCCTGGAGTTACTGGAAATTTGGGTACGAGAAGGGGTGGTCCAACTACCCTCGGTACGGCGTCCACCAACTGATCAGGAGATGCTAGATTCAAGATATTACCACTATCACAGGTTTATTCATCATCCTACCAACGAATGCAACGCTCTGAAGTGCATTATCCAGGAAAAGATTGATTCAGGAGAATTACGCCTGGGGACTGAAGGTTCTCCGCCTTGCCGCGGATCGACATAGATATGTTAAAGAGACGATAAATTATGATTGGGTACTTCTCGTGGCCATGATTGCGTCACACAATAAACTCGGATTTACAACCTGAAAATTCAGTTTTGTGGAGAGGCCCCTAAGCGAATAGAGTATGTAGCTGTATCGGACGAGAGCAAAAGGGGGAATAACATCGGAAGTATCCCCTCTAACGTGACGCTTCTTATTACCAGAGCCAGATTCGCTGCTACTCCTAATATTTCTTCGAGCATGACGCCTCCAATCATCACCAGGGCGGCCACCACTTATTCGTCAGGACGAGAGACTGGAGAAGCCATAGGAAACCAACCTTCTCATTACCATTATAGATTTAATGGAGAAACAAGAGGTTCTTTCCAAAACACAGACGGACATGGCCACAACCTCTTCAACGTTTCGCTCCAGAAGCCGTTCCGATTCAATGTTTCGATCCAAGGAACGCTTCAATATTTCGCTCCAGGAGCAGCTCCGCTTCAACGTTTCGCTCCAGAAGCCTCTTCAACCACTCCTCCGTGCCAAGGATCGTGCCGTTGCCGCCACTCCTCCCTGCCAAGGATCGTGTCATAGCCGCCATTCCTCCCTTCCAAGGATTTTTCGTAGCCGCCAATCCTCCCTGCCAAGGATCGTTCCGTAGCCGCCACTCCTCCCTGTCAAGGATCATGATCGCAGCCAACCAAGGTTCGTATTCGTGGCCACTTTTTGATCCATCTCGCCAAAGCTCGTGTTCGTGGACAGTTTACTCGCTTACGCATCCCGCCAATCCCTTTGCTTCCATGGACGCCCATGCAATTCCAGCCGACCTATTTTTTTCCTGCGACAATGTAGTCTCTTCTGATCACATCTGCTGCCAAGAACTGTTGTTGCTCGTTTGTTGATACCAGCCAGAGCTTCAACATAGCAACAATCACTACAAAGGTAATATGTACTCCTCCATATTTTAGTTTCACATGGAAGAAGTAATAAAGTCACCAACACAGATGCAAGATGGCGATATGTTTATTATGGTCAACCCGCCGACCATACAAGAAACATGTAAACTACACTTGGAGACTGAGGCTCTACACGGAATCCCTTCACTGTCAAAGCTCAGAAGACACGGCCAACCAAAAAGTCAAAGCTACGACAAGGTTATCTACTCTTCAAGGGTGTAGCGTAAGAATATCATCACCTCTCTGTCTAGAAGGCGCCTACAATACTTTACGAGGCCGCGGCGGATCCCAAGCCTGCTCAGAGAAAACAACTTCAGAAACTAAAGAGAGAATATTTCGTCCATGTGATATTCCAAGCATCCCAACATCACATCCAAAAGAGTATAATAAACTTGTATCAAATCCCGTGGGAGGGGATTCAAGGCAATGCAATCAAAGTAGGCTACACATGGGGACTACCAGCATGGGTGCCTTCACTTCCCTCAACCAGGTTATTTCTGATTTCAACATCATCACTGTCGAAGCTTTACGAGCCGCAAGAATTTATCAACATGAAGTCGTACACGTGCACGACACAGAGATACATTCACATATCCGGCCATGCCATCGGATCTAACAGAAGTATAACTGGGGACTTCTTATCGCATCCCATTCCATACAATAGTCCAAAATTCAGAAGATTGTTTAAAGGTTGTCGCTTGGAACGAAGTCCTTGAAGACTTGATGCAACACATTGGCAAAGGAACTCCTCTCAACTCATCTATTTCACCCAATGGCTCTGGAAGATTTCGACCATACAAGCATCCACAACATATCATCATCGCAATCAGAAAGTCCAGGCACCAAATAACCTAAAGTCAAGGATGGACCAACAACGCAACCACAATCTCCAAGATTAGCCCTGACATGATCATTGTCGAGCATATATTTCATCCATCCATCCCAAGAATGTAACGGAGTTCGGTAATTTAAATCCACTGGAGAAGTTAGATACTCATTCTTCTGGAGTCAGAACCTTATTACACATTCTGGAGAAGATCGATGGTACTGTTGGGTGGCTACATGCGAGAGCACCTACCTTGAGTTCTCCTGGCTCTCCTTGCCGTTGATTATGACTATTGGAGTTTGCTTTGTTTTCGTTAATGCTTGCTCTACTACCGCTAAAAAATGACGAAGAGGAGCCAGAAGTTGCAGAAGATAGCACGGAGCTGGGCGAGCAACAAAAACAGAAGAGGTTCGATACCCCTTTTCATACGAACAGAGTTTCTAGAGTTTGAACAGAAGAAGGATTCCTCCGTGCTCCATGAACGGGAATAGATGAATGGGCGCACCTCACTCACACTCCATAGCCGAACAAGCAGTGTGCCAAAATATCCGCTCCATAGTCGAGCAAGCAGCATGCCAATATCACCGCTCCGTGGCCAAAGTCGCAGCGCCATCATCACCGCTCCGTGGCCAAAGTTGTAGCGCCATCATCACCACTCCGTGGCCAAAGTCGCAGCGCCATCATCACCTCTCCGTGGCCAAAGTCGCATCGCCATCATCATCAATCCGTGGCCAAATTTGTAGCGCCATCATCACCACTCCGTGGCCAAAGTCGAGGCTCCAACATCAATGCTATGTGGACAAAGTTACAACGCCAGCATTAGCACCCCATGACCAGAGCTGCAGTGCCAACGCCAGCACCCTGTGGCCAAGACGGAAATACACCAAGCCGCAAACACAAGGATCATAGACTACTCATTCCTCTTGCCAAAGGTTAGTCGAATTTTTCATGGCAACCTCTTTATGTCTTGCCCTTTCGATTTTTTATCCTCGTCTGTCACCATCTCATGCTTACCCCGTGATAATTCCACTATTACGTGCTAATCAGGGGACCTAATGTTGATGGTGGTTTTCAGTTCAGGGTTAAAATTATAAAACCTAGAATTTAATGTGTCGTCACTCTGCAAACAAACGGAGCCATGTAAAAGTGTTGAGTGATTTAACCTCTCCACTGGCGCATTTATTGAGCAAGTCAATATATATTCTCATGAAATTTATCCAGACTGGTGCATGTAGCAACAATCCCAGACATTCTGTAAATTTCGGCACCTTGCCTATGCTATTAAATTAATATAAGTTTCTTTGAATGCTTTCTGTGCTATGTTCCCCGTCTGAACCCTTAATATTGATATGGCATGATAATTTGTGTTCACTCGCAGCAGAGTAACACAAATTTCCAAGTATCAAGGTTAAGGTTCTTCCATAAAGTATTCAATCAGAAATCATACATCTCTCTGGCAATAAACTTAAAGAACTCTGTGTCAACACATGTAATTCAATCAATTTTGTGAAAATTCAAAAAATTCAAATATTAACCTAATTTGCAAAATTAGGGTTTTGCGCCATGCGCCATATATTAGACCCCGTTGGTCGAAACCAAGCCTAGGCAATTAATCCGTCGTGGATTAGTAGGTGCAGAGTCCCATCTAAAATCAGAAAGCAAGGAATAAATGATCTGCGGAGAAGGAGCATCAACAAAAGAAGGTGTGACCACGACATAGGCCGGTCGCAAGTGGCCACACCCCATGTTGCCCAACCGGCCCTTATCTCCTGTCGACCAATCAGGTCGTTTTAAACCTGCCACGCTCCCATGAGTTGTGGATGGGCCCATACTTGTCGGACCTATTCCCCATCGACCAATCAGGCCGCGTTAAATATACCACGCGCACCAAAAGTGTGGCCACGCCCATGATTGGCCGGCCCTCTCTTTTATTGACCAATCAGGTTGCTCTAAACCTGGCACAACATTAAGAGAGGTGGTATTGCGTTAAGTGGCCGCCATGCCAAATTGGCTTCACAAAGCCAGCGCACGCGCCAACATGCCAAGTGCACATGCCAAACGTGTCACTTTACGTAGTAGCACGCCAAACGCGCTAACGTGCCATGAATAGCACACCTACGTTCTAACTGGCCAACGCCATAACAGACTTCAACGTGGTTCTCCTAGACAGTAGCACGACCTTGCTCTAGTGGCGATGGATGAAACCCTAATTTCTAGTCATGGCGTAAATTATGCCACTTCGGGCACCACAACATTCCATGAGTCATGCGGACTTAGGAAACCCTAATAAAGGCGCCATACCATAGCCACTCGTGGCAATACTTTCTCATGTGGCCATTTCCACATTATAGCCTGGATATGGTTCCTTTGGCGTGGCTCTGGCATCACTTGCACAAAACGCCATTGTGCCACGGTCACATGCCACATGTTTCATGTGTTAATTAGGGTTTCGGCATTGCCAAACCCTAATTTAGGCAAAGATTCTATGCCAACCAAGCCAAAGAATGTTCCACAATACATTGGGATTGATGTGGCTGCTGGAACTGATGTTGCCACACCACATTTAAGTCAAACACCAATGTGTCAAAATCTGGCGGCCATGGCTACGCCAGGCGCCACTTGCACCATTGTGTTACTGGCATGCGCTTACCATGCCAACCATGCCACTGTGCCACAGGCATGCGCTAAAAGCGCCACTAGCGCCATTAACATGTATCAATGGCGCCACTCTGCTATTGACATGCGCCAACAGGATGTGGCCATAACCAATGGCCACCCTTCCTCATGAGGTACAATCTTAGCCGTCCAAATTCTCCATGGAATTGACAGGCCTGTGGAAAGTTTCTGGCGACCATCAAAGACAAGCCTAATAGCATCACGTGTTATTTTCCTGTGGTAAGTATCTTGACTTTGACTTTCCACACGTAGCAGACTGCTACACGTTTTCCATGAAAACACTTGAGACATCAAACATATCACAAACTGGGGGATACTTATCAGGGTATTGGTCTGGAGGTTTACAGCGTGCGGCGTGCAACACGCCCATTATAAGAAAGTATTAGGAAACAGTGCAGTTAGTGGTGGCAATAAGTAATGGGTGTAAACAAATCTGTTTCCTTCATCGTGGAAGCGTGGTTTCTGGCGGTTTCACATTATTCCACTCTTCCATCACTCAATCACTCTCACTTCCTACGAGACCAGGGTGCGTTCAATTATGACTTGTATAAATAGGTTTCACCTATTTCCACTGAACGAAAAGTTTTTGGTCTGAGAACAATACAGTATACAGAAATCACCTGATAGCTTTCCATTCTGCTAGCCAGTTCTACTTTTTGATACAAGTCGTAAACAACCACACCTTCAGAATCAACGATTCTGCTCTCAACACTTTCTTCGCTTCCCTCCCTAAGACCAACCCTTCTCTTTCACTTTGTGACTGAAGCAAGCCTGGAATGGCCATTTTTTGGTTTAGGCCAGAATTATACATATTGATCTCTCGAATCTAAAGTATTCCCGTGCAGTGCATTTGTTTAGGGTTTAGATTCGTTTCTCATCCACACACCCAAATTTACCAAAACCAGCAGAAACATTTTTCACCCAAAATAGTAGGTTAACGACTTGAACACTTCATTGGGATTGTGAAGCCAGACCGATACTACTTTTCTTATAGTTGTGTGATCTGATCTTGTTGTTTCTATCGTATTTGAGTACAATCGTAAGATTGTCTTGAGAATTGTTTTCTCCAATAGGCAAGATATAAAAGAAGTCACAAACACCTTCGTCTCATCGTTTTTGATTCCGCAATATCTTTTTTCGCTGTCGATTAAGATTATTGTGAGGTGATTGATAATTCTAGGTTGTTCTTCGGGAATATAAGTCCGGGTTATCAATTGGTTCTTGTTCACCTTGATTTATCAAATGACGGAACAAAAACTCGTAGGTATTTTTGTGGGAGACATATTTATCTATTACCATAGACTTTTCTGTGTGATACAGATTTATTTATTAAAGTCTTAGACTTTGGGTCGTAGCAACTCTTAGTTGTGGGTGAGATCAGCTAAGGGAATCAAGTGTGTAGTATCCTACTGGGATCATAGGAGTAAAGAGCGCAACTATACCTTGGATCAGTGTGAGATTGATTGGGGTTCAACAACAGTCCAGACCGAAGTTAGTTTGTAGTAGGCTAGTGTCTGTAGCGGCTTAATACAGTGTGTGTTCAATCTGGACTAGGTCCCGGGGTTTTTCTACATTTGCATTTTCCTCGTTAACAAAACTTCTGGTGTCTATGTTATTTCTTTTCCGCATTATATTTTGTTATATAATTGAAATTTCATGGGTTGTGCGTTAAATCGATCAATTAGGAAATCCAACCTTTGGTTGTTGATTGAAATTGATTGATCATGAACATTGGTCTTTGGTGTTGTTCAAATTATTTCAGTTGTATTCAATTAGACTCGCACATTTCTATTTGCTTGAGTAAGTATTGAATTGATAAAGAGAGGTATAACTCCTTGATATACTTTTACTAAGATTGAGTCTGACTTTATAGTTGATTCTCTTAAAAGTATATTGGAGTTAGTCCATACAGTTTTCTAAGAAAAATATTGGGTGTGGTTGTTAGACCCCCGCTTTTTCAATTGGTATCAGAGCAGGCAAACACATTTAAAGACCTTACAAGTCTGTGTTTATAGCGATCTGACTCTATGGACGATAAGATTATCTCTGATAAACGCATCACCAGAAATAAAAGTTATGTCTCGACTTTATCTATTAAAGAGAATGATTATTCAAATCTCAAATATAGACGAACCTAGTGTCCGGACGAGAAAGACAGACACTGACATGTGTTATCCCGATTATCCTTCAAAGGAGTCTATCTATGTTGATGAAAGGAAAACAGCTGAAGAGGGTGAACTGATTCTAAATCTTGTTAGAATTCAAGCTGATAGATTTAATAGGTTGAAAAAACATGTCAATGTTCTTCTTGGTGTAGTAAGAGACTGTAATTTCAAAGAAAATACTGAAGATCATTCTTCATGTATGGTTCTCGAGGCAAGCCTCAAAAAGGATGCTTTGGAAATTGAATATCGCTTGAGTAAACTCTTTATTCAAGGATGCTCTAAGCAGTCTAATATACCATGTACTTCTGTTGCAACTGAAGAAGTTCCTTGTTCAGAAGTAAAATCAGAATCCCTACCTATCAGAAAAGATGTGTTAGTCACCTCCTCTAATCAAGGATGTTCCACATCACATGGAAGGAAGAAATCTCCAGACGAGGCTGTTAAGACTGTACTATCTAATCACTCTTGTGATCAGAAAGTATGTCTCTTATGTGAGGCAAAAGGTTCTGTTAAACAAAAGGGAAACTCTAGGTTGAATAAAAACTCCTTTGTTCAACTTCAACACACCTTACACTTAATTCTCAAAGGTGTAACTGACATTCGTATGTCTAAACCAATTGGTTTTCGTACTTACCCTGTATATACTACCAGGAAGGTCAGTTCAATGAGTTCCTCGAACGCTCAGAAGCAGAATAGACGTCTTAACAAAAATCGTCTAAGGAAAGATCAAGTCTTTTCTTCCGAAAGAGGATATAAAGCTACTTTTGATGTGAACAAAATTCCAGGAGAAATGAGCAAAAATGATGATATGAGAGAAAACCTAAAGGAGATAATTAACGATTATAAATAAATTGTCGATAGGTTATCAACCTCCTCAAATCAAAATTCTTTTGGTAAGAACTCAAACTATGTCTCGTATTTTGATGACAGTATGTTTTATGATAATTTCTCACATCAAAAGGGATCCCTTTCTAGATCTGAAAGGAAAAAGAGACTCGGTCGTAAACACAATTCTCTCAATGAGCTCAGAGCTCATACTTGTGATAATTAATCACATGGGTTAAAGAACTTGCCAATTAATCACAAGGGTCGTAAACCATCGGGGGTTAGCCCAGTTGGCCAGGAGCCTGACTCTCAAGTAGGAGGTCGAAAGATCGAGTCTCCGCTCACGAGTTTGGAGATCTCATGAAATACTCCTTATATGTATTTTAAAATCTAGTTTAAGTCTTAATTATGTTCTTTCCTATTAAAAAAAATAAGAAAAGAACTTGCTCATAAAAAATTATGTTGAGCAAGATGTGTCAATAATCAGGTATACTGAGGCAAGTTGGTGTTCTGCTTAGTTGAGCTATCTTCTTATCGTATATAGCTAAGTTATTGTCTGCAGACAACTTTGCCTAAAAAGTATTGGTTGTGTAATTCTGTCTTGTCGCAAAAAAAAAAAAAAAAAAAAAAAAAAAAAAAAAAAAAAAAAAAACACGACCGGGTGTACCTCTGTTGATGGGTCAAGATTGTGCTCGTACGAGTACTCGTGTTACTGTCACGAATCAATGTTTAGAAACCCTAAAAGTTACCTTCCCTAAAAAACCATTTAAATACCAAAACCCTTGAGTCTCGTACGCATACTCTGGGATTTTTTTGTGGCTTGTCAAGAATGTCTTCTTCTAACTCTAGCGGTTTTGCAAAAGGTTTTCTTGACAAAGGTATTGGTTTCGAGTCCAAGGGAAGGAAGAAAAGAACCCTAGTAGAAGATGATCATCCTAACACCTCATGTTAGTATGCCTATACACATCAGGATGTTGAGAATGAGGATATGGTTTCTGCTGAAGTGGTTCATGATTTTCTTAAATATTTTGAGGAAGCAAAACTACAGCTCGTTGATATTTTGAAGAATCTTGATATGTTAAGAACTGAGTTGAAAAAGGTTAATTTTGACCTTGGTCTCATAAAGACACATGTTAAAGATCTTCTCAATGAGGATATCTTCTCTGAAGAAGCAGTAGATGTTGTCAATCACAAGATCAAAGACCTCGAGGCTCGTGAGGATTCTGAAACGTCTATTTGATTTCAGTTCGTGTTCAGTTTTGATGATTTAAGAGTCTGTCCTTGTTCTTTAGCTTGTTGATTTTATTTGTATAGTAAATCTTCTTATGAGAAGTTTATTTCTTGTTTTTTTAGAAGAATAACTAGAGTTTGGAATAGCCATTATTGTGATTACACATAGCTATGTCCAACGTTTTCATCTTCATTGTTTTTAGGTTTATTTGTTTAAATTCTAAAAATTTGTTTGGAAGATGATTTTTGCAGTATTAATCTTTATGCTTTTATATATTGCAATTTGTTATGGGATATGTGCGTTTGCGTCCGTGAACTATGATTATCCCATACCTTGTCAAAAGTTAAGTCCTTCATATGTCGATATGCATGTATTGATAAAAGAATGAATGAACTTTTGACATTACAAAAGTTTTAAGCCTATTGTATGTTATTATGCAAATATTGATGGAAGATGGAATGGAGTTTTGATTACGAGGATTATGTCTATTGTATGTCATTGTGCAAATAGTGATGGAAAATATAATGAATCTTTGTCTATTCTGCAGTATTGATCTTCCTTGATCCATATTTTATGTATATACTGTGCAGCTCTGTAAGTTCTCTTATGTTGAGCAATTCTGATTAAATTAATCATAGGTTTTCTTGTGGTTAATTTAATTGAGTATTTTTGGATTCAAATTCATATTCGTATGTGATTTGTTATGTCCAAAGAAATCCTTCTTTTCTTGTGAAAGTAAGGTCGCTCTTGTTGTTCCTTCGGGAATGACATTTTATATGGAAGAGTTCTTAATTGAACTTGTGCTTAATTTCCAAATCTTTGTGGGGAGTGCGGTTGTGGAATATTATAGGGGTTATCCTGTATCTTTATAAACTCCTTGATGAAAGCATTTAGCTTCGGCTATATGATTGCATCTAAAAATTTGATATGTGCTTTCTTTTGGCCATGAAATGTCTCTATGGAAATTTCATTAGGATCCCACTAGTTTTTGTACCTTTGCCAATTTTATTGATAAAAAGGGGCAGAATAAATGTGTAGTTCACACTACAAATACATATGGTTTTCAGATCATTATGTAAGGGGGAGTGGTTTCCATGTGAGATGGAGTATTGAATAAGGGGGAGTGATACATATCACCATATTATTGTTGTCGAAGTTGTGATACAATTGAACTTTGATGTTGTTAATAATACTATGACACTATGTAACAATGATTGAGAATTCTTGTTTTCTCATTGTTATGGCTACGAATTTTCAACAACGATGATGCTAAACTTACAACCTTTGGGATCATTGGAGTACTTGGAAGTGACGAAGATTTCGAGTAATGTTGAAGACCCAAGAAGATCAGACATGTGGAAGAGAAGCTACAAAAGTTTATTTATCTATTTTTGTATTCCATATGTATTGATAGTTTTGTCACTAAAATTGACAAAGGGGGAGATTCTTAGAGCACTACTCGGTCGAACTCGCATGCGTTGCTATCTCAAGCATGTTTGTCAATGTTAGTGATCAAAACTATAAGTCTTGATTTATAGTCTACTTGTAGATAAATCTCGGACTAGGATAGAAAGTGTAATTGAGCTCAAGACTCCATGGTGATCATCATACAAAGACGAAGAACTACTCAAGGAACTGGTGGAATCGACTTAAAGGTATGTGGAGACTTGAACTTATCTATCGGTCAAAAGTCTATCTATTATATCTCCTATCTTGAGACAAATGTTGTATTTCTATATAGACTTTGATTATACACATTTGCTATTTCGAGACGAGTTTATCTCGCTTATCTATTTCTCGAAATATGTGTTGGTAAGCTTTCGCTTTGGACAGGTTCATCTTTACTAGTGACGAAACTCATCTTATGTTTCAATTACTTGAAAATTGCTTTGATGAAAAATGGTTTGTGAACAACAACTATATAACGTCCTCTAATAATGTTTCAATGATTGAAATGAGAGTTTAGAATATATAACCATGGTTGGATATAAACATTGTGTGGTAACTCATACGTGTTTAAGTCCTTATTCCTTGAACCAAAGTATGCGTACTTTGCTGCTCAAGAAAACCGGAACTAGAGTCCGCGTACTGTCGGAAATTCACGTCCCGTGAATTTCTGCTGGATTTTGTGAACTGAAAACAAACTTATTCCGGTTACTTAAGTCCGCGTACCAGTATGCGTACTTAAGTTGGTTATTTTATAAAAACGATTATTCGTGAACTTAAACTTGTATAAACTAAGGAATGCATATTTGCAAACCGTGACTATAAAGTTCATGAATTGATTCGAGTGAATCAAATCGTTTTTGCTTTGATTGTGTCTTGTATACTTCTATAAGATCTAAGCAATTGAACAACTCTCTAACTAGTTCATTTGAGTCATTTGAACTAGTTGTGGTAAAGAAGAATATGGTTGATATGAAAGTTCTCATATGGCTAACCATTTGGTTAACTACTGTTGAACCAACTAGATGTACATGTTTGGGTACGGTTAGACAAACCTAAATAAACGTGCCTTTCATTTGTGTGTAACAAGCTAAGTTTCGATCTAACGGTTGAAAGATATTAGCTTGAATCTAATCAGGTTTTCATCTAACGGTGAATATTGAATGCTTTGTTAATAAGCTAACATTGACTGCAAACCCAGATTTGAAAGACTATACAAAAGTCAACTCTAGTAACTGGGAAACCTAATCCCGATACCTCCTGCGTGATACTAGTTGTATTAGTTAGAGTCTATTCTCCTTTAACCTTAGGTTTCTATCGAGACCCTGTAGGTTAACGACTTGAAGACTTTATTGGAATTGTGAAGCCAGGCCGATACTACTTTTCTTGTAGTTGTGTGATCTGATCTTGCTGTTTCTATCGTATTTGAGTACAATAGTAAGAGTGACTTGAGAATTGATTTCTCCGATAGGTGATAAGCACATAAATGCTACATTTTATACCCATATTTATATTAGTTAGGACTCGATATTTTGGGTAACGACACTATTTTAATGCTTTTGAAGAAAGTACAGTGAATTCGATCTTCCGGGGAATAAACCGCTAAACAGAGCTAAATGGCGTGTACGACTTAAGGTACGAATGAGAGAGGCTTGATTAAGCTGTCTTGTAATTAGCTTGAGTTAGCTGCGATCGTTAAGGTACTTCTTCTCGGTCCACATGCAAAGAAAAATATGAAAGTGCAAGCACGTGAACTCCACTGGTAGGAAAATAATTAGTGGAGTTTTACTAATCAAAGTGGGCATCTACCGTTTGGTGTTTCTAAAAGAACTTCAAAGGAAAAAATGATGGGATGTGGCTACATTTCCAACACATCTGATTTCTTAACTCTTCTCTTCTTAATCCTTATCTAATGAAATGGAAAAAGGGAAAGTCTCGAGCAGCTGCTTTTCAAACGAGAAGAAGACAATGATGGACGTCATTCTCAAACTGGTGTTGACAGGGAGAAAAATGGGTGTTGATCTGTTGCGATTTTGAGCTCAGTTCTTAGATATTGGTTTGATTGAGAGAAAATGGCAGCAACATGAAGACGAAGAAAGGGTTTTGGTGTGCTCTGAATTTGGGGCTGAGCAGTGAAGGCATGAATGATGATTTAACAGAAGTGGTGCCTGTGTTTGACTGAGCTCGGTGCAATGGGTGAATACTTGCTCGGTTCAATGAGAGTTCAGAGAATGTAATGTTGTTGGCACTCGGCAGTGGAGGAAGATGGAATCAAAAGCTTAGATCAAACCTGGTGGTGACCGACTGCAACTGGAAGAAGAATGGAAGTTGTTGTTGTCGTCATAGTTGGCAGTGGCGGTGCTGTTTCTAGTGCCTGATGATAACAAAAGCAAGTGAAGCTGTTCTTGAGATCGTCTTGGCTGGGAATTTAGACGAATCATCGATGTGAACTGAAACGAAGGGAAAGAAAGGCGTTCTGTGTGTTTGTTCAGCGACTGTTGCTGGAGTAATGGTAAAATGGTCTGAGTCTGCTTTTGTGGAGTTACCGGAGCTGTGTGCATTCGATAGTGAGGCACTGCAGCTGAGAATGAAGATGGATATGATGGCTGAACTATCTGTGGTGATCGAATTCAGTTATTGTAGTGGGTCAAGGAAGTCGCAGCTGATGGTTAGACGGAGTTGCGAAGGAGAAACTCGTCTGTTGTTGCTGGTTTGTTGATGTGGCCAAAGAAGATGGTGCGTGATTAGGGAGACAAAACCAGGTGTCGGGTTCGGAATAAGAAGGTGTTAGATTTGGTAACGGGTGCTGGTTATGGACTGGGCTTTGGTAATTTTTGCTGGGTCCTCATTGGAATGTCGGCAACACCTACCTATATACATCTCCACAGTGACTGGAAAAAAGGGGAAGGCCGGACTGGGGTTTTGGAGTTTTGAGAGGCGGCTACAGCGAGAGAAGAAGAGAAGCTGCCGTGAAGGCCATTCAAGCATAGATAGGGAGAAAGAAGACGCTATTGGTTTAATCTTTTCTCTCTTGATTATTATTTTTATGGGTTTTAAGAAATTCATGATTATGTCTTGCTAAATTTGTAACTAGGATTTTTATGGCTTGAAACCACTCTGGGTATTAGACCAATTTGAATTGATTATATAGCATTAGACCATTATGATTTGAATTGATTAATTCTTGAATAATGTTTATTAATTGATAGTGTTACAAATATATTTGTCTTATTATTTGATGATCCATGCTTCGTTAAAAACTTTGATGGGTTATGCTTAGAAAAGCCATATAGAATTTGTGAACCTGTATTTAGTTTCGTATAACTTTCTCGCTGATGCAATTTGATGGTTCATGCTTGCATTTAATCTTTTGATGTGCCTTACTTAGGGTATACCAGTGATATTTGCGACCCTAATATATATAATAAGTGATGTCAATAGAACGAACAATAAATAAATATTCATGAGTTATGTTTCATTTCAGTAATTGAATAGAAATAGTGGTGGATACAATAAAACCCTGGTTACCGGCTTTCCATTGGACTTTTTCTACTAGTTCAATTTTATTATTTCATTTTTAATTCTAAAAATATCAAAAACATCTTTTTTCTGGTTCGTTGATTGAGAATATTGATTATTGGTATTTCCACCGCTCCTTGTGGGTTCGACCCGTACTTTCCTCTGTCTACTAGTAAGACACCATGTGATTGCGGTTATTATAAATAGGCATCTCCGGATCCTAACAATTTTTGGCGCCGCTGCCGGGGAGTGGTTGCAAAATACTCTCTAGTTTGTATATAGCTTATTTTTATTTTTTGTACATAATTTATTTTTATTTTTTTTCTTTTAGATTTCTTTTAGTTCTTTTTACGCAGTTTGTTTGAATATTTTTCAGGTACCTTAGTCTGAAGTGCTACAGGCGAAAAGATGCACTTGCAAAGCTTTTGCAAGAGCCACTTGGAAGATCCACTAGAGGTTTGCTTAGCTCATTTTGGGTATGATTTTGATGATGATACTGTTATTTGTGAAGTTAATGCCTTATTAGACTCCACACCACTGCTAGACACTAATAAATGGAAGCCCAAACTAGAACCTCTAGTTCATCCCGAGTCTCGGCTAGTTTCATCAGTCGAGAAAGCTCCGACCTTGACCCATAAACCATTGTCAGACCTATCTAGTTCTTATTTTTCACATAATGAAACTATTCTAGATGATATTGGGTCTGCGAGTCGTGATATTATTGCTCAATTGATCCCCTGTTCAACGAGTAAATTTGAACCAATATCTGTCGAGCAAGTTATTTCTTCGGACTTAGAACCTGATTTAGGGAGTACAACAACTGTTCAATTCTTTAAGCAATCATTACTAACTATCTGCGAATCTGATTTACTTTACATTACCACATATGTTTGGGTAGGTTCGAATAAGATTGAATTTAGTTTTTGCTCTCTGGGTATTAATCATTCTTGCTGCAGGTTCATGTTTTCGACTGACCAGATTAGTTGGGTTGATCCTCAACTTTTCAGGCTGTACATATATGATTGCCAGCTTACTTTGAGGTACTGACCTCACCTCGTTTGAGAACGTGCTACTGGTAAAAAGGGAGAAAAATACATTTCGCTTCACGGGAGTCAAGCCATCAGATTTGTTCTCTTCACTCTATCTTTTATTTTTATTTGTTTATTTTTTGCATATTTTATTTTAGAATTTCCCACCTTAATTTCTTCGTTGGATGACTCAATTACATTGAGGACAATGTAATATTTAAGTGTGGGGGAGTGGCACTGTTGTTGGGAATTTTGATTTAAAAAAAATTTGAATATTATGACCAGCTGTGTAGCGGGTAAAAAAAAAGATGATCAGCTGTGTAGCGGGTCTTGAAAAAAAATTAAAAATATTATCATTATAATTTTTAAGGTTATGACCAGCTGTGTAGCGGGTCTTGTGTATGGTATTTATCATGACCAGCTGTTTAGCGGGTCTTTCTGTCTAGCTGTTTAGCAGACATCTATATCCACTGTTTAGTGGATTCGTCTTGCTGTTTAGCAGACATTTATCGATCTCGTTGTTTAACAGATCGGTCTCGCTGTTTAGCAGACATTTCTTGGTCTTGATGTTTAGCGGCCACGTCTCGCTGTTTAGCAGATATCTCTTCTTATCCAGCTGTGTAGCGGATATAATTTTTTGTTTTTCTCGAGGACTAGCAAAATATAGGTGTGGGGGTGTTGATAAGCATATATGTGCTACACTTTATACCCATATTTATATTAGTTAGACCTCGATATTTTAGCTAACGACACTATTTTAATGCTTTTGAAAAAATTACAGTGAATTCGATCTTCCGGGGAATAAACGGCTAAACAGAGCTAAAATGGCGTGTACGACTTAAGGTACGAATGAGAGAGGCTTGATTAAGCTGTCTTGTAATTAGCTTGAGTTAACTGCGATCGTTAAGGTACTTCTTCTCGGTCCACATGCAAAGAAAAATATGAAAGTGCAAGCACGTGAACTCCACTGGTAGGAAAATAATTAGTGGAGTTTTACTAATCAAAGTGGGCATCTACCGTTTGGTGTTTCTAAAAGAACTTCAAAGGAAAAAATGATGGGATGTGGCTACATTTCCAACACATCTGATTTCTTAACTCTTCTCTTCTTAATTCTTATCGAATGAAATGGAAAAAGGGAAAGTCTCGAGCAGCTGCTTTTCAAACGAGAAGAAGACAATGATGGACGTCATTCTCAAACTGGTGTTGACAGGGAGAAAAATGGGTGTTGATCTGTTGCGATTTTGAGCTCAGTTCTTAGATATTGGTTCGATTGAGAGAAAATGGCAGCAACATGAAGACGAAGAAAGGGTTTTGGTGTGCTCTGAATTTGGGGCTGAGCAGTGAAGGCATGAATGATGATTTAACAGAAGTGGTGCCTGTGTTTGACTGAGCTCGGTGCAATGGGTGAATACTTGCTCGGTTCAATGAGAGTTCAGAGAATGTAATGTTGTTGGCACTCGGCAGTGGAGGAAGATGGAATCAAAAGCTTAGATCAAACCTGGTGGTGACCGACTGCAACTGGAAGAAGAATGGAAGTTGTTGTTGTCGTCATAGTTGGCAGTGGCGGTGCTGTTTCTAGTGCCTGATGATAACAAAAGCAAGTGAAGCTGTTCTTGAGATCGTCTTGGCTGGGAATTTAGACGAATCATCGATGTGAACTGAAACGCAGGGAAAGAAAGGCGTTCTGTGTGTTTGTTCAGCGACTGTTGCTGGAGTAATGGTAAAATGGTCTGAGTCTGCTTTTGTGGAGTTACCGGAGCTGTGTGCATTCGATAGTGAGGCACTGCAGTTGAGAATGAAGATGGATATGATGGCTGAACTATCTGTGGTGATCGAATTCAGTTATTGTAGTGGGTCAAGGAAGTCGCAGCTGATGGTTAGACGGAGTTGCGAAGGAGAAACTCGTCTGTTGTTGCTGGTTTGTTGATGTGGCCAAAGAAGATGGTGCGTGATTAGGGAGACAAAACCAGGTGTCGGGTTCGGAATAAGAAGGTGTTAGATTTGGTAACGGGTGCTGGTTATGGACTGGGCTTTGGTAATTTTTGCTGGGTCCTCATTGGAATGTCGACAACACCTACCTATATACATCTCCACAGTGACTGGAAAAAAGGGGAAGGCCGGACTGGAGTTTTGGAGTTTTGAGAGTTGGCTACAGCGAGAGAAGGAGAGAAGTTGCAGTGAAGGCCATTCAAGCATAGATAGGGAGAAAGACGATGCTATTGGTTTAATCTTTTCTCTCTTGATTATTATTTTTATGGGTTTTAAGAAATCCATGATTATGTCTTGCTAAATTTGTAACTAGGGTTTTTATGGCTTGAAACCATTATGGGTATTAGGCTAATTTGAATTGATTATATAGCATTAGCCATTATGATTGAATTGATTAATTCTTGAATAATGTTTATTGATTGATCGAATAAATAAGTTGTTGATTCACCGGTTTAAAAACCTATGCACGTAATTGATAGTGTTACAAATATATTTGTCTTATTATTTGATGATCCATGCTTCATTAAAAACTTTGATGGGTTATGCTTAGAAAAGCCATATAGAATTTGTGAACCTGTATTTAGTTTCGTATAACTTTGTCGCTGATGCAATTTGATGGTTCATGCTTGGATTTAGTCTTTTGATGTGCCATGCTTAGGGTATACCAGTGATATTTGCGACCCTAATATATATAATAGGTGATGTCAATAGAACGAACAATAAATAAATATTCATGAGTTATGTTTCATTTCAGTAATTGAATAGAAATAGTGGTGGATACAATAAAACCCTGGTTACCGGCTTTCCATTGGACTCTTTCTACTAGTTTAATTTTATTATTTCATTTTTAATTCTAAAAATATCAAAAACATCTTTTTTCTGGTTAGTTGATTGAGAATATTGATTATTGGTATTTCCACCGCTCCCTGTGGGTTCGACCCGTACTTGCCTCTATCTACTAGTAAGACACCATGCGATTGCGGTTATTATAAATAGGCATCTCCGGATCCTATCAATAGGCAAGATATAAAAGAAGTCACAAACACCTTCGTCTCATCGTTTGTGATTCCGCAATATCTTCTTTCGCTAGTCGATTAAGATTATTGTGAGGTGATTGATAACTCTAGGTTGTTCTTCGGGAATATAAGTACGGGTTATCAAGTGGTTCATGTTCACCTTGATTTATCAAAAGACGGAACAAAAACTCGTATGTATTTCTGTGGGAGACAGATTGATCTATTATCGTAGACTTTTCTCTGTGATACAGGTTTGTTTATTAAAGTCTTCGACTTTGGGTAGTAGCAACTCTTAGTTGTGGGTGAGATCAGCTAAAGGAATCAAGTGCGTAGTATCCTGTTGGTATCAGAGACGTAAGGAGCGCAACTGTACCTTGGATCAGTGTGAGATTGATTGGGGTTCAACTACAGTCCAGACCGAAGTTAGTTTGTAGTAGGCTAGTGTCTGTAGCGGCTTAATCTAGTGTGTGTTCAATCTGGACTAGGTCCCGGGGTTTTTCTGCATTTGCGGTTTCCTCGTTAACAAAACTTCAGGTGTTTGTGTTATTTCTTTACTGCATTATATTTTGTTATATAATTGAAATATCACAGGTTGTGTGTTAAATCGATCAATTGGGAAATCCAACCTTTGGTTGTTGATTGGGATTGATTGATCCTTGAACATTGGTCTTTGGTACCGTTTGATGCATGTCGTAACCACAACAAATTAATTAATATTTTTCCACCTAATTAACAAGTAATATAGTGTTGTCAAGTTCGTTCCCACGAGGAGCAAGAGGTTTTAGTTGTTTAGTTGTCACAAAAAGGGGGGGTTGGTTTTAGATTTTAAAAACAAAAGAAAGTAAATAAAGCAATTAAAAGTTTAAGTTGAAATCAATAAGAGAGATTAGATCAAGGAATCCATCTTCGTTGCAAAACAATAAATCAAGTTATGTTATTTTCCACTTTTTATTAGTCACAGATTATCACCAACCGTAGGTAAAGCATCTAGCTCAGTGCTAAACCTCTAAATCCCTAGTATCACCGGATATGGAAGTTCTCGATTACCGGATTCTATTCACCAAACCACCTAGTAGTAGCTCACTCAAGATATAATATATTTAAACGCATTAAGATTTATGAATTTATTAGGTTGATATTAGTAGTTAGACTCTTAGATCAATGTCTACTTGCTAACGTTGTTTTCACACACAATTGCTCCACGGAATCCCTCCGCAAGGTCTCGTATTTGCTACTTGTGTAAAGAGTTAAGAAACGATTACTTATCCCCTAACTTTCACTAGCTTTAGATCAATTAACAAATCAATTTAGTTGGCCACCTAAACAATCTATCAATCAACCATGTATGTATAAACATTCTTATTAGTAAAAACAAACGATAATCATGTGAAAAACTTCAAAGTAGATTTAAAAACAAAACTCAAAACATGTTAAGAACTAGGAATTCATCCTCAATCAAAAAGAAAATTAGCTACTCATGTTTTTGAAATTCACACAAATAATTAAAGGGAGAATTTTTAAAGTTCACACAAATAATTAAAAGAAGAATTTTTGAAAAAAGCAAGCAAAAACACAAGTGTTGTGTCTGTAGAGAGGTGTAGAAGTGTGTGTAGAGAACTTCTCTATTTATAGGCTTCAATTTCCTAGCAATCCTCTTAGGAATAGAATCCCTTTCCCTTTGTAAGTCTTCTTTCCAAGCCCTTGTCTTTCTCAAATCTTTCATCTTCACTTTCCAAATTCAAGGCCAATTCCTCAAACCCATAGATGAGTCTAGAAATTTTTTCACAAATTATGCTACTTTTGGGTCGCCGGAAAAAGTTCTCGGGATCGCCGGAATCCGGCCTGAAACGGTACCGGAATAGTGCTGCCAGTGTCTGGAATCTTTTTCTCTGATAACGGAATATTCCGTCAATCTTAACTGTCAAACTAACAGTCGCCGTCAGTCAGTAAGGTCAAATAAGGAGTGAGTTAGCTACTCAGTCAGCTTATCTGAGTCGGTCTTAGTGGATCTTACTCAGTTGAGTTATGGGACTAGATCGGTCATCTGAATCTGAGTTGACTTTCCGGGGTAGACAATCCGACAGAGTCTCCTCTGTTTTCTGGGCATTTCTCAGGCTGAATTCAGGCCAATATCTTCACTTCCTGCATAAACCTGCATCCTAGACATACATCTAATTCTCAAGCATCGGTCCCTGTAAAGCAGCAGCATCTTAAGTTTCAAATCTACTGAAACTGCAGCCATTCCCTTCTTCCACTCACACCCATGAATATCAACATAATCCTTCTCTGAATCAACAGCAGCAACAATCAACATCTCAAACATCAACCTCTATATCTTCAGCTGAATCTCACCACCAACAAAAATTCATCTCCGGTTCATCCAAATACCCATTTAATTCATGGAAGATACCCACTGTTCTTCCCTGAGTTCACCACCACAACCAATTCTCTTTGTTCTCTGAAAGAAACAGCTTCAAATCTCAGTTCACTAGTCAATTCATCACCAACCCTTAAATCGACACCATTCCATCTGCTCGAATCATTCTTCATCATAGGAACTCTCAATCTTCAATTCATCAGCAGCAATTCAATCTCAATCGAGACCAAAATCTAACAGTAATTCTCGATCCACAAAACCCATCTTCTTCTCTCTGTAACATCAATACCATCTCCAATTTCTTCACTGTTTATCGATCTATTTCTTCCATTAATGGTGCGGCTGAAGCTTCTCCCATTTCCTCACTTTATTTCTTCTCTCGGACCAACACCAACAGCGACTGCTACTTTCTCAATTTCATTCTCAAGTGAACTAATGATCGAGATAAAACGTCTCTTGAATTTAGGGTTAGGTTATACTTTAGGGCAGGATTGGGCACCCACCGATAAGAACCACCCCCAGATTGAGTGCCCTTATTAATTCAGCCTCTGCCTTTAGCAATATTTTTAGGGTACCCCATATACTTGGCCAGGCGGTCTTTAATGCTCCTCCAAAAGAATTTCCCCTTAACCTTAATTGCACTTCAGATGGTGTTCGTATGTGAAATGACAATTTTGCTCTTTTTTGCTCAAATTGACTGATTTCTTCTTCTTTTCTTCCGCATGACTCCAAAGTAGCTATAAAACTCAAAACATGCTTAAAATACATAATTTACAAGAAAAATAGCAGAGGAAGCATAAAAATAGCAGAGGAAGCATAAACAATAGATAATAAATAGGATGTATTCTACACCCTATCAAATTCTCCCACATTTAGACTTTGCTAGTCCTCGAGCAAATCAAACTAAAACTTACAACTTCAAAGCGTTCCAGCGTCCCAAGCATCCAAAGAGCTATGAGGACATAGAGTTTTTGCATGCTAGTAATAAGAAGTTAGAAATACTAAAGAACATGTTCTCATTCTTAAATGTTGAGTGAGAAATAACCACACCATAATGAGAGAACGCGTGTTTGAGAAGCGATCAATAAGAATTTCGCCTCGACTTCTGCCTCACCAAAAAGGGTTTTATGAAATTGCACTCAAAAGACGTACTTTTTATGGTTCTCACTTGTGTGCAAGTAGGAATTAAGAGAGAAATCCTGCAACACGTTGAATGGTGGGAAGGATAACTTCTGAAATATTTTAAAAACCCACATCTTTTAACATTTTGAAAAACCATTTTTCTGATGATCTCTAAGAAAGGAAATCAACCACTATTATCGAGGATGAGATTACTTACTTACCTTCACATCCGATTGCAATGATGATAACACCACTCTCACAACATCCAATAGAAACGTCTTCGTCTCCTCGTCTTCATCTTCTTTGTCTTTGTCTTCGTCTTCGGCTAGTTGATGATAAACTCTCGAACTTCGTAGATCCTTGACAATTTGTAACTCTTTACCTTAAATCCTTGTCGCTTTAAACTTCCTTATATATTTTCCTTACCCACGGCTTATTAAATAAATAAAAACCAAAAATAATAAAAAATTCTCTTGTCATCATTTTCTTTTCTTTTTTATTTTCCATTTTTTTTTTAATTTTCCAATTTTTTTTTCTTTTTATAAAGACAAGAGAAATAAAATACAAAACAAAGTGAAAATAAAACAAACCATAGCCGTGGGAAAAGTACTTTACCTCTTGATTCTTCACAACTTGTATCGTCTCGAAATCATAAACTTCAATAATTCTCACCTTTTTATTTTCTTTGCTCTTGTAAATAAGTCTTCAACATGTATATGTAAAAATCCGCTCATTATATGTTGCTTTACTTGGATATGAAATTTAATCTTTTCTTGTTCCGTTGCTTGTAAACCTTGAACATTTTCAACTTTCCTTGTAGATTTTTATGTCGCTCCCTTGTTGATGATGATGGTGTTTCTATGGACCTGTTGTTGTCGAGAAAGAGAATGGTGCTAACTGCAAATCGAACTACAAGAAGGAGGATTTCATCTATAGACGTCACCCTCATGATTGATAAAATTAGCACTCAAGAGATTAAAGAGTAGTGCTTCTATTGGTGGGAGGTTGGGTAGCTCACCATTCTACCCGGAATTAACGTACGGTGACACACACTCAAAAGAAAGCTCTTTAGTTATTTATAAAAAAATATGGCCGGTGCCTCGCATGATATAAATAGGGTAGTCTCCACTAATGATTGATCAGCAACTCTAATAATGCATGTCTCCCTGCTCCTAATCTGCATCACCGGCATAATTAAATCCATTATTTAACACTCTAACAAGCAAAAAATCCGAACATAGTTCCCTAACACTTCCAAGTTCAGTTATGTCGGTCAGAATTCTCTATGTAAACATACCTAGAAGTATGATAGTGACTCTAAAATCTCTAAAAGTTGGAGGTTTTATGCAATTTTTGTTTTTTAATATGCTTAACCACTCCCCCACACTTAAAACTTACATTGTCCTCGATGTAATTGAATCGTCCAAGTAAATTCAAGGTGGGAAATCCTAGTATGATATGGAACAAAAAAAAAAACAAAACAAAACAAAAAGAAAATAAAAAATAAAAGGATAAGAAATACAAAACCTATGGGTTGCCTCCCATTAAGCGCTTGTTTTAAAGTCGACTGCCCGACTTAGCTCTTGCATGATTCATTAGCCCGCATCAATCTCTTTAACGGGAAAACATGACTTCACATCACTTGGGTATCTCATTGTCTCAAAGATATTGAACTGGATGACTGCACCATCAAACTCCATAGTCAAGGTTCCATTTTGGACATCAATCTTCGTTCCAGCGGTGCTTAAGAATGGTCTACCCAATAGCAAAGGTGTAGGCTTCGGAGAATTCTCATCATTCATGTCTAAGACATAGAAATCGGCCGGGAATACAAGCTCATTAACCTGCACCAAAACATTCTCAACAATCCCTTTCGGGTAAACATTAGATCGGTTAGCAAGTTCAAGAACTACTCCGGTCTCCTTAAGAGGACCGAGATTTAAAGAATCATAAATCGAGGAAGGCATAACATTAACCGATGATCCCAAATCTAGCAAAGCTCGAGTAAACCTTGTTTTACCAATTGTACAAGGTATGGTGAAACTACCGGGGTCCTTTAATTTAGGTGGGAGTTTCTTGAGAATGAACGCCGAAGCATTCTCCCCCACATTCATGACTTCATTCCCTTTCAATCTTTTCTTCTTCATGCACAACTCCTTTAAGAACTTTGCACAACGAGGAATTTTTCGAATAACTTCAATGAGTGGAATATTGACTTGTACTTCTTTAAGAGATGTCCCAAATATCCTTGTATTCCAACTCTTTCTTCGACTTAGCAAATCGGCTAGGAAACGGGGGTGGAGTGGTGAAAGTAGGAACTGGTTCCTTGGAATTATCCTTTGGTGTGGTTTCCTCTTTGTCTTCGACTAACTCTTCATGCACCTTATCTTGTTGACTTGGTTGCTCCACTTGTTTTCCACTCCTCAAGAAAATTGCATTAACACTCACTCTTGGATTCAAAAATGGTTGTGAAGAAAGATTTGTGGATGCTTGAGCTTTCAATAGATTCACATCGGTCGCCAATTTCCCCACTTGAATTTGTAAATCCTTGATTGCCGAACCGGTCTTTTGTTCTAAATCCTTGATTGTCGAACCGGTCTTTTGTTCTAAAGCCTTGATTGCCGAATCGGTCTTTTGTTGGTTTTGTTGTAACATAGAAGTGAGACCTTGCATGCTTTGCATTATCACATTGAACTTGTCATCATTCGAAGAATCTTGATCCTTGACTTGTTGTGGTTGGAATTGTTGTTGAGGTTAGAAGCGTGATTGTTGGAATCCACCTTGTTGCACATATGGATTAGGAGCCGCCGCTTTCTTGTTCGCATAATTAAAGTTAGGATGATCCTTCCAACCGTGATTGTAAGTATTGGAGTGTGGATCGTAACTTTGCCTTTGATTTGGATATAAAGCATTTACTTGTTCCGTCTCATCATCCGGAATAATTACCGCGGCCATTCGTTGCATTACCCTTTCCATGCTCCCCATCCTTTGTTCAAGGTATGATGATGAATCACTAACTTCATGCAATCTCCTAACCGTTGGTTCTTCTCTTGTGTAGAATTGTTGCGAGTTCGCGGCCATACTCTCAATCAACTCGGTAGCTTGGGCCACCGTCTTGTTCATTAGTGCACCACCACCCGCGGCGTCAAAAAGAGATCTGTCACTTGGTTGGAGAGCTTCATAGAAGTATTGGAGTATCATAACATCACTTAATTGATGGCGTGGACAGCTTGCCAGCAATCTCTTGTATCTCTCCCAACATTCATACAATGACTCTCCCACATTTTGCTTCATCCCACAAATCTCCTTGCGAATTTGAGTAGCTTTTGAGGCAGGAAAATATCTCTCGCGGAAAAGTTTCTTCATCCCATTCCATGTGGTGATACTTCCGGAAGGCAAATAATACAACCATTCCTTAGCATTGCCCGCCAAAGAAAACGGGAAAGCTTTCAACATTGCTCCATCCGCATTAGTCTTCGTTGGAAGCATAGCCATGACTATGGTTTGGAAGTCCATAAGATGCTCATTTGGGTCTTCATTCACCATGCCATGAAACTTTGGTAACTCTCTAATCAACCCCGGATTGATCTCGAAGATTGAGTTAGTTTGGATACACCATTGTTGTGTATCGATCTTGTGAGAAGCTAGATCCTTGAGTGTACGATCAACCATTTCTTCTTCGTCTATATCGGAATCTGCGAACTCACTAGATGAAGAACGAGTAAGCGGAGTGTTAACCGCTCGAAAGAGGTACTTCAATTGAGTGTCGGATCGAAGACGTATACCAGTTGGACTCGGTCTTTCCTCTTTAAGCATTCACCAAAGATATAGTACCTGAAACAAGATTCTCGAAAACTAAGTTAGATACGATATAAAATCTAACAAAGCAAGAATAAAGTAAAAAGAAAAATAAAACAACTAAAATCGTCCGCTGCTCCCCGGCAGCGGCGCCAAAATTTGATGCGTGTCGTAACCACAACAAATTAATTAATATTTTCCCACCTAATTAACAATTAATATAGTGTAGTCAAGTTCGTTCCCACGAGGAGCAAGAGGTTTTAGTTGTTTAATTGTCACAAAAAGGAGGGATTAGTTTTAGATTTTAAAAACAAAAGAAAGTAAATAAAGCAATTAAAAATTTAAGTTGAAATAAATAAGAGAGATTAGATCAAGGAATCCTTCTTCGTTGCAAAACAATAAATCAAGTTATGTTCTTTTCCACTTTTTATTAGTCATAGATTATCACCAACCGTAGGTAAAGCAGCTATCTCAGTGCTAAACCCCTAAATCCCTAGTATCACCGGATACGTAAATTCTCGATTACCGGATTCTATTCACCAAACCACCTAGTAGTAGCTCACTCAAGATGTAATTTAGTTAAACGCATTAAGATTTATGAATTTATTAGGCTGATATTAGTAGTTAGACTCTTAGCTCAAGGTTTACTTGCTAACGTTGTTTTCACACACAATTGCTCCATGGAATCCCTCCGCAAGGTCTCGTGTTTGCTACTTGTGTAAAGAGTCAAGAAACGATTACTTATCCCCTAACTTTCACTAGCTTTAGATCAATTAACAAATCAATTTAGTTGGCCACCTAACAATCTATCAATCAACCATGGATGTAAAAACATTCCTAATAGTAAAAACAAACGATAATCATGTGAAAAACTTCAAAGTAGATTTAAAAACAAAACTCAAAACATGTTAAGAACTAGGAATTCATCCTCAATCAGAAAGAAAATTAGCTACTCGTATTTTTGAAATTCACACAAATAATTAAAGAGATAATTTTTAAAGTTCACACAAATAATTAAAAGAAGGATTTTAAAAAAAAAAAAAACAAGCAAAAACACAAGTGTTGTGTGTGTAGAGAGGTGTAGAAGTGTGTGTAGAGAACTTCTCTATTTATAGGATTCAATTTCCTAGCAATCCTCTTAGGAATAGAATCCCTTTCCCGTTGTAAGTCTTCTTTCCAAGTCCTTGTCTTTCTCAAATCTTCCATCTTCACTTTCCAAATTCAAGTCCAATTCCTCAAACCCATAGATGAGTCTAGAAAATTCTTCACAAATTCTGCTACTTTTGGGTCACCGGAAAAAGTTCTCGGGATCACCGGAATCCATCCTGAAATGGTACCGGAATAGTGTTATCGGTGTCTGGAATCTTTTTCTCTGATAACGGAATATTCCGTCAATCTTACCTGTCAAACTAACAGTCGCCGTCAGTCAGTAAGGTCAAATAGGGAGTGAGTTAGCTACTCGGTCAGCTTATCTGAGTCAGTCTTAGTGGATCTTACTCAGTTGAGTTATGGCACTGGATCTGTCATATGAATCTGAGTTGACTTTCCGGGGTAGACAATCCGACAGAGTCTCCTCTGTTTTCTGGGCATTTCTCAGGCCGAATTCAGGCCAATATCTTCACTTCCTACACAAACCTGCATCCTAGACATACATCTAATTCTCAAACATCGGTCCCTGTAAAGCAGTAACATCTTAAATTTCAAATCTACTGAAACTGCAGCCATTCCCTTCTTCCACTCACACCCATGAATATCAACATAATCCTTCTCTGAACCAAGGTTTGAAAAACGGCCGTTTTTTCCGAAAAAACGTCCGTTATAACGCTCACGCCCATATACCGTGCCCGTGAGGCTCACCAACACGCTTACCTAAATAACACCGATAAATAGGAAAAAATGGCGTTATTTAGACCCGTTATAACCGTTTTCACACCTGTGATTACCGTTTTTCTAAAATTAATATTTCAGTTTTTTTCTTCTAAATAAAATTTTAACACACGTTTTTTACACCGTATTTTCCGTTTTCATACCGGTTAAACCCGTTTTTAAGGAAAAAAAATTTGAGTTGGAGAAATTCTTATACAATTTTTAATTTCAAACTTAGAACTAAAATTTCATAAATAATCATTAAACACTTCAAATTTTATAAACTTACAATAAGTAACCTAGTGACCGTAGTGCTTGAAATTTTAAACTTAGACAAACCAACTTGTACCGGCAATAAAGGACCAACCATCATGCATGCATTTTGGCATGTGTGCCAAAACATCTCATTCAAAATAATGTTTTTCACATCTTTAGCCGTACGAGTTTTTCCTTCTGGCGAGTTCACAAATTCTTGGTCTACAAAAAGACTTTCGATTGCATTACGTTGATCAATGATACTTTTGATTGCGATAAAATTTGTCGCAAACCTTGTTAAGCCAGGGCGCAATAGATTGCGTCCCCCAGAATGTTGTCTGAATCTAGCAAGAACCCAACCATGATTATAAATAAATTTACTGATTTTTCTAGCTTCTGAAATCACACCTTTAACAAAGGGGAACTTTTCAGTATCTTCCAACATTAAATCCAACACATGAGCTACACAAGGTACCCAAAAAAATGTACCATACTCTATGGCCAATCTCATACCTATTAAAACAAAATGAGAAATGAATTAATAATATATAAAAATAAACAACTGTAATTAAATTAAGTTGTAATAGTTACCTGCGGCTTTGAATTGGGATCCTTGATCAGTTACTATTTGAACAATATTTGTCGGACCAATATCTTCTATAACCGGTCTGAACAAACTCATCAAATACTCTGCTGTCAACCGATTATGCTCGATGTCAACGCTTTTCAAAAATGTTGTCCCATGGCCACTGTAAACTAAGAAGTTTACAATCGTATGGTTATTTTTGTTTTTCCAACCATCTGACATGAGTGTACACCCATACTCTCTCCAATAATTTCGTTGGACCGACACCACATCCTTCTGAATCCTTTGTTTTTCCTGCCTTAATAATGGGTTCGACAACTTATAGGAAGACGGAGCTCTGTATGATTTTCCGAAATTTGCAACTGCATTGAATGCCTCGTGGTACTGAGTTGAGTTGGCCACATTGAAGGGAATATCATTAGCATAGAAAAAACGTCCAACAGAAGAATCAACTTTTTCCCGGCATGTTTTACTTCTCCCAAAATTCGCCATGCTAGGTTGAGAATCCCTATTAGTATTATATTGTCCTCCCATATCTACAGACATCCTAGGTGCTTGGTGTGGTGTACGCATTGAAGAACTAGGTATGTCCATAGAGGCCTGTGGACGTTGTGATGTACCTTCTCCGGCATTAGTATTCTTACTTTTTCGTCCAAAAAGGTTCTTCAACTTCGATAACCCGCCCATTTTCTTTTGTGTTACCGTCGCTTGTTCTTCTTCATCTATATCATGCATAGGGTTCCACGGTTCATTTTCATACATATCTTGAATTTATGTATCTTCATATTCAGTTTCTGGTACTCGTCGCCGTTTTGCTTTGTTTCTGTCTTGCACCCATACTTTTGCTAAATTTTTAATCTCAGGTGGCACATGCATGCAGGGAGTAATTGTACCTCTTTGTTGTGCCAAATGCATTTTGAAACGCGAAATTCCCGCAGACACTTCTTTTTCACAAAAATTACACTTCAACTTTTTACCATCACTCATTACAGTACAATATGCATGAAAAACATCTCGTTTTGCAGATGTTGATCCTTCCATTATATTCTGTAAGTAGGAAATTTCACATAGCAATAAGTGACATATATAAATACAAGTTAAGTGGACATATTCCATCAATATAAAAATGGTTAGAGTAGCATTATAATTAGAAATCACAAGTTGCATTAGTCATTTACTCAACTTGAATATTAAAAGTTGAAATTAAGGATCGTGTAGCCTCTCATTTTTTCATGATTGAGAACAGGAATACAAACATACCATACATCAATTCATCATGCCATTTTTTTATAAAGAAACAATGATTTTTTACGTGCCAACTGATTCAAGTTGATGGACTATTTAATTATGAATATTAACATTTATTAAAACATTTCTTAAATAAATGATAATAAAATGAACAAAAAATCTATATTTCTTAAAACATTTCTTAGATAAAAATGAAACATTTATTAAGTAAATATACGTTAATAGAATGAAACATTTCTTCACTTAACATTTCTTAAATATTTCTCAAACATCATGAAAGAAAAAAACATCGATATTTCTCAAACATCTATATTCACTACTCTAACATCATGAAAGAAAAAAACGATAATAAATAAATTAATAACGTATTAATAAATTATATCTCTAATTGAATGAAAAATCTACAAAAAATAATTAATATTACCTCTTAAACTTGTATTTGAGAAATTCAAAATGTAAAGCATTCCTTTGAGCAAGAAGCAGAGAAGCAGAGAACCAGAGGTATTGATTTCATTTCAATTCTCTTCTTGTCCTTTTAAAGCATTCCTTTGGGCAAGAAGACATAATAGCTAGCAAATCGAAATATTCTTGAAACATTTGGAATCTCGTTGCATGCGTATATAAGCACAGGCTAGCTATGTCTTTGATCATGAAACCAACTACTCTTTTTACTTTTTTTTTTTTGTTTTATTTCTTTAACTTTTGAGTCTGAACTCTAAAGTACAGACCACATGTAGCATATACTGTACACACCTCCAAATGAAAAAGAAAAAGATAAATCGACTCCCTGACTTCCCTCTCTCACTCTCTTTTTCTCTAGCTAGTCTCTGACTCTCTTCCTGTTGCATTCCTTGTTGGTTAGTCTTGTAGCAAGTAGCTAAGAGCCTAGGAGTATTATTTGACAACAAAGTTTTGACTGCTTTTGAATCCGAATATGCATTATTGAAATATTGGGGAATGCATTGAACTATTCGAGTGACAACTTGAACATATCAAGTGGATAGTGATAGTATGCGTGTATAAATATTGTCGGTAGACGATAACTACAATGCATTGTTATAAGTCATAGACTTAGGGTTGTGAATTTTACTAGATATCCATAAATTTGTATGTTAAAAACCCATAAACAAATAAATAAAAAATCAAATAAATAAATTAAACCAAAAAAAATGAAAAAACGTAGTAACAACGTTATTTAGACCCGTTGTAACCGTGTTCACAGCTGTAATTACCGTTACATAGGAAATTCAGATCACAAATTATTTATTTTTCTTATTTAACCGTTATCACACCCGTTATTTTAAAAAAAACGTCAAAAAAACGTGTTTTATTCCTATATAACGCGTTTTTGACCCAAAACGTGCTCACACCCGTCAAAACACGTTATAATGGTCACGCCTAGTACCTGTGACCTGGGCCGTGACCCGTTTTTCGAACATTGCTCTGAACCAACAGCAGCAACAATCAACATCTCAAACATCAACCTCTATATCTTCATCTGAATCTCACCACCAACAAAAATCCGTCTCCGATTCATCCAAATACCCATTTAATTCATGGAAGATACCCACTGTTCTTCCCTGAGTTCACCACCATAACCAATTATCTTTGTTCTCTGATAGAAACGGCTTCAAATCTAAGTTCACTAATAAATTCATCACCAACCCTTAAATCGACACCATCCATCTTCTCGAATCATTCTTCATCACAGGAACTCTCAATCTTCAATTCATCAGAAACAATTCAATCTCAATCGAGACCAAAATCTAACAGTAATTCTCGAGCCACAAAACCCATCTTCTTCTCTTTGTAACATCAATACCATCTCCAACTTCTTCACTGTTTCTCGATCTATTTCTGCCATTAATGGTGCGGCTGAAGCTTCTCCCATTTCCTCTCTTTATTTCTTCTCTCGGACCAACAGCGGCTGCTACATTCTCAAGTGAACTAATGATCGAGAGAAAACGTCTCTCGAAAGGGTTAGGTTATACTTTAGGGCAGGATTGGGACACCCACCGATAAGAACCATCCTAGATTGAGTGTCCTTATTAATCCAGCCTCTGCCTTTAGCAATATTTTTAGGGTACCCCATATACTTGGCCAGGCTGTCTTTAATGCTCCTCCAAAAGAATTTCCCCTTAACCTTAACTGCACTTCAGATAGTGTTCGTATGTGAAATGACAATTTTGCTCTTTTTTTCTCAAATTGACTGATTTCTTCTTCTTTTCTTCCGCATGACTCCAAAGTAGCTATAAAACTCAAAACACGCTTAAAATACATAATTTACAAGAAAAATAGCAGAGAAACCATAAACAATAGATAACAAATAGGATGTATTCTACACCCTATCACCGTTCAAGTGATTTCTCTTGTATTCAATTAGACTCGCAGATTTCTATTTGCTTGAGTAAGTATTGACTCGAGAAAGAGAGATATAACTCCTTGATATACTTTTACTAAGATTGAGTCTGACTGTCTAGTTGATTATCTTAAAAGTATATTGGAGTTAGTCCATACAGATTGCTAAGAGAAATATTGGGTGTGGTTGTTAGACCCCCGCTTTTTCACCTGTCATACCTGCAAAATTTGAGCCAGTCATCTCTCATATGTTTTTTTGCAGATGATTGCATTCTCTTTACAAAGGCTAATGGAGGAGCTATCATAAATCTTATTCAGATCATTCGGAAATTTACTTCATCTTCAGGTTAAATGATTAAGTTAGGTAAATCAAATATCGTTTTTTAGTAAGAATTTGAGTCCAGAGGCTTGTCAGGATGTCTCTAAAATGTTTCAAATGAAGGAAGTGGGTCCAAAAGAAAATATCTTGGTATCAATCTAATTACTTCCAGAGATAAATAACAATGTGCATATGTTTCCGTTGATAAAAATCTATACATGCTTCAACGGTGGCAAGGAAAACTCATAAGTCGGGCAAGAAAAACAACACAAATTCAGTCTTCTTTAAGTTCAACAACTCAGTACCAGAGGAGTATAGTTTTCCTTTCTGATAAAATTCATGACAGAATAAATAGAATACAATTACCTGAAATAAGAAGAAAAAAAAAATTTCTGCCCAAAATCATGGATTTTTATAAGTAATCCAAAGAGATATGGTGGTCTTGGATTCAAGGAATATTGTATAAAGTATAACTCTGTAATGCTTACGAAACTAGCTTGGAGGATGGTGACTCAGCCAACAACCAAATGGGTTCAAGTTCTTAAAGAAATTTATTTTTCAAAAAAATATCCACTGGTTGATGACGCTTCAAAAAAAATCTGATTCTTGGGCATGGAATATCATCTAGCATGGCCTCAAATTGGTTAAAGAACATTACATACAAGAAACCCATGATGGTACTTCAGTTAAAGCTTTTGATCACAACTGGATAAACAAAAATGATAGTACTCTTGGTCGCAATAGCATTCAAATTCAAGGCAGAAAGGGTGTAAAGGTTTCTGAATTTATTGATAAAAGTTCAAAGACTTGGAATGTTAATGCTCTTAACCAATACTTTGATCAGAGTGTCGTTCAGAACATAAAATCCATAAGAATCCCATCTGAAAGCCAAGACAAACTAAGATAGTCTCTTACTAAATGTGGTAAATTCACCACTAATTCAGTCTACAAGGAGCTTACAAAAAACAAGCATCAGTTACGCCTTCACCAAACAATATGAAAGAACAAGATTGGTTAAAGCTATCGCATACGTATATTCCTCATAAGATCCAACATTTATGGAAACGTAGTCACAATATTCTTCCAGTTAATAAGAAGCTGAGTGAATACATCAAGAACATCGACAGTTCTTGCCCCCATGTGCAACATATAAGAAAAAACACGATCTCGTCTCCTTCTTCAATGTCAATATGTAGATATTATATGGTTTGGAATTTCCTCATCACTTCATCATTCAAAAGGAGCTAGCATTTCTCTCTAGCAGTGGATTACTTCTTGGTTCTCTGACAAAAACTCACAAGAAGCTAACAATTTTAACATTGCCAATTTAGCTGCCTACACCTATGTCATCTGTGGAAAATCAAATGCGATTTTTTTTCCATAATAAAACTTATCATCCTAGGAAAATTATCTAGAGAATTAGATTATACATTAATTTAAATAAAGGCATCAAGGATAACTTATGCAATAGGAAAGTTAGAAAAATTGAATCATGGCAAAAACTCTCTAAGGATTTACTTAAAATTATATTGATGCTCCCATAAACTTTGAATTTTCTAATCGTAGAGTGTTAAAAAGTCCTTAGTGTTTTGAGTCAGTGTTTTGTTTCTTTCAAAAGAAGGGATTCAACCATGTAACAAATTTGCTTACTAAACATGCCAAAAAAAAAGTATTATAAGTCAAGTTTGGTGGGAGATCACACCAAATAATATCGGTAATGTTCTCACGAGGGAATCCGATTAATATTTTTTTAGCTTCATGCTTTCGCGTCTGTATGTTAGAGTCAGACGGTGGTCTGTTACTATAATGTTCTCTTGTTTTGAAGATATTTCTCTTTGCTCAAAAAAAAAATGATATGCCATGTTATTTTTCCCTATTAACATTGATTTTTGCACTAGAGATGAACTATAGGTATAAAAAGTTTTAAATCCTAGGTGTCATTACTTTGATGACCTGCTTTTTTTGAAAATTGACTTAGCTGAAGATTTTCTAACGGATTGTTGATAATAGTTTTGAAGAAAAAAACAATGATCTATGTTGTTAGAAACTGCGACGAAAGGGAAATTACGGGAATGCAATGTCTACAAAGTTTATTTGGATCTGGAAACTTGTATGACGGTTTGGAGGATTGTTTTACAAGTTTAGGATTTCCTAATTAAGGTATGAGACAATTCTTAGGAGTTTTCTAAGACTTGGGGTACAAGGATGCAACTACTATATAAGAGGGCTTAAATGGTGAGGAAGATCACCCTTTTGACAAGGGGTAAGAGGGTCACAACCATTATGTCCTATAACAGTGGATGATGGGGAAAAATCTATGTAAAAAGAGAGACTTGCAGTGAGATGGTATGGAAGAAATATATGATTTCTAAGATTCATATGGTATAAGCTAGAATTATCGATGTTCTTCATGTTCTTGTATAAAGTCGAAGCAACCATGGTGATAGAGGCTTATGAAAGAAGAAGAACAAAGGAAGAGGTAAACTCTTCGTAATATATCTTGTTGTTTCTAAGTCCTTTATCACTAGTGGGTTATATAAATAGTTGATTATATGAAGTGTATCGTTGTATAAATTGTTATGATAATGAAAGCTTCTCGGGGTAGTTTTGATCATGGATGTAGCCTACATAGGAAAGGTGAACCAAGTAATATTTGTATCATGTGAGATTGTTTATTATCGTATTTGTTATACCCATGCTAGTATTATCAATCATGCTAATTTAAAAATGTAAGTAAATGATTAGAGATAAGTTATCTAGAGTAAGTTGTTTGATGGAATTTACTTCTATAGAAACATGCTGGTTCGAGATTAACGTATGCTCGGCCTCCCTTCAGTACGACGGTAAATTTTTTAGGACATGATACCAAGCCCTTGAGTTTAAACCTGTTAGCACAACGACAACAAAGAAAAATACGCAAAAGTTAAAAACATTTTTTTACCGAAATATATATTTTATTGGTTCTATCAATTATTTTGGAATTAGAATCCTCTAATAAGTTTTGACTTTCCGATTTACTTAAATAAATAAAAAACAACTTACTCTTTATATGGTTTACAGACACCCTCTAAAGTCTAGTTGAAACTGCCGGTTTAAGAGTTCGGCAGATGCCTCTCATAGCAAATAACATATTTGTAATATTTACGTATGAATATAGTGTGTGTCTTCAAGTCAGTTTGTTTGTTGATTAATCTTTAATAAATGGATTCCTCTTGATTTTTTCTAGGGCCATGAATTACATTGATGGAGCAATAAAATCTTTCATGTGTTTCGTTGTGGCTACAAAGATATTAGGGGAAAGTTTAAGAGTTCTATTATTTTTGAAACTCCTTTCGCATCGGAGATATTATTTTTGAAATAATGTTTTGATTTTGATTTTCAATTACCCCGTAGATTAAAGTAAGAGCAAGGTTTACGGTGGAATCTGAGCTATTCCAAATAAGGGTGAGAATTTGGGATCCAATTCTATTTGCATCTCTAAGTCTAGTGATAAACGACTTAGAGATGCAAATAATGTTGCTCACTCGCTGGATAAACATGGTATAGTTGGCGTTTCAGCTAAAAAATTGGCAAACAATATTCCGGTCTGGATAACACAATGTATCCATAGGGATAACGGTGTGTAATCTTTTTAATTCAATATATTTCCTTTCGTATCAAAAAATAAAATAAAATATGGGATCCAATTTACATAATCTGATCTGGCCCATCCTTTTTTCCACGGGTGAGTTTCCTACCTGTACATCAACAAAAGGGATCTTGATGCAAGTGTAATTTGGAGGATCCATCGGATTTTGGATTGGAAGTGGTTGTTGTCCTAAAAAACGTTGGACAAACGTTGGACACCCGCTCTCGTTACATAAAGGTTCTTCATAATATTTTGTGTAAAATATGGGGATAATGTACTATTTATTTTTATATATAATCTACTATGTATTTATCTCTTCAACATTTACCTTATCAAACTTTAAAGGGCCAAAACTCGAGAGACATCCAGAAAGCAGGTAATAACTGCACTTTGCACTTTTGAATATTGATTTGTGGTGTTATTATTGTGGTTATGAATTTTAGTATTCGTGGATTTAGTATTTTGTTGTTGGTCGGGTTAATTTTCTGTTACTTCTTGAGAATTCAAGTTAGTTTTGTTGGTATTGTATCTCTATTTAAAATATAAATTACAAAATAAATGCATTGGATCATCCATACCCAACCTCTTCATTCACGTTTTCATCAGATGCAAATATGTTGGTGTTGGATTGGATACGGATACCAAACTTAAAATTTGTTTTGTATTTGACTGGATGGGGATGGTGAGAAAAACGGTACACTCTGGACCATACTCGCCCTTAATTCCAAGTGCGGAACATCAAATCTAATGGTTTCAGAGGAGAGTTTTAGCGCCGCTTCGCGATCAGAATTTGAACAAGCACGTCCATCATTGTCTTTATAGTTTACAAGTTGATGACATCACACCTTGGTAACCGGACGATGATGGAGGTGCTCGTTCGAATTTTGAAATATGCAGTACATGATTATTATTATTTTCGCTTTCTAAATAGAGCAATTCCACGTTTTTTCCAAATCATGTTTCAAGGTATTTTGAAAGGGAGCTTCAAATCCAAGTGAAAGCGGTTATCCAGTTCACATACATTATCAATCGGAAAAACGTTGAATCTAGCCAGAAAACGTCACATGACACTTACCACATAACCATAATTGTTGATTTGTGTTAACGTTAATCCAACTGACACTCAATGCAAATCCGATTGACGTTTACCACATAATCGATGATCTGTTGTATATCCAACGAGAGAAAAAGTGAATTCAAGTGACACTCAATATCAATTTAATAGACACTCAACACAAAGTTCGAGAAATGTCATTCCAACAATGCTCAGTACTATTTTGCTGGGCGTTTTGGAGAGCAGTGCTGTCTCGCGCAGCTGCGCGGGACTGCTTAATAAGCAAACAGCTTATTTACCGTAGGATTGTTTGCCTCATCGTTGGATTAGATTCATTTTTATTTTTTCTTTAAATTACAACAGGCATAGTTAGCGTATTAAACTCTAGGTCCCTTTGATATTTGTTTATTTCATCATGCATCCTTTCACATTATTTTTATGACGACGTTACTGATGTTTCTCTTAGAGTAGAGAAACCTCCAAGAGTAGAAATCAACTCAATGATTGAGTGAATCTTTTATATTTCCAGTTCAAATTTTAGTTTGGATGAATGAGTTTGTATCTGATTTCATCAATCCAATCTCAAGATTTGATTTTATTATTTACCATTTTCGTTGATTATCTTGTTTTTTACTGTAACAAATATTTGTGGGTTTCTCTTAAGTTGTATCTATCGATATGTATTTAGTTGAGATTACATCTTGTGGGGATTTTTAGTGAGTGGTGCTTTTTATTTGATGGATTTTAAAGTTTCTTCATTTAATTAAGGTTATTATCAAATTTGCATCAGAAGACCAAAAGTTATGTTCCTGATGTTGAACTAGATCATGATTAATTCCAACCGAAATCTCTTGGAAATTTTTCGTTGCTTTAAATTATTATAAAAAGATGTGGAGCCTGAATTGTTTAGTTGTACCATTTTTATATATCTCCTTTGTTTGTACCAAAAATAGATATAAACAGTTGCAACCTTGAGTTGAATTTAGTATGAACATTTTTTAGATCTTCATCTTTTGATTGTACCAGAGATGGATGTAACCAGTTGAAAACTTGAGTTCAATTGCATTCAAAAAGAGTGTTTTCTGATCACTTCTAATCCATTATCACATACCTCGTGATTCAAAATTACAGGATTTTTTTCCAGTTAAGTTCATTTTTCTTTTACATGAACAAACAAGATAATCATAAAGGGATTGTTTTTATATCATTTTGTAAGTGAAGGGGCCTCTTTCTAATATCCAAACTCGGCCAACTGTATTTTATATAAAAAATGAAAATGAATCTAATTTAACGGTGGGGTAAATAATCCTATGATAAATAAATTGCTTGTTTTTTTTTGAGCAGTCCCGCGCAGCTGCGTGGGATAGCACTGCTCTTCGCCATTAGATGACATGAAGGAGAGAGAAAAAGAAAACGGAATAAGAAAAATGAACTAGGTCTGTACTCCCATGACCTATTCCGATGGGCAAGATGACTTTGAAACTTGGTAAAATAATCACGAGGTACACACATGTCGTAGTCAAAATACAAAACTAGAATCCAACTTGTCAATAGGAATTCGAAACCATAGCCAATATGGATGGAGCTTAAATTTGTAGCTTCGTGTTTAGACTTTAATTCGTCGCAAAGACTGAATTTTGAAATCAGTCCAGAAACGGAGTTATTATTGGAAGGATATATCGGCTGTTAATGGGTATTTAGCCGTTTCAGTAAAATAAGGCAGTAAATAAAAGACAGATGGCATTCCATCGGGTGGAATATCGGGTCTACCTAAGGAAAGATGAACCAATTCTATCTCTCTGTAAGTATATATAAGACCTCTCTCTGTACTATATTCTCCACCGTCACTCTCTTTTCATGAGATAACCCAGAAGGTGAGGAAGAAGATAACCTAGAAGGTGAGGAAGAAGATAACCTAGAAGGTGAAGAGAAAGGATCCGAAGAGCATACAAACTGTGTGGTCCCGAGAGATCAAAACCCCCTTTTCTTCCCTGCCAATATTCGGCTATTTCAGGTGAAAACCAAATCTAGGGTTTGTTCTTGATTTTTTCCTCTGCTTTCCCGTTTCTTTAGGTTTTGTTACCATTCATGCTGCATCATTGAAGCTTGATGACGATGATGATGAGAATGTTTGTTTGAGACTGGAAGGAGATTTTTTAATACCTAGTTGTGAAACCATCATATTTGGGTCTAAAAGTGAAGACGGATTTAGAATCAAACAGTTGTAGCGTAGTTTCCGGAGAAAATTTGCATGATATAAGATGAGAAAATTAACTTTATGCAACAGTAACCAGTATTGAAATTGTAATTTTCATTTTAGATCTGAACAAAAAGAGGCTAAAAGTTGGATGGATTTCTTTTTGGAAGTGTTGACATTGTTAGGCTCTTCATGTTATAAGATCCATGGAAAGTACAATTAAAAATGCTTTTTGTAGTTATTTTTTCTCTTTTGTATCATGTAAATTTTCTCCGAGTACGATGCAAATACTTAGATCCAGAAATCATGATGTTTTTATGAAGTGTTGTGAGAATATGGTGGATAATTTTATTTACATAAAACATGATCTAGTATGTTCTTCGTAGTATGTGGTTCATCTTCATCGTAAATCATTATGTATTACTATTGTACTGTTATTCTAGCATTACCATCGTCAAATGTGAATAAAGAAGGTTAGGTAGTTGGAATGTTTAAGAAATGGATAAAAAGGTGTTCTTTTTTGTGTTGATATCGGTTGTATACATCATGTGTGGTGACTAAGTGGTCCAAAAACTTAACCGTTTTAGATCTTTTAGTTATCTCATAATAAAGGTATATTATTTGCCTTAAAATATTTCAAGGTATAGAATGGTGTAGGTGATTTAAGGTAAAGATGAAATACATGGTGCGGAGAACATCCTGCATTATGCTCGATAATGCTTTTTGAGCATGTAGGTGTATATAGTATCCCTCCTTGTCAGTAAAGTGTTACTAGTTTGAGAATGAACTTTTTGATCAAATGCTTGTTTCCTGCCAATCCCTTTCTTTTGAATATGTAGTTTGTGATTCTAAGTTCTTATACAAATCTTTTGTTTGCATCTTTGCTCCATTTTAGTCTGGGACAAGCTGAAATCCAAGGCATCTATTGGTTGGGATATGTGTATGACCTACCTTAATTATGGCTTGAGAGGCAGTTGTCATATCATGAGTTTGCATTTTCTGTATAAATTGTGGTTGCTGACTCTTTGGATATAGTATATGTTGATTTTCAAAAGACTAGATCTGCAGATGTCTTTGTTTTCCTCTCTGCAAACAGATTCCAACTTTGTGTGATGTAGTACAATAAGATGATGGTTATCCTGGTTGTGCAGGTAGTTATTGGTGCAAAAGTTGTAAACTGATGGTATCTGTAAGTTTTGAGTTCTGGAACACGTACTCGTGTGTTCTTACTAGGTAACACAATCATATCCATCAGAATTTCGCCGTGTATGATGCAAGTGTTTGAATAGCTGTATAAAGTCATCAGAATATAGCCTTCTTGTATGAGCAATTGTTGTAACTGATTTGCTAGATCAATCATAACAGACCATGTCTTGCCTTTAATTAGTAACTGTCAATTTTTTTTTATCTGAACAGGGTTCCCATCTCTCTCTGATGACAGTGGCCAAGATGCTACTGTAGTTGGGTGGGTGACATAGGAGAGCAAACCTCTTGGAACATTTACTGCCCTCCCTCCCCTTATATTGATTGCATGGATGTATATTTACAAGGAAACTATAAAAAGATAGAAAACTAGAAAAGCATAACTTTCACTCAACAGGGTCAGGTTATAACGATTGTATTTGATATGCTAATCAGCTGAGTATTTGATATGCTAATCAGCTGAATTGTGTTGAATGGATTTTCTGTGTTACTCTGTCTACATCTTTGTTACTAGATTTCTATATTTTGAATTTCAGTTCCAATGTGACTATGCTGACAAATAATGGTTGTCACATGCAGTGCTAGCAATATTCCTTGGTGATGTCAGAAGCTTCACTTGCTGAACCGAAATCTGCTGAATATTACATTTCTGAAGTTCAACGTATTTTCCGCCAAAATGATTGTAGCCATGTTTCGGTGGTTGAAGAACTTGGTGCATTTTTTTCCGACAGCTTTAGGCCTGGTCTTTCACACATCTCTTTGAAAAATTTGAAGACATGTCTCAAGCAAGGTGTCACTGACCTAAGCAAGGAAGTTGATCAGGTAATTTTCACTCTTTATTGGCCTAAAATTCTTCCATGATGACACAAAACAGAAATGTTATCCAAATCTTAGAAATGTTAGAGTTTGACTCTTAGAAATGGACTTGATTGTTGACCTGCCATTGTGCTTTTTTCTTGATGGTTATCCAAATCTTTGACGAGGTACGTGTTGTGGGTTTTTTTTGTATTAGAAATCCATTCAAATGCACACAGGTGTACGCACCCACAACAAAGACTCACACAAATAAACAAAGGGTGTCCTTTAAACAATTTGATTGTGAAGAATATAGATAGTTAAGTTCTGGTGATTAATCGTTTTCTGAATGCAGATGGTGGAGCCTGTTTTAGGTATGCACAAGATAACATCGTCCTTAAAAGACAAGGAACGTGGGGTTGTCAGCTCACTTCCATCTAAGAAGCAAAAATCATCCTCTTCTTCCACTCCAATAAGTACGCCTACATGTAGTGATTCCTCCATTGGCCCCCAATCTTCTACGCAGGTTCGCACTTTTTACCTTTGCTCTGATTTAGCACCCATTGAGTGTGAATTTGCTGTGATTGCTTATCTTCTTTTCTGGTAGCAGGGATCAGGTTCAGACACAGTTGTGTCCGATGAAAGTGGCCGCAAGGGTGGGAAGGGAAAAAGATGTAGTAATTGCAGCTCACCAACGACACCTCAATGGAGAGTTGGACCCAGTGGGGCTAAGGTGGTCAGCCAAACCCTTTTGTCACTTTCAATGCCCCAGTTGGCAGTTTGATTTGTATCATCTGAGAAGGTTTAATTGTTTCAGACTTTGTGTAACGCTTGTGGGATCAGATACAAAAAACAGAAAGCTGCGTCAGATGCCAAAGGTGCTGAGGAAGACACAGAATCTGTAAGCTCATATACCCAGCTTTATGTCTGTTGCAGCATTTGTTTGGAAGAGTTGCATTATGTGGAGAGAAAGCATGTTAATTTCCAAAAAAGATAAAAAAATAATGGGTTACAAGTAACAGTAAAAATGCAACCACCCAATTGAAATTTTTCCCATGGTATTCTTGACGTGTTAGTGGTTTTTCCTCAAGTTTGTAAGAAGTTTCTGTGTGTGTGTGTGTGTGTGTGCTTTGAAAGATCAGAAGTTTATTACTCCTTGGCAGGAATAAAACAACGGTAACAACCTGTTGGATTAATCTGCCACAGAAGTAGAACTTGCCTAATTCATATTTGCTCTTTGGGGGTTCATCTATGTCGTCCATCTCTGGAGCTATACTGTATATTAAACTACTCATGGCCTTGGGCCTTACATGTTTCCCAGGTGAATGATTATTTACTTACTCTTCTGGAGGATGGTGGAATGCAAGCTAAGGCAGCCTTGTATAAACATAATGATGAATTAGCTAAACAGGTAAAAAAAAATTTATCTTGAGCAGTTCGTTGTGAAGATTATGTTATGGTCCTTATGGATCCTTGCGATACTTTAGAGTAAGAGCTGTAGCCTACCTGAAGTTAAGTGTTTCTCTTTTTTCAGCTAGAACACATGGAGCAGAAGCTCGAAGAAGTTCTTGATATTGTAGTGTCCAAGTGCAGGTTCGTTAATGTATACCAGAATAAAAATAGAGATTTTCCGGGGATTTGTTGTAATTCTTGTCAGTTAGTAACTTTCTAGTTGAATGATTTTGGCAATGCTAATGAGAACTTTCATTTTTCTAATAAACATGTGTCTATCCATTTGCCTTAGTTAGCCTGAACTTAGAATTAGTAAACATCATTTGTGTGACAAGAACAACATAATGAGCTTTCCAGTTTGGTACTAATTTGTTGCACGGCAGAACTTCATTTGTGAAATCTGCCCCATTGCTCTTGTGTTGTTTTGATTACAAATACTAATATTTTATATTCAATTGAATTTGCAGACAAATGAACATTGTCGAGAAGCAACAGCTTCGGAATCTGATTCAGACTCTGTCCCCAAAAAATCTAGATCGAGTTGTACAAATTATCAAACGTAGAAAGCTACCAAAAGGTGGACAATCGTTTTACGAGCTGAACATTGATCTGGATAAGGAGGTAACATATGAAAAGGACAGAATGAGTACTCACTAGGTCATTTTCTTGCCGCTATATGTTAACTGGTTGTGTGGTTTGTTTATGAAGGATAATGGAACACTTTGGAGATTGTACTATTACGTGCGAGCAGCTGAAAATGCTAAACGGCTTTCACTAGCGGAACTGCAGCAAGGAAAGGTCGTGGTGATAAACTAAGATGACGATGGAAGTAAGTGAAGTATTTTGAGTCACTTAGTGTGTGGGTCGCTTTCTAACTTGTCCGGTGTCCAACATAGATTAGCCGAAATAGGGGGAATTCAAGAGTCAATAGTCAATGCCCAAAATTTTGGTCGATTGGGTAAAAAGCAATTTCAGGTAATTTTGTATATTTGGCTCCTGACGGTGAAAGATGCAATTGCCCAATATTTTGTTTTCATTGGGTACGAGCAGTCCAGTGGAGTGCTATTTGCCCAATCTTTTGTTCAATTGGGTATATGCCAATACGAGGTAACTTTTAATGTTGGGCTCTTGACAGGGTAGGTAAAATTGTAAATGGAAAATAAATAAATACACGTGCTGGATCTTTGTTTCCTTTGATGTCTCTGACTGCCTTTTTAAGGTCCATTACGTTTCCCCTACCTAACCCACCCATGGTTGTTCCCGTTGGCCACTTGGGCCAATTTTTTTTTCTAATAAACAAGAAACCTTCTCATTAATGGAAATGTTACGATGAATTTAGGATCGATAATAAGAGAATATAAAGTAACATGAACATAACGTAAAAGTACAATACCGAGACATCCGGTCAGAGATGAAAAAGATTACCAGAGCAATAGTAAAACCGAGAAATCCGGCCAGAGAAAGAAAAGGATTACCGGAACAAGACAAATATAAGTATAAATAAGATCTGATTAAATCGGAGGAAGAATGATCTCGGAAGTAAATCCTAACTATTTAGTTTGTTTTTCTTCTTTAGAAAGATATGCTCTCAAACCAGGAGTGATTTGCTCAAATATTTTGTAACTAGTGATGGAGCTTCCGCCGTCAAAGAAATCAGCGATGAAGATGAAGATTTCGTCGTTGGAGAGCATCACTATCGATCTTAGAACCCAACCCAATAGCCAAGAACCGGCATTAAAGCAAAAATAAACCTCAAAAGAGTATATAAAACCACCATAATGGTGTAGATAAGTAGAAAAAATAATGAAAATTAAGCTAAAACTACTGACTAATCTAGAAAACAAGAAATAGTTAAGAAATCTGCAGAGAAGGGTTGTTCTTGATGGTTTTGTTGAAGAAAGAGAAGTGAGAGAGAGGAGAGAGAAAGTTGAGTTAAGAAAAATGAATCGCAGTAGTATTATTAGGTCGACTTTATTCGTTTCTAAGGGTTTTCTTTCTTATTTTTTTTTTCTTTTTTTTTTTATTTTCTCTTCACAAGAATTAGAGATTGTATTTTTCTTTTTGTTTCCCTGCCCGTAAATCACGATGGTATATTAACGGTACGTCACATGCATATAACATGGACAAGCGATCACATGGACAAGTGATCCTATTTTATTATGTTTCCATAATTTGTCAATTTTCCCAAGTTTTAGTTTTACGTTTTAGTTTTGCCTAATTCAGAATAACCCTAATGCTCTAAGTAATGATTTTTATTCCATTGTCAAATGATTGTTGGTTAGGGGCTGGATTAGGGTTTCGATCTTCTATATATGAACCCATTTATGTCTAATTAATTCAATTAAGAATTGTAATCAGAATGAATGTTGCTTTATTTTTACCTTCATCACCTCAATCATCATCAATAAAGCTAGCTTTTCCTGTTTATTATGATGGTGAGTGACGGAGATTAAGGAATGATTTGAGTCTTTGAACAATCATAAGAAGTAGGTTTGTTTTGGAATCCAAGCCGACATCACAAACAAGAAGTTTGAAGCGAATTGGTGAGAATTTTGGCTGAGAAGTCAGTCACGGAAATGGATGTTGCCATTTATCCATATTATCCATAGGCAATGAGCGCTGAAGATTTCAGATCTTCCTGCGAGATTACAGTGGAGACGACGATGTACTGTCATTGATTATTATGGTTGAATGGATAAATGTAAATAAATTATGTTTAAGGTTATGAAAGATCGGTTGTGTATGAATTCAAGTTTGCGAGGAAAGAAATGAGCAAGAAAAAAGACTCAACAAAGTTCTTCCTATCACACTAGTTTGCAAGATGCTTGTAAACTATTCGAGAAAATGCCCGAGTGACTGTTATTTACAAATCCAGGTTCACTTACCAACAACTGACGGAACCAATTCTGCTCTAGCTTTATGCAAGCTGCGCGTCATGGTTTTTGTGGGGGGATTGTCCAATGCTTCAAATATGTTTTTGAAGTGAGATGGAGAAAGAACTTAAGTAAGAATTGGGTTCGGATTTGGAGGAAAATTTGGTCGGAAAAACAACCATTTGAAGTTCTCACGTGACAAGAAAATTAATTAGTCAAGTGGATATCTTAGTAAAAAATCAATTTGGTCAAGTGAAAATTAATTAGGCCAAGTGAATCATGATTGTTGTATAACTGTTACATCATAATTGTTAGATGTTAGGCCCATATCGGATATATTTGTAAATTCGTGTAAATTATTTGACAAAATGAATTCAAATGTAAGAAATAACAGTCAATGTGGGCTAATGTGATTGATTTTTATGAAAGGGAGAGCAAAAAGCGATCTGAGGAGAGAAAAAATCGTTGTTGACTTGTTAACTCAGTCGAATCTTGTTGTGAGTAATCAAATTTTCTTTTTTTTTCGGACTGAAAATATCCCTATCCTAACCTGATGTGTTAACTCAACTAATCTAATTTGAACAGATCGATATCAAAGTTATGGCTGAGTTACCGACTTATTTGATTGATTAGTCTGGGAATTGAAGCGACTGCAATTTAGATACAAAGAAAATTTGATAGGGAAGTACCCAATGATTTCTGTTGGGAATTTAGAGAATACCTATGATAATAACGAGGTTTCAAATGTGCAAAGAACTGGGACTTGCGGTTGAGCGATTACTATGATCTGATTGTACTATTAATTTACATTCTATGTTGTGGGCGGAGTAATCAAATTAACCCCGCCAGAGTACTTTTGCATCTGCAATTCATATTGGTGATCTATTTTTTATTAATAAATCATAAAGTTGTTTTTGCTTTGATTTTTTATTTTATTTTGACGGGGTTGTTTTGCTAAGGAATTGACGGATCACGGATGAATTAATGAATGTAATATCTCAAACAGATGTTATAAGTGTTTTCTTGTCCTCAATTTAATGGTGCACTAGTATTTGAAACAAAGGAATTTCTTCACCAACTAATAAAACAATTGTAGTTAGTACTGCTTTTACACAATCCAAGATTGATTACCATTTACAACTTGAAAGAAATCCAAATATAGATTCCCGATTTGCTTACGCGTAATGGATTGAGTAGTGGTTATGATGTTCTACTGCTTCTGAAGGAAGGAGGAGGAGTAAGTTTGTCGTGATTTTGGTCCTAAAATTTTGTCAAAAAAATTTGGTTAACAAATAGGTTAAGGTTGGTGAGCATGGGAAGAAAGCGTGTGTTATTAAGGATATTCTGGTCTGAGTCGATATTTTTTATTTGAATCGATGGAATTAGCGAGTCAACAATGATTTTCGCTCTCCTCAAATCACTTTTTTTTCTCTCCCTCTAACAAAAATCATGTGATTTTCAAGTACCAACCCTTAAGTTGGACATATATTAGACCAATTTTTGAAACTAGACAAATCTTAACTATCAAACACTAAATAACCCTGACATGGGCCTCAAAAACTTGTTCTACAGATTCTAGTGATTTAGAAACTGTGAATAATGTTGTTGATTAAGTCAATATTTACACACTCCGATTTATGCATCTATCAATAATGGAATCAAATTATTGTTTTGCAAGGGTTAATTATTACTATGAAGATTTGAAGGACTGGTAACGTGAACATCTGATACACTTGATTGACTGAGATAATCAGTGCTCAAATGATTGAACTTAACTCGTGTGGAATCATGTTGTTCACCTTGTGAACTTAAACCTTGTTCGATCAAGAAGTTTAGATCTTATAAATATAATATTTGGTGATTCGAGTTTCTTTTGGAGATTAAACAGAAGAACCTTGACTTGGAAAATTCATAACTCTTATATTTCGTGATTGAAACCAAGTTAGAATCATATAGTACTTCCTTGACCATGTGGTTGACATTCCAAAGAAAATCTAATTGTCGGGTTGGAGACTAGATAAAAAAAAATTTCATGACGGGTTGTGGAGTAACTCTTGGCAGTAACAAAATTCTGTTAAAGGATTCACCTGCACCAGGTCAAGAATGGTCGTGGATACTGGGAAAACAAAGTAACTGCGAGTTAAGTTATTCTTTCTCAACTGCACCATATCGAAGTTGCATAGTAAACAAGAATGATATGAGAGTATTCAAAACGGTGCTAGGTTCCGGGATTTTTTTGTCAAACAATTTTCCTCGTTAACAAAATTTTGTGTGTCGTGTTGTTTATTTTAATTTACGTGTTATATTTTTTTCTTTATAATTAAACTAAAAATGCCAGTATACACTTTGGTGGTTTGTGTTCCATCTCGAACGAAGATTATATCAAAGATGTATCTTATATAGGTTAAACATAAAAGATTTGATGGAATGTTGATGCCCTCATCTTTTCGTATACCTCGAAAATGATATTATTTCTCCTCTTATGTGCTTTTCCAACGTAGCTCCAAGACATTGTTTGGTTTCCCTTCCCTTGCATTAAATTACTTAAGCTTTCGTCACTTCCACCATAAAACCATAGATTCACAACTGTTTACTAGTTGGACTGTCTCGAAACACCATTCTGTCATAGTAATGTTTTTTTGAAAATATCCTTGTTCGACTCTGTTTTCTACTACCATCACAAATACAAATAATCTGGATCTACCAGATCCACGAAGGCCTATACTCCACATACCCGTCCCTACAAAAAGAAAAAGCGAAGCGAGTAAAATGCTAATATTAGTTATCTTTCAAATGAAAATAAAAACAAAGAAAAATATATTAGTGATAAAAACAAAGAAAATAAAAGCAAATAAAAATATGGGTCATCTGATAAATATAATATTCAAAACGGTGTTAGGTTCTGTTTTTTTTTTAACACCATATTAAGGGGTACATGGATTAATTGGGGGATATGTGCCGGCATGGTTTTTCAGTGCCGGCATCATCAAAAAACCATGCCGGCATATATCCCCCAATTAATCCATGTATCCCCAATTTGGCCTTTTTTTTTTGCCAAGCAGTTTTCTTTGTTAACAAAATTTCATGTATTGTGTTGTTTATTTTACTTTACGTGTTATAATTTTTTCTTTATAATTAAAGTAAAAGTGCAAGAATACACCTTGGTGGTTTTTTTTCCATCTCAAAAGAGATTATTTCAAAGATGTATCTTATATAGGTTAAACAAAAAGATTTGACAGAATGTTGACACCCTTGTATTTTATTTCTTTTCTTCTATGCCTTTTCCACATAGCTCCAAGACACTATTTGGTTTTCCTTCCCTTGCATTATATTACCTAATGATACAGGTGTATCCGTAATCCTTTAGGGAACTTAGTTAACCTCAAGATAAGTTGAGGGAAGAATCCTATTCTAGGCAGAATTCCTAGTTAGGGAATAGTTTTGTTTTAGGCAATACTCTTAGTTTTAGGAAATAGATTCTTAATAGAAGTCCTTGGTCGGCTGATTACGATGAAGGCTATAAATATAGGGCTTTGGCTAATATCTAAGGACACAGAAAACCTAGAGAAGTTTGTGAGATGATTATTTATTGTAAAAGCAAGCTTAGCAAACAGTTTAGGGTTAACTACTGTTTAGAGAGATTGTGAGCGTAGCAAAGAGAGAATTGTAAATCGTTTCTTGTTCATAATCTAGAGAAGATAAATTTCTTCGAATCACTACTTGTGTTTTGTTTTCTAAGTTTATCGTCTATTATTATTCTGAATTCCGCCTTTATAGTAATAGCTACCAAAGTATAGAGATCATACGTATCAAGTTGGCATCACGAGCAAGGTTAGTTTTTAGGGTAAATCCCTGTGGTTTATGGTTTTCACTATATCTATCTACATAAAGCTTGGTAAGGTACTATAGAATCTAAAAGACGTTAAGAAAACAAGGGGATCAAGGATGACAAAATCAGATGATGATCCTAAGGAAGGAGAACCACAAACTATGGGGAAAAAGGTGGCTACTGTAAATAGACATGAAGTCAATTCAAGTTACCCTTCAGGAGATGAGTGAATTTACTCGTTCTCATACACCCAAGACGAAGACGAATAAAAAGATTACACCTTCACCTGAAGCTTCGAAAAAAGATGATTCTGAAGAAGACGATTCAGAAGAAGAAGAAGAGGAGGAAGAAGATGAGGATGACGAAAAGAAGAAAAGTGAGTTTATTAAAAGTCCTACTTCAACTAAACCTCATGGTAAAAATATGAAAATTGATTTTCGTGTTGATATTCCACTTTACGATGGAAGTATCGATGTAGAAAAATTGGATGGTTGGATTGAACGTCTAGAGACGTATTTTTCTTTCTTCGAATATGGTTCAAAGGAAAATATTGCTTTCGCAACATTGAAGCTACAAAAGCATGCTCTAACCTGGTGGAAAGCTTATCAAAGACAAAACCTAGGTAAGGGAGTATTGTCGTGGAAAAGATTCAAGGCAGTTGTAAGGAAACAGTTTTATCCGGTTGGCTACCTTGAGGAGAGATGGTTCAAGTGGTATAACTTGAAGCAGACTTATAACCAAACCGTACAAGAGTATACTTCGGAATATCAGAATCAAGCTATGGTTTTGGATTTAGACTTGGGAGATTATGTTATCTATATGAAATATATTTCCGGGTTCCATGAGTATATACGGAAGGAGTTGAAGATGTTTTCGGTGGATACTATCTCCGAAGCAAGTATAAAAGCTAATGCCATTGAGGTCAGGCTTAAGAATTCTGATTCATACTAAGGTGAAATCTGTAGGTACCACTGTGAAAGGAGGTGAAAGGAGAAAAAAAGAAGGGAAGTCTAATGACAAGGAAGGTTTGTATTGCACCCATTGCAAGCAAACAGGTCACGTTGTCGACAAGTGTTGGGTTAAGAATCCTCATCTAAAACCTAAAGGGTTGAAGAGGAAAGAAGCCAAGAAGGCATCACTAGTTACTCAAACTCCAAAAGAAGTTCATGGACTAACGTAACCCAATTCAAAGCTTTTTCTTATGACAGGGGCAAAAAAAGACTTTCAAAAGATGATCTTAGGGAGCGACTCTTCACAGTGAAGATGCAAGTCAAAACATCACTAGTTGATATTGTTATTGACCCAGGAAGTCAGAAGAATTTACTTTCAAATTCTTTGGTGAAGAAGTTAGGATTCAAGACTAACAAACATCCAAAACCATACCCTTTAGGATGGCTTCAAAAGGAAGGAGGCTTACAAGTTTCACAATAGTGCACGTTCAAATTTGCTCTAGATGAGTCATATATTGATGACGTTACATGCGATGTAGTTCCTTTGGATGTCTTCCAGGTAGTACTAGGTAGTCCTTACCTATGGGATAGATATGCAACTCTACACAGGAGGGAACAAAAGTATACCTTTACCAAAGATGGGGAAAGTTTTGTGATTCGGGCTATAGATTCTCCTCTAGAGGGAGAAAGCTTGATCACAGCCACTCAAGCTAAGCGGTTGGTGAATGCTAGCACAAAGTTCATTCTCCTTGTGATCCGTTCTCTCGAAGAGGGGCCGAGTAGAGTATGTTTAGCAGCCTTGACTGCTCAACTAAAAGGCGATCTAGAAAGGTTGAAGTTAAAAAACAAGGATTTATTTTCTGATATCACAGGGTTACCGCCAAAAAGAAGTGTAGAACATGAAATCATGTTGACCGGGGAGAGTTCTCTGCCTAATGCAGGTCTTTATAGCACGACCGTCGAGGAATCTGATGAGATCAAGAAACAAGTCCAGGAACTCCTAGAATTAGGAATGATAGTTCCAAGTGCTTCAGCTTGTGGATCAGCGGTATTGTTAGTACCAAAGAAAGATGGAGGCTGGCGTATGCGTATTGATTATAGAGCGTTGAACAAGATTACTACCAAGAATCGTTATCCTCTACCTAGGATAAACGACATGATGGATCAATTGGAAAAATCTCGAGTCTTTACAAAGTTGTATTTCAAATTCGGATACCACCAGATTAGAGTCCGATAATATGATACATGGAAAACTGCTTTCAAAACCAAATAAGGCTTGTTCGAATGGTTGGTGATGCCTTTTGGTTTGTGTAACGCTCCAGCGACGTTTATGCGTTTGATGAATGATTTGTTACGACCTTTTATAGAAGATTTTGTGATTGTTTACTTGGATGATATCCTTATATACAACAGAACTTGGGAAGAACATCTTGTTCACGTTAAGAAGGTGTTTAAAGTGTTACATGAAGGCCAACTGAAGTTGAACGTAAAGAAGTGTGAGTTTGGGAAGGAGGAGTTAGTGTACCTTGGATTCATTGTTGGTGGTGGACAACGAAAAATTTATCCAAGGAAGGTTGAAGTGATCACTAAGTGGCCTAGACCTAGTACCGTAACTGAAATCAGAAGTTTCTTAGGGGCTTGTACCTACTTGCGTAAATTTATCCGGCATTTTTCAAATATTGCAGGACCATTGCATGGTTTGACGGGAGCTAAACAAAGTTTGAATGGCAGCAAACCCATGAAGACGCTTTTTAGTTACTAAAAAGGAAGATTTCAGAAGCACGTATTAGCATTGCCTAACTTACATCGTACTTTTGAAGTTGAGACCGACGCTTCTAACTATGCATTGGGAGGAGTATTGTTACAGGATGGTTAACCAGTGGAGTACCATTCAGAATTGTTCTTAGGTGCTATTAAGAACTACTCACCTTATGACAAAGAATTTTATGCTTTATATCAATGTATTAAGCATTGGAGAGTGTACCTCTTAGGTAAAGAAGTAGTGGTACATTCAGATCACAAACCATTGGAGTATCTACACGCATAGACAAAACTACAACAAGCCAGACACATGAAGTAGATGTCTTACTTGATGAGTTTCAACATTCTCATTAGGTACAAGAAGGGAGTAACAAACAAGTTGGGAGATATGTTGTCTCGTCCAACAGTCCGAGCATTAATGGTGGCCATGAGAATTCAGCCGGTTTTTCCTCAAGAGTATGCAGAGTCATACGCATCTAGGAAGGACTTCAAAAAGGTGTTAGAAGGTGTAAAGAGTGGTTTGAAAGGCGAGTTTGAACTTCGAGATGGATTGTTATACAAAGGTCAGTTACTTTGCATACCAGAAGATGGAGATCGTTTACAATGGTTGAGAGAGGCACACACTTCCCGAGTTGCTGGACATTTTGGAATAAATAAAACTCTACTTAACCTACGGCGTTATGTTTTTTGGCCGAAGATGCAAGATGATGTGGCTAAGTTAGTTCGAGGGTGTAAGTTGTGTAACACTTCTAAGCTTTCTAATAGAAAACGTGGATTATATATACCATTACCAGTACCATCAAGACCTTGGAAGAGTATCTCTATGGATTTTCTTGGTGTGTTACCAAAGACCAAGTCTAGTTATGATTACTTGTTCGTTGTGGTCGACCGATTCAACAAGATGATTGCATTAATTCCATGTACAAGGATAGTAACGGGAGCCGGTGAAGCAAAGCTCTTCTTCGAGCATGTGTGGAAGCATTTTGGGTTACCTACTTCGATTATTTCTGATAGGGATAGTCGATTCCTTAATCACTTTTGGGATTCTTTATGGAAGATGATGAACACTAGGTTGAAGAAGAGTACAACTTTTCATCCACAAACATACGGACAAACAGAAGTGGTCAACAGGACTATGGTTCACATGTTAAGGGGATATAATTCTAAGCATCCTAAAACTTGGGATGAGAGTTTACCATATCTACAGTTCGCTTTCAATAGAGCAGTTCATAGTTCTTCTGGAAAATCTCCTTTTGAGACGTCTTGTGGTTACTTACCACCTAGTCCTTTCGATCTAGTATTTTCTAGTGACACCTCAATGGGGGGAGGGGGAAGGAAGGAAGTGAAAGGAAAAAGGCACAAAAGTTCTTGGAGAAGATATCTCAGATTCATGCGACTATTGAAGCACAACTAAAGAAGTCACGAGCCAAATACAAAGCAAAGCATGACAAGCATCTTTTACCTTGTAATTTTGGTGTTGGAGACTTGGTATGGTTAAAATTAGGCAAGCAACGACTGAAGGGGGAAGGTAAGATTTTGAAGCCATTGCAATATGGGTCATTTCGTATTCTCGATCAGATTTGTGACAATGCCTTTCGTCTGGATCTGCCACCTTATCTAGGAATGTACTCGGTTATAAATGTCGAATACTTGAAGTTGTTTGAACCACCATTACTTGATGATGACGGCGACGACACTATCATCTTACCAAGAGTAGAAGACTTATGGTTTAATAGAGAAGAACCACTCAAGGAAGATTGCATATTGGAGCGAAGAGTGACTAAAACACGACAAGGGGAGAAAGAAGCTTTTCTAATTGGAAGTAAAGGTCAAGTTCCTAGCAAGGACAAGTGGTTTAACAAGGAAAAAAGGGACTCTCGAGTTCCCTAACCTTCATTTTTAACTCTCACCGGAGTTCAAGTTCTTAAAAGGGGGACCCATGATACAGGTGTATCCGTACTCCTTTAGGGAACTTAGTTAACCTCAAGATAAGTTGAGGGAAGAATCCTATTCTAGGCAAAATTCCTAGTTAGGGAAGAGTTTTGTTTTAAGCAATACTCTTAGTTTAGGAAATAGATTCCTAATAGAAGTCCTTGGTCAGCTGAGTACGATGAAGGCTATAAATAGAGGACTTTGTCTATAGCTAAGGACACAGAAAACCTAGAGAATTTTGTGAGACAATTACTTATTGTAAAAGCAAGCTTAGCAAACAGTTTAGGGTTAACTACTGTTTAGAGAGATTGTGAGCGTAACAAAGAGAGAATTGTAAATCGTTTTCTTGTTCATAATCTAGAGAAGATAAAATTCTTCGAATAACTACTTGTGTTTTGTTTTCTAAGTGTCCCGTATATTATTATTCTGAATTCCTCCTTTATAGTAATAGCTACCAAAGTATAGAGATCATATGTATCACCTAAGCTTTCACCACTTCCACCACAAAACCACATATTCACGACTGCGTACCAGTGGGACTATCTCGAAACACCATTCTGTTATAATAATAATTATTTAAAAATATCGTTGGTCGACTCGGTTCTCTACTGCCATCACAAATACAAATAATCTGGATCTACCAGATCCACAAATCCCTATACTCCGCATCGCCGTCCTATAAAAAGAAGAGGCGAAGCGAATAAAATGTTAATATTAGTTCTCATTCAAAAGAAATAAAAACAAAGAAAAATATATTAGTGATAATGACACATAAAATTATGGGTCATTAAACCATTCAAGCTAATGGACTGCCATCGATAATCATATAGGCTTGTATCGTAGTTTATCCCAATCAAGCTAATGGGATGATACCTACAACCACATTGGATTAGACCATAGTTTAGTAAAATAGCGAATCCTGTTTTAAGGCATACTCAAATTTTTTGGGGTATACAAGGTAATGACAAAATAGAGCCACTATGTGGTAAAATCAGTAACCCCTTATCCATCATATTTTTATCATGACAATAATGCCTTTACTTCGTTAGTGTTAATGATAGTAATTAGAATCTAATATCAATGATTGGTGGTCAATGATTATATATTGTTAGTTTCAAAGTGATATTTTCTAGAGTAGTTAGGTTAGGGTTTGTTAAAGAAAAAGAATAAGAAATTAGGCTTTTGAGATCGGCTAAACTAATAGATAATGAAAGTTTGTTAATACAGAGGTAGACTGAAAATGCGGGGGTCTAACAACCACACCCAACAATTCGTTTGGCAATCTGAGGGGACTTACTCCAATACACTTTCTAGAGAATCAACTAGACAGTCAGACTCAATCTAGAATAAAGTATATCAAAGAGTTTAATATCTCTAACTCTTAATTCAATCCGCAATCAGCAAATAGAAATTTGTGAGCCTGATTCAATATAAGAGGAGTTACTTGAAAGGTACCAAAGACCAATGTTCAAGTGTCAATCAATGTAAATCAACAACCAAAAATTGGATATTCTAATTGATTGATCTTAACGCACAACCTGTGATATTTCATTTATATAACAAAATATAATGCGGAAAAGAAAAAACACAGACACCAGAATTTTGTTAACGAGGAAACCGCAAATGTAGAAAAACCTCAGGACCTAGTCCAGATTGGACACCATACTGTATTAAGTTGTTACAGACACTAGCCAACTACCAATTAACTTCGGACTGGACTGTACTTAATCCCTAATCAATATCACACTGATTCAAGGTACAGTTCCGCACCTTACGTCTCTGATTCCAGCAGGATACTACGCACTTTATTCCTTTAGCTGATCTCACCCACAACTAAGAGTTGCTACGACCTAAAGTTGAAGACTTGATAGACAAATTTGTCTCACATAGAAAAGTCTATAGGATTGAATAAATATGTCTCCCACAGAAATACCCAAGAGTTATTATTCCGTCTTTTGGTAAATCAAGGTGAACATGAACCAATTGATAAACCAGACTTACATTCCCGAATAACATCTCAATATTATCAATCACCTCACAATAAACTTAATCGACTAGCGAAACAAGTTATTGTGGAATCACAAACGATGAGACGAAGTTTTTTTTGATTGCTTTTCTATCTTGCCTATCGGATATATAAAATCTCGAGCCAATTATTTTAATTGCACTCGACACGATAGAAACAACAAGATCAGATCACGCAACTACAAAGATAATAGTTGGGTCTGGCTTCACAATCCCAATGAAGTCTTCAAGTCGTTAACCTATAGGGTCTCGAGAAGAAACCTAAGGTTAACGGAGAATCGACTCTATTTATGCAACTAGTAACACACATGAGGTGTGGGGATTAGGTTTCCCAGTTGCTAGAGTTCTCCTTTATATAGTTTTCAAATCAGGGTTTGCAATCCAAGTTAACTTGGTAACAAAGCATTCAATATTCACCGTTAGATGAAAAACCTGATTCAACAAAGCTAATATCTTTCAACCGTTAGATCGAACTTAGCTTGTTACACACGAATGAAATGTACCCTCATTTAGGTTTATGTAACCATTCCTAAACGTGTACACCATGTTAATTCACAAATAGTTAACCGAGGTTAGCCATATGATTACTCTCATATCAACCTTATTCATCTTAACCATAACTAGTTCAAATGACTCAAATGAAACTAGTTAAGAGTTGTTCAATTGTTTAGAAAACACAATTGAAATCAAATAGGTTTGATTCACTTGAATCAATCATGAACATTATAGCCACGGTTTGCAAAGATTGCATTCCTTATGATTTAAATGCTTAAGTTCATGGACTTGACCGATTTGACAAAGTAACCAGCTTAAGTATGCGTACGGGTATGCGTACTTAAGCAACCGGTTTTTGAGTTTGTAAAGTTCCCTAACTCAGCAGAAATTTTCGGTTCAAAAACTTCCGCCAGTATGCGTACGGGTACGCATACTTAAGGTGACTAGTTAAGAGTTTTGACAAAACCAAACTCAGCAGAAATTCTCGGTCCGAGAGCTTCCGCCAGTATGCGTACCAGTATGCATACTTAACCTGTCTCCTTGACCAATTTCGTATACACACATATGCATACTCTTAGCTTCTGGTTTATGGAATTATACACTAATGTGCGAACACACTATTTATGCTTATATCCAAAGATGGTTACATCATCAACTCTTTATTTCAATCAATGAAACATTCTTCTATAATGTCAATAGCCGTTTTCACACACCATTAGCATCAAAACAATTTTCAAGATATTGAAATAATAAATATTGAAACCTTCCAAGTCTTACACCAAATGATTGTATCACACAAACCATGTAAGATGTTACTCGGCAACTTTCTCATGATATATGATGAAATTAGTCGAAGCGAAAGCTTACCAACACATATTTCGAGAAATATGTAAGAGAGATATACTCAGCTCGAAATTTCAAATGTGTATAGAGAAAAATATATCGTAACACGACTTATGTCTCAATATAAGAGATACTAGAAATAGACTTTCCAAGTGATAGATAAGTTCAAGTCTACATGTTGTAGTACTTTGATTGCGGTAAATAGGAGTTCGTTGCTCGGACTTGAATAGATTTAAAAACAAAAATATATACAAAATTTTCACAAGATCAAGAGATACCGGGACTCAGGATTTCACCAATTCTTATACTCATGCGATTCAATTATTAATTCTAGATAATTAAAGCTTATACTGATAACAAATATCGACTCTTACTTTGCCAAAAATAGATTTTGTAAGTATTATATGTAAATCATAAGCATGATGCATCAAGAATCTCATGGATTAAGCATACATCATCAGACAAAATCACAAATAATCAATAAAAATCATTATTCCATTCATAATAGTGCAAATAGTCATAAAAGAATTAAATAAAATTACTCATGCATAAAGAACGGTTTCCTCCATCATCCCAGTATTGGGGTTTAGCTATTCATATCAATCACACACTCAACATATTAATTCAAAGCTCAAAGTGTGATTAAAAGAGTCAAAAGTTATAAATAGTAGTTCTGAGACTCACAAAACACGTCCAGAAAAGAACGACAACAGAGAACTGCAGCAAACTGCGACACCTATCTTCTGCTGTTGAGCTGCTGAAAATAAGACTGTTCTGAAGCTGCTGAAAATAAGACTGTCCTGGGGAGTCTGTTCTTCATGTTCTTGAAGCTTTTTAATGGCAGCAGCAGCAGCAGGTGAACATTGCTGCTACTCCTTCTTCTTCGCTCCTCCTGGATCTGTATCGACCCCAAACTCTTCGTACCCTTTAGCTTACATAAAACCAACTATTTATAGGCTTTAAATTCCCTTGAAACTCGATCAAACCCCTTGGAAATCTCCATTATTCTTTACGGGTTGTTTGAAGAATAATCTTCTTGTTGTTGCGTTCCAGGCTGTTTTTAGCTATTCTATCGACTCAAATATCTTTTAGGACTTGGACTCAACTGTTTTGAAGTATATCCCACGCAAGAATCTCTCCCAAATCTTTCAAACCAATTCAAAACCCTAAACAGGGACCGTGTGTACTGTCTTGACTTTGTGTGGATTTTATGACTTATCCAGCCCAATTAGATGGGTATAATCGCTTCTAACAGGTCCCTTATGTCTTGTAGAGTCCGTGGGTACCAAATTTACCCATTGAATCGCCTCCTAGGTCGCTCAAATCCTTGATCCAAAACTGTTGACGCTGCTGCCTTTTTTCCCGCCAAAATCCAGTTTTGAAACTTTGAAGATGACCTCCCCCTATCCAGTTCCGGTGTCCCTTTAGTACATGCCCTGAAATGGGGTGCCCCTTAGTAATTAGGTTACCCCTTATCCAAAGTGAGAGTCCGTATATAAATTTTCTCCCATGAGCGCAAAAACCACTTTTTAGCCAATTTCGCCGCAAAAGCTTATTTCTCCAAAAACACCTACAAAGACATAAAATAACCAAATAAGTACAAAATCGAGCACTGACAATATAAACAATTGAGACAAATTAGACACATAAATGCGTCTATCAAATACCCCCAAACTTATTATTTGCTAGTCCTCGAGCAAATCTAATCTAAAATAAAATGACTACACTTAGCACGTGCAGTAAGCCGTTAAACCACTAGGTGGCCCTAGTGGCGGAGTGTTGTCTCCGGGGGTTTACCAGAGGTGTACCCACAAAACCTTAATACTCCAGAGCTTAGCTATCTACGCAAAACCTTGGAAGGCACTAAAGAATCTCCTTGGTTGGCATACTTATTGACTACAGGAAGAAGTACCCTGATGCGAAATTCCAATTATTGTACACGAGTTTGCACTCAAGCATACTAAAATTCATATAAAGTGACAGAGCTCTACTCAGATAGTTGCACTATGGACATCATATTCGGAGTCTAAACTAATCACATGGATAGATCAAGAAGATGGATATAGAAAACATAGATGGTTTTGATGTTTACTAAGTGAACGACGTTTCCCATATCTGTCTGAAGGCCTCCGCCAAAATGAACCTATCCTAATGGATTGAGATACTAGTCTGACTAATATCAACACACTGGCATATACAAGGGTACCAGTGGTCGATAACCTAACTCTAGGTCAACACAACTGGCATATACAAGGGTACCAGTGGTCGACTTTATTGAATTTATTCCTTTTGGTCAAATGGTCTGGTCTCAATTTTTTTTTTTTTTTTTTTTTTTTTTTTTTTTTACTTTTTGGTAACTACCATTTTTTTTTCATCTTTTTTTTTTTTCATCTCTTTTTCTTTTTCAACTTTTTTTTTTTTTTTTCGGTATCTCAATCACTCTAATTCACCCTAGCATTGGTAACAACTTGAATCGTGGGCCCCACCTATCACTTAGAGAAACATAGTTTAAAACAAAATAAAATAAAAATAGAAGTGAAAAGGACTCAACGAGATATGGTGAAACTATCATGTTATTTCTAACACCTGAGCTCTGTGCTTTTATGAATAGACTCTTTAGATGTTTCCATCTAATCAGATTGGTTCCTCAAACTCCTACAATCAAAATGCTTCCATCCACTTAGATTAGTTAGTGCAATCCTCAATAGGCATAAATTTCTAAGCTCTGGAGTTTATTTATTCATATGCAACTAAAAAGTTTCTCCCATACCCCCAAACTTAAACCTAACATTGTCCTCAATGTTCTAAAGATGAAATTAAAAGCATGAACAAGGAGAAACTGTTACCATTTGAATGAAAGAGTTACGGAAGGATATTACCTGGTTGCATGAGATTGGGTTACCTCCCAAGAAGTGCTAAGTTTAAAGTCTTCAGCCAGACTAGAAAAGTTAGTCAACTCGAACCGTATAACAGTAGCCGGAATAACTGTGGGTCTTTAAACCAAAAAGAGCTGACAAAAGGAAACTGCAGTAACCAAGAAAATGTACAAGACTAGCATGCCCTTACCTAGTTTCCTGATTATATCTATCTAATTGTGGTTCAGGTTCAGGTTCTATAAAAGGGTCTAAATAATTTTCTTTAGGCTGCACTCCTCAAAATGAGATCCGAATTATTAGGTCCTAGAGTCTGAAAACTTAAATAAGAACTAGAAGCACAAAATAACCTAAATAATTGAGGATCCTCTAAGTCAATCAGGTTTGACTTACATAATTGACCACAGTGAGAGTAGTGGTCATTCTTAATGTGTCGATTCTAATATCCTAAAGTAATTAGGTTTAGTCTCAGAACTTAATAATTGACACATTTGAAATTTATACGTTCCCACAATTGGAAAAAATATTTGGTGGGAAAACAAAGTCGATCTAATCATAGCCTGGAACCTCATCAACCAGAGGATGGGTTTCTAACAACTGAACTTCCTTATGGACATCACTCGGGAAAACGAGTATGAAAGTAATCTTGTAAAATGGTTGAGGCATTGATGTCAAGTCCTAAGTGTGGGGACTTTCTGAGAGTTAAAGGTAAGGCACTAGGGAAGTGATAATCACCCCCAAACTTAGAGTTTTCAGTTTCTCTAGATAGACCTCTAATTTTTCTTGAATTTCCGTATCTTCAGAGTCCTTAAAATATTCAAGAGATTCTTCTAAGTTATTATCAGGTAGTGCATCTTTACTCATCTCTACGGGTCTATCTTCTTCTTCCAAGACTATTGTTTCTAAGTCGCTAGACTCTAAAACAGTATTTTCGAAATGAACCCGTTCCTCTAAACCACTATCGGCTTCGTAATCAAAAGGAAAAACTACATCGTCTAAAACGGTGGTATCCCTAATCAAATCCTCGTCCTTTTGAATAGGTGAATAATCATAAAAATTATTTGGATTTGAAGTAGAAATAATATAATCACTATAAAGCTCAATTGGATTACTAGATTCCTGATTACTATGCCTACATTTCAGATTCTTCATCAACTATCCTCATCATCATAATAGTACGAAGATGATTGAACCTTATCTAAATAAGTAGTGTTACCAATTATAACCTCGTTATCTTGATTATGTGAAAAAGTATCTTCATTCTCAAGGGTATTATTGGATACACTATATTGGCAATTCAAGTTATTTCGAGCAATACTTTCGTTCGTCTCTAACTCAAGTCTACGTGTCGACTCAGCTATCCTCTCAAGGGTCTCTTCCAAAGAAAGTTCCCTTAGTGTAGGATCTAAGTTTTGAGTTAATCTATTGAGGATATCTTCTACAGATTCAGTTGTTGTTGCAGTTCTTTCGTCCATAACTACATTATTCACCTCATCTAATTTATACGTCGATTCAGCTAACTGACGTGATGACTTAGCTAAATTCCTGAGAGTCTCTTCTAGAGAAGGAATAGGAACTGAAGGATCATAATAAGGACTACTTTTCAAAAGTTTGATTGTATCCTCTAAAGACGAAGAACTAGTATTATAATCTTCTTGCTCGTATGACTGATGCGCGTGCGGATAGTAATTGGGCTCACCATGGTATGAACCATAACCTTGAAAAGGTTGGCGTCCCCAGTCACTATTCTCACTATGGTCATAATACTGATGATGTCCATATTCAAATTCAGGTCGATATTCATTGTATTGGCTTCTATCATACCAGTTCGACATTCTTAATTGCAGGGGAATTCTACGCAATCACAAACAAGTCCGACTCGACCAAATCAAACCTATAGAATCTAGCAAACAAAAAGCATGATGGCTCCACTTAGATTGTTTTCTAGACCAGCTTCTATTCCTTCGAAAAGGAATTCGTTACAATTTGAGCACACCCCTCTGGAATCAATCCGAGCTAATGTAAGTTGAATCGAGGCGAGGGAAGCTCAGTGGAGCTTTGATACCCAAGGCCTCACCGCTATCACAAGGCGGCGCAGTCACGCATTCAACTCACAGAAACCATCATGAACTTTGAAATGTGCTTAAAGAGCAACCAATATTTTTCGAACGAGTTTCCTATTAAGCTCGTTACCCTATTGGTCTCGTTCTATTCAAAATTTTAGGCTTAGGTTCGCGTTTGGTTTCGTTTTCCTAAGGCGGGCAAGAAGGAAACGGTGATGAAATCCGAGTCCTTATCTTGTTTAGGCCAGGCCTTGCCCTTTACTAGGAAAATAAAGACAGTCCGGTTCGTCCTCAAACAATTATCACCTTAAGGCAGACAGTAACCCGCTTGCAGGAGATTCGCGGGTGTTTCGATTGGACTTACCTCCCGTACCAGACGGGCGATGAACCGTTGTCGTCGACTCGGGCCACGACTCCTATGACGTGTGCGAACCCGAGGGGCCGAGACGATATCGTAATCGTCGTCCTTCCCTGCAAACAGTTTATTTTAAGGATACCCTTCCGTAGGGTTTAAAATAAAATAATGTCCAAAGTCCAGAATAAAGTCCAAATAAAAAGTCCAAAAATTACAAAAATTATGAAAAATAAAGCCTATTTACAAATTCTAAAAAAATAAATAAAAGCTATATACAAAAAAAAATAATAATAAAAAAATTAAATCCTAAAAAAATTATGTCTTTTTCTCTTCTTTTATCTTTGCTTTTAGCTTTAGCTTTAAGCTTTTGTTCCCAAGTCCTTAGTATTCCACTTCGAACCTGTAAATCAAAGACACAAAAAGAAACGTAAAAAGGAACAAATAATAGTAAAAAAAAATAAAATAAAAAACCTAAAAAAATCTATATACAAGTCCGCGTCGGCGGCGCCATTTTGTTGTAGTATTGATTGCGGTAAATACGGATTCGATGCTCGGACTTGAATAGATTTAAAAACAAAAATATATACAAAATTGTCACAGGATCAAGAGATACCGGGACTCAGGATTTCACCAATTCTTATACTCATGCGATTCAATTATTAATTCTAGACAATTAAAGCTTATGATAACAAATATCGACTCTTACTTTGCCAAAAATAGATTTTGTAAGTATTATATGTAAATCATAAGCATGATGCATCAAGAATCTCATGGATTAAGCATACATCATCAGACAAAATCACAAATAATCAATAAAATCATAATTCCATTCATAATAGTGCAAATAGTCATAAAAGAATTAAATAAAATTACTCATGCATAAAGAATGGTTTCCTCCATCATCCCAGTATTGGGGTTTAGCTATTCATATCAATCACACACTCAACATATTAATTCAAAGCTCAAAGTGTGATTAAAAGAGTCAAAAGTTATAAATAGTAGTTCTGAGACTCACAAAACACGTCCAGAAAAGAACGACAACAGAGAACTGCAGCAAACTGCGACACCTATCTTCTGCAGTTGAGCTGCTGAAAATAAGACTGTTCTGAAGCTGCTGAAAATAAGACTGTCCTGGGGAGTCTGTTCTTCATGTTCTTGAAGCTTTTTAATGGCAGCAGCAGCAGCAGGTGAACATTGCTGCTACTCCTTCTTCTTCGCTCCTCCTGGATCTGTATCGACCCCAAACTCTTCGTACCCTTTAGCTTACATAAAACCAACTATTTATAGGCTTTAAATTCCCTTGAAACTCGATCAAACCCCTTGGAAATCTCCATTATTCTTTACGGGTTGTTTGAAGAATAATCTTCTTGTTGTTGCGTTCCAGGCTGTTTTTAGCTATTCTATCGACTCAAATATCTTTTAGGACTTGGACTCAACTGTTTTGAAGTATATCCCACGCAAGAATCTCTCCCAAATCTTTCAAACCAATTCAAAACCCTAAACAGGGACCGTGTGTACTGTCTTGACTTTGTGTGGATTTTATGACTTATCCAGCCCAATTAGATGGGTATAATCGCTTCTAACAGGTCCCTTATGTCTTGTAGAGTCCGTGGGTACCAAATTTACCCATTGAATCGCCTCCTAGGTCGCTCAAATCCTTGATCCAAAACTGTTGACGCTGCTGCCTTTTTTCCCGCCAAAATCCAGTTTTGAAACTTTGAAGATGACCTCCCCCTATCCAGTTCCGGTGTCCCTTTAGTACATGCCCTGAAATGGGGTGCCCCTTAGTAATTAGGTTACCCCTTATCCAAAGTGAGAGTCCGTATATAAATTTTCTCCCATGAGCGCAAAAACCACTTTTTAGCCAATTTCGCCGCAAAAGCTTATTTCTCCAAAAACACCTACAAAGACATAAAATAACCAAATAAGTACAAAATCGAGCACTGACAATATAAACAATTGAGACAAATTAGACACATAAATGCGTCTATCACTACACATACCTTTTGTCGAAGAATTTCCACAAGCCCCCCTTAGTAGTTTTTCGTCTTCAAGAGATGAAGGTCGAGAGATTTAAGCTCAACTACACTGTCTATGTCCTAGTCCGAGACATCTACAAATAAGAAAGAAATCAAGACTTATAGTTTTGATCACTAACATTGAAAACACATGCTTGAGATAGCAACACATATCACATTAATTCTCCCCCTTTTTGTCAAAAAATTTGGCAAAGGTACGAAAATTAGTGGGATCCTAATGAAATTTCCACGGAGATACATCATGACCACAAGGTGTATTAACATACAAACAAATTTAGATGCAATCATAAAGCCGAAGCTAAATGCATTTATCAAGGAGTTAATGAAGATACAACATAACCCCTAAAAATTCCACAGCCGCATTCCCCACAAAGTTTTGGCAATCAAGCACAAGTTCAAAAGAACTCTGCCCCATAAAATGTCATCCCCGAAGGAACAACAAAGACGACCTTACTTTCACAAGAAAAGAAGGATTTCTTTGTACAACCAAATCACATGAAAACATGAATTTGTATCCAAAAATTTAATTGAAATAACTACAAGAGAACCCATAGTTAGTTGAATCGAGAAATACAATCAAATTAATCACAAGAAAACCCATGATTAATTCAATTGGAATACACAACCAAATTAACCACAAAAAGCGATCAATTTAATTGGTCATGCTCGACATAATAGAACTTACGGAGCAACGACTAAAATAACCAAAAGAGAATGATTAGTTTAGTTGATCATGTTCGACATAGGGAACCTTACGGAGCAACAACTAAGTTAATCATAAGAATGAACAACTCAGTCGATTGTGCTCAACATAAGAAACCTTATGGAACAACACAGTACATGCACAAAGATTGTGGATCGGAGATCGACCAAATACTGCGGAATAGACAATGATTCATTCTATTTTTCATCACTATTTGCACAATGGCATATAATAGACCTAATCCTTGTAAACAAAAGTTTTATCTTTTGTTTTTATCAAAACATGACATAAAAGGCTTTAACTTTTGTAATGTCAAAAGTTCATTCTATCTTCCATCAATACATTCATATCGACATAATAGAAAATAACTTTTGAACGAGTATGGGACAGTCACAGGTTCACGGTCGTAAACAACATATCCCATAAAAATTTGCAAATAAAAAATCATAAAGATTAAAATTGCAAAAATCATCTTCCAAAAAATACTTTAGAATTTAAACAAATAAATCTAAAAACAATGAAGATGGAAATCGTTGGACATAGCTATGTGTACTCACGAAAATGGCTATTCCAAACCCTAATTATTCTTCTAAAAATTAAAAAGAAAATTTACTAGAAATTAAAATCAAACCAAAACAAACTCTAAGAGTAATCACAAGTGATAATTAGAGTTCTGAAACGGAAGCTTCACTGGTACCGAGACCTTCAAACTTGTGACTAACTGTATCAACTGCATCTTCGGAGAAGATATTCTCATTAAGAAGATCCTTAACCTGTGACTTCATGAGAACAAGATCAGTATCAATCTTTTTCAACTCAGTTCGTAACAGGTTAAAATCCTTTACAGAGTTCTCGAGCTTAAGTTGAGTCTTCCCAAGATCAGTGAGAAAAGCATGAACCACTTCAGCAGAGACCATCTCAGCATTCTCTCAATCTTGATGAGAGAACGCATAATAGCATGAGGCACAGGATTCGAGTTCATCCAGATTAATGAGGGTTCTTTTATTCTTCAAAACAAACTCCAAACAGACCGAGTCATCAATTGAATTGGCTGGTAAATACCAAGAACTTGGAGAGGACCCCATCCTTGAAAGAGCACAACAAGAGTATGCGTACTCTATATAAGGTTTGGTATTTATTGGTTTTGCAAGAACCAGAAATTAGGGTTTTTCAAGATTGGTCAGGGCCAATGTGAAAGGAGGTACACGCGCTTATACAACTTTACCTTATACCAGAGAGTACCTAGAAGTGATCAAACAACCAAGAATGTCGTTTATTCACAAAGGTATTTGCTACGTGAAAAGATTCACAGACATAAGCTCAATAAAACTAATATTCTCATATGAGAAAAATTCAGAGCATATAAGTGTAGCAATTTTTACAAAACAAATGTCAAGAAGAAATTTGTAGAACCCGACACTTATTGAAACAAACAAATACTTATGCAAAACTTGTTTATGAATGATAATCCAGCTAAGAACGATAAGAAATCAGCATAGAGAATCAAGAGACAATTTCTTTAACATAAGTATACCTGAAAACATCTCACTCAGACAAGATTTTATTGAGAGTGAGGTTTCAACCTCGTGATTAATTAGCACAAATATGAGCCTTGAGATCATTAAATGAACGTTGTTTATGGTTAAGCCTCTTTTTCCCGTTCTTTAGAGGAAAACCATTATGATGTGAAAAATTATCATGAAACTTACTATCATCAAGGTATGATACATAGTTTTGATTCTTACCTGAAGAATATTGATCAGAGGGAATAGACAGCCTGTTGATAATTTCTTTATATCCTTCAATTATCCCTTTTAAGTTGTCTTCCATACCTCCATTTTTGCTTCCTTCTTCTGGTATCTTTTTCACATCATTAGAAAAATAATCTCCCTTCGTAATTGAAGAATATCCATGAGTTCTTCTTCGTTGTCGAAATGGCTTAGGAAGACTGTTATGTGTTTGAACATTCGAGGAACACGTTGAACTGACTTTCCTGGTGGGGTACACAGGGTAAGTACTAAAACCAATTGGTTTAGACATACGAATGTCAGTTACACCTTTGAGAATTAAATCTAAGGTATGTTGAAGACGAATAATATAATTTTCATTCAACCTAGAATTCCTCTTTTGTTTACTTGGTCCTTTTGAATCATAAAAGAGACACATTTTCTGATCACCTGAGTGATTAGATAAAACAGTCTTAACACCATATTAGGAGAATTCTTCCTTCTGTGTGATATGGGCTTTCCTTGATTAGGATGAGATACAGGCACATCTTTTCCAGCGGAAGGGTCTTTTGGTTTTGCTTCTGAACTTGATTCTCTTACAGTTAAATCAGAAGCAGTTGGAATGGCGGACTCTTTTGAACACTCTTGAATTAAGAGTTTACTTAAGAGATGTTCAATTTTCAAAGTATCCTTTTTGAGATTTACTTCTTGAAGGATCTTTAAACGAGAGTCGCGCTCACTTATCATACCAACTATAGCATTGACTTTGTGTTTCAACCGGTTGACATTATCAGCCTGGATTCTAACAAGTTTTAGAATCACATCACTCTCTTTGGCTACATTCCTTTCAACTTCAGAGATAGACTCTTCTGTAAGGTAGCCAAGAAAACACTTGTCAATGTTTGTCTGTTTTCTTTGAACACAAGGTTCTTCTATATTCGAGATTGACAAATCTTTCTCTTTAATAGACTTTAAGGAAACATAACTTTTATTTCTGGTGACCCGTTTATCAGAGACTATATCGTCCATCCTCAGATCGCTACAAACACAAACTTATAAGGTTATTAATGTGTGTGCATGCTCTGATACCAATTGAAAATGCGGGGGTCTAACAACCACACCCAACAATTCGTTTGGTAATCTGAGAGGACTTACTCCAATGCACTTTCTAGAGAGTCAACTAGACAGTCAGACTCAATCTAGAATAAAGTATATCAAAGAGTCTAATATCTCTAACTCTTAATTCAATCCGTAATCAACAAATAGAAATCTGCGAGCCTGATTGAATATAAGAGGAGTTACTTGAACGGTACTAAAGACCAATGTTCAAGTGTCAATCAACAACCAAAGTTTGGATATTCTAATTGATTGATCTTAACGCACAACCTGTAATATTTCATTTATATAACAAAATATAATGCGGAAAAGAAATAACACATACGCCAGAATTTTGTTAAGGAGGAAACCGCAAATGCAGAAAAACCTCAGGACCTAGTCCAGATTGAACGCCACACTGTATTAAGCCGCTACAGACACTAGCCTACCATCAATTAACTTCGGACTGGACTGTAGTTGAACCCTAATCAATATCACGCTGATTCAAGGTATAGTTGTGCTCCCTACGTCTCTGATCCCAGCAGTATACCACGCACTTGATTACCTTAGTTGATCTCACCCACAACTAAGAGTTACTACGACCCAAAGTCGAAGACTTGATAGACAAATATGTCTCACACAGAAAAGTCTATAGGATTGAATAAATTTGTCTCCCACAGAAATACCCAAGAGTTTTTGTTCCGTCTTTGATAAATCAAGGTGGACATGAACCAATTGATAAACCAGACTTATATTCCCGGAGAACAGCTCAGTATTATCAACCACCTCACAATAAACTTAATCGACTAGCGAAACAAGTTATTGTGGAATCACAAACGATGAGACGAAGTTTGTTTGTGATTAATTTTCCTAAATGTGTACACCATGTTAGTTCACAAATAGTTAACCGAGGTTAGCCATATGATTACTCTCATATCAACCTTATTCATCTTAACCATAACTAGTTCAAATGACTCAAATGAAACTAGTTAAGAGTTGTTCAATTGTTTAGAAAACACAATTGAAATCGAATCGGTTTGATTCACTTGAATCAATCATGAACTTGACCGATTTGACAAAGTAACCAGCTTAAGTATGCGTATGGGTATGCGTGCTTAAGCAACCGGTTTTTGAGTTTGTAAAGTTCCCAAACTCAGCAAAAAATTTCGGTTCAAAAACTTCCGCCAGTATGCGTACGGGTACGCATACTTAAGGTGACTAGTTAAGAGTTTTTCCAAAACCAAACTCAGCAGAAATTCTCGGTTCGAGAACTTCCGCCAGTATGCGTACCCGTACGCATACTTAACCTGTCTCCTTTACCAATTTCTTATACACACATATGCATACTCTTGGATTTCGGTTTATGGACTTATACACTAATGTGCGAACACACTATATATGTTTATATCCAAAGATGGTTACATCATCAACTCTTTATTTCAATCATTGAAACATTCTTCTATAATGTCAATAGCCTTTTTCACACGCTATGAGCATCAAAGCAATTTTCAAGATATTGAAATAATCATTATTGAAACCTTCCAAGTCTTACACCAAATGATTGTATCACACAAACCATGTAAGATGTTACTCGGCAATTTTCTCATGATATAAGATGAACTTGGTCGAAGCGAAAGCTTACCAACACATATTTCGAGAAATATGTAAGCGAGATATACTCATCTCGAAGTCTCAAATGTGTATAGAGAAAACTATATCGTAACACGACTTATGTATCAATATAGGAGATACTAGAAATAGACTTTCCAAGTGATAGATAAGTTCAAGTCTCCACATATCTTTTGTCGAAGAAGTTCCACAATCTCCCCTTAGTAGTTCTTCGTCTTCAAGAGATGAACATCGAGAGATTTAAGCTTAACTACACTGTCTATGTCCTAGTCCGAGACATCTAAAAATAGGCTAGAAATCAAGACTTATAGTTTTGATCACTAACATTGACAAACATGCTTGAGATAGCAACGCATGCGAGTTCGACCGAGCAATGATCTAACATAGACTTCTAAACGAGGTCTAATGTCCTTTTTATGAGTTGAATTTGTCAAAAATTTGAATTTTTACAACCTAAATCTAATGACCAGAAGAACGGTTCGGCTGATAACTTGTCAGCCAAACCTATGTTTTTTGAAAATATACGTAGGTTCGGCTGACAGTTATTAGCCAAACCTAGGGTGTTTTTCATATATGAAGAATACCAAGAGGTTCGGAGGATAACTTGTCAGTCGAACCTAGGTATATTTTCAAAATACATAGGTTGGGCTAACAAGTTATCAGCCGAGCTTCACTCTGTAACTGAAGAATTTAGGTTCGGCTGATTTGAAGAAAATTTTTTGATCAGCCGAACTTAGTGTGTTTTTAACAAAGTGAAGTTTGTCTATCATTTTCATGTTTAATTATCAGCCGAACTTGTCATCAGCACTTTCAGAATGGAGAACAACGAGATAATTCGTTTCAATTTTCATCCAACCATCACTCTGTAATGCCATAACACCCTCGTTTTTTTTTTGATTTAAACCTAATATGTCAATCAAACCCTAGAAAATAAGACATGGGTTTGTAGGAAATACTTTGTACATAACATTACTCGATTTGATTTCTTCTTCTTCTTCAGTTCGCGGATTAGAAGAAAGTAGAATGATTACGATTTTCGTGCAAATCATTTAACTATGGCGATTAAAATTTTATAAATCGAAGATGATGAAAATTTGGAATCAGGATTTCACGAATAAATTCCTTTGAGAAGAGAAGATGAGGAAAAAGAAATTGATTTTGTGATAATTAAGTTTATGATTTTAAGTTTCTAAGTTAGATTTCTAATTAATAAAAATGTGTTTTTGTGATTTAAAGTATTCAAGGATATCTAAGTGATGTACTACCCATGAGCCATCTCTTATCACCCCACCTAGGTATGATAATCATCTTGTATGTCTCAAAATAGGATTCAAAATAATAGCGCGACACACTGTTGTGCATTTGATCTTATCACGATTCAAAAGGAACAAATTAGCCATTTGCTCTCGCCAGGATATCCTTTATCCCGGTACAATGTATGGCCTAATAACTTCAAGAGTGGCTATACACCGCCGTTAGGTTGGTAAAGCATGGGACCCATATCATCACCTAGGAATACGACTGACCAAGTGACAATCTGATCAACATTGATAATTCGAAACCTTACAGTGATCTCAACGTCTCCATTGATAACGAAGTCCATATAACAAACCAACGAACCTTAAAAACTAAATTAACGATTGTTTTTCTCCTAACAAATCAAGTACATTAACTTGCCGGATTAGTCCATCCATATGAGCTTTTTATACAAAGGGTGGTGGCCCTTATGAGCCCACATACTGATGAGATATCAGAATCCAATGAAGATGATATAGATTGAAAGATCATGAGTCATGACACCATGATTGATTTAGTTAGGTAACCTATTGACTAAATAAATATCATTACTAATCTTCTTGATGTGAATTAATTGGTCAATGTGCAGCTATAAAACAAAACCTTAAAAAACAAAACATAAATGAGTAATAAAATCTTAGAAGATTACAAAATAAACTTAAAACAGAAAGGAAAGTAAAAGAAGAGGCAAAAAGGGAAAGAAAACAAAGTGATTGCCGTTGGAGTGTATATATATATATAGCCGTTGTATACCCACCACCACCACCGCTATACTTACCTTTCCAAAAGTACTCTTTATGTCTTTCTCGAGCTAAATGATACCAAAATGCATTAAACCGGTAGATCAGTCGAATGATCCGGCAATTAGGCAAATTACTGATGTTGTTGGCCCTCCTTGTCAAGTAATAGTTGCACCGTCGGGCCATTATTTTTACATGCATAGTGACAAGACGGTGTAAGAAGTTGTAATCTGGAAAACTTTGTCATTGCTTGAGCTGGGAGTTAAGCATAGTGTTTTCTGCTTTAATATATATTGTTACATGTAGATGGAATTGAATGGAATTGGATAAAAGAGAAAGGAAGTGGATTCTTAAACGTAACGGCAATTGAGCAAACTCCATATTCCACCTTCCACTGAATGCGACATATCTCCTAAGCACCGGCCGCTTTCATATTCTTTTTCTACTCCATCCTCTCCCATGACCTGCAATATTATATTCCGTTGTGTATACGCCCCATAATACCCCAGTTCCTATCTTTTGTATGATTATATTAAGCAAAACCCTTCACGGTAAAAAGTTTCACTATAATGCCAGCATATAATATGGCCTTAATTATTTTGAGTGTAGGAATGAAAAAAATTCTTTCGCAAGAAAAAGAAAAGGAAGAAGTATACGAACGAATAAGAGTTTTCTCTTTAAGGTTGAGACTTGAGAGTGATATGTGACAGTTGGGGCTCTAGGACAAGCCTAAGTGGTAGCTAGACAAAGATATAAATCGATAATGACCTTGTCTATCATGTACAAATATCACCACCATCAAAACACACTTCCAGCTTGACAGCAAACAAGGTAGCCCACGAACACTTTAAATGCTTTTTACGGTGGTTTTTCTCTAATGGTGCCAAGTATTTGTGAAATGAACATTCCAAACACCACTGTCTTGACCCAATCCAGTACATATTAAGAAGGTATTCAGATATCACTTAAAAAGTAACTTTTTAAGTGATGCTAAAGCTAGAAATTAAAAATTAGTTTTGTTGTTGATTGCCAAAATAAGCTCTAGAGATACCGAAAACATTTTCCAAACATTTCATTTTTATTATTGGTAATAATATGGTGTTGGCGAGTTTCAAATCAGATCACTGGTATCACCGCTCAACGATTTTACAACTTTACTACGTTTGCCCGGATTTCCCAAACATTTTCCTAGTGCATTCATCTTTAGTTGTGTGCAATGCCATTTCGTATACGTTCCGGATTGGATTACAAGATGATAAATCAAAATCAAATACAGTATGAAACTATGAATACTCATCAGACGACATTTTACAGTTAAATTAAATGGAATTCCGTATTTTGTCATTGGAAGAAGAATATGACACGCAAGTTGGCGATGGAGTGTAGTTGAAATGAAAGTATAATATACAGTTGAGGTTATTTTGTAAATATAACAAAACATATCCCAAAAACCAGTCATTTTACAGACCATCTCCCACCCGTTTAAAGTCAGTCCCTTACTTTTGCTCTATTTCTCTCTCTTCTCTTTTGCTCATTTCCCATTTTCGTAAAACCCTCACAAAACTTTCCAGATTCAAAGTAGTACACTGTTTCTCACAAATTTTTAGGGTTTCTTTCTTTTCCCTGTAAAAAAAAAAAAAAAGGAAAATCCAGAGCATATTTAAAATCTCCCCAATCTGATTAAAGAAGATAGTAGTATACACCGATTTGTTCATAAAGGTAAAAGTATTTTTCAGTAATAATTTAGCTGATTTTTTTTTAATTTTTTGAGCTAAATTTGGGAGAAATTAAGTTTGATTTTTGTGAAATTTTAGGGTTTACAGCAATGTCTGTAGCTGCAGAGTTTAAATCACCAACTGAACAAGATTCAGAAACTAGACCTGTTCTTGGACCAGCTGGAAATCGAGTTAGGGTTTCAGAAATTTTAGAGATTAAAAGAAAGACTGAAATTATGAAGAAACCTTTACAGACCAGAAGGTTATTGGTTCCAAAATTACCAGATTCAGTTGTTAGAGCTAATGCTTCTGTAGATAGTTCGTGTTCGTCAGATTCTTCTTCTAGTGTTTCTTCTAATAAAAAGACATTGAGGAAGACTAGAACAATGGATCAACAGCAAAATGTCATGTTGAAACCTGTTAAAATTGTTTCTGAAAAAGTTGAAGTTATTCGACGACCACGGTCAGTATCTAGGTCTCCTTCTCCGTCTCCTTCACCAGTAAATTTGATGAAGAGGTGTGATTGGATTACAGCAAACTCTGGTAAGTCGTACATTTCCGTGTTTCTGGTTTAATTTTTGAATTATTGAAGCTCAATCTGGTTGATTTTTAGTATTCATTTATGAGTATTTATTAATATCTTGTGTCCATTATTCTTGGATAGCATATGTCAGTTTTTGCAGAAAATGGCTTAGAAATGTCTGTCTTGTTCTGTGAATTTCCTCCTAGTTTGAATACTTTTGATTCTTATTTAAGGGATTGTTTGGTAAGTATTACAAGTTTTTTCTAGAACGAATCAAAAATTTTAACAAATTTAAAAGAGATTCAAATGTACTCTCGGGATTAAAATAATCTCAGTACAATTAAAAGTCACCTTCTTGGACAGTGAGAAGAAAATTCAGAAACCCACTTCTTGTTCCGGTGAAAGAGGAGGAACATCATTTAAAGCATCAACTGTGAAAATGATTTTATAGATTCCCGGAGATTTCACATTTCAGAGTTCTAATCATTTCCCATTTTGGACCTTGGCATTGTCCGAGGAACCATATTTTTCTCCAACTTCATCTGGCCTAGAATAACTGGTGAGATATGTCGACCGTAATCAGTTACCTATAAATTGTCAAGGCCAGAGTCAGGTTAGACTACTTGGCTGCAATGTAGGACTTATAGTATACTTAGACCGTGCTTATTCATGATTACTTAGGATATTCTTGTTTTAGAATTTAGGTAATGCTCCCTGCATTCCAGTTAATTTAATATATGAGTAGCAGTACATCTGTAATGTGCGTTACCTTACGTTATTTGTACTTAAAGACTGCTTTAAACGACTCGGAGTGTCAGAACCAGCGAACTGGTATTGATTAACATAACGACAGCACTAATACGATACCTTGTATGAGCTGCCAATGTGGTGTCCAATGTTTTCTTATGCATTGTGTTCTTTTCCTAACAAAAGCCAAATAGTCAGCACTAGCAAACTTCTAGTCATCAAAGAGCAACAGCATTGATACAATAATCTATGAGCTGTCTAGTTGGCAAGCTGCTGACTCGCTGATGATTGCATGAGATGCGGAGTTTTAATACGAGCCAAAAACTTTCAGATGTGGAGTTTCTTTCGTGTTATTTTATTAGACTGGAGATTTGTATTTAAAATTTCAAAGAGCACCTAATCTTGCAAAGGATAGCCTATTTGTGTCATTAATGAAATAGCAGATAACCACCAAAGCCATCAGTGACTCAAGTGGGCAGCTTCTTATTATCCGAAAAGACAATTTGGAGCTTTCAGCAAACCCTAAAGTTTGTATTGAGAGTGAGTTTGAGTATTTAGTTTTGCAGACACAAAAGTGCTGAGCTCAGGGTTAGCCAACTCAACCTAGAGACAGACCAGACATGAAGCATTAGATTTTAGCTTGTCCTTGCTGTAATGGTCTAAAACTATGGATCCTACTAAAAACTAAGCTCTTCCTTATATTCCATTTCAGTTATCATTGTGAAGTATTTCTGGGTAGTTTCAGTTTTCCTAATCTCAAGTCAAGTAGGTTATGTCTTAGGGCAACATGCAACCTGTGCTATATTGATATTAGAAATTTGTATGCCTTTAAGGACAGAAGTCTGCTTTTGGTCCCATCTCAATAGCGTCTTACTATCATATATGAAGTGTGGGTTCTCTTCACCCCTTTAAGTGAAAATAGCCATATTACTTTAACTTTCTATTGATCGTAAATTCTCTTAAAATGTCTCTACGTCTGTCTTTACATATTTCTCTCTTGAGAAGGTTTACTGATTTGATTTGATATCTTCCTCATAGATCCACTCTATGCTTGCTTCCACGATGAAGAATGGGGAGTTCCAGCTCATGATGATAGGAAGCTATTTGAGCTGCTTGTGTTTGCGATAGCACTGGCTGAACACAATTGGCCGACAATTCTCAGCAAGAGAGACGCTTTCAGGCATAAGAGGCTCCACTGCCCTCGTCATTTAGATGTATCAAAGCTTCATCTCCAGGTTTTTTAATATGTTGGTTTTCTGATCATTGTGACAGGAAGCTTTTCGATAACTTTGACATAGCGTCTGTCGCCAAATTCTCCGAAAAGAAGATACTGGCTATGAAAACAGCTGGCAAAAATGTGCTATCAGAGCCAAAGCTTCGAGCAGTCGTGGACAACGCCAAGCAGATACTCAAGGTAATTGATATATGGTTTAGTAAATCCAATGCCACAGCCTTATGCTAATTGAAGTCAAATCAAGCAAATCGTGTATGATGAATTAGCGGTATAAATTCAACCCGTTCTCAATGGAGTTGAATGGAAGTCCTTTGTCTTTTAAAATAAATGTCATAAGATTCGTATTTCATAAATAAAATGATTTTTCTGGACTAATTTCACTCTGTTTTTTGCAGGTACAAGAGGAATGCGGTTCCTTTGACAATTATTGCTGGAGTTTTGTGAATCATCAAACACTCAAAAACGGGTTCCGCTACGTTCGTCAAGTACCTGTCAAGACCCCAAAGGCTGATGTCATTAGCAAGGACTTAATGAGGAGAGGCTTCCGCTGTGTTGGTCCCACAGTTGTGTATTCCTTCATGCAAGTAGCAGGTATTGTTAATGATCATCTCATATCCTGCTTTAGATACCAAGAATGCAATTCAAACATCCAAAAGGCTTCAGAAGACGTAGTTGAGGAAACAGAAGTACTTGCTAAAACCTTGGATAAAATGTGCTTATCTCCTGTCTAATATGTAGATTTTTGTTATTTTCCGGCTTCTTTTGTCCATGGAAAACCATACAGGCCCAAGTGATGATGAACACAAAATGTAAAAGATGTATGAAGTAGATCAGAAACCAGTATAGTGTTCACTTGGTCTGTATGGTTTCATGCTTTTCGTATCTCCTGTGTATCTTTGACCCGTAGTCTTTATTTCATTCGAGCTCGTGATTCCTTGTGGATTTCGCCAGTGTTCTTGTATCTAAATAAACACATTTCAGTCCTTCTTGAATATCTTCTACCATGAGAAATTTTGTAGACTGCTCAATTGCCATACCGATCACAATACCCATAGCAGGTCGTCCCATACTTGGGCGAACATGATTTTTTTCTCTTTTGACAAGTTTTGTGATCATAAGTCATAACAAACAAAAGCTGATTTCTGCGGTCTTTTTTGTACGTCTTTTGAGGTACGCCTGTTGCCTACATCATGCCTGCCTTAAAACTGGTTCTGGCAAAAACTCCCAAAAAGATGGTTTTATACAGTCCAAGACTCTCCAACAGATCCAAACCCAGCTCTATTTGGGACCACTTGTTACACTTAGGACCCAATCCTTGAGTCCTTGACACGACAAAGACAATACCCTAGGACAAGACAAGTGCGTCTTGGTCTTACCACTCTTAACGCCTGCTAACAAACTACGAGTAAATCTGTGAAAACCCGAGTTACCGTTTCCGTTTAACTGCTTAAAATGTCAAGGAGTTGTTGAGGACTCAAGGTGTGGCTTTGACCCATTTCACCTTATGTTCTTAAGAGTCATGACACATGGCGGGAACAGAAAAATGAAAACAAACAATAAAAATATCTCTTTTCTTTCTTTGAGACATAGGGACTTGGAAAGAGCAACTAACACTTAATAATTCGTAAATTTGTCAACGAAAATTTTAAAATAGGAAAAAAATTAAATTGAAAGTTTTATGATTACATCCATATATATCCCTGTTGTTGATACAATATATCTTGGGCAAAGAAAGAAGCAATGTATCTTATCTACCATGGACTGATAGAGACGACTCATCTGTTTCCACTTCTAAGAGATTAATGGAAGATAATTAGAACTCATTGATAATCTTCTCGTGATATTATGACTACCAGAAATCCGGATACAATGAAGTAAGTTTAAGATTTATTGGTTATTTCCTAATTTCAGTTTTATTTCTCAATTTAGTGATTAGGTTTTCTGGGAACTGTATTTTTGTTAGAATGAGTAGTTTTGGGGTTTTCTTTGTGACCCTTCTTGTTTTGTTTTACAACTGTACTAGTGATAGTAATGTATATAGATTGTAAATTTTCAAATTATATGGACTGCTGGGAAAAGTGTTGTTTAAGGCGCCTGGTGCACCCAGGTAGGTCTTTTAGGCTTTTCACAGCATTGCACTATCACGGTTTGCGAACTGCCCTGATATGAACATCCTAGTTAGGCCTGATTCTTTGGTCTCATTCTTGTTATATTGAGTTGAATACGATGATGATAATGGTACCAAGACAGGAATTAATCCCATGACTTCTGGATGGTTGTAAACTGAGCTGAATATTCCTAATTAGCTTCATAGGTTAGTGCATGTTGCAGTTAACCAATATGTCAAAGGTAAATACCCCATCTCTAGTCTAGACCATTTTCTTAATTTCTTTCTGTTAAGTACTTGTATGAAGCATCTGAATAGAATGCGTCAACATAAAAAACAGTCCTTCACATACCTATTCTGGCCATTAGGAATATGATTAAATGTCCCGAATTGAATAAATCATGTTCTCAAAATCCCCCTTCATTTTTTTCATGGGTAGTTTGTAAGTTATACACATCAAGTTTCTTCAAAGAGTTCAGGAAATCAGGTCTCCAATGGTGAACCTATTATTCTATAGTTCTTAATCGCCGGTGTTTAAAATTTATAGTTACTACTTAGTGTGTAAAGATGCATTGAAATGGGATTCCAATATTGTGCTATCATATCTTGTCTTTTTACAGAACAAGGACTATTTTTGGGGTTTCTCTCTCTCTCATTCTCATTAACTTGGCTGCTATTATGGAAAAGGCCGATGAGAATCTCTTACCGTCTGTTTACAAAGAAGTCAGTGAAGCTTTCAGTGTTGGTCCAGCTGACCTTGGATATCTTACATTCATACAAAAGTTTGTGCAGGCACTTTCATCACCACTGGCCGGAGTTTTAGTTCTTCACCATGATAGACCAACAATTCTCGCTTTGGGGACACTGTGTTGGGCTCTGTCGACGGCTGCAGTAGGCGCAAGTTATCGGTTCTGGCAAGTTGCATTGTGGAGAGCTGTCAATGGTTTTGGTTTAGCTATAGTGATACCTGCACTTCAGTCATTCATAGCTGATAGCTATGAGGATAGTGTTCGAGGTACTGGATTTGGTATATTAGCCCTTGTTGGTGCTGTGGGTGGAACAGGCGGTGGAGTCGTGGCAACAATTATGGCCGGTCAAGAGTTTTGGGGAATACCTGGGTGGCGATGTGCATTTGTTATGATGGCAATATTTAGTTCCCTTATTGGGTTTTTTGTCTTTATGTTTGGCATTGACCCAAGAGAATTATACAAGGATCTTACACTTGAAACGGCTGAAGGCTCTGAGAGGTAAGCGTTGTTATCTGCATCTTTGAACGCAATATGTTTTTAGATGCTTCTCCTGAAACCTCAAGTAAAAGAGAGATTTACCATCATTATCACTCTTATGAAAGACATCCATACCCTTCACTGAATTTTACGGAAGCTGTTGTTTTGTGCAGGGCCATCTGTTAACAGCGGGATATGCTAGTGTACCATCAGTTTGGTCAGAGTCATGGAGAGCCATGAAAACTGTGACAAAAGTGCAAACATTTCAGTTTATTATAATGCAAGGAGTTGTTGGTTCACTACCCTGGACAGCCATTGTGTTTTTCACTATGTGGTTTGAATTGATTGGTGAGAAAACATTTATCAAGGAAATATATCATTAAATCTGCACATCTATTATTGCTGCGAATATCAAAATTTGATCTGCTGTGGTTCTCATATCTGACATACAACTTACAGGCTTTGATCACAAAAACACAGCTACTCTCATCAGTCTTTTCACCATTGGTACTTCAATGGGATCCCTCCTAGGTGGGTTCATAGGAGATGGGCTGTCGCAATTACACCCAAATACTGGGCGTATCATGGTTGCACAGTTTAGCGCTTTCATGGGCGTTCCTTTTTCATGGTTCCTCCTTATGGTTATTCCGCAGTCAGTTAGTAGTTGGTCTGTATTTGCTGTTACTCTTTTTTTCATGGGACTCACGCTTAGCTGGTGTGCTACTGGCGCAAACAACCCCATATTCGCTGAGGTGGTCCCTTTAAAGCACAGGACCATGATTTACGCGTTTGATCGTGCCTTCGAAGGCTCCTTCTCTTCGTTCGCCGCTCCCATTGTTGGGATCCTCTCGGAGAAGATCTTTGGCTATGATCCGAAGTCTGTGATTCTGCCATCAGGGTCTCCAAAAGAGGCATTTGCTTTGTCGAGAGGGCTTGTCTCCATGATGTGTGTTCCATTTGCTCTGTGTGGTCTGTTCTACGCCCCACTATATTGGACCTACAAGCGAGACCGTGCGAATGCTAGAAATGCTGCATTGTAACAAAAACATGTACTACCTGAATTCTGTAAATATATGGCGAAATTGTCCAACGAACTTGCAGATTGGAAGCAAACGAATGTGTTTCTTTTTTAATGTGTGGTCTCAGGAATTAATTTGGAGCTTGAATACATTCTTACGGTTGCCTGCCTGAGCGAGTTTTGCTGCGGTGAATTATCAGGTTCATTGAAACTGCTAACATTATTCTTAGAAGAGACAATGTTGATTCGTTAGGTTCGGTGAGTACTGTGGTAACTATTTACAATTCTCTGTTAATTTAAACACTCCATAGAAATCAATGCTTCCGGAGTTTCTAGCCTATGTGAACTGTTTCTAGTTCTCTTAGCTGTAAACAAGAGATAGTACTAGCCCGTTACTCCGGCACACCAATAGTTTAGCTGACCAACGTTGCTCGAGTCCCATAAATACGATGTAACATTAATATAAGGAGTGCACAATGGAAAGAAACGAAATTTTTCAGAAATCAAATCTGCCACTAAGACCTAAAATCTACTCCATTAATTCAACATTTATACCGTGACCAGAAATATGTTGCCACACAAATTATGTCTTTTGGCGACAAAAAATCGTGACCGAAAATCTGCCACATTAAGGTGTGAGTAAAAACATGACCTGAGTTTCTCGCAATAATTATGATTGGTTTTTCGTGAAGAATTTTGGGCATATCAAATAAGAATAAAAGAGTCTAAAAATATATTAATTGAGGACTATTATCACGAGACAAAAGAAAATATTTGAAGTAAAACTCCTTATCTAACTATTTTACTTAATTATAATCAAGTCAATTACTGTCAGTTCATCGTCAAAACCTGATTTTTTTTGAAAAAACTCAACCCATAACCGGTTGATGTTCGTGCAATTGTAGACCGATTCTAGGTAGAGTTTTTTTAAAATGACGAAGAAAACTCAGAATCGGTTCTTATTAATGTACACATAAAACAAAGTTTATAAATGTCTACATAACCTGATTATGACATACGTTCAGAAACAAAACATTCATTGCATAGTTTAGGAAATTAGCGCATTACATAGGATAATTTAGTATGCAAATTAGCGCATGATAGTGCACCGGGACCAGATGGATTTCCTGTTTTTTTCTATAGATTTGCTTGGATATAATAGGTGAAGGAATAGTTCAAGCTATTCAATATTGTTGGAGGAAAGGTTTCATTCCCAGAGGTATGAACTCAAATTTTCTGTTTCTTCTATCTAAAGTGAAATATGCAAGGAAACCAAACCAGTTCATACCAATTGGGCTCAACAATTTTAGCTTCAAAATCCTTACAAAAATAATAACCTCAAGAATGTATGGAATGATGGAGAAGGTAGTATCTAGTCAACAAGGGGCATTCATAAAATGAAGGTGCATACAAGAGCAAATTGTTCTAGCCTCTGATATGATTAATGAATTGGATATAAAGAGAAGAGGTGGTAATGTGGGACTTAAATTGGATATAAAACAAGCCTATGACTCTCTAAGCTGGGAGTTTTTATGGGAAGTAATGAGAAAGTTTAGGTTTTCTGAAAAATATGTTAGATGGTTGATGATTTTATTTGAATCTGCAAGAGTATCAGTCCTGGTTAATGGAGGTCATGTGGGGTTTTTTCCTGTTAGTAGGGGGTTGAGACAAGGTGATCCATTGTCACCTATTCTCTTTGTTATTGTTGAAGATGTAGTAAGTAGAAGCTTGAGTATGCAAGTGCAAGAAGGGAAGATAAAACCAATGGTTAGTAAAGGAGGTGTAAGTCCAACTCATATACTATTTGCTGATGATGTTTTCCTATTTTTTAATGGGCATAAGAGAACTATTCATGCTGTTATGAAGTTACTAAGTGAGTATCAATGTTCATGTGGACAAGTAATTAATCAAACAAAGAGTAAACTGTTTGTGGGGGGTGTTACAGAAATTAGGAAACAACAGATTTCTACTGAGTTGCAGATGGTTCTATCAATCTTCCTAGATAAATATCTTGGTGTGATGTTGAAACCAGGAGTGATAAGGGATATAAATGTGTGGGGTGTAGTGGAGATGTTACAAGGTAGACTGTCAAGCTGGATTGGCAAGATGCTGGCATTCAAGGATAGGATTGTCCTAATAAAGTCAATTCTGTGTAGTATTCAGGTATATAATATGTTTGTGTATGAACTACCAGACAGGGTCATTAAAACTTGTGAACAAATGATAAGGAATTTTCTTTGGACTGAGGATCCTTCTACTAGAAAGATGATTACTATGACATGGGAGTATGTTTGTGCTCCAATAGAAGAAGGAGGTCTAGGTTTAAGAAGATTGAAGATCATAAACAAAGCTTTACTCATGAAACTATTATGGAAGATTTTAAACTCAGAAGCAGAATGGTCCAGATTCATGAGAGCAAAGCATTTTACAGCTAATGGGGAGTTGTGTACTGGTTACAAAAAATCATCTATTTTGCCTGGTCTTAAATAGGTTATGGAAGATGTGAAACAGAATTATAGATGGTTGATTGGATCAGGAGAGTATATATCAGTTTGGAGGGATGTATGGATTAAGGATAAACCATTATGTGAACTTTTCCCTGAAGATGAGTATATGAGTCAACACAGTGAAATGAAAGTTTCAGACTTGATTACAGTTGGAGAGTGGTTAATACCTCAAAGAATGCTGGAGTACTTTGAAGTGGAAGAATTACCAGTACTAGCTCAGGGTGAAGATAAGAGAATTTGTACTGCAAATATGAAAGGTGAATTCACTGTATGCTCTGCTGTAGAAAGTATCATAACTCATTATGAAAAAGTAGATTGGGAAAAAAATGTATGGCATTCTGTTTTACATCCTACTACATCAAGCAATGTTTGGAAATTGGTTAGACAAATATGTGCTACAGATAGTAAAATGCAGGAAAAAGGTTTTAGTTTAGCCTCCAAGTGTTATCTGTGTGGAACATCAAGTGAAAACTTGGATCACATACTATAGTATCGTAATTTCAGTCAAATAATATGGAAATGGCTTGGCAATATGTTCTTATTTCTAAATCCAACTTCATATAGGGATGTGATGCAGTTTGCAAGTAAGAAAAGTAAAGCAGTTCAAGAAGTATGGATTTTGACAGCTTCAGTGACAATGATGGAAATTTGGTTTTTGAGAAATAGAATTGTTTTTGATGAAGAAAAAGTAAATGTGGAGAGATTCAAATAGAGAGTTATGCAGTTTACAAAGGAATGTGCAAGTAGAATGAAGGGGGTCATGTGGGACTGCAGTTATGACTTTCAAGTTCTTAAGAATTTTGATTTGTAGAGAAGGCCTATTAAAATTCAAGGAACCTCATAACTGAAGTCTTTTCTTCCTGATATGAATCAACTTCTCATTTGTTGCAATGGAACTTCAAGAGGTGATCCAGGAAATGCTGGCTTTGGTTTTGTGTGCAGAAATAACAGAGGAGGTTGCTTATATGCATAAGCAAAAGGCCTAGGAGTGGCAACAAAGATAATTGCTGATCTTATAGGTGTCATCAGTGCTACAAAATGGGCTTTTCAAAACATAATTGAAGATTTGGTAATTAACTCTGATTCATTGGCCGCAGTATGTACATTTAATACTGGTAATCTTCCCTGGTTCATTCAAACCAGATGGAGTAGGGTATGTGGAGGTTTTTTAAAGTTAAGATTCTTTTACTGTGATAAAGAAATAAATTTCACGGCTGGTCATCTGGCGAAAAGAGGAGCAGGATTGGGCAGAGGTGCTAGCCAACAATTTTGGTCAAAACCATATTTCATAAAGGATTTAGAAATACCGAATAAAATGTATTACAAAATAAGCTAAGAATGGGCTTACAAAATGTCTAGGGTCTTGGTTTTTGTTAGCAGTTTCAGTTTTGTTTCTTAGGTTCTGATTGTATTTTTTTTTGGATTTCTCTTGAGTAATAAAATTTAATATTGATCGAGTAAAAAAAAAAAATTATGCAAATTTTTGAATCTCGCATATCAATATATCGTTAATGAACAACCGAGCATGGTGCTACAACACCACATATTCCTTGTGGTGAATGAACTTCTTTTCCCCGTTACGAATTCTCCATAGGCAGTTAAAAATCGTTCCAGCTGCAATTAAATGAATTACACGTTAGTATGCAAACATTAAACGATGACATGGGTATAAAAACATTGGATTACTTACTTACTTTTTTTTTTTTTCTTCTTCTTCTTTTTTCCAAAACGAAGTAAGAGCTTGTGAAAAAAGTTGTCTCCACAAGAATTATTTATATCACTGTCTTGACGAGTTTCTACATGATTTGGTTTAATTGATTTTCCTTAGTCTACAAAACAGTTTTTGGTTTAATTGATGGCCATAGAGTTTGCAAGTCGTAACTGAGGGATGTGACAACGGGCACGGACCACGTATTTACAAACCAGTAAAATTCAGGAATCCAAACAGTTACAAGCAAGGATTGAAAAACAGGTCACGACTCAGGACACGATTATTGGGGGTGACCGTTATAACGCGTTTTGACGGACGTGAGCACTTTTTGGACAAAAATCGCGTCATGTAGGGAAAAATCGCGTTTTTTATATGTTATTTTAAAATAACGGGCTTTATAACGGTTAAATAGAAAATGAAAAAGAATTATGGTTTGAAATTCATATCTAACAGTTACAACGTGCGTGAAAACAGTTATAACGGGTCTAATAACGTTTTCTATATATTATTATTTTATTCTTTTATTTTTAAATTATTAATTATATTTCTTTAATTTAAAACATAAAGAATTGTAAGAAAATATTTTTATATTCATCTTAATTAAAAAACGGTTACAACTGACATGAAAACGGAAAAAATGGTCTAAAAACCTTACGTTAAAATGTTATTTAGATAGAAAAAACGTAAAATTCAATTTTAGAAAAACGGTAACATGTATGAAAATGGAAAAACGGTCCCAAAAAACTGACGTTATTTCCTATTTATCGGTATAATATAGGCACGGGGTTCAGGGACCCTCACGATCACGGTATATGAGTGTGACCATTTTAACGGGTGTTTTTCTTTAGAAAAAACACATGTTTTTCAAACCTTGGTTACAAGTCCAAGAACTGGGGAGTGGGGCCATCCACCCACTTGTACTGAACTAGACGCGATAGAACTGGGAAGAGGTAGGGGCTTCATAGTTCAAACTAAACACAGTAAAAACCAGATACACATTTTCAGTTTTTTTGTTCACAAATACAGTATGTGGGAGATGGGGACACGTTTCTCGTTATCTACCAATCAACGGTTCTGATTTGTTCGTTGACCTCACAAAAAATTATTTGTCTCCACGTTTATCGTGATCGTGGCGGGTACATTTGAAATAATGAAATCAAAATATTACAACACTTTGCTTTCATCATCGCTTTAAGATTCGGGAAGACCAATGTGTAAACCCCTAAACTATAATTTTAATTCTATTCTAAAAATACTAATTGAATATTCTTCTTACGTATTTCCATATATGTCCTCCTTTTTTATTTTCAGATTCAATTAAGAAAGAATCACTATCGTCAATCTACCATAGATGCGATTGGATCTGTTTTTCAGTTTCTGAGGGATCGATATTTCTGATTGATGGGAGTAGCTAGAACTTCCTCTCATCAATCTGGCTCAGTTCATCGATCTACTAATAATAATCACTTTCATCTAATCAAAAAGCCAAACAAGATGAAGTAAGTTTTATGATTTTAATTCATTTTTGCTTTTGTAAATTCTTGTCTTCAAATTCATTGTTTGGATTTTGTTTGTAAGTGTGTTATATGTTATTTGAATGGAAAATGGTTGAGTTTTTTTTAGTCATCTTAAGTTTCACTATTTCATTCTGATTGTGTGTTCTGCTTTTGACTGTTAGTTCTGATAGAATTATGTTTGTAAATATACAGTATGGATTTGGGTATAACCTGTTTCATATGGCTGCAGAGACGTAATTAATTAGAAGATTGTTGGCCTTAAATGTAACTACTGGTTTAGAATATCTGTGGTGAATAGAGAAAATGAATGCACATAGACATAGGCTCTTATGAGTTATGCCAGTTGCTGCTGCCCAGATTCAGCAGACTTGTTCTTGTGTAAAGACACTGCAGAAACCTCACCCATAGGTTTGTTGGATACTTGGATGGAATATTATCGAATTAATGTCGACTATATATGGTACATACCAGCGTATAGGTTGTGGCTTTTATAAGTCGGAAATAGCAGGTCTTTAGACTTTAATGTTCAATTAAAAAGATGTATTATCAGTCACAGTTACTAATTGTGCATCCTGAACATGTGAAGGCCGGTGAACAATGCTTTTGACTGTCTGATTATACGCATTGAAATTGGAATTTCATATCCTTCTCTTGCGTATGTCTCATCTTACAGAACAAGGACTGTCTTTGGGATTTCACTGTCACTCATTCTCATCAACATGGCTGCTATTATGGAGCGTGCTGATGAGAATCTCCTACCTTCTGTCTACAAAGAAGTCAGTGAAACTTTCAATGCTGGGCCCACTGATTTGGGATATCTTACGTTCATACTAAGATTTGTGCAGTCACTTTCATCACCAGTAGCTGGAATTTTAGTTCTCCGTTATGACAGACCCACTGTTCTTGCTATGGGCACTTTGTGCTGGGCCATATCGACGGCCGGAGTGGGTGTAAGTTATCAATTTTCACAGGTTGCATTTTGGAGAGCTGTGAATGGTGTTGGTTTAGCTATTGTGATACCCGCACTTCAGTCATTCATTGCTGATAGTTATGCCGATGGTGTTCGAGGCACAGGGTTTGGTATGCTAAGCCTTGTTGGTTCTGTGGGTGGAATAGGTGGCAGTGCTATGGCAACAATTATGGCTGGTCAGGAATTCTGGGGAGTTCCTGGGTGGCGATGTGCATTTATTATGATGGCATTATCGAGTTCAGTAATTGCTTTGCTCGTCTATATGTTTGTTATTGACCCAAGGAAACAACATAAACATATTTCTCATGAAATGACTGAGAGCTCTGAAAGGTAAGAGTTGCTATCTGCATTCGCGAATCTGATACTTTTTCCTTAAGTATTTATTTTTAGTTTTCCATCTCAAGTATGACATTGATATGATTCTTTCTTTCGCCGATTTCTTGCAACTAAGAGCTTCCTTGGGTGCAGAGAAAACTTGGTAGAGAAGGGGAATGTTAGTATACCATCGGTATGGTCAGAGTCATGGAGAGCCATGAAAACTGTGACGAAATTGCAAACTTTCCAGTTTATTGTACTGCAAGGAATTGTTGGTACACTTCCCTGGACAGCCATGGTGTTCTTCACTATGTGGTTTCAATTGATTGGTAAGAAATGATCCATATTGTATTATATATGTTCCGTTGTGGGAAAAAGCTGTACAAGTTATAATTTCTTGCATATTTTTAAACAGTTTTTTAGGACATGAAATCTGTTCTGATTAATGACTCACATCTGACATACATTCATGTAGGCTTTGATCATAACAATACAGCTGCTCTCCTCAGTCTCTTTGCCATCGGGTGTTCAATGGGCTCCCTCCTAGGCGGACTAATAGCAGATAGGATGTCACGCGTCTATCCACACTCGGGGCGCATAATGTGTGCACAATTTAGTGCTTTCATGGGTGTACCCTTTTCATGGTTCCTCCTTATGGTTATTCCGCAGTCAGTAAGTAGTTGGTCTATATTTGCTGTCACTCTCTTTTTTATGGGACTCACGATTAGCTGGTGTGCTACTTGCGCAAACAACCCCATGTTTGCTGAGGTGGTCCCTTCAAAGCACAGGACCATGATTTATGCATTTGATCGTGCCTTTGAAGGCTCATTCTCTTCATTCGCCGCCCCCATTGTTGGTATCCTCTCAGAGAAGGCATTCGGCTATGATCCAAAGGCTGTGAGTTTGACATCAGGTTCCATAAAAGAGGCATTTGCTTTGTCAAGAGGGCTTGTATCAATGATGTCTGTTCCGTTTGCTCTGTGTTCCCTTTTCTACACCCCATTGTATTGGTGTTACAAGCGAGATCGGGAGAATGCTAGAAATGCAGCTTTGAAAGAGCAAGAGATGACATGAAAAGATGTCTTAGAATTTTGTAGATTTAGTTGTTGACACACTCTCTGATCCAGTTGACATCCCACCCATCTACAGTAAACAAACATTTTTATTTATACTCGAGGCATAGAACTTGGTGATCTCACAGATTTGGTGCGAATTCATTTTTAGTGTCACCAGATATGAGCCAGTTGTATCGTACAATCATTTGTAGAATCTTTTATACAAATTCTCAATTCTTATTACAAGAGATTGGGATCAGTATAGCTCAATACATCTCTGTAAAAAACCAATTTTGTTGTAGAATGAGTGTTTATGTTGCAGCTTTCGTGTATGCTATGACGCTATACCTGAAATTCAAACGCAAAATGCAGGTTGTACATTTCACCATAAGAGTTCTTTTTTTCTTTATTGTTGTCTGTGGCTCATCTGTTGTGGTGCTATTAGAAACTTGGGCTGAGCAGGTCTGGAGTCTTTGAACAAAACCCCAGAACTGAGTAAAGAAACTCAGTTCTCAACAGTCAACTCTCCTCCCATATGCTCTCAACTCTTAAAGCTTAAACAAGATTGAAAAGAATCCAATGGGTGTGGTTTGGTCGTCGACCATTTTTCTCCGCGTTTCGTGATTGTGGCGGGTACATTTAAAAAATGAAATAAAAAATATTACTACAAACACTTTACTTTAATCGCTTCAAGATTCGGGTAGATGAATTTATAATAAATACTAATTGAATATTCTTCTTAAGTATTTCCATCTATATCCTCTTCTTTTGTTTGTTCTTGTTTTCAGATTCATCTCTCATACAACCAAGAACCATTGTTTTCAATCTACCACAGATGCGATTGGATCTGTTTATTCTGTTTCTGAAGGATGGATGTTTCTGACTGATGGGAGTGATTTGAGCTTCCTCTCATCAATCTAGCATCGATTTTCTGATATTAACAGCATCTACATTTCCATGGATAAAATGAAGTAAGTTTTCTGATTTTAATTCATTTCTACTAGTGTATTCTCAAAGTTAGAGTATCTGGGTTTTGGTATAAGTATGTTAAATGTAGTTTAAGCGGATACAGTTTGTATTTTTTTGTCATTGTTTCACTGCTCCATTTTGATTCTTTGAGTCTTGCTTTGAAGTAACCTGATAATTAAGTAAAGCTTGTAAGTTGTAACCTTACAAATTATATGGAACTTGGGGTAACCTGTGCCATATGGCACCGTCCTAATTTGTTAGATGATTACTGGCCTCATGAATTTCAACGGATTGATTAGAGCAACTGTGGTGATTAGAGGAACCGGATACTCATAGGCTCTTGTGCAGTTGTGCTGGTTACCACTACCCCTGATTGCGGCAGACTTGGGATAGTGTAAAAACCTCATCCATTGGCTGGATGAATAGAAAGCTATCAAATTAATACCGACTATTGATGCTCTTGGTTGAGTTGCATTTAGGTCTCACATTGTGTTCTCTAAGTTGCTTCCTATGTTTATCAGTACGGTAGAATGTCAGCTGTACACTGTCTTCTTTAAAGTAAAAGGACAGTAAGTTTCTAGTTTTCGACTAACAGGTGTAAGAGAGTAGTTACTGATTGTGTATTCTAAACATGTGATGGATGGTGAACAATTCTTTTGTAAATCTGATTATAATTGGGATTCAATATCCTGCTATTGTGCTTTTTATCTTACAGTACAAGGACGGTCTTTGGGATTTCACTATCTCTCATTCTCATCAACCTGGCTGCTATTATGGAACGTGCTGATGAGAATCTCCTACCTGCCGTCTACAAAGAAGTCAGTGAAACATTCAATGCTGGACCCACTGATCTGGGTTATCTTACGTTCATACTGAGATTTGTGCAGGCACTCTCATCACCATTAGCTGGAGTTTTAGTTCTTCGTTATGATCGACCTACTGTTCTTGCTATGGGCACTTTGTGCTGGGCAATATCAACGGCTGGAGTGGGTGCAAGTTCTCAGTTTTCACAGATTGCATTTTGGAGAGCTGTGAATGGTGTTGGTTTAGCTATTGTGATACCCGCACTACAATCATTCGTTGCTGATAGTTACATAGATGGTGTTCGAGGTAGAGGATTTGGTATGCTGAGCCTTGTTGGTTCTGTGGGCGGAATTGGTGGTAGTGCTCTGGCAACAATTATGGCTGGACAGGAATATTGGGGAGTTCCCGGGTGGCGGTGTGCATTTATTATGATGGCATTAGCGAGTTCTGTAATTGCATTGCTTGTCTATTTGTTTGTTATTGACCCAAGGAAGCTACAAAAACATGCTCCTTATGAATTGGCTGAGAGCTGTGAAAGGTAAAGGTTGCTATCTGCATTCAAAAAATCCGATATTTTTTGCTACAATTTAAAAAATGCATTTGAAGGGGGCATATGAATTTCTATATTTTTGCTATCAGATTTGTTACTGAAAGACATCAGTAGGATTCTCTCCTGCACCGAATTTCCATTGCTAACAGCATCCCTATGTTGCAGGGACAATTTGGTAAAAAAGGGGAATGTTAGTATACCTTCAGTTTGGTCAGAGTCATGGAGAGCTATGAAAACTGTGATGAGATTGAAAACTTTCTAGTTTATTGTACTGCAAGGAATTGTTGGTTCACTTCCCTGGACAGCCATGGTGTTCTTCACTATGTGGTTTGAATTAATTGGTGAGAATAGATCCGCATTGTACTATTGGTTCCGTTCAGCAGTAATTTACAAAAGTACTATTTTATATATTTTTTTAAGGATATCGAGTTTGTTCTAATCACACACTAACGTTGGAACATGATATTGCAGGCTTTGATCATAAGAAAACAGCTGCTCTCCTCAGTCTCTTTGCCATCGGGTGTGCAATGGGATCCCTCTTAGGTGGATTGATAGGAGATAGGATTTCACGCATATACCCAAGCAGGGGGCGTATCATGGGTGCACAGTTTAGTGCTTTCATGGGAGTATGCTTTTCATGGTTCCTCCTTGTGGTGATTCCACAATCTGTAAGTAGCTGGCCTACTTTTGCTGTCACTCTCTTCTTTATGGGACTCATGATCAGCTGGAATGGTTCTTGCGCCAACAATCCAATGTTTGCTGAAGTAGTCCCCACCCAGCATAGAACCATGATATATGCATTTGATCGTGCCTTCGAAGGCTCATTCTCTTCATTCGCCGCTCCCATTGTTGGGATCCTCTCAGAGAAGACATTCGGGTATGATCTGAAGTCTGCGAATTTGGCATCGGGTTCCTTGAAAGAAGCGTTTGCTTTATCAAGAGGGCTTGTATCGATGATGTGTGTTCCTTATGCTCTGTGTTCCCTGTTCTACACCCCATTGTATTGGTTTTACAAGCGAGATCGAGAAAATGCTAAAAATGCTGCTTTGAAAGAGCAAGAGATGACGTGAGTAGATGTCGTTGGATTCTCTAAAGCTAGTTTTTGACAAGCTTTCTGATTTAACTGGTGTCCCAGCTAAAGCAAACGAGCCTGTGTAGTGATTCTTGGTGAGTACAAATTGGTCCCAGGAATTTGGCGTGAGTTCACCCAGATTTGTAGAACAAGTTACAGGATTCTTATGACTTCACTTGTTTAAGCACTGTACCTCAATAGTCTTAACTAAATTAAACAATTCATCTGAAATTCTAAGTTCTTGAGCTTCTTGGTTTTGACTTCAAAAGAAGTGCATTAGCCAATTGCTCATCTGTCGTGGTATACGTCTGAAACCACAATCTTAAAGCTGACGTCCACATTATCAAACCAACAGCGCTCTTCCTAATCCTAGGGATATCCATTTGTCTCAGCCTGTCTGCAGGAAAATAACGCCATTTTCAGGACTCTTAAGCCGAAATTTTGTTCAACAGCTTGTATCAGATATACTCCAGCTTAAAAAACGAACAGCACATAATCACTCTGCATATTGTTTGTACATGGTAACCCATGCTAACAGTGATTTCATATTTGATGAAGCTGTTAACAATGTAATAACAAAACAAAGACGGGGACACATGATAGATGCACATAAACAATCGACACTAAAGAAAGATTTAAGAATAGAAAGGATATTACTGACGGTTCTAGTCATAAGCTACACAAAGCTTGCAGAAACTATCCTACTGGGGACTCACATCATGCTCAGTTCAATAGATCTTTCACCTTTAATCACAGAAAGTGTTTAAAGCCATGTAAAGGATAAGACACAAAGGACTAAATATACAGCCTTGGAACCTCAAGGATCGGAATATCATGGCAAGGACAATTGAGAATCTGAGATATCAATAAATGCATCGCGAAAAGGTATTGTTCCCTACATATCCACCAGACATCGCTCTACGCACATTTGCCTCAAAAGTTTTTGGGTTATCCCTCAATACAGCTGCTGCTTCGTGATTTAAGGGATCCTCATGATTAGGATGCTGCAATTATTCGAAAACTGTTAGAATCTACTCTTAAACAGAACAACATGCAGGATACAATACTCTCAAGGATGAAAAAGAAGCATTTCAAGATACGATGCAATCCAAAATATGCCTCGTATAAAGAAGGAAGAAAATCACTAAGGCCTTGCTTCAGCAGATTAAAATCATTCCAAATTTTATGTATATATAGATACATTACAAATTTTCAATTAAAACAATCTCAGGTATAATGGCAAGCATTTAACTTCAAAGACAATGGTGTTAAAATCAGAAAAAAGTACAAACAAGAGGTAAGAAGAACACCATATATCTTTTCCTATTAGAAATCACTGATCAGAAACATACCGTGAAAAGATAATTGAGTCCATAGATGACTGTGTTTATGTTGAGGACAGGTTTCCAGTCTTCACGTAAGATATTGAGGCAGACATTTCCTTCCAAGTCAATATTAGGATGGTAAACCTGCGAGTAAGAAATTCTCGTAAGACATAGGCACAGGGTAGCACAATGTAAACTGATTAAATGCACCAGAAAAGAAGGGTCATTGGAGAAAAACCTACCTTTGTCTTGCACTTAACTTTTGGTGCTTCGTGAGGGTAGGTAGGGGAGACTTGGAAAGTAAACTCAAACTTACCACTCCTGTCACACATGAAACACGTTCAAAATAAAATTATCAAAAGAATACGACTGTTTCATCATCTCAAAATCTCAATAGTTCGCTGCATTTTGCAGATCATTAGGTTCAGCAAAAAAATTACAGACCTGTAGTATCCTTCATCAGGTCGAATGCTGACCTCGAAGTTCATCAGCTCATCCTTGCCATTAGGAAATGATATTTTAGTAGTTTGGGGAAGATTCAATTCGCTGATATCTACGAGAAAAAGATTTCACAAATAAATGAATGAAATGGAAAAGCTACATGCTACAAATGGTATAGTGTGTTAAACATCGACCAGGAAGAGATTGAAGAAGGTGAGAAACAATTAACGTGAAAAAATCGATATCACCAGTCCTTTGAAAAAATACTCCAGGTGTGTATACATAAATCGAACCACAACAAATGAAGAAGGTGGATGACATATTCAGGCAAGAGCTCTTAAGCTGTTCTTTATAAAATTCGCTCCAGTTGAAAACAGGTTATCCAAGAACCAGAATCTCAACTGTCCATAGTTACTCTATGGTTCATGTGTGCATGTTCAGTTGGAGGGAGGGAGAGTAAAAACCTTTATTAAGACGCAATTCTCCTGGACTTTGCTTCTTGACGGGGGCTCTCCCATTGTTATTTTCAGCAGCTTCTCTTTGCTTTTCTTTTACCTTAAAAAGCCTAATCATTGTTCCTACATAAACAAAATGTAGTGTTAGTATTCCTTGCAGCATAAATTAGTATCCCCATGACATGGGGTATTTCTAAGACAACAGCAATCACCGCAATTACAAGTCAAAAGCATCAAAAAGAAAGAAGCCAAGACCCTCAAGAATACCCAAACTATATTCATACCATTCTACAATTTCCACTAATAAAGTTATCCCAAGTTGCATTCATACTGAATAGACTCATAGACCTCTACCTAGATATTGGCATATCCATTATGACATACAAAAAAAAACCCACACAAGTCCATTGTGCCGACCAATTAAAACTACAAATCACAATAAGCCTTTAGATAGTATATAAAGTGACAACATGCCACTTCAATAGATTTGACACACAGGCTGAAGGCTTCTCAAGGTACAATGGTGCAATAACGTTTGTAAGAAAGTGATTCAAAACTACAAAACAATAAAAACTCAAGAATCTAATAACTCTTTGAGGTACATAGCAAAGTATAAGACCAGAGCATAAGCATATGGTCAGACAATAATGACATGCACCTAACAACAAAATCCGGATCAAATTTAAACAAAGCTGAGTTCTACTTCACCCGTGAGAGTAAATCACTACAACAAAATCCTGCTTGATAACTAGTCTTCTAGTTCTTTAACAACGCCAAACCAACAACATGGGTAAACCCTAAAATTCAGTACAAACCCAAAAAAGAAACCCCAAATAAGCTCAAAATGAAATCAGATAAACAATATACACCACAGATAAATATAGAAAAAGAAGACAACTATAATCCTCAATTGTACAAAATTCAATAAAAAAACCCTAAGAAAATTTAGGGTTTTCTTTTATACCAAATCTGCAAACAAATAAACTCGATCGTAACTACGAAACATGAGAATCATCACACAGAGATAAAATAATCCATGAAACAAACCTGATTGATTCTGAGACGCGGGTGAGTAAAAAAGTATGAAGAAGCCAAGAGAAAAAACGTTGAATATGAAGAGAAGCTCTGTCTTCAGAGTATAAAAAGGTTTCTTTCTTTCCTTTTCTGCTTACGTCATCGATGATTCTCTACACGCCTCTTAATTTATCCTATTCCCACCCCACCCAAGTATCGATTTATTCTATTCCCACCCCACCCAGTGGCAAATATAGTAATTTCCACAAACCACAAAGACTTTCTTCTCTTTGACATCTACTATTTACTATATCGATCTTCTTCATTTTCTGTGTGAGTTTGGATCCAGAAACCAAAACCCTAAAAATGGCGAAAAATCTCGTCATATTTTTAACCCTAATTTCGTTTCTTCCATTGTTGTGTAACTCATTCTCTTCTGAGAACCCTAGTGATCGGAAAATTCTGGTGTTAGTAGATGATCTAGGTATCAAATCTTCGCATTCGATCTTCTTCAAATCTCTTCAAACACGTGGATTTGAACTTGATTTTAAGCTTGCTGAGGATCCTAAGCTTACTCTCAAGAGATATGGGAAGTATCTGTATGATGGATTATTACTTTTCTCTCCATCAACTAAGCGTAAGTTTATCTTGCTCTGGTGTTAATTAGAATTGTCAATTTTTTTGGGGTTTTAATTGAACATTTTTTTTTTTTTTTTTGGTATATTGCGTTGTGTAGGTTTGGGAGGATCTTTGGATTCAGCTGCTGTATTGGAATTTGTTGATGCTGGGCATGATTTGATTCTTACAGCTGATTCTTCTGCTTCTGATTTGATTAGAGATATTGCTACCGAATGTGGTGTTGATTTTGATGAGGTTAGTTTGAGAATCTAGAACTGATTGTATGGGAAATGCATACTGAATTCTTGATTTGTTTCAATTTTGCTTGTTTGTTTGTTGTGTTTTGTGTAGGATTCCGAAGCTAAGGTTATTGATCATACCAGTTATGCTGTATCAGCTACTGATGGGGATCATACTTTGATTGCTAGTGATGATTTCATTAAATCTGATGTGATTTTGGGAAGCAAGAAAATTGAGGCAAGTTTATTTCTGATTTTTATTAATTTGTTTTTCCAGCTGTAAATGCATAGAACATTGTTGATTTTGTGAAACAACTGTGACAAAATTTACTAAAAACTATCTTCTTGAACTTCTCATACAATGCCATTTCGAACAAACAATTTTCTAGTAGCTTGATGGTTATATGAAAGCGCCATGGATTTCTGATGTACGTATTAACTGAACTGGTACAGGCACCTGTACTCTTTCAAGGAATTGGCCATTCATTAAGCTCTGCCAATAGCCTGGTAAACTTGGTTTTGTTAATGCAGTTACTTGTTTCAACTTATTGTTCAGCTATCATTCTGGTGCATTTTGTTGATGTTCTTATTACCATTTTTTCTACATTGCGTATAGGGTATAAAAGTTCTCTCAGCTTCTCCTGCTGCATATTCTGCTAATCCAAATGCAAAGTTGTCAAATCCTCCATCACTCACAGGAGCTACAATCTCTTTAGTGTCAGTTGTTCAGGTATTTCCTTTGCTGTTGGGGAGTTATCTCCAAGCCCTTTATAATAATTTTTTGTTGTATAGTAAGAAGTCTCTCACTTTGCAACTGCAGTTATATGATGTTCAGCTCTAGTATGATATACATTAACGAGACCATTTGTTGTTGCTTTTTATATACCTTTAGCTGCTTCATCAATATCTCTTTGTAATCCTTTTTATATAAATCCTCAGGGTATGAATTAATTTCTTCTACATTTGCAGGCAAGAAACAATGCTCGTGTAGTTATATCTGGCTCCTTAGATCTGTTCAGCAATCGGTATACGTCAAATTCATCTGTACGATGTTTTTTCACTATTTTTTACTCCTTCCACTGATATAACTTTTTTCTTTGACTTAGATTGTTCAAATCGGCTGTGCAGAAAGCAGGAACCTCAATTAAGTAAGCAAAGCTCTCATACTGTCTTAGCTTTAAGCTTTCCGCTTATGATTGCCTAACTATGCATGAAATAAGTTCAGAAAAGTAATAACTGAGATGTATTTCTTTCTTGGCTGTTCATTGGGTTTGGAAGGCACATCCTAGATTCTACACAATGATCCACTTTAAGATTAAAAAACTCATTGAGAAATTTTGCTTTCAATTTCAGACACGAGAAATCTGGCAACGAGCAGTTTGCTACTGAACTCAGCAAATGGGTCTTCCATGAAAGAGGTCATCTTAAGGTAAGACTTCTACCTCGTATTTGAATTGAAATTTTATGACTGCTGTCTGCTGAAAGAAACTATAGGTCAGATCTTAGATGTTTGTGCTTTCACCCTTCACAGTTTAAATTATCTCCTGCGGATACGAAGTAAACTTTTACTTACAATTCAACTACTATGATTGACATCCAGTTTGAGCATTAGTATAACGTCCATGTTGTCTGTAGGCGGTCTATGTTAGGCATCACAGAGTTGGGGAAACAGATGAGCCTGCAATTTACAGGATAAATGATGAAGTGGTATTTGCTTCTGTCCCTTTTTTCTCTGATAGAATACCATTTCTCGTATTATGGATGAAAATCAAGGAATGAGTCAGTATTTGGTTGCTTATTTTTTGACCCATAATTTTGTTTGAAGGAGTACTCCGTCGAGATCTATGAATGGTCTGGGACAAGCTGGGTACCATATATTGCAAATGATGTTCAACTCCAGTTTTACATGATGAGCCCCTATGTATTGAAGAATTTATCCACTGATAAGAAGGTAATTTGATTCCGAAGTTCTCATTTACTTGTGTTTTTCTAGCCTTTTATAAATGATTTTTTGCATGTCTTGTTTCTGCAGGGGTTATACTCTACAATCTTCAAGGTACCAGATGTTTATGGTGTTTTCCAATTTAAGGTTGAGTACCAGAGACTTGGGTACACAAGCCTATCTCTTTCAAAGCAGGTATTTATATTATCTTTGCATAAACCATATTTCTTTCATGTAGTAATACAGTTAATAATGCGCAGCCAAGTAACCTGAAGTCATGGTTGTCGTATGACAGTTTAGAGATTAGTTAGCCTTTCCATTGGTCACATTCAATGTTTTTAGTCACCGTGATTTGAATGCTTAGGCTAGGCTATTTGTCAAATGTAGTTTAATCTTTAGATCAACTTGCTCTTGCCCATTACTAGCTTTCTTACAAAATCATTTTCAATATTAACTATTTCATATTGTTTATTTAACTCATCAATGACTTGGCAATTTGAGATAATCTTGGTTTACTCAAAGTCATGGTAAAATTCTTTTGCAAAAGAAAGATCCTATTGTCAAGACGACTTTAACGGTTTAACCCCTTTACGGCAGCTCATAAGCGTACGGTGGCCTATTACTAGCTTCTTTAGAAAATCATCTTTAATATTAACTATTTCGTATTGTTTATTTAACTCATCAAATGACTTGGCATTTTGAGACAGTCTTTTGTATGCCAAGTCATGGTATAACTCTTTTGCAAAACAAAGATGCTATGGTCTAAACGACTTGAACCCCTTTACGACAGCTCATATGCATGCAGTGTTCTATGATAATGTACTAATTTATGTAACTAGCATATTCTTATTTCAATTTGTGCCTTTGGAGGTGATCTTTACTTGATGGACTTTTTGAATTACAGATTCCAGTTCGACCTTACAGACACAATGAATACGAGAGATTTATACCCACAGCTTTTCCCTATTATGGAGCTTCATTCTCAACCGTAAGATCTCTCTCTAGTCTCTACATATACACGCACAATGAGATGCAGGACAGTAAGAGATTGTTCCTGACAATGCTGTATTTTTGGTTGCAGATGGCTGGTTTCTTTGTTTTCACTATTGTCTATTTATACCACAAATAGATTTTCGAAGTGGCAGCATTATAATGGCAGACGCTTTCCATCCAAGTATGAGAGAAGTCAGAGTTACGATTTTAGGACAGAAGATACTTTAAAAACTTAGGAGATAATCAGATTGAGACTTGGGAAGATGTTCTGACTTCTGAGAACATAATTTTGTTCAATCAAATGTTTTTGTGCTCTTATCTAGATTATTACAGATGCCAGTGCTTTCCAAGCTTAGATGCTCTTTTGGCTCTTCTTTGTGTATCTGGTTTAGTCTTTCGGCTGTTGCTGTCTGCCTGCATATAAGCATATCCCATCCAATCTTATTTGTTAGAATTATGGTATCTGTTTTCAACTCGTCCGCCCAGGAATAAAAAACACAAAAATACCACAGTCGCGGCAAGGAATCCCTGGGATCTCCAGTGGGAAACCGACAGCAAGAATTTACTTTACGGTGATTATATTCCTTTTGGTAAACCCCATTATCTGATTATCTACATAAAAATGATTGCATTATCAACCATGGTAGATAACCGATCAGAAAAAGATAACTGAAATCATCCTTATCAACCTAGGTTTATCTTCCTCCAAATAACAAAACTAGGAATTACTGGCTAGTCCAGGAATGAGGAAATCGGTTACTGGCTAGTCCACTCCCAGAATTGATTTATCCTCATGTTTTTGGACCAGAAACTTTATCCCCTAGTCCATCCACGTGCGGTTTACACAAGACCAGTTTTCAAATATTCCCAACATACCCTTCTGCAACTCAAAGTGACGAACATAAAACCAAGTCAGTTTCTTTCTTCTTTTTTTCTTCTCAGATCGGTTTCTCTCACTCTGCGTTTTGGATAGAATCAATTTCTGGTACTGTTTTTCATTCATCTTCATCTGAGCTTCGAATTAGGTTCTTCTGAGTTTCGAATTAGGTCATCTGAGCTTCGAACCAAGGTATTTATCCTTTCAATCATCCTCTTCTGTTGTTGTTCTAGAAATCTTGATGAATAATTAGGTTTATTCTGATCCGATTTCTATCAGGATAATTGTATATGATGTACATTGTTATCTTTTTATGATTTCGTTTTATGATTTCTGTTTTATGATGATTTACAATGTCAATTCAGTTTCGAAGTAATTTTCGTTCGTTATTTAAGTAATTTTCGTGATTTTTGTGTGTTTCAATTAGGTATTTGAGCTTCGAATTAGGTTTATCTCAGATTCGAACAAGGTATGATTTCTTTTTATGATTTCTGTTCTGTTTTTTGTAATATGATTTTTTGTATTTTCTACGTTTTTCTGCTGCTGTTCTGTTTAGTTTTCATTAGACAGATCGTGTAGTATGTATTACCAATACGTACTGCATATAGCGTGCTCTCTTTTCATTATGCAGTAGATGCCAATACATATGAATATGAGTCAGTACATGTCAATACGTCCTTCATATAGCATTTTTTTTTTCATCCTGCAGTAGATGCCAATACATATCAATATGAGTCAGTACATGTCAATACGTACTGCTTATAGCATGTCAATACAAAGACTCTTTTTGTTTCATCTCAGTACATGTCATTTTTTACAGGGTTAACATGTCTGACGTTGCTCCCAAACCAGACTTCTCCATCTATTCTCATGTATACCATAAGCAATATCATTTTGCATATGAGGTTACATCGTTTTCAACTTTAGAGGATTTGGAATTTTGCATCTGTAATATGTGGAGCTGGTTGACTCCATCGACTATTCTGGTTAACTATTTCCAGAATCAAGCGATAGTTCCTATTCTTGCCGATGTAACACTCCAGGGCATCTCTGCATTATATTCTTCAAAGCAATCAGCTTTCTTTGATTTGCACGTGGATGTAATTTCAAATGGCGCATCTAGGCGTATGGAAGTTGACAGTAATGCAGACTTAGTTGCCAGTGCAAAGAATAGTTATTTGAAAGAAGGTAAAGAAGCCCCAAGAGTGTTTTTTTCAGATGGTTGGGATAAGATTTTTTATGATACAGATCAATTATTCTATGGTGGTGTTGATGCCGTACGTATAGCATGCCAAAAATACTGCATGAGAACTGGATATGAGGTAATTAAGAAGAAGAATGACCTTGAGAGATTCACCGCCGTATGTAGTGTGAAAGGTTGTTCATGGAAGCTTCACGCAACTGCCATTGGTAGTTCTATTGATGTTTTTAAGATAAAGGAATATGTGGGAAGGCACACCTGTGGCGGTGGTTATATGTTGAAGAATCCAAGAGTTACAAAAAAAACTCATGAACAGTCTAATTCATGAGATGGTCAGGGCACAACCCTCGCATAACACCAGCAGAGATCATAGATTATCTTAAAGTTGGTGGTGGCATTGAAATCCAGTATCACCACGCATATCATGCAATTGAGTTGTTTCATAAACAGATTTTTGGTAATGATGTGAAGTCGTACACTGATCTGGCTTGGTGGGTGAATGCTGTTAGGGAAACAAACCCTGGGTCATTTATTGATTTCGATTTCAATGATGCTACAAAAAGATTCAATAGACTTTTTGTTTTCTTTGGAGCTTGTATAAAGGGATATAAACTATGTCGTCCCATGATTTTCTGTGACTGTACATTTCTCATTGGAACTTTTAAAGGAGGTCTCATGGCAGCAACATGTCTTAATTGCAATCAAGGTAACTGGTTCTTTTTTTTTTCTGATATGTAGTGTCTGGTAGTTAGATCACTCATATTGACCTTGCTTCACTATCTGACAATGAGTATTGACCATACTACATATTGACCTTACTGAGTATGAGATAAACCATACTGCATGTGAAAATGTAGTGTCAATCAGTTGCTTAACATGTCATTATGTAGTGTCAGGTTTTCACATATCAACAAAGAGGTAAACCATATTGCATGTCAATATGTAGTGTCAATATTAGTTGCTTAACATAACTAGTAATTCCTTTTTGCAGGATTTTATCCGCTTGCGTTTGCTTTAGTACCCGGTGAAGACAATATCAGCTGGGAATGGTTTTTCAAGAAACTGAAGGAGGCTTTGAATGATGATCGCCCAATCACTTTTATGACTGACCGAGGTGAAGGGTTGGTTAAATATATTCCCAAAGAGTTCCCTGATTCTCATCAAAGATATTGTTACTTCCATTTGGACAAAAACTTACCTATCGCAAAGTCTGACGAAAAGTATAAGGAAGTGACTGATGCTTTCCGAAAGGCGACATATGCTCTTTCTCCTGCAACATACGAGGAAGGTCTTCAAGAAATGGTTAATTTGGAAAGGCCTTGGGTTGCTGACTACTTCCACAACATTCCAAAAGAAAAGTGGTCCAGTGCTTTCTTCAAGGGCTGTAGTTATGGTTACACTTCATCTAGCGTTGTTGAATCGTTCAATAGCTGGATTAACAAAGAGAAGAAATTACCTGCGTGTGCGTTCGTTGACTCGATCAGGTTTGTATCAGTTTCCTTAGTCACAGTACAAGCTTATATTAGTTTTCTTTTTGTAACAGTATTAGCATATATGTTCTGTTAATCTACGTATATTTTAGTATAATAGACTTGTTTCCCTTGTCGTGTAGGATACGTATGATGGAAATGATGTCAGAACGTCGTGAGAGTCTCTTGATGGACCCAGAACTAACCCCTACGTATCAAGCCTTGCTTGAACTACACATCCAAATTGGCCGTCCCTGGAAAGTTAGCCAGTCAGATGCTAATCGTTATGAAGTGCATTCTCCAAGGTTAGCGTTTACCCCTAATCTCTATCATCTGAATGTTATTTACTTTCTCTTTTTTTTTTAAGTACCATGTTTCTGTGAGAACATATAAATATGTACTGTGTATATTAGGTGTACTGAAAAATAACACATGAATATGTACTGTGCAGATCTCATATGGTAGATCTAGAGAGAAAAACTTGTACTTGCCAACGATGGCGCGTTTATGGTTTTCCATGCTCGCACGCTACTGCAAGCTATTACTAGATCTGGAGGAAGGATTCTTGATTACGTTGAAGATTATTTCAAAGTTACCACTTTTCGTAAGCTATATTCAATAGCTATTAGACCCGTTCCTAACCACGACAGGTATGTGTCTTTAATCAGTACATTTTCATATTTTGCATAACAATATGTAATGGTAGATACCACTTACACATGTAATAGCAATTGAAACTCAACATAAACCTACTTACATATGGATGTTACATACTGATATGTAATGGTAGATACCACTACATTTTTTGATATTTGTTTTTCAGGAACAATATACCGTGTACATATTCATATGTAGTTGTGGTTCATTCCATTTATATGATACTGTTTTTTTCTCACAGGCCCGATGAGTATCACGTAGACGATATCGTTCTCCCAGCAGAAGTAATTAGGTCTCCACCAGGCAGGAAAAAGGGGAAACGTATTAAGTCTGCATATGAGACTAGTAGAAAATCTGTCAAGTGTTCAAACTGTAATTTGAAGACTCATCACAACAAGGCAACATGCAATCTTATCCGACAGTATGAACTTTCTGAAGAATGATTTTGTGTCAGGTATGTATTTCAGTCAGATACATATTAATGTCTTAATTAAGTAAGTATGATACAATACAATGTACTTTTAAGCAAGTAGTGTTCTGATTTCTCTTTTTTTTTTATCACAGGCTTGAACGTGCAGCAGAATGTTATATCGATGATGTTGCCAGATTCCTTTTCCACAATTCTTTCCTCTAGCCCTTGTTCTATTCTACCGTTTTTCTTTTTGATTTTGTCAGTACCAACTGAATTTGGTTAATAAGTATTTCATTTACAGTACATACATTACAAGTGTACTGAAAATACTGTTTTTGTTGTTTCTTAGAACATCTTTTGGTTTTTGAAACATTATAAGTCTATCAAAATGTAGTTATTGTAGTTATTTTCGAATAATGAAATATGTTGTTAAGTCTATCAAAATGTCAGTATCTATCACCAGTAGTGAAGTATTTACATACTGAAATTACATGTCAGTATTGTAGTGTTTAACCATCTTCCACTAAGATTATTTAGAACATATCATAATTACAATTCCACAAAAACTTTTGTGGTTTCAATCAGGTTAGTACATATTAAAGAAAACAATCAGTACTTACTGATATGTAGTGGTTAGTTTAATTATGATATGTGGTTTTCCAGCTGATTCACCATCTTCACGGGGGTCGAGGGGGCAGCGCCCCGTATCAACAACACAAAATCATGTTTAAGTAACACAATTGAAATATCACTACATTAAAGTTAAACCCAAATTCAAATTAAAAATCACTACATATTAGATATACCCAAAAAAAACATGTTTGGAAAAGCTATATGTTTTTGAACATTCTTGAACTCATGAAATGAAATGTAACCAAGAATAAAAAGAAAAGAAAATAGGTAAATAGTGATATGTACTGTCAGATTACTTTTAGTAAGTAAGACTATTTTTGTGTTATCTGCCAACTGATTTCTGGTGGAGATGCTTTCAGCAATTTGCATGCTAACGGGACCCTTTTGTTACGAATCTTCGCTTGCACTTCTTCATCATCTCCCAAAGGCACTCCCACATATTTTCTTTTTGACTTCATCTTCATAAAATGCATCACAAACAGTAGACAGTCTGGCGATCCCCCTTGTTGAGGTGCTTCACATTCATTCACTATTACATTCTTCATTGTTACTTTGTTCTTCTCCAGCAAGTACACGTTGATAGGTACGTACATGTAATCTGCCATTTTGCAGGCGTGTGGATAACAAATACCTCCCCATTCAGCCTTAGAAGAATTGTAGTGGTTGAACACCATTTTTTCGCAGTCATACTCAAGTAGCGTCCAATGAAGATTGTGGTGGCACATTGGTACAAGAATCTTCTTGATACTTTCATCCATCGCCAATATTGGTTTGTAAACAGAATCATGTGCTGCTCCTTTGAGGTTATCCGAGAACTCGACATTGTACTGAAAACATGGATGTACTTGAAATAGTTTATATCTAATTTTGTTTTATGCAATATCGATATGTAGTGTACCTACCCCTACATACTTTTTAATTTTTGAATATGTGTTGTAGTAAATATGCAGTGTAAGATAACAACTTACCCAAGCGGACGGATCCAGATGCAACACAGGCAAGTATTTCCTGTATACTTCGTGCATCGTTGCTCATTCTGAAATTTGGTGTTAAGCTTGTATTGTGCGTAGTTGAGAAGATCTTGTTCTAATAAATCGTTCTGCACCAAGTCATCAACTGTAGTTCCACTTACACAAAGACCACCTTCTCCCACTCTCCAAGCAATTGAGCTAGAAAATAAACGACGTAAAGGTTAGTATTCTTTGTGTAACAGTACATACTGATATGTCTTTCTCAGTATTTTTATACAAATATGTATGTATATCAAAAGTACATACACAAACTAATAGTACATATCAATATAAAAGTGTCAATTGAGAACTCACCTAAGATTTTTTGCATTATTGATGTATGTGGAAAGAGTACTCTTTTGTTCATCGTTCATGTCATTATAGAATGGTGATTTAGTCAGTTTCCGGAAATACTTGCGCAATTTAAGCTTTCTCTTTTTGTTTAGTGGTATTGCTTCTGCTGCTGCAGCTTTCGGTCCTTTATATGATGGTGAGAACTTACTTCCACTCTCATATATCATCTACCTTCTTTGCAGGATGGGAACGAGTAACAGGTCTGGTGGGTGTTGTTACCTGCTGCTTTTCGGGCTTTGTAGCGCGCTTTTTGTTCACTTTTACCATTTTTTGTTTCTGGCTTGGGCTAAACTGTTCCTGCATTTTTAATCAACATAAAAAAAATGTAAATATCTATATTGCATAAAACATAGTTACATCACCTAATCATTTTTGAAAGCATGTAGTGGTATATGATTGTATGGTATAGTGATTTCTAGTGCTACCATACTGATATACATATCAGTATGTAGTGATTTGTAGTGTAATATTAACTACACAAAATGAGATTTTTAGTACATATCATTCACCTGTGATGGAACCTCCAAAACATCTTGCGAGGGGACATCCAGAACATCTTGTGATGAAACATCCAAAGGATCTTGTGATGCAACCTCCAAATGACTTTTTGAACTGGTTGTAGGTATGTATTCTTGTTGCTTACCTGTAACTTCACCTGCATCTTTCGGTTCAATGGGTTCTTGTTGCTCAGTTGTTTCTTGTGGAATTTGTAAAGGCCGCAAATCTCTTCCAAACAGATTATCAAATTGTTCTCGTAAGTTAATACCAAAAAGACCATCGTTGTTATCTGGAAGGAGGTCTGCAAACTCTTCGACATAAACACCAATGCCAGAGTTTGCCATTTCTATAAAATCTGGCATAGACAGCTTTTCAATGTGTTCCAAACTCGACATCATAGTAAACAAAGGTACATCCAGCAAATGAAACTCTTCCGCCGCCAATCCGGCGTTATACTCTGGAAATTTCTGCGAATTAACTACAACTGAAGACTTCGTTTCTAGCATAGTTGTAAGCAACTCCTTTGTGCTTCCTGCCTAACTTCAAGTTGATCAACCTGCAAAAATCAATTGAAACTGTCAACAAAAACCTACTTAGCTTGAGTTTTTGCTATGTCTACCACCACAAGAATGTACTGTTACATATAAATGTTCCACTACAAGAATGTACTGTTACATATCAATATGTAATGGTAGATACCACTATATATTGATAAGTAACAGATAGATATTGATATGTAACAGATAGATAGTGGTATACAAGAATGTACTGTTACATATCAATATGTAATGGTAGATACCACTACATATTGATATGTAACAGATAGATATTGATATGCTACTTAGACTACGTACTGATATGCTACTTACCTGTGTGTTTTCTTTGCCCTTTTTCTCTTGTATCTCTTTGACTTTTTGCTCCAAATTAGATTTAGCCCAATTTTTAACCTCAGAACGCGGAACTTCAACATCATGGAACTTCAATACTGAAGTTGTTGACAATTCAACCTCAGAGGTGGCATTAGCATGAGTTTGATCTTTCGGTGTTGACAAACCAACTTCAGGAATGTTGACATTAGCATCTGTTTGATCTTCCGGAGAACCTTGTATTTCGTTCTCAACTATTTGGTCCACATTCAACTCTTCATTGGGGTTTCTTGGAGTAGGTGTACATCCCAAGCTAACATAATCTTCCTGGATGGCTTCTCTCTGCAAAGGGAAAGCTTTCCGGTAAATATCATGCAACATGAACTCAAGCTTTGAAGCGTCAACCGGTTCGCCCTCTTGCTGCATTGTGTTGAATTCACTCCATTTGGCAGATATTGTATTCCTCAAATCATCGTATTTAATCTTCCAATCTTCTCCCCCCAATACTGAGTCCTCTTCTTCCTTCTCTTCTTCCTCTTCTTCTTTCTCTTCTTCCGATTCGGAATTGTCATCTAAACAAAAAGCATCATCATTTGCTTCCTGTTGAATCCTTCTTGAAATACGATTAAGGATTTGTCTTTCTTCGTGTGTGATCTCGTCTTTGAAATCAACATGGAACTGGTACAAATCAAATAAATGTAAAAAAGCAACTACATATTAGATATTACCAAAAAAAACATGTCGTAGTTCTTTCTCTATTAGATACACAGGGAGAAATACATATTGATATGCTAATAACTACATATAAATATGTATCACCACAAATTGATATGCTAATAACTACTACATATTGATATGCTAATATGTAGTAGCATATTGATAGCTAATAACTACTACATATTGATATGCTAATAACTACATATCAATATGTCGAACTACATGTACTTATCAATATATATTTTATTATGACAAAATATGTACGGCAAGTTTACCTGATACTCAGAAAGATCAATATCCTTTAGGAACTCAACACATATCTTTGTGTGATTCCACCTAGCCACTCTTGGCACATACATTCCTGCAGGTCCTGTCACTATATCCTCGGGCGCCACCAAATGGGTATGCTCCGCAAACCATGGCTGCAAAATATTGATATGCAGTATTAGATATACTATCAAAATGTAGAAAACACATAAAACAAAAACATTTTGAAGTAGAATAAACAAATAAATAGATTCTTACCAACAAATAAATAGCACAACCATTTGTGCGTTCTACGGATTCCACGTTTTCATTCAACTCTTTCTCTAAATGAGAATGGATGAGGTCAGGCCATGAAATATTCTTAGCCTTCTCAAGATCAAGAACGAAACCAATATATTTTTCAGTCAAAGCGTTTGCATCACTTGTAGCGAAAAATAATGAAGTGCACATATACAGGCAGATAAGCCTAACAAGATCTTCGGCATCTTCCTCGTCTTCCTCGTCTTCTTCAGAATCTTCATTTGATTGATCACCCACGCTTTGCAGAGACTCTTCATCAGACTTCTTCTTTTTCAGATTAATTGGTGTTCGTTTAAGGATTTTCAAGATTTCCTTCACAATCATTGGCCTAGTCACTTTATCACCAGCTTTCATATCAGTAGGAAAAGTCCTTTTGAAAAATTCTGTTTCACACCATCCACTTTTTTTATTGACTTGTGTAAGCCTATAATCAAGATATTCCCTATTTGGAATTCTTGGCATCCCATAAATAAGTGCCATTTCTTCTGGTGTGGATACTAGCTCATTCGGTTGGCCATGCCTTTTAAAGACAAATCTAAGCTTGTTTGGATCTTGACCCCTAACGTAACAGCGTAACATTTTCGTCATTGCATCTTCAATCTTCAACCAATGTTCCAACTCAAATCTTGTGTACCAGAACATTAGGAACAGGTTACCGAATGATGCTTCAGAAATCATCTTCAGTTGCAACTCACTCAACTCAAGGTTTTCAGTGGACTTCGCAATAACCTTCTTAGTGCTCCTAATAGTCTTCGCAAGCCCCCATAAGCCCCTGAAACCTCCACGGTATAAACTTTGTGGTTTTCCATCTCCTTTCTTACGCTTATTAGCACCTACACAATGACAAGAACCAAAAACTGTTACAATATATATCAATATGGTATATCAAATATGTAGTTACATCATCAATATGTAGTTGTAATATCTACCAAGTCTTGAAACTACATATTATTAACAGTACATACGAGAATATAAGTATCCACCTCTACATATTTATATGTAATATGTTATGAGAGTATAAGTATTTACCTCTACATATTGATATGTAATATGTTATGAGAGTATAAGTATTTATCTCTACATATTGATATATAATAGTAGATACCACTACGTATTATTTTAACTACATATCGATTTGTAATAGTACGTATGGCATATGTATCTGCTTTGATACAGTAAAAATATAAAAACACTTAATACCAAAAACAAGCACAACAATGCATCATTACATACTCATAAACATATGTTATTAAGGATACATATTATTCATACGCTTTGTTCTTATATGTAGTTGTACTACATACCTTCTACATTTGCTTTCCCCCCTTTTGCTTTTGGTGAAGGAGTAGCAGATCTCAAGGCAAGTGCTTTCTTCCCATTCTCTTACCCTACACCATATCAAATATGTAGTTAATGTATCTACCATGAACATGAAACAACTACATATCAAATACCACAATATATTGGTAATTTTATAACTACATACTGATAACTACATATGAACCACAATTTACGGGGGTCGAGGGGGCAGCGCCCCCTTGTTATTAAGAATTATCTTCACTTTTAACATTACAAACCTTCTTTCAGGAGCGCTTTTGCTTTCCCCCTTTTTGCTTTTCCCTTTCCTTTTGGAGAAGGAGTAGCAGCTCTTAGGACAAGTGCTTTGTTCCCCTTTGCTGGTGGTGAAGGAGTAGCAGCCTTTATCGCTGTTTTTCCTTTTGGTTTAGTAGTTGCCGCTGCTGTTTTTCTTTTGCTTTTTGCTTCAGGAGAAACATCTGCTTTCTTTCCTTTGGTTTTTGCTGTTTTTGTAAACCAAAAGTTTTGTACACATTACATATTACAGGCAGATAATAATATGTAGCACACATATCAATTTGAGATGCTATCATTACATATCAATAAGTACAAATTGTAGACAACATATTGATATGTAGTACAGATATAAAACATATGAATCACATACTGCATGTCAATATGTTGTGTCAAATTACATACACAACAGATGAAAAACATATGACTCACAGAGATGTTGTGTTTCTATTGAACAAAAAACATATGAATCACACACTGCATGTCAATATGTTGTCTCAAATTACATATACAACATATGAAAACATGTATACCAGACACTACATACAAATATGTAGTGATTCCATTGAGCATAGAAATCAAAAAGAAAAACGACAACAACTTACCTGTTTTCTGATCGATATGTTTCTTCCTCTTTGTTGGTGAAGGAGTAACAACTTTACTCCTACTTCTTGTTATTGGTGAAGGAGTAACATCAGGGGGGGTTTCTTCGGGGTTTGTTGTTGGTGAATCATCATCGTTTTTTCTTCTTCTTTTTGCTGGAGAAGGGTTTTCTTCTGTAATTTCTTCTGTATTTTCTTCTGTAATTGTCCTCTTAATTTTTCTATTCAATACCATTTTCTCTCTTCAATTGAATGAAATGAAAATTAGGTCTGAAAATTAGGTTTTCTGTAACTGTTGTTGATAGATTTTCGATTTCAAATTTCGGTAATTGTTGTTGATGACCTTTATCGATTTCGTTTTCCTGTAACTGATTTCAAATTTCAGTAACTGAATTTGAAAGAAGAGAGAGAACTGAGAGAGAAGAAACTGAAAACTGAGAAAAAGAAAAATGAAAAAGGAACTGACATAATCCCGTGTTATGGGTATAAAAGTAATTGCCGCTGTTTTTAAACATTTTTGGACCAGCGGATAATTTGTTTATCCCTCTGGACTACACAGTAATCCCGGATCGGATTTTTGGACTAAACAGGAAATTTCTCATAACAAAATTGTAAATTGACAGCCAATTGTCTTGACTCGTGAGACTGTTCACAAGGCGGGTTAAATACACGGCTTACGCATCACCTCAAAAGTCAAAACTGTGAGACTGTTCATAAGCCGGCTTAAGTACCCAGATAATGCATCTCATCCTCTCTGCATGATGAGAATTTATCTCACTCTGGTTAATTTCTTCATTTTTAACTCCCTCTCTTTCTAATTGGTCTCTTTTCAGATCCTTGGATCACATGACAACATCCTCAATTTCCTGTGGGACCCACGCTCAAGGTCCCATTAGAAGGAGAAAAACTTGTAAGCTCCAATCCAAAAGTCCATCTTCTCCACCAATTTGGTGTATTCAAACTCCAATCAGGTACTCCTCAATTACCGACCAAGAAAAGAAACGTTTATGAATTTCATATGTGTAAATTACTATGCTCACGAATGCTTTGAGTGCTACTGATTCCTTTACTTTATAACCCCACCAAATCTTCATTCTTAAACCAGACATGAATGCTTTGAGTTCCATATAAAATTCCTTATTCTTGCTGTACTTTTATTCTTAAAGCTTCACTCTAGATTCCCAACACAGAGAGAAGACATGGGTTCTGCAGCAACAATGCATCTGGGTTCATGGGTACAAACCTATTCAGTGCTTAATTATGCAGGTAGATCTATAACCCCATCTTGTTTAATATTAAACCCTTTTAGAAAAACTCTTCAATTTCATAAGCAAAATCCTGTCTTTTCTCTCACGAAAGCAAAAAGATTAGACATTTCTTGTTATCCATATACTTCTACTGCAATCTCCGCTGTACATCTATCTAAAGAAGATAGACTCAAGGAGGAGGTAGAAAATGAAGATAACCCAATTGAGGAAACGACAATACCCTTCAATTTCAAAACTTATATGTATCAGAAAGGTAATTCCGTTAATGAAGCCCTAGAAAAGTCAATTACTGTTAAAGAGCCAATTAAGATTCATGAAGCTATGAGATACTCTCTTCTGGCTGGAGGGAAACGGGTTCGTCCTGTTCTTTGTATTGCTGCATGTGAATTAGTTGGAGGGGATGAATTGACCGCGATGCCTTCTGCTTGTGCTGTTGAAATGATTCATACTATGTCGTTAATTCACGATGATCTTCCATGTATGGACAATGATGATTTAAGACGAGGAAAACCCACAAATCATAAGGTTTTTGGCGAAGACGTTGCTGTATTGGCAGGTGATGCACTTTTGGCTTATGCATTTGAGCATATTGTTAATGAAACTAGGGGGGTGTCACCAACGAGAGTTGTTAGAGTGGTTGGAGAATTGGCGAAGGTGATTGGAACTGAAGGGCTTGTTGCAGGACAAGTTGTTGATATGGAATCAGGTGGAGTGACTGAAATTGGACTAGAAAAACTTGAATTCATTCACATTCACAAAACTGCAGCTTTACTTGAAGGATCGGTAGTAATTGGGGCAATTCTGGGAGGTGCTTCTGATGAAGAAATTGAGAAGCTTAGGAAATTTGCAAGGTGTATCGGATTGCTGTTTCAGGTTGTGGATGATATTCTTGATGTTACGAAGTCATCTCAAGAATTGGGCAAAACTGCAGGGAAGGATTTAATGACAGATAAGGCTACCTATCCGAAATTGATTGGGATTGAGAAATCAAGAGAATTTGCTGAGAAGTTGAATAAGGATGCAAGGGATCAGCTTTCTGAGTTTGATTCTGCAAAGGCAGCTCCCTTAATATGTCTAGCTGATTATATTGCGAATAGGCAGAACTGAATTGTCGTAAGCAGTGATTCATAGAACAGAGAAAGGATTAACGAGGTGGTATGAATTTTGTTTCACTTTTCTTTTCGAGGTAGAATTTGGATTTGTATTTTATGGGTAGAGTTCAGTCATACTCGTTCAGTTAAGAGTGAATTGTTGTTTAGTCTCTGAAGCTTTGTAGTTAGTTCAAACTATATTCTCAGAATGATATTTGTATTCAAATCCAAAGTAAATGAAGTTATAATTGGAAGTTCAAGCTCTTATCTCTTTTTTTACAACTATAATTTTAGTTCTGCATGAAGTTTGGTACAATGTAATGAAATGCTCAACTTTCCTGGTGAGCTGCATGATCTGAACAAAGATCTGCGAGTCCTTTGCACAACTAATGAACATCAGCATCTAGCCAGTTGATTTGGTATCAAAACCTGACACTGACTCAAAAATATCTTCACATTTGCTAACTACTGATCGCCTAGAGAGCATGACTTTTCCGTGATGCCAGTTTTTCAGACAACAATTTGAGCATCTGATACCAAAAGCCTGCATATTGTGCTCTGCGAAGTCCAAAAATATTTGAAGCGATTTGAATCTGTTTAGTCATGCTTTCTTAGCTCTCCAGCATCCATTCTCTGCCTTCTTCACGAGCAGTTGTGATGTGCAGGATACTGCCAAACGTATATCTTGAGCAACTAGCTCTATTCTGCCCCACTAATTGGCAGGTTGCAAACGTCAAATAATGGATGGATACCGGTTTTGTAGTTCCTTGCTAAACCTTGGTGAACTAGTTTCCTCATCATTTTAGGTTTGCTTAATTAGGGGAATGACGTTCTGACTACCAAATTGTTTGAATTGAAAGATTGGAAGAGGAGGATTAGAGTCTCACAAAGTGAGCACGGACAGTAGGAGGAAAACACTGTTCCATCTGGTGACTGATTATCTTGATTTGACCCGAACTGCAGCTTCCCGGTTTTTCATTTATCATAGCCCCTCAACAGATCAAGCATCTCAAAGATTTCCATGGATCTCGAGTGTGACCTATCACCTGAAAGGAACTCATGAACTTGGTAATCAACTTCAATGGAGCTGCACCCAGGTACTCTTCTCGTACCTTTCTCTTTTAACTTTTTTCTCACTTGAGCAACATTTTCCCATCTACCTGCCACGGCATATATGTTTGATAAGATCACATAATTTCCTTTGTTCTCGGGTTCAATCTCTACAAGAAGTTTCATCACCTGTTCCCCCAATTCCACATTTTTATGAGTTTGACAGGCAGCAAAAAGAGAGCCCAAAATAACTGAATCTGCCTGGAAAGGCATATTTTCAACTAAATCTTTAGCCTCTTCTAGCAAACCAGCCCTTCCAAACAGATCAATCATGCAACTATAGTTCTCAATTCTAGGCATGAGATGGTAATCTTTCATCATAGAATCAAAATATTGGCGTCCCTCATTGACAAAACCTTGATGAGAACAAGCACATAGGACGCCTAGAAAAGTGATCTCATCTGGTTTGATACCCTCCATCACCATGCAGGTGAAAAAATCTAGAGCTTCTCTGCACTTTCCATTCATGGCTAATCCTACAATAACCGAAGTCCAAGTGATCACATCTTTCCCGCATTCCAGCGAGGAGAAAACCTCCAAACCCTTTCCAATGTCACCGCATTTCGCATACATGTCTATTAGTGCAGTACCAAGTTTATTATCTATTTTGAGTTTTCTCTTTTCTATATAGCAGTGAATCCATCTCCCCAACTCAAGTGCACCCAAATTGGCGCAAGCAGTGAGAACGCTTATTAGAGTTATGACACTGGGTTCAACTCCAACTAGCTGCATTTGGTGAAAGAGGCTTAAAGAACGATCATGGTGACCATTTTTGACATATCCATCAATCACGAGCGTCCAAGAAACCACATCTCTCTCAGGCATCCTCTCAAATAATCTCTCAGCAGAAAACACATCCCCTACCTTAACGTACCCACTGATCAAAGAATTCCAAGAAGTTGCGTCCTTAGCTGGCATTTCCATAAACAACCTCTCTGCTTCTATCATATTCCCAGAGTTAGCATAACCAGCAACCATCGAATTTCATGAGACCAACTCTTATCCGGCGCCATATCAAAATACTTTCTCGCCAAATCAAGCTCCCCATGCCTTAGATGTCCAGAAATCATGCTATTCCAAGAAACAACATCCTTCACAGGCATTTCATCAAATACCTGTGTGAAAGCTCTTGAATTTCTTCCACATAATGAGTACATATTCAAAAGGGTAGTTAAAACAAACAGATTTGAACCGAACCCAGTTTTCAAAATGCAACCATGAACTTCTTCTCCTCTTTTAAGCTCAAACTGCTCCCCAAATGCGCGGAGAACAAATGGAAATGTAAAGTTGTTGGGAAGTATATTTTGTTTTCGCATTTGCATGTACAAGAGGGTAGCTTCATTGGATTGTTTGTTGATCAGTGATCCTCGTATCATGGTGTTGTATAGAAACAAATTCGGGTTTTGAATTTGCGAAAGTAGCTTATGGGCGTATAAGAAGCAACCACGGTTGCAAGAAAGAGCAGAGAGCTCAATAAGTTTGCTAAGTTGAAATGAGCAATCATGGGGAATTGAAGTTTTGACGATGGTGGCGTGGATTTGCTTCAAATCTTTCAAACCGTGTATTTTCTGCATCATGGATCTTTCGATCCTTCTCATGAGTAGAGTAGGGAGGAACTTTCTAAGATCACTCACCCCTTCGGAGAGTATTGGCAATTGGGAAAAAAGAGTCGATGTAGGGGAAAAAAAAATAACGCCACTGCCGGGGGTCGAACCCGGGTCACCAGTGTGACAGGCGGGAATACTCACCACTATGCTACAACGACTTTGTTGTTCATCCGCGGCGTCAAACCAAAGAGAGGTGTACTAACTTTGAGAACTGGCAGCCCGCCAAGCGTAGCTTATTTTTCATTTTTTCGATCGTATGTGCTTTGATAAGATTATAGGAATCGAAGATCTACCTTATGCGACCAAATGTATGACTAGCTAATTTTGCCAACAAAATTAATTATGCACTGCATTCGCATAATGAGCTAGAATAAAACTTACACCGACAATCTTTTCGCAGTATGCTGAGCAAAAATAGAGTCGGAATAAAACTTATGCTGACACCAAGGAGTATCAAAACATAAGAGACGCCTAACAGATGAATTGGGCAAAAAAATAAGAATCTTGAGAATAAGATCGATATATAAAGCAGGAAGCTATTTACCTTTTGACTCATTTGGGATCTCCCTCATTGTACGAGTCCTTCGGATGATTGAATCCGTGGGATTAACATCTTCTGAAACTGAAAATACATGGTTGTTCTGAATATGTACATCAAAAGTCTTAACTGAATCATAAACTAGGCTAGAAATTAAAAGGCATGGGCAACATCTTCTACGGTTGTCATAACAGTAAACTTCCTTCATTATTTTGCAAAAAGGTCAGCTGCTGCTCCATTTGTTTTTCTGTTTGCAAACTGGAAACCAGAAAAAGAGACCAATTCTTTTGCCAAATTCATTGCTTCATCTAAGATTGCTATGCATTGCCATTTGATTGAGTTTTTCTTGCCTTGTAAGTAGTTTACAGCTGACTGACAATCACCTTCAGTGACCAGATTCCAGATTCCTGATATCTTTTTCTTTGGCCCATTTCACTGCCCGCAGCAAGGTTACTGCCTCTGCTTCTTCTGCTGATGAATTCCTTTAAAAGTACCTGTCCAATTTCGAAGAAGAAAACCAAGCATTAGTGTTTTTTGAAATCCAAGAGGCGTCACGATTTATCTTATAGTGTTTACAGTAGGAGCAATCCAAAGTGGGCATTTTGAATTGAACTGTTACAAGATTCCTGCATATTTGATTGTATATCCGGATGCCAATACTGATAATGTCTTGCTATAGATTAGAGATAGCAACTTGTTCTGGGGTATGCTATTCGAAATAAACCGTTGGATGTAGAGGACACATAAAAAGAGTTCGGACTGAATAATGCCAGTGGTTGAGCCTTAATATATATATAAAATTGTGTCTAAAGCTCTGAATCAAAAATGAATTTTCTTAAAATAAATTGTTAAATATAAAACAAAAAAATCAAGTCATTACCTCCTACTGATTAGATAAAAAAGGTTGTGATATTTGAAGACGCCCTTGGAAGTGTTAGTAGCTTCTCACCAAATGTAAGTAGGCACTTCTCCGTTGTGGATTTCTTACAACTAAAAAGAAGCATTTTCTCCAAGACCACAGCCTTCTTGAAAATAATCTCCACAAGTTTGAGCTCATTAAAGTGTCCTAGAAGACCTCGAATTTCAACAGACCTAAGATGATCCAACGGTACTCCAGCAAAATAGTCTTCACTGTCTGGTATATCCGAACTTGGCATCTATAACAAATGACAAGGAAATGGTGGTTAAAATATTTCCCCTGATAGGCTTCATCAGTACTACTTAACCATCTGTCAACGGAACGGAAAAACGGAAATATAAGTTGCTTGATGGCTGACGCTAAATAACTTGGTGCAAAATGGTAAATGGATATAGGAGTCTCTCAAACGGACTTCTGATACAATGTAGACGTTTCATTTCTCTTCGGCATGCACATAATCAAAGTAAACTTATGAAATGAGTTAGATTATTACCCCTAGATTCACTATTGAAAGACTTTCAACATTAGGAGAAATACAGCGCAACCATCCTAGTGCTCGGATGATGTGTTTTGGCAAGTAAGATTCCAGCTTGACGAGTCGCAGATTAGAAAACTGAAGGGAATTTTTGCCAAAAGCAGCTAAGAAACCCTTGGCCCACTAAAAACACAAACAATAGAAAAAAGTTAGAAAGTGTTACCTAATTGGTAATAACAAAAGTTTCCTAACTCAAAGTAATTCTAAAACCAATAACGTTTCTCGAGCTGGTGTCTGGATTGCCAATTTTTCACATCTTAAGGCTGCTGAAAATGTTAAGGGCCAATGGGAACAGGTTTACATATTGATTGTGAATTCTGCGTACAAGTCCCTGATGACTATGCCTTACACCAAACTGTAAACTGTGCATTCCAATTTCTTACATAAGATACTAGTAACATGTTCTTATCCAAATCATTAACCACTTAGCTTATCAACAGACCACCTGATCATGGGTTAACTAGGATATATTAAGCTGAGTCCCATGCGCCTAATCCCAACATTGGTTTTCTAATCATTCTGGTCTAAAGACATAAAAAGCAAAGAAATATGAAAAGGAATGACTAATAAGCAACTACAAAGATAATCAATTTACCCAAAATAAAAGGAAGCTATCATATATACGTACTAAATGCAAGAACCACTCTGATAATCTTATTTCTTTTGCATTAGAAAGTGCAGTCAGGAACAACCAATGATTTTTTTTATAGTGTTCTATTTTGCCAGCTTCATCTTTCGTAGCTTTCATGTATATATCAGCAGTAACTAGAGAAGCAAAGTTTTCTAGCACGTAGCATTTCGATATAAATTCTCTGCACTTGAAGGATACGAGATTCGGAGCATCTATCTTGACTTTACTTGAGGTTTTACTAACAAGATCAATTATTGTCAAGTGTTCAAGTGTTAATGAAGAAATTTGAAGATCCATATGACCAAGACGACCTTCAATAATCAACGATTCAAGAACAGGACACTTTAAGAAGAGCCTATTAGTCAAGTTAACATCAGATGGAAGTGAATCAAGTTTCATAAAAGTAAGTCTAGACAAATCCATAGAACTGGGTAGAACAATAGTACTTGAGTTATCACCGAGTTTCAACTCCAACTTAATCAATCAAGTGCAAGTAAAAAGACATTGAGGAAACCTGGATATTTTCACAGCAGCGATATCGAGATAAAGTTCTTGAATATTACCGATATATCAATGACAAAGTTCCTTTGTTTGCCACAAACAAAATTAACACTTTGAATGTTTGAGTTGTCACGGAGAATAAAAACTTGGTCTACAAATTTGATGAATTTTTGAAATGGTACTCCGGAGTTCTGGTTGTTGTTGCTGATAGCAAGTGAAAACAAGTTGAGAATTGGGGTAATAGCCCAAAGATTTTTCCATCTCTTTGACAAGACACAAGTATAAACTACATGTATCATGTCCATGAAAGACAAGATATGGTGAATTAGGTTTTCTGGCAAATTGCTAATTCTATCGATACTATTACAAATTGGTGAATCTCTTGGTTCTTCCATGTTGGAAACCTAATATCAGTTTGGAAGAAATCCAGAAAAACTTAAAGCGATGGCTTGGGATCTCTTGATTTAAATGGTTTTCCAGGAAAGTGAAAACATTAGGGAAATGGGGTTTTACTTACATTCGGTGAGCTCTTAGAGTGTGTTTGGATGTCTACTAAAAAGATGTTTTTCAACTCGATTAAGTTAAAATAGATGGACACCCAGGTCCCAGGCAATGCCAGAAGCCCTCAGTTGGACAAAACAGCTTGGTTACATCAACATGCAGATAGAAGGGAAAACTGCCAGACTTACTAAGGCAGTTAAAGGGGACTACAACACCATCAACTGGACGGCCTTAACTAGAATAGAAGAAATCAAAAATTGTATGGAGGATCTACAGGATTCGAACAAAAATGTAGTAGTTATTAACTGTTATAAGGAAGCCAACAAGGCAGCTACTGCATTAGCTAACACGGCAAATGCAACGACAACCTTGAATTACTCTGGCTATCCTCCTGACTTTCTTTTTGAAACTCTTTCGAGGGACAGGTTTTTGGCCTTGAAAACTATTTCAAGAATGATATGTATCCAAACCCCATCTAATCTATTTTTCTTATCAAAAAAAAAAAGGTTAAAAGGCATAGCGCCCTGCACGTAGCGCAACAAGTGAATTAACTGTGGCTTTTAATAGGGGATTTAAATGTCATTTTTGATCCGTCCGAAAAGCAAAGTGGAAATAAAGCAAGCTCAACTAGTAAGTCATTTGTAGTACAGACAGTTGACTCTTTGAGACTACACGCGATGCAGGATACGATTGCCCTCCATTCATTTGGTCCAACAACAGAAGGGGAGATGCAAAGACAATCGACTCTCTGAGACTACGAGACGCGAGATATGATGGCGCTCCATTCACTTGTACAACAACAAAAAAGGAGATGCGAATATATGCGAAAGGATCGACATGACCTTGATCCCCTTCCCATGAACTCAGAACTTTCGAGACACAAAGGTATCTCATTTATCCGGAGTAGATTCAAATCACACACCTATCATACCTTGTTCCAACGTTAACCTAAAAAACGAAGGATACAAAAACCCTCAGGTGCATTAGATTTTGGCTATCCCACTTACTGTATCCATTGTTGTAGCAGTTTCTTAGAAATTGCAGTCTAATAGTTACTTCAATAAAAAAATTTCCTCGAAGTTACAACTTTTATCCTACCTAGCTCATTGGAATTCATACGTCTTCATCAACATACACAAAAATATTAAGTCCTTAGAGCGTCCACAATCATGTGACCAAACTAAAGACTAAAACTAAACTAAAAATTAGAAAAATTTGGTTTAGTTCGTGGTTGCACGCTACGATTTGGAGTAAAATTTGGTCAAACGTAATTTTAATGTGCGCCTAAAACCGACTGTAATACGTCTGACAGACAGCCGGTTGTCTACACTAGCGCTTCATTTGGGCGTACATAATTGTAACGCCTATTGTGAGGCGGAGATGTAATTTACGCTTCCCATAAGGCGGATGCCTAAAGGTACGCGCGAAGAACAGGCGTAACTTTTCTATCAACGCCTGATGGGGCGTAGCATTTATGTCCGCCTAAGTGATAGTTGATACATGTGTGGGGTGTTAAATAAATCATTCGTCCCATGTGGAGCGGAGATTCTATGTGTGCCCAATAGGGAGGATCTTTAAGGTATGCGCGTCTGGGGTGAGCATTCCTTTTATGCCTGACCATGGAACGGAATAAATATTTACGCCCTGCTTCAAACGTAGATACAATTTCCGTCTGATACGAGACGCACTTTTATTTTCCGCCCGACTAAATTTAGTTTTACTCTAGTTTCTCACCCAAATTTACTCTGAAATCCTGAAAAATCGGACCAAATTTAGTTTTACTCCTGCCCACTGTGATCGAAATTTCGACCAAATTTGGTTTTACTCCATCATTTACTCAAACCATTGTGGACGCTCTTAGATAAAAAAATAGAGAGCATCCATAGATCCGGAAATATTTCCAATATAACATAAAGAAATTAAAAAATCTCAAGTGGAACTAGAAAAATCGTACGAGATTAAATATGAATTCTACCATCAACTTTCTAGAGATAAATTTTTTAAGTATATGATCAGAATACAAAATACTTTTATCCCCCAACGTCTAATAGAAAAAGAATCAATGCTATAAGCTCTCTTAGGGAATCATCTGGACTCTGACTTTCTTATATGATCAAATTAACTTTCTTCTGCACATCACAAATCAACACCTATGACATTGATCCATCAAACACCATCAAACCTTGCATATCCGATGCTAAAAATACATCCCTCATCGAAATCCCATCAAAAGAAAAAATATGGAATACCATTGCACCACAAATTCGTTAACTACTTTAAGATATATCTATAAAAATAATTTCACACGCTTCTTACAAACTGGAGCCAACTAGCTCAAGTTGCCTCGAATCTTGAATCAACTGGCTCAAGTTGCCTCCAAAAATGAAAGCAACTTTCTCAAGAATCAAGCATAATTAAAGTTTTAAATTAAAATAAAATTATCTAGGAGTCCCACATGTAATATAATTAGGTTGATGTTGAACAGTATTATCTGTCATTTCCTAAACCATCTAAAGCTATTAAACTACTAGATTGTTAGAGCATTGCTCGGTCGAACTCACAAGTGTTGCTATCTCAAGATTGTTGTCAAAAATATATCTTGATTTCTAGTCTACATTTAGTCAAGTCTCGGATTAGGATAGAAGTGTGTAGTTGAGATTCATATTTCACTGCGTTCTACCGTTTGAAGGCGAAGATCAACATGATCTTTAAAGAACTTCAACATAAAAAGATTAATGAAGACATAACCACCTATATCTCATGTTTTCACCTTTCTATCTTTGAGACATTGTCGCATGACTAAATTAGACAGTACATGCATAATAGAAATTTTGAGTCAAGTTTATTTGAATATCTTCTCGAAATATGACTTAAGCTTAAGAACATTTTTCATACTTGATGAATTTGGTTTAGAAAAGTTTATTGTTTATAACCTAATCATGATTCAATATTTAATCGTTTGAAAATAGCTTGAAACAGTGATATGTGTCATTGATGTTATTAGAGCACTGCTCGGTCAAACTCGCAAGCGTTGCTATCTCAAGCTTGTTTGTCAAGTTTAGGTGATCAAAACTATAAGTCTTGGTTTCTAGTCTACTTATAATTGTGTCTCAGATTATGATATAATGTGTAGTTGAGCTTTAGACTTCACGACGTTCATCGATTGAAGACGAAAATCTACTGAGGAGAGATTGGAGGAACTTCATCAACAAAAGGTATGTGGAGACTAAAACTTATCTATCATTCATAAGTCTATTCTATTCTATCTCCTATTGAGACTAAGTCGTATATCTATATAGAATTTTATATTATACACATTTGATATTTTCAGTTGAGTTTATCTCTCTTATATATTTCGCGAAATATGTGTTGGAGAGATTTTTCTTTTACTACGTTCATCATTATTCTTGACGAGTTTAGTTGGAAATTAAATAATGAGTCAAAAGATGATCATGTGAAAATTGCCTTGAAACATCTTACATGATTTGTGTGAGACAGTTATTTGATGTAGACTCGGAATGTTTCGTATTGATGATTTGATCACTTGAAAATTACTTATAAGCTGATAGTTTGTTTGAGACAACTATTGTCGTCTTCTAAGGATGTTTCAATGATTGAAATGGGAGTTTAGAACAATTAACCATTGTCTGGATATAGCACAGTATGCATACCAATATGCAAACTGTTGTAGTATGATTCAGGTCCGGGAACCAAGTTTGCGTACCGGTATGCGGACGGTTTTAACTGTTAAAGTCTGGAAACCAAGTTTGCATACCCGTTTGCGAACGGTTTCACCTGAGTTCGGTCCGGAACGATAGTATGTGTACCCGTTTGCGAACTGTCGTACAAGACCAAAGTCCGTAACTTAAGTTTGCCTACCCGTTTGCAAACTTAGGTGGTTAAGTTCTAAAATCGATTTAGTATGATTTCGTACTCATGAACAAATACATCATTATATTAAGAAATGCAATCTTTACAAACTGTGGATAAATGTTTCCAAATGCTTGTACAAAGGCATCGAACGCCAGCGTCCATTTATCATGGGGAGAGAGTTCTTGAACATCTTCAAGAGGCAGAGTGACAACACTTACAAATGCTCCGGTTATTGTAAGATCTTCTTCTACAGTTTACCCATCCATGACTATGTTATCTTCACAATTTTGTTTTTTATAGGAGATTCAAAGGATATTAGTTTTTAATAAGTGTCCTCTTTAGGATTGTTTGTGCTGAGGGACGAAGCTTATCAGAATTTATAATACTCATTGAAAGTAGCCGATGGGAGTTCAAAATAGAATTCAAATTATCGGAACAAGAAATATATAAATTGATGCTTCTTAGGAAAAGGTAATTACATTATTGTAACTAAAACACGACATACTTAAATAAAAAAATAATGAAACTAAGTTATTTAAGATAAAAATCTAACCTCAAAAACTTAAAACTAACAAACTTTTAATTAAAAATGGAACTGATTATATATGTTCTTACCTCTCCAATTGCTTAGCCAAGATGGCTTTCTTTTTTAATGCAAAGTATATTGTCGCATTTGGAGACAACGTATCGAGATCTATTTGCATTATTTCCCTTTCATCTCTCTCTCAGTTATGTTCAATTTGTTGTTGTGTTGTTGCTAGCTACCTTTCCATAATTTCGTTTTGTTTTTGCTGACGATGTGAGATTTTCACTCGGGATTCTTTTAGATAATCAAAAAGTTTAGTGCCTGCATTGCTCATTTGGGAATCTTGCGATAAGGGTGTAGCGGGTGCGCTTGGTCCAAAGACCTTTTTACTGTCTGTGGTCTTCTTCGCAGCTCTTGACTTGCACTTATCAATTCTAGTGTTATCATTTTTAGTCCACCAAACGACGATCCATGTGTTTTAGTTGGGTTCGTACTAGGAGTATATCCTTGTGGAAAAGGGATACCGCAAGGGACATTAAAATCATTTGGAAATTAATTTGCAAATGGAGTTTCGACAAATTGGATTGAAGATGGATTCTGAGAAGATGGGGTTTGAGTAGAAAACCTATTTGAGATATTTCCAGGATATTGAGATGATAGAGGATATGAATCTTGATCCATATCTTCATCTTCATCGTCTTCTACATTCCAACATCTTTAAGTATCTCAAACTCAACATCGCGAGAAATTTTTTTTTGTGTGTATTTCCATATAATCGGTTCTCGCCATTATATTCTACCATAATAAGATATACATAAATTTAATTATTACAAACAAAATATACAACACTATAATGAACCTACTTAGATAACATACCCGGTTATTAGAGTCCAAGACCGGATTAGTTGCATTAACTCTTGCAACACATTCAAAAAATTTATCTATCTCCGATTTGATTATGCTAAACCTATATATTACGAATACTTTTTATAGTACGCTTATATGGATTCCCACCACAAGCTTCTACAAATTTTTCAAAAAAAAGGGCTTTATAAAACTCATTCTTATCTTCAAAACTACCTTGATTTAGAGTAGAAAACATAGTAACAATGTGAACATCTTCCAAGATAGTGAATCTCGTTTGTAGGTGTGAAATGTCACACAAGACATAACTTAACTCCGCCCCAGATAAAACAACCCCAAATATGAAGCTATTACGATAATCAAAGATCAAGGCGAAGAATAGAAACACAACAATTAAGAAAGAGTGCGAGGAAGCAATTACACGATGAAGACAGAACGAAAATCGGTTCAAAAGGAGCTGTGCGAAAGACATAGGTGCGAAGGACATCGACATCTTCCCAAAGCCTGGAGAATAAGACAAACTGAAATAAGATTAGTCAACAGAGATTTTGCATCTGAACCATAGTTTTCTTCTACTGATATATTTGCCTATATAAGGGGTAAGAAATGATAGAGAGAGTGAGAGAGATCCGTTGGGAGATATGTACTAAGGAAATCATCTTGAGAACTAAGAGAAACTATTAAAACTTCTCATTCATCTCATATTTCTCCATTGTTATATACGAGTTCATCTTGTGATTATTGTAAGAACCCCATATATTTAATACAAAGTGTTTGTGAAGATCATAGTAGCGTCAAAGTAGTGAATAATATCATTAATGTTTGAGTTGATACATATGACTTAATCTTTGTGTTATTATCATTACAACGGATGTAGTTGTGGTATTTTCCGCAACTACATTTTGGCGCTAGAAACAGGGAGGATTTATCCTCACCTGCTAGTTGCCAGCTAGAAAACATCATCCTTCGAAGTTTGTTTATTGTTTACCATCATCCCCTGTTCATTATGAAAACCTGATGATTAGTATTTGAAGCCACCATTGTTATTATCATCATCATAGCTCTACGTTACTTCCATTTCTTCCGGACCATTATAAAGTTTTGGTAAAGCATCACCACTGTTTTATTTGGAAAATGTACGTCGAAAAAACCTTCTATTCTTCAAAGAACCGAGCAATACTCCGTCCATATTTCTTTCTTAAGATTCTTTCTCAATAATCAAAAACCAAATCAAAGTTCACTCACCTACAAAATGGTGTGAACCGCCTCAAGAGCAGAACATGTTATCGCTACACGGAGAAGTAATGGAATGGCAAACATAAGAGGAATAAGAGATGAAGCTGAAACTTCAACTGCTGAAGAAAGAAGAGGTTTAGAGCGACAGAACCGTAATTGCAGCTTACTCTCCATCATAGAAACAGGCCAGCAGAACAACGATGTTGTCGCCCAAGATCCAACACAATAAAATAACAACGGAGAGAGAGTCATCTATGAAGAAGGTGTTGTATACACAACTGAAACCGAAACAATGGAGGAGGAGAATCAAGCAACACAAAATAGAGGCAAAAATCCAAGTAATGAGGACCATTTGGCCATCCAGCAGTTAAGAGAATGTCTCGCACAAGATAGGAGAATTGAAAGAGAACTGAGGCTAGGACTCGAACGAAGCAGAGCAAGATATGCGGAGATAGCAGAAGAACGAGAAAACTTGGCACGACAAAACGCCTTGTTAACAGAAGAAAATAACCGGTTAAATGAATATATAGAAGCACGAACTCATACTGGAGAAACAAAAACTCAGACAAGTAGGAGTTCATCAAGGCGAAGAAGAGAACGCCATCCTGGGGCTAGAGAAGTACAAAATAACCGTGCAGAATACGAATGAGAAGTACACAAAACAGAACGCGAAAGAGAAACTGCGCGCGACATAGAAAGAAGGTTGCAAGAACGAAGAGAAAGGACAAGGAATCGAGAAAAGAGAGAATGCCCAGAACATGAAATGCAGAGATACGATGGCATAAGAGGAAGCAGCTCGGAACGCGAGAGCCAAAGATGTAAGAGAGAAACAAGTTTGGAGCAAGAAACTAGAAGGGCGATGGAAAGAAATATGATAGAACAAAGAGGATTGGAGGCAGTAATACAAAGGGAAAGGGAGCAGACTAACGCGAACCAAACCATATTGCAACAACTTGAAGAACTCAAAGTAGTAATGAAAGACAATAATAGAAGAGGAAGAGGAAAAATGAAGTTGGCAGAGCGATCCCCATTTTCGCGAGAGATACTACAAGCACCCATTCCTGCCAAATGTTCCTAACCCACGTTCTCCAGTATCTTTGATGGGACGGGAAACACGGTGCAACACATGAAAGCCTATAACCTCACACTAATGCCATGGTCCTAGCAACAAGCGGGGTTATGCAAGTATTTTCCGGCTAGTCTGACAGGGGAGGCTTCGTTATGGTTCGACAATTTGTGCGAAGGATCAGTGACTTCATTCGCGCAATTGCAAAGGTTGTTCTTGGGAACTACATAACCAGTAACCGGGCTAAGGCAGGAATTAGAAATGCGTTTAACCTAAAGCAGGCGCATGGAGAAAGTCTGCGAAGTCTAACCACGCGATGGAGGACCATGTGTAGTGAATCAGCAGGAGAAGTATGAAAGCGACATTTGATCCTCTCCTTTGTCAATGCTTTGAACGCAACTGATCTCTTGTACATAGAAATATTTCTACTCAAATACGGAATTGATATGAAAGAATTAAGGGAGTATCAGGAAGAGTTTATCGCATTGGAAGAAAAGCTGGGAAAATGGATACCAACTTAACCGCCATCATAGCCGCGAAAGGAGGAAGTGCGACACTCATACCGCGAATAGCGGGAAATGTCGAAAGTACCCCCAACCTAGGACAGGGAAAGTCCACAAAAGAAAGTACCGCGAAATATGTAGCTCTATCAAGCAAGGATGAAGAATGGTTTCGGGGAGAATATGGGGATAGGCTTCACACGTATAACTACCTAGCAAGGAGGTACGATAATCAGGGAGGAAGATTCAACAATGATCGAAGAACATGGTATAACAACAACCAGAGATTCGAACGAAGGCCATATTACCCGCTATTCGAGGATGTGAAATTCCCCAGGATAAACACCTCAATAGAAAAGATCTGGGAGACTGTCGTTCTAACCGAAGAAATACCACTACTAGGGAATATAGGACGGGAACCCCCACCAGGAGGAAGGAGTGGTGAATTTTGTGTGTATCACCGGTTTCACGGCCACAACACTGCAAGCTGCAGGAACGTGCGTAGGTTTTTGTTAGAACTGATTGAGAAGGGAAAATTGAATCGATCTCTAGAGGCAGGCGAATTACCAAGGGCACCACCACCCCAAAAACCAGCAGTCATACAACGCATTGAAATCGGACAAAACTCAAGGTAGATAAATTCAATCATCCATTCTGCTAAAGATATCAACAACTTTCACGATAATATCTTAAGCCGAGTATACAAATGAGATTGCAATGGCGAAGAAATACATTTGGTAACAAAAAGTCGATCACTAGAAGAATGGCAAAAGAAACCGATTTCCTACACAATGGACAACATACCAATAGGAGGAGGGATGCATTCTGATCCATTAGTAGTCACCATGACTATGCAGCCACACTCTAAATGGGAAGAAGACGAAGAAGAGAAAAAGCGACCATGGGCGATAAACAAGATCCTAGTAGACACGGGGAGCTCAGTTAATATTTTGTTCCATCACGCGTTCAGGACCATGGGGTACAACGACTCAGACCTGATCCCTTCCACGTATACAATCTACGGATTCAACAGTGTCGCATCAAGACCAAAAGGCGAGATTACAATGGTCATTCCTGCGGGAACTTTGGAAACGGTGGTCCCATTTTGTGTGGTAAATGTAGAATCGCCATACAATGCCATCATTGGGAGACCCTGGATTTATGGAGTAATGGGAGTCGCGTCAACTTACCACAGACAAATCTACTCCCCAATGCCATCTAGCATAGGAGAGATCCTAAGGGATTGTATCAGTGCGAAGAGATGTAACGAACTGGACGTGAAGCAATATGAGGTCAAGGCGAGGAGGTTAAAGGAAAAACAAGGACAAAATGTGAAAGACGATAAATGGGTGGAGAGACTGATGATCAATATGATAAGGGAAAAAGAAAAGGAATACGCGGAAGAGAAATAAATTCAAAGCAAAGATATTGAGAGAAATACAGAGGAGGGGAGTCAGACTGAATGTGTTAAGATGAACGCGAATTCAAACCTGCGAAAACCTAAGAAGATATCAAAATATGGCGAGATAAGAGCATTTCGCAGGATTAGCCAGTCACGAGATTCACCTCCTAAAGGGATGATGGAGCAAGGTGAAGCATCAAAGCACAACCACTCTCAAAAGATGAGAATTACATCCTCTTCAGAATCGCAGAGTGCGCTCATAAAAGCATACGCACAAATCGATTTGCTCAAAACAAGAAGAAACACATTATTCGACTTGAAGAGATAACAAGGCGAAAGTTTGCAAGGCTTGGTATTAAGATGGAAGGCCCCAGTGAAATGAAATCCCTAACCGCACACAACTGATCACCATGTTCGCAATAAAAGTAAAGGGGAGACCATAGGTCATCAGCAAGAAACTAAAACTGACCACGCTGAAGCCACGACTGAAGACGAAAGTAAAGAGATACGTCGCACACAAGTTACCATATGAAAGGACGAATGCAATGGAGAAATGATGTAATGAATAAAGCAAGATATGTCCCTACCAAAAAAACATTAATACGAAGCAAAGATTTTTCTATAAGCGAGCAAGCCAAAGGCGAAAACAAAGTCTACATAATTATTTCGTTAGACCTCAATAGGGAGCAACAAGTCACTATTTAAAACCTCTAACTAGGGAGGCTGGATACCAAATTTTGGCGTGTCAACTTAGTTCGCGTGATTGTGCGATGGCGTTTTAGCACGATCACGTAAGAGGCGACCCTATGCCCTAACGCGCGTCATATTGGGAAAATCCTGTAGAAGTCACTTATATTGGGGCGAAATAAAAGCCTATCCGTCGGAGGCCACTGAGAGCGAATCACTCAGCGAATAACTTCTCCGGCATGGGGTGTAGAAACATGACCAGTGGAGCAGGAGATCCTGGCTTGGATACACTCGGTCTAAAGAAACCCTACTTAGGGTGTGACCTTGTACCCATAAGCCACATAGGCGAAAGGCACGAGGTCACGACAACAATGGTTGTTGAATAACTGGATGGGAGGAGCCCAACTGAAATGGTTAGGGGTGACCTACTTGAAAGGGCAATTCAGGGGGAATATAAATGGACGACACCCTCCATTAGGGAGTTGAATTGTGTCAAAGACGACAATGTGTTGGGACTTTTTACTCATGGGAGTATCTAAGACCCGGTATATTGTCGCAAATACGACCCGAGGGGTAAAAATACTAATACAGTTAAGGAGAGATCAATGGACAATGACTCGCAAGAGCACATGGAACTGAGATTTCGTCGCCCAATGTTGAAGACCCTACCCAAGGCGACCATAAGTCCTTTAAGTTCTCTATGTGGTTGAATGAAATAAGACCGTACTTATGAGGAAAATAAGACCTATAAATATCATGCGAATACAAATAACAAAGGAGCGCGAAAGAAACTGAGGCAGTAAGAAAATCACGCTGAGGAACGAAGGAAACACATTCCTCTTGAGCTAAGTATTATCCAACTTACAAATTAAGATATTTTGATCACCATATCATGATAGGAAATACTTAAATGCCTATATCATCATGATACCATGCGACACACTCTACATCCAATCATAACACCTCAATAAGGACTTGCTTCGCACATGTATCAAACCCTAAAAATATGACATAACCTCGAGTTACCATTGTCGTTACCATGCACGAATGACATGATAAGAAACAGATTTAAATTTAATTTTCGCCCTAACTTACTACTCGCGTTACCCTAGCATTATCCAAAACCTAAATTCAACATTCGCGAGGGTTATAAAAAAGTATTCGCCCTCAACCATTGTCCTAGATTTGTTTGCATAAATTATATTTGTATAACATGATAGAACACTAATCTTCCTTCGAAGGTGGAAAACAGGGGCAAGTATGGGAATACTAAAATTAATATGCTTTCCACCTCCTCTGTCAGATGCCTAGAAACACGCTGAGATAAATTTTGAATTTTAAGTACATAACAACGATAGAATTAGAATTACTTGTCCAAATATTGAAGAACAGTAAAACAAGGAGTATTCAAAGTCAAGATACGCCCTCCAAGCTTGGGAGAACCCAGATCCAAAAAAGAGGCTAAAGATGTCCACAAGTAAAGAAAAGGAAAGAAGAAAAAATCGAAGAAGGAATGGTATCAGGGACGGCTGAAGAAGAATCAGTGGTCTCGGGCACAGAATGAGCAGCTTGTTCTGAGACATCAACACCATCAATGGATTCTTGACTCACGATATCGCCACCGCCAGCCTGAGAATGGTCTTCTTCTCTCCCGGAATCGACATTATCAGGGGCGGAACTACAGCCAGACAAGGGCTGGCTTAAGCCACCCCTGAGAGCCCAAAAAGCCTTGTTTTCCACTACCTATTTTAGTTGGGCTACTAAAATTAAGACCATGTACTAGGCTTAAGCCACCCCTAGGTTATATTTCTAGTTCCGCCACTGGAAAACATCAATAAGACCATATTCCGCAAACCCAATTAACCGCAAGCTGAGTTTCTTCGTTCACACGACGCTGGGTCTCCTTCGAATACTTCCTGCTAGCGCCGTCCACGAAAGACTGATATTCTTGCTCCAACTCCTCCTTTGATTTTCGTAAGTTATCTCGCTCCTGCATAAGATCAGACACCATGCGTGAAACTGTAGAAAATTGCTGAGAAGAAGAATCCCGCGCCTTGATAGACTCTTCCAACTTCTGCTTCAACGCAACAATTCCTTGTTAGAACGACTCTGTAAATTCAAAAAGAAAGATAAGTCAGAACGACACGGCTTAAATAAATATACAAAACTGAGGAAGCAATTATGGTAGCCTTCACGACTACCTTCTTTCTGCGAAAAAATTACACAAAGGTCACGCGAAACTATAGGCTAACGGGTAACATCTTGAAGTAACCGCAGATATTCTAATTCCTTATCTCTACACCGACAATCTTCATCTCTTTCTCCCGATAATTTTACCTGCTTCGACGCTAAGTCATCAGATACACCCTTATGTGATAGAAGAGACTCCTCTAACAAACTACGGTCTCGTTGAGGCCTATAATACGCACCGTCAAAAGAAAGCTTATTATCTCTCAAGCCTCGGTTGTCATCAGACAATGTCCGATTCTCATCAAGAAAGGAATGATTTACCATATTAGATACCTCAAGAGCTCTGGCAAGTTGACCAGATACGAAGCAATGTTGATCTGACCGAGCATGCCAACTAGAATTATCAATCTGTAGCTCCACAACTTGCTCGCGTAAGCGCAAACGACTATTCTCCAACCGAGTAATCTGAGCCTTCATTGCGACACACTCATCTCTAGCATCTTTTTCGGCGAATTCGAATTCATATTGTTTGGACGTACGTTTTCAGTTTAAATCTTAATTACGAAAGGTCTAAAATCAAGAAGGGCGACGCAAAATCAAAACATGCACGAAAGACAGAAAATTTTGCTGAATCTCACCTTTAAGTTACTCATTCTTCGCATGAAGCCTAGCAACATCATTTGCTCCAGCATATAGCTCAGACACCTGCTTTTTGAAATCATCAATGATTTGTTCAGACTTGCAGAATTCATCAGTTTGAACCAAGCGACGACGAAATTCCTACAAAAACCCAAATTTCAGAGCCACGATAAACAAAGAAAGGAGTAAAAATCAATAAGAGAAAAACTTACCTTTGATTCAATGGCGATAAGTTTATCGCGCTTGGAAAGTTGGGACGAATCTGAATCAGTCTTGGGATGCGGCATACCCAGCGCGATAGATATTATCCCGGACCATTGCGAAGCTTCAACAACCACATTGGCCACAACAGTACCAGATGCCTACTCATCCTTTGCGACAACATCATCAGAGGAAGAGCATATTATTGTCGTAGTGGTGCCTTCATGAGCATGATCAGGAGCAAGATTATACAGAGGTTTAGGGGAAAGATTGGCAGTCATCTCGCGCTTTTCTTGTGCGACAGTAGATGGTGGCATCAGCGTTAGGGGACTCACAACACGCACGAGGGACCTGCTGCGCGAATCCCTCTTGTTTTGAGGTGAGCCCTCTTTGCCCGGAGAAAGTTTCCATTTCCGAGAATCCTTTTTTGTCATCCTCTTCCGGTCACCAGCGGGATTCACCAGAAGTTTGGATAGATTACACCCGAGGTACCAGATTTAAGTATGGGAATACTAAAATTAAACAAAGTACCAAGAACACTAACAATAACAGAAATAAGAAAAACCCCGAAAACGCAGTCAATCCTTAAAAACTCAAGCAAAATACAGATACTTACTGTGGAGATGATTCATTAGAAGAAAGGATAGTAGATTGGCTCAACATAACGGTAAATATTTCAAATAGGCGAACTTTATGAAAACGGGTTCTGTCGAAGCAAAGAGGAAGAAATAAGGTGAAGAAGATGAATCTCTCTCTTCGAAAGTATTTATTGAAACAGGAGAACCGGCTGAAGCAATAACTGGTCAAGAATTGAAACCTTGATGTGTCAATTGAGAAAAGGTGAAGTTACTGCACGTGGAAATAACCATATGGAAAAGCCGGAGAAATTAATATCAGGCAAAAAAAGGCAAAAAGTCACAAATCTGAAGCTGAGATTCTCGCATTATTCCACTTGCAGAAGAACAATGCGAGAAGAGACAAAATATAGGGGCGAAATATCGCACAAGACATAACTTAATTTCGCTCCAGATAAAACTACCCCAAATACGAAGTTATTACGATAATCAAAGATCAAGGCGAAGAACATAAGCATGACAATTAAGAAAGATTGTGAGGAAGAAATTACGCGATGAAGACAGAACGAAGATCGGTTCAAAAGGAGCTGTGCGAAAGAAATCGACATCTTCCCAAAGCCTGGCGAATAAGACAAACTGAAATAAGATCCGTCAACAGAGATTTTGCATGTGAACCATAGTTGTATTCTACTGATATATTTGCCTATATAAGGGGTAAGAAATGATAGAGAAGGGGAGAGAGATCAATTGGGAGAGAAGTACTAAGTAAATCATCTAGAGAACTAAGAGAAAACTATGAGAACTTCTCATCCATCTCATATTTCTCCATTGTTGTGTACAAGTTCATCTTGTGATCATTGTAAGAACTCCATATATTCAACACAAAGTGTTTGTGAAGATCATAGTAGCGTCAAAGTAGTGAATAATATCATTAATGTTTGAGTTGATACATATGACTTAAGCTTTGTGTTATTATCATTACAACGGGTGTAGTTGTGGGATTTCCCGCAACTACATCGTTCTATGCTTGTTTCTTTCCTTTTGAGTTTGCAACATTGTGATGAGCAAGAAAAATAAAAATTAAAAAACTCTAATTTGAGTGGAAAAAACAAGGTATAAGAAGAGGATTTGGAGTGATTTGAATAGATAATTAGAGTTGCATTGAGAGAGGATTTTTGATAAGTTTTTGAAAAAATAACCGTTGAGATCCGACGGTAGAGAAGATAGAACCGTTGTGAATGATATATGATTAGAATCGGGTGTGAGAGAAGTGTAAACGAAAAAAAGGTCTAGAAAACAAATACTCTGTTACCATGTAAAAAGTCACAGACACTGAATATCCATAAAACAGATTTCCCGTCTCTACTACGTGGATCAGATCTGATTCACTTTTAATTGTAGGGAAGGTATATATCCCTATTTTAAAGGCATATTTATGTAATAGTTGGATTTCTCAAAAAATTTGTACATTTACGAGATAGGGAAGGGAAAAAACACAATATAGTGCTTGGCCTCAAGCCTCTGGCACGAAGACATCACATGCCCCACATTTTTCAGAATTGTTGGGCGATCTGCTCGGAAGTGATACATATCCTGCGGGCCCAATCCCACGGATTGTACTGCAGGAGAGAAAGGGAGCGGGGACCTTATGACTCGGCGGTTTAGTAGAGGGTGGGTTTTAGTATGGATCTCACCCCTTTGTGTCACGTCGGTACAAACCAAGGGATTTGGCCCGTGCGATGTAAATCATTTTCGCTATCTGCTTTAGACAAGGACAGAAAATCCTAGCACTAACTTTTGTTTTGAGGCGAACATAGAAAGATAAGTTGGAGTTTAGTTTCAAAATTGACGTCGAAGCCCCAAAATATTTCTCCCCCACATGATCTGTCATGTGAGTATTTTAGCATGTTATTTGATGTATGTTTCCGGTAAACAATGCGCGACTAATGAGTACTGATTACTTGACCAGTTGTTGCCGCACAACAATCATTGCAGGGAGTCTCAGTATTGTTAAACTTCAGAATATTGGCCTTGGTAGTTATTATTACACTATCGTCAACAAAAAGCAACTGGCTAATTAGAGGAGCAAAGTTTGATATCTTTAATTACACCGCGTATAAGATCAGACTTCTCCATATGAAGCAGGTAACAATATAAAGTTTCAATGCATATTCTATAGAGGTAGGCGGGGGTTTTGATCACCCACAAAGAAATATATCAAACGGATCCGAGGACAAAGATACTTTTTGTTTCTACGAAATTTAGAATGTGCAATGTGTTTCCATGGAGGAAAAGATGGTATGTTATTTACGTAGAACACATTAACTGGACACGGAAGAGTATCAGAAACACTCGATTCAAGTTATAGAATAAACCATGCATTCGATGTAGAGTATACACAAAGTGTTCGGACTGAAATAATTCCCATGGTTGAGCCTTGATGTACGTAAAAGAAACCTACCAATGATTATATTAGGAAATAATATATAAGAGTCTATATTTATGAGATATGCACATCAAAGTGTGTCGGTTCTAGAGAGTTCTAAAAGAGTTCTATTTAGAGTTTGTGTTATATTAGGAAAGTGTCTATGTTTAGAGTTTGATCTTAATTAGGAAAGTACTTTGAGTGATCGTCAAGTTTGTGAGACTATAAATAGGCTATTGAGCCATAAGAATAGGACACCAAGATTATTATCAATGTAGTCTTTTATGCTTCCGCGTTTATGCTCTCCTCTCTCTTGCTCGATCCTTAACATGGTATCAGAGTGAGGTGAGAGGGAGAGAGGAGAGGAAGACAGTTAGATAATCTTAGAGAATTCATGATGTTTAGGTTTTCTTTAGTGAAAAAATTCATGTTCGTTAAAAAAAAAAAAAAAAAAAATCGTGACTGGTTACGAAGGATTAGGGTTCTCTGAACAAACAAAAGGATGGTGGTTTTGGAACGAGAAAAGATAGGGACATGCTGCTGCTACTGTTGGATCTCTGGCATTGTTGATGATTCTCATGGTGTTGTGTTGTCGATGTTGATTGATGGACAGAGTTGACAAAGAAGAGTATGGAGCTTCCGATGATTTATATTACAACGATGATTTATTGGTGCTTCCGTTTATTGTTAGTAGTGGGTCGTTGTTTTATCGTAAGTAGACGATGAAGATCACTGATGGATATCGGTAATGAATGGAGCGAGAACTGACAGATGGGTTCTGGTGGCGAGGTTTGAGGTCGAGTCCGTGGAGTTATTTAGTCCAAGGTGGAACCCTAAAACAGTAAAACACAGAGACGAAGAGACAAGATTGCTGCCGTTAATGTTGCATGATGAGTATTTGGTTGATCACTTCCAAAAGGTTTCGCTGCTGCTGCCATTGACGGATTCGACAGCGGATGCTGTTATTATTTGAGTAGTATTGCTGGATCGGTGATAAGGATAGTTGTTGCTGACGTTTTTACAATCATGAAGAGATGTTCACGAAAGAATTGTTGCTGTTAAAAAAAAAGAGGATTGATGTTGCTGCTCCAAGAGCTGGTGCAAGCTGTGTCCGAGGGACAAGACGAGAAGGTTGAAGAAGAAAAAAAAATGAGAAAGTTGCGAAAAGTTCTGACGAGTTAAAGAAGAAAATAAAAAGTTTGAAGGTCAGCAAGTCGTGTTGCTGTGTTGAAGGTTCGAGAAGAGTTGTTGCTGTTTGAAGGTCTAGAAGGAGTTCGCAAGCCGTGAAAGTAAAGGTTTGATTTGCAGCAAGGAAGTAATAAAGAAACCGGAGATGAAGTTCCTGATAGTGGAAAGAAGATGAAGATCGAGTTTGTTAGGCTGCTGCTATTGGTCAAAGCAAAACATGAAATTGTTCATGGTGATGCTGTGGTGATTCGAAGATGGCAGAGATGCTGAAGAATAATGGTGTATGTGATATTTTAAGAACGTGTTCGCTAGAGGAAACAGAGTTTGGCAGTAAGTATTTGAGTTAAAAGATAAACAAGGAACTTTATAGAGTTTCATAATTGCGAAAAGGGAGAAACTAAGTCGTTACCCAGATGGTTTGGGTTTGAGTTTGAGTCCGTGGATTTTCTTGGTCCAAGTTGGAACCCTAGAAAAGGGTTTAGAGCTCGACTTAGAAGATGGGAAGGAAGTGGTCGTTGTATGTATTTTGACCGAGAAACAACCAAAGGGTGTTGTCCCTGGCATCGATATCCAGTTATGGATGGAATTAAGTTTAGGTCCGTTCTTGATTGAGAATTGAAGGGGAAGTCAGGGAGAATTTGTGGCAGAAACATGGTGATTGAAGAGTTTGTGGCAGAAATTTGGAAATCCTACAAAGTGTGGCAGACTTTGTGTTAGTTATTGCTTGTGGCAGAAGCATAACAAGAGAAAGATTGTGAGAGAATCTTAAAAAAAAGAAGTGTGAAGGTTTCGCAACAAAAGCGTGACTGGAACAAGAGGAGAAGAAACAACATTCATGTTGTGAAAAAAAAAAAGAAAAAAAAAACAATCACCGAGAGGTGATGAGAAAAAGAACAACAATAGTAGGTTAAAATCCTATGAGTTGTCGAGAGAGTACACAAAGTATTCTATCGAAGAAACCAAGAGGACCGCAACGTCCCTAAACTAAGAAGGGGACCGTAATGTCCTTAAACTTTCGAAGATGGGACCGTAATGTCCTAAAACTATGAAGAGGACCGAAATGTCCCTAAACTACGAAGATGAGACCGAAATGTCCAAAAACTATGATTGGGACCGCAATGTCCAAAAACTACGATTGGGACCGAAATGTCCAAAAACTATGATTGGGACCGGAATGTCCTTAAACTTCCACTGGGACCGCAATGTCCAAAAACTACGATTGGGACCGTAATGTCCTTAAACTACGAAGGGGACCGAAATGTCCCTAAACTACGAAGAGGACCGAAATGTCACTAAACTACGAAGAGGACCGTAATGTCCTTAAACTTCCGAAGATGGGACCGTAATGTCCTTAAACTTCCATTGGGACCGTAATGTCCTTAAACTTCCGAAGGGGACCGTAATGTCCTTAAACTACGAAGAGGACCGTAATGTCCTTAAACTACGAAGATGGGACCGAAACGTCCTTAAACTACAAAGGGGACCGAAACGTTCTTAAACTATGATTGGGACCGTAACGTCCTTAAACAATGATTTGAAGATATTTTCGCAAAAGCGTCGAAGAAAGAAAAAAAGAAGAAGAAGAAAACAAAGTTAAATTTCTTTTGTCCAAGATGGGCATTCGTGATCTACATGCTCCATCTTGAGGAAGGATATTAGGAAATAATATATAAGAGTCTATATTTATGAGATATGCACATCAAAGTGTGTCGGTTCTAGAGAGTTCTATTTAGAGTTTGTGTTATATTAGGAAAGTGTCTATGTTTAGAGTTTGATCTTAGTTAGGAAAGTACTTTGAGTCATCGTCAAGTTTATGAGACTATAAATAGGACACCAAGATTATTATCAATGTAGTCTTTTATGCTTCCGCGTTTATGCTCTCCTCTCTCTTGCTCGATCCTTAACAGATTAAATCAAAAAGGTTGCGACGCTGGAAGATGCCCTTGGAAGTGTTGGTAGCTTCTCACGAAATGTAATTAGGCGCTTATCCATTTTTTCGGATTTCTTACTTGTAATAAAAAGAACCATTTTCTCCAAGACCACAGCCTTCTTGAATATAATCTGCACAAACTTGAGCTCATTAAAGTCTCCTCGAAGACCTCGAAATTCAAGTGCAGTCAGGAACAACCAATGATTTTCTGTATAGTCATTTATTTTGCCAGCATCACCTTTCGTAGCTGTCATGTGTATATGAGCAGTAACTAGAGAAGCAAGGTTTTCTAGAACGTAGCATTTCGATATAAAATCCTCGCACTTAAAGGAAACGAGATTCGGAGCATCTATCTTGACTTTACTTGAGGTTTTCCTAACAAGATCGACTACGGTCAAGTGTTTCAGTGTTAATGAAGAAACTTGAAGATGCAAGATAACCCTCAATAATCAACGATTCAAGAACAGGACACTTTAAGAAGAGCCTATTAGCATCAGATGGAAGTGAATCAAGTTTCATAAAAGTAAGTCTAGGCAAATCCATAGAACTGGGTAGAACAATAGTACTTGAGTTATCACCGAGTTTCAACTCCAACTTAATCAATCAAGTGCAAGTAAAAAGACATTGAGGAAACCTGGATATTTTCACAGCAGAGATATCGAGATGAACTTCTTGAATATTACGTCTTACAGCTGCGACAATCCATGTAGTAAGAGAAGCATCAATGACAAAGTTCCTTTGCCACAAACAAGATTAACACTTTGAATGTTTGAGTTGTCACGGAGAATAAAAACTTGGTCTACAAATTTGATGAATTTTTGAAATGGTACTCCGGAGTTCTGGTTGTTGTTGCTGATAGCAAGTGAATGCACGTTGAAATCAAAGTTGAGAATTGGGGTACTGGCCCAAAGACTTTTCCATCTCTTTGACAAGACACAAGTTTGGACTACATACGTCATGTCCATGAAAGACATGATGTGGTGAATTAGGTTTTCTGGTAAATTGCTAATCCTGTCGATGCTATATTACAAATCGGCGAATTTCTTGGTTCTTCCATGTTTGAAACCTAATACTATCAGTTTGGAAGAAAACCAGGAAAAAGTGATAACTCGAGGGTTTAGTGAAAACCTAGAGAGAATCGGAGTTTTATTGATACCCTTCTACGGAAAGCACGGCCAGGATTATGCATAAGAAAGAGTGACATATATGCCGTATCTTTGGTTGGGAGCTCTTACAGCTAGGGCCGCACATGGCCAGGATTATACATGGCCGTACATAGCTCTTATAACACACTCATCAATCACGAGCGTCCAGGCTTTCAGCGGACAACACATCCCCTACCTTAACGTACCCACTGATCAAAGAATTCCAAGAAGCTGCGTCCTCCATGCCTTAAATGTCCAGAAATCATGCTATTCCAAGAAACAATATCCTTGACAGGCATTTCTTCAAAGACCTTTGACTTGAAGTTTTGACGATGATTTGCTTCAAATCTTTCGATCCATACAGTTTCTGCATCATGGATCTCTCAATCCTTCCCATGAGGGCTTTGTAAGATCACTTACCCTTCGGAGAGTATTGGCCATTGAGACTACCATCCTTCTCAGTTTAAGCGTATCGAGCCTAAAGGTCGCGTCAAAAAGAATTGAAGTAATCTTAAGAAAGAAAAAAATTAACGCCGCTGCCGGGGATCGAACCCGGGTCACCCGCGTGACAGGCGGGAATACTTACCACTATACTACAACGACTTACTTGGTTGTTGGTGAAAGTGATTAATATTCGATTTAATGGCTTTGTCAACACTTTCTTGGTGTGATCTTTATTATTTGTTTTTATATAGATACTGGGCAATGGATATCGAGTCTCTGTAAATGCGAAATCTGTTTGTTGTATGTATTAATCTTCACATCATAAACTCTGAGGTAAGAAGTACATTCCTTTCACGATAGAACAAAATAAATAATAGTCATATTTCCTTGTTTGAAATCCTTTTACTACTTCTATTGTTTTATTTTCAATTTCATGGCATGTTTTTGTTTCACTGTGAGTAAAACTTAGGCTTAACATCATATCCGTTAGCAAACACATTTTAGTAGGAGAAATATAAACTGCTTTTCTGTTTCGCCTGAACATATCTGCTTACAGTTTTAAGGTTCAGAGATTTCAGACAGGGTAGAAATTACTGACTTCTTTTCCTGCATGCTCATTGTCTTTCTGGTCCTCCCCCTTTTTTTTTTGATGGTACTGGATGAGATGTATGATTAAAGAACCTAGCGCATCTTTGTGGTGTGTAGATAATGGAAGTACAATGCTGAATGTGTTTATGTTTAGGAATATATTGTTGGAATATTTTCAACGCCGCTAACCAAAGGGGGGTCCTGGGGGGCATCGCCCCCCAGGCTGTGGTCGACCTGAAGGAACCTGACGTTTCGTGAATAGAAACCTGTTGGCGAATAAAAAACCTATTCCCAACAGGTGCAAAACCCTTTATAAATAGCTTCTCCCAGTTTCGTTTAACATATAAGAAAAATCAATCTGTTTTCTCTATTTCAAAAAAAACATCATCAGAAATCAGAAATCTCTTTGTGTGTTCTTGATTGAATCAAGGGGTACAAACCTTGAATTCAGTTTTCGTTGCAGGGCTTTCATTGTATCCTGAAGGCAATATTTCGCATACCTGTTGTAATCGCCAATTGTTATTGGGAGGGTAGAAATATTTGTCTAAAAGAAATTTATACAAGCCTTGAAAGTTTTGGAGTGCAACAATTTCTTCTCTGTGTCATTCATCCTTTGTGAAACCCATTTTTTTTTTTAACATATATTGGCGGCAAGTGTAGTGAAATTTATTCTTGAGTAACTCTTACTCTAGCCTGCTGAATGTGTTACTTATGAGCTTTTAGCGTCAACTGGGAAATATAGTGTAGTAGCATAAAATCGCACACTACATCCAAGGGTGAAACTACTAAACTAAACTAAAGTGAAGATGCATGAACAAACATGAAAACAAAGATATACATGGTTCGGCATGATTACCTACGTCCACGGGATGAAAGGAATGATTAATATTACTTCAAGTTTGGTTACAAGTGATGATCTCTCACAATAATGACTTCTTTTCTCTCTAAGTGTGAACTTTCTCTCACTTACAACCTGCCTTTTACTCTCTACAAGCCCTTATACTTACAGGCTAAGACTGGGATACAACGAAGTTATAATGTGATCGGCTGACAGTCTTAGCATCCCCGGTTTGATCCAAACGATGAGGGTGTTCTCGTGGCCCTCCAAAGCATTTTTCTTGCGTCAGTCTTGTAATTGTATGATTGTTGTTGAAGGTACTGCGCAAAGGAATATAATCCTCCCTGTCCTAATACGCGTACTTGCCCCTATTCGTTTGTGTAGTCCCGAGACGACAATCGTGACCCTGCCTTAGCTCATACTGTTGACGATGAGGTTTCATATGCTGATGATTTGGTAGGTCCTCCGTCACCATTGTGTTTCCCCTGTTACTGATATACATCGCGTGCCCTTGTGGGTTCCCAAATGAATCCTCCAAGTGCCACTTGCCCTTGACAAGTTAAGTCCATTACAAAATGTGCAACGCCCCTGCAGCTTTCATGAGTGTTCATAGTTTAGCGTACATGTTTTCCTGTAATACTAAGCATTTCAAAGTAGGCATTAGTTAATATTCCATATCTGTCGAACACACTCAACAAGGAGGGTCATCGGGCCCAATGCCATGTCCCGATTGAGGTATCTCATCATTGGTGCTTTGACCCAATGGAAGTGTATTAGGTCTTGCCTAGGTTCTATAACCCGAATATCCTGGGTGCCATCAAACGACTATCCCGGATCAAGTGAGTTACCAAGTACTCATGCCTTGATAATCGATCACACTTGCGATGGGAACAATGTTGTAAGCTCGACTATAAAGTACTCATGCCTTGATAATTGGTTGCTGGTTTCCAACCACCAGAACCCTTAGGATACCTCGGCACTTGCACCCTGCCATCGCCCCGAGTATCGAATAGCCAGTCGACTGTAAGTCACCTCAACACTTGCACACTGCCATTGCCCCGAGTATGAATGACCATTCGAGTGTAAGTCACCTCGGCACTTCCACACTGGCGTTGCCCCGAGTACGAATGACCATTCGAGTGTAAGTCACCTCGGCACTTTCACACTGGCGTCGCCCCGAGTACGAATGACCATTACGATTATCTCCTGACTCGTTCAGGACTCTTAGATCACCTCGGATCATTCTATTTGATGACCCGAGTACGAATGATCCGTGTGTTACAATACGCTAACAACCCAAGGCGTCCCTCAGGTTATTTAGTCACCATAATCTCGTGTATTGGTAACCTCGACTCGATAGTTTTGGTCGGGACCAAAACTTTTGGACCATCACATGCCATTCCATTTGATGACCTGAGTACGAATAATCTGTCGCTGCATTTGTCACATCATCTTCTTAACGTTGTACGTTTTATCCAACACATATTGCGTTCTTCATATATTCAGTTTCGGTATCACTTGGCTGCCAAAATTTGAAAGTTCTTTTTCGGATGTTAGAGTTACTGGTTATCTCGTGACTCACTGCAGACTTGTGACTTTACAAGTTGGCACAAATTTACTGTCAACCTCCGAACTATGCCGCGTAGTTATTTCTCTTCAAAGAATGTGTTCTTTCCGCTGTTTGTCCTGGTTTCTTCCGTTTCGGGTTTCACCCCCGGCTATACGCTTCGACAAGGTGAGATAGTGTCTCACTGGTAATCAGACTTGGTGTCTTCAAAAGATTTCGATAAGCGGTCATTTGTGTTATTTCCCGAAGTTGCAGTCGGCCGTTACAGCGAGGTAATCGATTCCGTACTGATGGTGCCCGAGATGATTTACTGTCCACTGATTGAGGTATGCCCGAGTTGTTTCATGTTTGCCCGGAATGACTTGCTCCCGATTTGTTGAAACGAAAAGGAATTAGTCGTGAGTTGGTTCTCCGGAGAAGCATTTGCTCCTGGTTCGTTCAGCATCACACACTATAGGAATGTCTCAGTCACACGTTGCTCCAAGTATCTCCGAATCTCCCACACCTGTAGACTAATTGGTAAGAGAAGTGATTGCTGCTATTTCGGTTCACGGCCATTCCAAGATCGATGCTCACCATCATGTCACTGTTGTATCTTGCCCGATTAACCTCAAAGTCCTTGTGAATTCCAGTTACAAGTTAGAAACTGCAAAGAAAGTCTAGACACAAGACAGTATGCTTCAAATCTTCACAACAATAAGGTCTAGCCACAAGACAGTTTGAGGTTAATCGGGCCTGCACAAGACAGTTTGAGGTCTAGCCACAAAGTTTGTATTACCGTGTCAAATTGTGTCGTACACCATCCTGGGAAGCTAAAGTATACGGAAAAACTAGCAAACGAGATAGAAGATTATATCTGCACTATTAATCAAATATTGTGGCATGTTACACTAGGTAAGGGAAGTTTCTAAGATAAAAAATGCTTAGCCTTTTATTCTTGCTATAATAAAACCGATCGCGACATTCAGGAATATAATTCTCAATTTCTGAAGCTCTTTGCTGGACTCGTCATGTGGTTTCAATCAGCGCCTTCTCAAGAGTTTTTGCAGATGTTACTCAAACTATCAGCAATTAAAGATCTAGAGACAAGAGGGAAAGGATTCTCCCCTTTCTTAGGTGTCGCTCGTAAGTTGATGAGCCTTGCAAGATGGAGTCGACAATGTGATTAGTCCGAGTTGGCTGATATCCCGATGATCATTCGCAACGAAGAAGTGTTCACTGCTAGGACCCCAGATGTATTGGATATTCCCCGACACGAGTAGGCGCAACATCTTGGTATATTGGTTTGTCCCGAGAGGACTGATTGTTGTTCATAGTACGACTGGCATATCCTAATGAACTTCGCAAACTTAAGAAAACTGGATCATTCTGTCGTGCCTTCATTGTGCAGATTCTCTAAGTAATCAGGGTCTCCATGTTTAGACTTTCGATCTTCTGAGTTTCTTGCAGAATTCTTGAGTTCATTTTAATGAATTCCTATGGACCAGTGACATTCCTTAGAGTATTTCATGTAATTAATAAGCAAAGGGAGCAAGCTTATCTGGGGAATCCTTGACTTGTCATTTCTGGAGCTATCCTGAATTTTACTTCTGCATCGCCGCAAGCTTTTTTGTGTTGGTATGTAGCAGTTAGGAAAAGCGTTCTCAGTTCTCACACGAAGAGGATGATTGCCCGATACAGGCTGGTCACAGACGTTTCTGGTTCGAGATACTGGAGTCCGAGTGGATTGTATGTGCCCCGACTGACCTGGCGTGAGTGGGTGCATATTGAGATGCCTCGATATACTGGAGGCCTCGGTTTATTACTATTGTCACAAACGAGCTTATTGACCATCATCGTGTTGATCGGTGCTGCATAGTCTGATTTGTCTGAGCTATGTAGAACGCATCTTGACCAAAACTTTCCCTAAAATTTCAACAACAGACACTGTACGTTAAAAATTATAACCACTAATGTTAGGGAAACAGAAATGAGATTCTTGAATTCATAGCGGATAAGCACGGATCGATGTTCACGGTCTATTTCCAAACTTTATAGTGAGATTGAGACATCATCCTCGTCCTATGCCAACACATGTCCTATAATTCTTATTTAGTGTCATTATATCGTTGTTAGGCATTAAATCAAGCTTGAAAACTCAAAGATGCGGGAGGTACGATCAATTCATGTCTTACACACTAAACAACAAGAATCCGTTTTTTCAAATCTCAGATAAGTGCAGAAGTTTGTCATGTTTCCTATCGTTGGTCTGGTCTCGTTCGACTAATCTGAATGCTATTTCTACCGAGGTGTGAGATAAATGTTTTTATTCAAGGTAACCACTATCAAAGATCAGAGTCGGTAGTGTAAGAATCCTCCCCTTTTTATGAGTTGCTCGCAGTCTGTCTGTCATAATGATTCGGGATGAAGTGAACTGGATCATTTTGTTGTGCATCCATCGTACATATTCTTTAAGCGATCAGTATTCTTGTTTGGATTTTCGAACTTCTTGTTGTCCCGAGATGAGCTATCTGGAGTCGAGGCCGCAGTTTAGAGAAGTGATCGAGGGTTTGATCCAAGGTGGTCATATATGAGTAGAGTATGCGAGTCTGAGTTGATCGTGTGGGCAGTTCTCCTCCATATACTGGGTAGCGACCAGAGATGGATTCTCACATTAATAACAAGTTATCATTTTCGGGTTGTCACTTCCCGAGCTGATATTTTTCGAGTTAAATTTTCCTTTGTGTTAAAGTTCTTACATCACCATGTATTTCTTTCATGGCCCAAGATATTAGTGACCATTTATAGTATACGAACATCTATATCGTCGGAACTTTTTTTTTCAAAAAATCAAGTGATTTTTCTGTCATCTTTGGAGATATTTGTATGTATATCCATAGCGATTGGTGATAAACTCCAATTTACTATCTCATTATCGCAGTGGAACTCTGTTCAGTCACCACATTGATCATTATTATGGTCCCAAATAATGGGTTTTATTTTTCTGATCATCACGACGATAAGACAGTCGAATGAGCGTTGTTCCTTATCATAACGTGATTGCGTAGTCCTTTATGATCTCTAACGAGTGGTTTCCTATTCGTCCGTCATGGTTGAAGGTGTTCTCATTATAAACGTTGGCTTAGATGGCACGAAATGACATACTCCGAGGTTGGGCTGATCCGAGATGGTTGATCACAAGAGATCGTCTATAACAACATTCCTCTGAGATAGTTTCGCCGAAGGTTCAATAGATCCCATCCCCATCATCACTTTTCTGCAACAACAAGCTATTTTCAGTGAGCATACACGAAAGAACTTAGCCCAGATTGCACATTCGACATCCCAATAATAATAGTACCACTAACGACATCGCCCGCTTTCCCGAAAGCCTGGCCAAAGACTTGGTACTTAAGGTTTTCAAAATAAAATGATCTACTTTAACAATTGCATACGAAATCAGATTTGGTTTATTCACTAGGATTTGAATGTTATAAACAAAAAAATATGAATGTTACAAGCGATGTATTGAGTGGACTAAGTGCTAGAGAAAGGTGGAACTTATCTTTTATTTCCGATGGTTGATGCCATGGCCTGCGCTTTGGTAAGGGACACCCCTTGACACAGGACGTCAGCTTCGATCCTTACTCCTACTTCAGAGATACATTTGATGTCACCGTGAACGTCCTTATGTTAGAATTTTATACCCTATATTGCGTGGCTGTCCCATTTCGTCGCATGATTCGAGCAGGTTCTCCCAGTACAGCTTCAAAGTTGAGCTGTCACGTCAGTTGTGTTGGGAAAAATTATCACATCCGAAATGGTGATTCAAGGTGATCCGATATAAGAAGGATATATCAGTCAGAGTTGACCGTCTATTCAGTTCTTCTCCTGGCGATGGGTAGTGACTGGAAGTTGGTGAGACAAGAGCTAAAGATTGCATGGAGGTGTCCAGAGGTGATTCTACTCCGAGTTAGTCCGATGTAGTTTGAGGTGACTGGAAACAATCTTCATCCGAGATGATCTTCCACGATGCTGCGAGGCCGATACTTCACGAATTCAGTGGGTAAGGTCTGGTGGCTTGGTCATAGAGGATCATTTCATCACCCCTTGCAAATCTACCGATCCTTTGGAGTCTACGTCATTTCCCGCAGTTCGTGTGTGCGCTTCCAATATTATTCTCTTCTCAATTGATACTCGGGATTAAATTTATGCACCTGCGACTTTCAATTCGGATAAGTGACAGTTGTAAATATTAAATGACCCCAATAAATTCATCGAAGAATTAAGCCTGGTGACAATTTAAATGGTAAATGGTTAAAGTGACAATTAAAACAATCGCGTTGATGTGCCATTAAGAAGTCCAATGAAATTTCAGGTTCGATGGAGTGGTAATGAGATTACTCAATTGAAAGGCTGGAATTCATAGCGAAAAAACATGGATCGACAGCGGTATTTCACGATGACTAGATAATAAGCCAAGGTAGTAAATCTAATTCATATTTGCATGACAAACGTCTCGGATTTACGTTCTCAAATATTGAAACCAAACTATCTATGCTTTCTTAGGTGGGTTGCATTTGACTAACATGATCTCTCTTGCACCAGACTTATATGAAGAATATTTTAAATAACAATCATCAAAATAACTAGCATAACGAGGATTGAGGAGTTAAGAATGTTTCCATGTTATAGATGAATGTCCCGATGAAAGTGTTCTATTCTGGAACGAACCGACTCGATTCTCCCGAACTAAGTTCCCGAAGAGAGTCAATTGCAATCTTCCCGAGTTAATCAGCCCGAGTCAATATGAAATGACTTCCTTGTCCGATATAATTCATCTCTCCCGATGTAAAACGACCTGACCCGAGCTAGGCGTTGCAGATGAAAAGGGAATGACCGACATGGGTAGTTCTGATCTGTTACTTGGGTATCTTCCCGATTTGACCTGGGGCGAGGTGATGTTGCTCTGAGTAAGTTAAGTAATTCGTCCAATATGGAATCACGCTGATCCGAATTGGTTAACTATGTTGTTGTAATTCTCATTGATGCTACGAACAAATTTGGACGAGTTGGTTATTGATTGGAGCTGTGCCGATGAACCCAGAGATGGCCAGACCCGAGATTGGTGCAATGAGTTGACATAGTAAGTTTGGTTGAGCTGTGACGTTCGGTCCCGATGATGATCTACCCTGAAGCTGAGTGCTGAGACCCAACTAACTTGATGCTGAATTCAAAGGTTTTCAGTCACTTTAAGAACAGTATTCGATGGTGCCCTGAATTTGACCCTAGGAAAGTTGCAAGCACGCCCATGATATATTCCACTTAAGCAACCGATCCGACACTGATTGCAGTTCACAATCTTAAATTGCCCCAAGGTGGAAGTTAGACGAGATGACGATGATCCGAGCCAGTTAGTCAAAGCTTCGTTCAATTGTGGAAGTTTGTCCCGTGACTAGTTGACGTGGCCCGATTAAATTGGTGGTATTTTCATGAATTTTATCATCAGCTCCGGTGATGCAGACAAGAGATGATTCCCATCGCGTCTAAGAAAATCAACTGTGAGGTTGTCCCTTTACTGTTACACCATTCCAATCATCACTGCAACAACAAATCGATTGAGTGAATAGCCAAGAAGAGTAATTATATCATTCAAGATAGAAAATCCCTAGATGAAACAAATAGATAAATCCCCAAGTCAACTGAAAACTTCGTCATTCAATATTTTCAAAATAGCTTAATTGGGTTTGTAAAACAAGATCTTTTGTTAGCGAATCTCCGATCAAAACTGAAATCGAGTTACGATTTCGAAAAAACATTCAATTTTTCACCAAGACAAAACCCCAATTTTCATAAGAAAATATTTTGGAAAATCTTTTAACATAAAACTTCCAAATCTCAATGTTTAAGGACAAGATATAAGAGAATATTAGGAAGAAGATTGGTCCTCTTTAGATTTTTTATTCGCTGAGCTTCAAAGTTGTTGAAGTTTTCTTCATGCTCGTATCTGGTTTTGAACACAGAACCTCCAACAGTTTCTCTCCTCAGTTTTGTCGCCTGTTTGTTGAAGATAACTCTCTCTGGATGAAGTCTCATATTTACCCTTTACGCTTCAGTCTCCGCAGCTGATAGATCAGTACTCACTTCACTGGAACTACTTCAAAACCAAAAGCTGTAAAAGAAATCCAGCTACTATCCGTTCCCTATTCTCCGATCTAACTCCTCAGTTTGGAGTTGATCTGTCGAAATGGGTTTTGTGAAGTCTAAAATATTCAAGATATCGACACGGAACTTCAAGTGACTACAACCAAACATCAAAGATGTTACTCGGGAGTTTTTAGAAGTTCACTAACTGCTCGAATCTGAAGGTGAAAATAAGTAAAGAAGACGAAAACCAACACTTAAAACATCATAACTTTACTCGCTACTTCAGGCAGCCAAGCGATTTGTTGACAGAGTTTCGCGGCGGCTACTACCAAACGCCGATGGACTTATTTGGGAGCTCTTGGAAATCTTCATGTTAACTTGACTAACCAGACACAACCGGACTGAGAATCTTTCATTCTATCGAAACCTTGTAAATTAAGACCTAACTTTCTTAACTAAACGCGGAAAACAAACAATAATAGAAAGAGTCACACCAATAGAGTTTATCTCTTAGCATCTACCAGCACTCAAGGTGTTCTTAGGAGCTTTAGATTATCTCATTTGGTGGACGAAATCAAGGTATCCGAAGATGTTAGACGGTCTCCTTAGTCGGTGCCAGAATGTAGTAGCATAAAATCGCACACTACATCCAAGAGTGAAACCACTAAACTAAACCAAAGTGAAGATGCATGAACAAACATGAACACAAAGATATACGTGGTTCGGCATGATTACCTACGTCCACGGGGTGAAAGGAACGATTAATATTACTTCAAGTTTGGTTACAAGTGATGATCTCTCACAATAATGACTTCTTTTCTCTCTAAGTGTGAACTTTCTCTCACTTACAACCTACCTTCTCTTCAAGCCCTTATATTTATAGGCTAAGACTGGGACACAACGAAGTTACAATGTGAGTCATGGTGTATCTATCTTGATGTTCCTCCTCGGGCCTACCTTGATGCTCCTCCGACTTGTTGGTGGGTCGATGTGGTTCAGGTTCCTGATGACGTTATACCCGAGGCCGATCCCTTGATGTTATTTGGTCCGATGTCGCCCTCTCCTTTCTCGTCCCTTTGTTTTGATTCGCTTCCTTTGCTTGACCGAGTACCTTCTGATCTTCTGTCAGTCTTGTCAGATGATTGGAGACTTGTCACATCCGACAGCTAGGTGGTTGTCACACTCGGTCCACGTGATTTCTCTTTCTTCGTGCATGCTCGAGTTATTCGGTGCTTCTTTTCCTTTGTTTCCTGGTGCAACTTAGCTTAGGATCTTGCCACCTTGCCCGATGGATTATTTACACCAACATATAGCAAACAAGACCACTGTTGGAACTGAAAGCTCATGGAGTTCAAACCCAGTAATGGAACTAGTAATTTATTTCCGAGAGCAGTTATAGGATCAGTGGTGTTCCATTGAATTTCAGGTCTTTTCCCCGGCTATGAATCTTCATCACTTCGTAAATAAAGAAGGTGTTTCTATCTCCTTCGGATGACATAAGCGGAAATCAAAAAACTAGAAGCACAAATAATTTGTTACATGCAAAGTTAATTTTTTTGTTTTATAAGTTATTCTGAAATTTTGTTCCGAACGGCTAACTTTTTTTTCTCAACTGAGGTGAGAAGAGACACGTGAGTTTGAGTTCAGTTTCAGAATTATCATCGGGGACCAAAATATTTCTCCCCCGCATTTTTATCTGTCATGTGAAGTTATTTAGCCAACATTTTCCTATGTATATGGTGTATGTTTCTAGTAAACAAAATGCCCCCCTCATGAGTATTTCCGACCAGTTGCCGGACAATAGGTATCTTTACACCATGAATAAGATCAGACTTCTCCATATGAAGCAGGTAACAAGATAAAGTTTCAGTGCATATTACATGTACAGGTAGGCGGGGGTTTGGATCCCCTTGCCTTTAGACCGTGTTGGGGAATTTTTTCAAGTGAAAAGGTTATATTAAAAGAAAGTGACAGAACTGTAAGTACAAAAGAACTCCGACCTGGGTCTCAAACAACCGAGACCGAAATGCAGAAAGCTTAAGAAACAGAAGACAACTCTGCAGTATAAACAGGACTCAACAAACAGCATAAAGGTTATACAGGACTGCCTCAGACGAAACAGTAGTCTAATGAACTCTGCAGACCCAACACCAAAGACTGCACAACACAACAGAGACTGTAGAATCCCGGTAAGTCTAGGAGCTGCTGTTTCCCACTTATCCAGGTTGGGGAATTTGATTACCCACAAAGAGGTGGCAAACCGATTTGAGTACAAAAACACTTTGTTTCTACGAAATTTAGAGTGTGCAATGTGTTTTCATTGAGAAAAAGATGGTATGTTATTCAAGTAAAACACATTAACTGGAGACCAAGGAGTATCAAAAACACTCAATTCAAGTTACGAAATAAACCATTCCATATAGAGTATACATGTAAAAAGTGTTCGAACTGAAATAATTCCCATGGTTGGGCCTTAATGTATATAAAAATTAAAACAGTGTCTAAAGACCTGAATCAAAATGAACTTCCTTGAGATGAATTATTAATTATAAAACTGAAAATCAAGTCATGACCTACCAATGATTAAATCAAAAAGGTTGCGACATTTGAAGACGCCCTTGGAAGTGTTGGTAGCTTCTCACGAAATGTAATTAGGCGCTCATCCGTCATGGATTTCTTACAACTAAAAAGAACCATATTCTCCAAGATTACAGCCTTCTTGAACACAATCTCCACAAATTTCAGCTCATTATTAAAGTGTCCTCTGAGACCTCGAATTTCAACAGACCTAAGATGATCAGGCGACACTCCAGCCCAATAGTCTTCACTGTCGGGTATGTCCGACGTTGGCATCTATTAATATGACAAGGAAATGGAGGTTAAAATATTTCACCTAATATGCTTCATCAGTACTACTTAATAGACGATGGAACAGAAAAAAGAAAATCTAAGTTGCTTCATGGAAGACTGATGATATATAACATTGTGCAAAATGGATATAGGAGTCTCTCCATCAGATTTCTGATACAATGTAGATGTTTCATTTTCATTCGGCATATGATAGTGATGATAAACATGATCCTAATGAAAAGAGTTAGACTATTACCCCTGTAATTACCACCGAAAGACTTTCTACATTAGAAGACATATAGAATAACCATCCTAGTGCTCGAATGCCGGCTCTTGTTAAGAATGTTTCCAGCTTGACGAATCGTAGATTAGAAAACTGAAGGGAAACTTTGGCAGAAACAATAGAGCCAACCTTGGCACATAAAAAAATAAAAATAGAAAGTTTCAGAAAATGCTACCTGATGATTGGTAATAACAACGGCCTCCAAACTCAAAGTTATTCTAATATGAATAACGTTTCTAGAGCTGGTGCTCCATCAAAAACATTACCAGTTAAGATTGTCAATTTGTCACATCTTAAGTAATAAAAGTCAGACTCTTAGGCAGCTGAAAATGTCAAGGGACAATGGTGGAACCACAGATTACAAGTTGAATGTGAATACTGCGTACAAATCCCAGATGGCTGATGACTATGCAAGCTGTAAACTGTGCATTCTTATGTAAGATACTAATTAGACGTTCTTATCCAAATATAAATCACTAACCACTTAGCTTATCAACAGACTAACGAATCATTGGGGTTAACTAGGATTTATTAAGCTGAGTCCCATGCACCTTAACCTTGCATCGGTTTTCTTATCATTTCTGTCTAAAGACGTCAAAACCAAGGAAATTTGAAAAGGTAAAGACTCTAATAAGCAACTACAAAGATAATTACTTTACCCCAAAGGAAGCGATAATACATACCTTACATATGCACAAGAAACCCTCCGTTACTCTTAGTTCTTTCACACTGGAAAGTGCATTGAGGAGCAACCAATTATTTTTTGCATAGTCTTTTATTTTGGCAACTTCTTCTTTTGTAGCTCTCATGTCCATATCAGCAGTAACTAGAGAAGCAACGTTTTCTAAAACATATAATTTCGACATATAATCTCTGCACTTGAAGGTTACAAGATTCGGAGCATCTATCTTGACTTTACTTGAGGTTTTACTAACGGAATCCAGTATATGCAAGTGTTTAAGTGTTAAAGAAGAAATTTGAAGATCCATATGACCAAGACGACCTTCAATAATCAAACATTCTAGAACAGGACATTTTGAGAAGAGCTTATTGGTCGAGTTAACATCGGTGGAAGGAAGTGAATCTAGTTTCATAAATGTAAGTCTAGGCAAATCCATAGAAGCAGGTAGAATGACAATACTTGAATTACCACCCAGTATTAATTCCAACTTAATCAATGAAGTGCAAGTAAAAAGACATTGAGGAAACCTGGATATTTTCACAGCAGAGATATCCAGATAAAATTCTTGAATATTCCGTCTTACAGCTGCGAGGACCCAAGTAGTAAGACAACCAGTCATTACTGATACATCAACGTTCCATTGTTTGCCACAAACAAGATCAACCCTCTGAATGTTTGAGCTGTCACGAAGAATGAACACTTGGTCTACAAATTTGATGAATTTCTGATATAATGTTCCATTATTCTGGCTGTTCTTGATAGCAAGTGAGAATTTGTTGAAATCAAAGTTGAGAATGTTGGAAAAATAAGTTTTTTATGTGAATAAAAATTAATAATAAAACGGTTTTTCCAAAAATAAAAACACCTTCCAAATTTATCTCTTAGTTTTTACGGGATAAGTTTACCTTATATATTTTGGATTTGGGTTAGGGTTTATAAATATAATGAATCTCTCTTACGTCCGAAAAAAAAGAACTTCTTCTTCGTCTTCTATGTTTTGATACGAGGGTTAAAGTGCTAACGCCTCGTGAGTTTTCCGCTGCCAAGTTCTAGAAGGACAAGTTTGAATGTGTTATTCAAATTTGTTAAGATTGTTTTATCTTGGAGGCAGATGTACCCGTAGGGCAATAGCATCATCTTTTTCAGAGTGTAGCCGGGCATTCTTGTCTTAAGGACAACATGTTGAACATGTGACTCAATCTACCATTACCAGTTTCTTCTGTCTATGGTGTTTAACAGGGATGTTCAAGTCATGAACAATTGAATCGTAGACGACACGAAAATCAGATAAGTGCCTCTTATATTAATTAGTTATTTGATATAATATCAATTTTAATTGTTATTCCCCAAAAATCTTAAGACAAGATGTTTTTCATAATAACAATTATAATTGTGGAATTGGGTTTAATAACTAGGACCAGTAAAACTGAGTGTCGGTCTTGATTTTTATAAATCTAAAAATCTTTGAACCCTAAGAAGAAAAGATCCTTACCACGTTTTTATATACGTACAGTGGGTAATTATCATCTAATTTTTGATGGGAATTTTAATAGAGATCGAGCATCTCTAGCATCGTTGACTTAAAGATTTATTATCTACGTGTTGTAAATTGACTATGAATTAGTATCTAGTCCACTGGATGGGAATTAATTCCTAATCACAATTGACATATCCAGGAATGTGATGCAATGTTTGTTTAGAGATTATTTATCTCTGAATTCCTTTTTAAACCCTATCTATCAAACGTGTTAGTAGGTGATAGGATCAAACCTAAATTTATGTCAAGTAGGTGTCCGATACCGTGCCTGTGAGGACTTGTTATCATACCAATTGAAACCATAAAATTTGTTTTTGTATGGTATGTCATAAAATTTCTGACAGTTTTCATGATATTATTTGATAGGCGGGTCAACTGATAATGTTCGTGCATCTATCAGTTATCATGTGTTCGATTCTTTGGTCAGCAGAAATCTATCACATGTTTGGTACCTTTTCAAGTGTATCAACATTTCGACTTGATACTTTGGAGAAAGAGATGACAGCATTAAGCTATCGTCTGGTCCAGTATCTACACGAATGTATCGACGTTCAGACTTGATACGCATGCTAAGGAGATGGCAAGGGAATACCGGAATCAACTGTCCTTTGCGCAAGGAGTATGTCATTGAGTTCCTTTCATCGGTATTACTATGCTAAGGTACAAATCCGTCGTCCTTCAACTGCCAAGCACAATCTTACTAAAAAGACGATCAGAGGGTCAAATGGGTTATGGACAAGAAATATTGGAAATGCAATATGGGTTGTGAACAAGAAATTTTGTGAGGTTGAATGCACTTGTGGGGTACACCTATGTTTCAGTTGCTCATCAGAAACGCATTTCCTTGCTCGTGCTTGAGGTGGGAGCCTTGGGTTAAGAAATCTCATGATGAATCAGAGACCGTTAACTGGATTACATTCAAACAAATTCTTGGTTGAAGTGCTGTAAAAGTGAAAAAATAAACAAATATGGAGGTTGTAACGTTGTCAGCTGTATATGCAGGCAAGCAGTTTGCTGTAGATTTTATACTGGTGATGCTACTGGTAACTATTGAGGAGAAGGTGTTCATGGTGTAGTTGGTTTATTGGATTTAAAGGGTTTTTCTCTAAACAGTAAACTAGGAAGCTAGAGATGAAGTGTTGGCAATGTAGTAGAAGTATACCTTAATCCGGAGCCTATATATGATATAAGGAATGAGATTATCAAATCAATTCCAGATTTTTTGTTTACTGCTTTTTAAGTCATCCTGCACTTGATGATTTATTAAACAAAGACGACCAGAAGAGATTGTTAAAAATCCAAATCTATGGATGGTGCAAATCGTAAAGATGTGAAATATGGGTATTCGATTTTTCTCGAATAGATATGCTAGGTGGCTCTAAGGAATGCACATAAGATGTTTGATAATGAACTTCTTTTGTTTTACTGAAACATCGGAAACTTCAAATGACGAATCTGCTGTGGATTACTGCTGATTTGAATATGAGCCGATGAATGTGTTCATTGATCACTTAGTCAGGTACGTAACTTCCCTGCAAAATGAGGCGATAAATGCGGGAACAGGAGTACTAGGTTCTGCCAACCAAAGTGTATTCTCCATTGACAAAAGCATCCGCGACGGTACTAGTAAGTATTGTGCAGCAATTCATCTCCTTCAATATCATGCAAAGGTACAGTGGATTTCACGTCAGGTACTCACCCATCTAGAAAGATGCTTTTAGTTGCATGTTTATTTTGAGTTATATAATCTCTTCATGGAGTAAGAATTGATGAATTATGGTAAACAGTCCTAAGATAGTTCGTTTATGTGACTGTCATTGAGAAGATATTTAGGTTGTCACCTTTATAATGATACTTTAGAATAAGAACATTATATGCTGAGAATTTCAAATAAGGGAGATGAGGGTCCGTTTATCTCGTTGATTTGATGTTTAGTCGCCAAATTGAACTTCCTGAAGGTAAGAAATAATCTCAAATAATAAGGCAATTACTAAAATGTGGGGGACCTTTAGCTTATTTGGACCAGTTTGGTGGAATATACATCTGTAGGTAGGCTTTGTTGAACATTTTGATACATGTTTACAAATTCTACTCGCCTTAGCCAAGAGATGTTGAGTTTGTGGAAAAACATTTTTTGTGGATCTTGTTTCCATAAGAAAAATCAATACAATCCCCTTGACATGTTTTACTCGATGCACCGCAGTGCTTATAACATACATAATGTTAATTAATTTGTTTGTGACCAAGCTTGTCAATAATTCACCATAGGTGGAGGGGCTGAGATCTGTGATCTTCCAATCCATATTCGTCAACTGTGAGAGTTCGCAGAGATATGTGATTATGGACCATTTCAGGCAGCGGTGATCTAGAGAAAAGAAGTAATCAGATATTACTTTGGCTTGTTTTCACAATTCAGTGAGTTACATTACCATATGCGTTAATTGGGTGTAACTGTATAATGATACATAAGTAGTCGTTGTAGTGGCATCCTTAAAATGTTGATCAAGATGTGAGTCAAACTACTAAGTAAGAAAACATGAAGTATACCTGATACAACCGGTTTGTATATATATGTTAGTGAATATTGCATATATTTCTGTATTCCATTGTTATATATATTTTACAACCACTAACAAATCTCATATGTTGAAGATTTGGCAGGAAACTAATATGCGGTTGAAGTGATCTAAAGGATCAGTAGCACTACGGGAAAAATCATCATTGACGACACAAGATAAGAGTCGCAGTACCCCTACGACAACTCCATTTCATGCATTGTGGAACGGGGGTATTGTAGAAAGTCCAAGTTTTTCTACAATGGTTGACAAGTGTTGTAAAGGGTGATGTGATTCATGGTTCGACAATAGTTTGTCAATGTTGTGATTCTCTTTCGATTTTTTTTGATAACCTAACACAACTCTTGCTTGTATTTTAGAACAATCGTGGAAAACATAAGTAGCATATCGTAGAAACATATGCAACAACAATTACCAGTATTATGAATAATATTTGCACATCACTTGTATGAATTGTCGAACTATCTTGGACAACACAAACTTATGTTGTAAAGTAACTGTTTCGTAGTCAAAAACTGGAAGACAACATCGATTAGTATTGTGAATACTACTATCATTACACTTCCTAGAGTTTTACAACTATACTGAACAACTCCTACTTATGTTGCAAGATTTGTTTTTACAATACCCTTAACAGTTGTAATATTTGAAGTAATAACTTCTGTTTTCTGTAAATGAATGTGTAACTACAACTTTTATTAGAAGTTGTGTGCATAAAACTATTTTGAAAAAAAAAATTATAGCTGAAACTGGATTTCTGAAAGTATTTCACATTCACATTAACCTGCCAGTGCAATACACTTACATTCATTCAAGTTAACCTACTAGTGTTAACCACATACATTCAAAAAAATGGCAGTGATACAAAAGTTAAGTTTTCTGAACACACTCCAAAAAGATTATGAAGATGTCTATGGGAACACTAATCGATCCTTGGGCCATGTAATAAAACTTCCGACAGCACTACTAACATACTTGAACTCTGAAGTTGGCATGTAGACATAAGCATCATCCACATGAGCAGTAATCACTCACTGTATGCCAGATCATAATGAATATGGAAACCGCATCCCATTCAAGTTACTGTCATTTGTGGGGGAACTGTCATTTCTATTTCGGTAGGAGCCATCATTGAAGGCCTGACGAAGTCTTCTTGAACCTTAGGTTGGTGGATGGTAACATCAGGCAATGGAGTCATTGGACCATTCTTTCCTTTAGGATCCTAATCCAACATGTTCTTGACCTTGATGCTAATAACACCTTGCTCAACAAAACAAACAACAATGAACTTTAAGTTAGAAGATGAACGGAATTTCCAGAAATAAAGAAAATATAACTCGGCACACAACAAAAGAAGTAAAACAGACAAAAAAAGGCGCTCTTTAGTAGGACTGGAGAGAATGATCAGATAGACGGAATACATTTATGTCACCGTTTCGACAATCAAACCAATAGGGAAATTATCTAATCATCACCTCATACTCTCCACTGTCTCACTCTAAACAAAAATGAAACAAACAAAAGTAAACCAAACAACAATTAATATACTAATGAAAGATACAGTTTAAGTTAGTAATTCATGTAGTCATCTTCCAACACAAAGTTGGTAACAAAGTATACCTATTTGCTTTATAGATGACACACAGATGTTCGTAGTATTTAACAAACGGCAGGGTAGAAAAGAGCAACTGCGATTCAATTAAAAAACAGACAGTGCCTTTCACTCTATCCATTATTGTTGAAACCACGCATATCCATACAAAATACAAGTTTAACATGATTCACAAATGGCCGCAGAACAAGATGGTAAGTAAATCCCTTCTAAATGCTGGATAAAATCTTCAACAAAGCACAATAACTTGACTAAAACATGAGACAACTTGTAATAGTCTCAAGATTTCCAACATATATTTGGAAGTACTATAAGCATACTTCCTAGTGTTCCCACACTTTCACACTTGCCCTATTAAGGAAAATTCAGGGAACGGAAAATTTCACAATTCAATTCATTCCACAATGTAAAATCTGAAGTGACATTATATTTATAACTGGTATCGTTTACCATCTACCAAATTCAAACAGTTTTATCTCATTCATATGGATGAGATACTCACCATAACCTTCTCAGTTTCTGCGTTAAAGTCGCGCAATTATAGGCTGGATATCAAACACCCTTGGTCAGCACTTCTAAAAACCACACAAGCACATATTTCACATCTTCAGCTTATTTAATTTGATCTCATTTATAAATCCCCTGTGAAAATTGGTGCCTCAGAAGGTAGAAACCCCTGTGAAAATTGAAGTAGTAGAAATCCAATTATCAATCAGTTCATCTAAAATCAATAATAAACTTTAAAAAGAAAAGAAAAAAAAATCAAACTTACATCAAGGGATAACTGAGAGCACAATTACTATTGTGCTGAACCCTAGCATTGCAATTGAATCATGAGAAGATGGGGTATCAGTGTATTCGAATCCATCTCATATTCTTAACAGCAACTGCAGCAACGATTTACATCTCGTCTTGATTTCAATCCGTAGTTTTGAAATCCGATAGATTTAAGGTGCAACTTGGGTTAGGGATGAAAATTTCTCTATGGTTAGAGATGGTGATCTAATAGGTACCGATATTACATTCTCAGTACCACCATTTCAGCATATAACCAGTACCACTGCCATCAACATTACATTCTTCCATGTCTTCTTGTTCATATCCTGCTGCTATAAACACTACATTACATCATCTTTCACAGCTTTAACCTTAATATCAACCTCTCTAGAGATTCTTGAACATAACCAAGCCCCTACTGCCTATTTCATATCCATCTCATTCTCTGCATCAAGTTAATATCCTGTAACAACAACATTCCATTCCTGCATATATTTGACCATGGATATCACTCAGCTCAAGTCCAGCACCAGACTCAGCTAACTCCATTATTTGTTTCAAACAACAATAACATGCCCTCAACATGCTCAAGTCGAACACCAGACTCATCTAACTCCATTCACTTCTTCATTTCTTCATCACCAGTTCTGTCATTTACATCCCGAATCTCCAAAACTTGTTGTTTTTGTTCTCAACTGATGGCAACAGTTAACACCACCAGTTACATTCATCTATAGCAGCAGCAGTCTTCAAAACTTCAGTATCAAACCGAAACCATGAATATCAACATTATACTTCTTCATCTGAACCCTAACAACAAGCACACAACCACACAATTACCACAAAAACCATCTTCTTATGATTGAAATCGAACTCAGCTTCCCCTTTAATCAATTCAAATCTTCAAATTTATCACAGAATCATACATCCAACACAAACCCTAGCTCTGATTTTATCAATCCTCCAACACAATAGAACCCTAGTTCTTCATAAATCTGCTCATGTCTTCTATCTATCTGAGGGAATCAATCGAACCCATCTCTGTTTTTAGTTGAAGCTCAGAAACCCTCATTTCGATTTCCATCTCCTCCCTGAGTTCTTCATCTGCATCTATGCTTGAATTAACTTCAAAAACTCTTGTCTTCTCTCAAACAGAACCTCACAGACCAATGGTACCATTTACTGCCAGAATTCATCCAAATTGAGATTCGGGGGGTTTTTATTTTTGTTTTGAAATCTAGGGTTCAGTTATGGGAATTGGGATGAGGTTCTAGATTGAGAAGAAGATTTTGATGAATCGAGAACTTATAGAGATGGAAGAATTGAGTTATGTGATGAAGATTTGAAGGAAACTTGAGTTAGGGCCGCCGTTGATTGTTACCGAGAAGAAATTTGGTTTTGTGTAACTTGAATCAGTGATGAGGTTGATTAGAATTTGGTTCAGATCTGGATTTGATGAGTTGCTACTATTGACTGTTGCGGATGAGAGAAAGGGGGAGTTAAAGAGAGAGATTGAGAGAAGATGATGATGAAGAGGGGTCGAGAGAAGAGCAGCGATGGTGATGGAGCGCCACCGTCATCTGTGGAGTAGAGGTGTTCTTCAGCGGTGGTGATTGAGAGAAAAACAGATAGGAATTGGGTTCGAGTGGTTGAAGGAGGGTTATGCTTCAGAAAAAAAAAAGAAAAAAAGAGTGAATCCGAATGAAAATGATGGACGGTTGAGATTGTATTTGAGATGCTCATACGGATTAAGAAAAGATCTTGACGGTTGAGATTGTATTTAGGATGCTCATGCGGATTGAGAAGTATGTGTTTCATTTTGTGCTAATACGAGCTCATGTATTCGGTTTGATTATCAACCTTCAACACGAAAAAAATCCAAAAAAAATATGAATAAATGTAGCACATTCTTATCGACATTTTGATATAAAAAATCCAAAAAATGTATAAGAATAAAGTTGAAAAATAAGAAATCAATCCGATAATTGGTGTGTTTCTTTGTGCTTTTGTGCTTTCTTTTTGTGCTTCCGGTTTGAATTTCGACTAGTTACATAGGTCATGAAGTAATTTTGACTAGTCATACATGTCATGAAGTAGATTTAGTTCACATTAATAGCATTGTATATCATCGAAATCGATAAATATGAAGCTCAATGTCGATTCAAACTTCAAATGTGGTATAACGACATACAAACTATGAACCAAGAAGCTCTGAGAGGGTTATGACTTCAAACTTAGCATGATACATCATCAAAATCGATAAATATGAAGCTCAATGTCGATTCGAACTTCAAACTTGGTATAATGTCCTATAATCTATGAACCACGAAGCTCTGAGAGGGTTCTGACTTCAAAATTAGCATGATACATCATCGAAATTGATGAATATGAAGCTCAGTGTCGATCCAAACTTCAAGTTCGGTATAACGACTTACAAACTATGAACAAGAAGTCTGAAAGTCCACAAAAACGATGAATCCAACCATTTACTGGTAAGATTCCATGGAAATATTCTACGAAACCTTAAACACACACAAAACTTGGTAAGAACGATGAATCCATCCATTTACAAGTAAGATTCCTTCGGAATATTCTACGAAACCTTAAACAAAACCTATTTCTGCACATTGGATGCAAACCAGACTCCGAGATCGAAACCTGGCAGCGAGTGGACTACTCTAAGTCAGAAACTTGGTAAGAACGACGAATCCATCGATCTACAGGTAAGATTTCATCGGAATATTCTACGAAACCTTAAACAAACCCTATTTCTCCATATTGTATGCAAACCAGGCTCCGAGATCGAAACCTGGCCGTGAGTGGACTACTCTAAGTCAGAAACTTGGTAAGAACGACGAATCCATCCATTTACAGGTAAGATTCCTTCGGAATATTCTACGAAACCTTAAACAAACCCTATTTATGCATATTGTATGCAAACCAGGCTCCGAGATCGAAACCTGGCTGGGAGTGGACTACTCTAAGTCAGAAACTTGGTAAGAACGACGAATTCATCCATTTACAGATAATATTCCTTCGGAATATTCTACGAAACCTTAAACAAACCATATTTCTGCATATTGTATGCATACCAGGCTCCGAGATCGAAACTTGGCCAGGAGTGGACTACTCTAAGTCAGAAACTTGTTACGAACGACCAATTCATTTACAGGTAATATTCTTTCGGAATATTCTACGAAACCTTAAAAAAAAACCCTATTTATGAATATTGCATGCAAACCAGGCTCGGAGATCGAAACCTGGCTGCGAGTTGACTACTCTAAGTCAGAAACTTGGTAAGAACGACGAATTCATCCATTTACAGATAATATTCCTTCGGAATATTCTACGAAACCTTAAACAAACCCTATTTCTCCACATTGGATGCAAACCAGGCTCCGAGATCGAAACCTGGCTGCGAGTTGACTACTCTAAGTCAAAAACTTGGTAAGAACGACGAATCCATCAATTTACAGGTAAGATTCCTTTGGAATATTCTACAAAACCTTAAACAAACCCTATTTATGCATATTGTATGCATACCAGGTAAGATTTCTTTGGAATAATCTACGAAACCCGAGTTTCTCGTTCGGATGAACTGGATAAAAAATATATCAGAATTGAACATCCCAGGTTCGAAGATTACAAGAGTTAAAATGACCATATTACCCTTACTAGAATAAAGGTAATAAATATTATGGAGATTGTGAAATTACTAAACTATCCTTATCTGAAATAAGTAAAGTAAATATTACAAGATAGTGAAAATGATCATATTACGCTTCATGGAAATTTGTGCAATAAATATTATGGAGATTGTGAAAATGACCTGACTACCCTTATCGAAAAAAAGTAAAGTAAATATTATTGCTTGTGAAAATGACCATATTACCCTTCTTGGAAACTAATGCAATAAATATTATGAAGACTATGAAAATGACCAGACCACCCTTATCGGAAAATAAGTAAACTAAATATTATAAATTTTTAAAATCACCATATAACCCTTACTAGAAATAAAGGTAATAAATATTATGGAGACTGTGAAAATTACCAGACTATCCTCATCTGAAATGAGTAAAGTAAATATTACAGATAGTGAAAAATGTACATCATCAAAATCGATAAGTATGAATCTCAATGTCGATTCGAACTTCAAAATTGGTATAATAGCATACAATCTATGAAGCAAGAATCTCTGAGAGGGTTCTGACTTCAAACTTAGCATGATACATCATCGAAATTGACTACTTTAAGTCAGAAACTTGGTAAGAATGACGAATTCATCCATTTACAGGTAAGATTCCTTCGGAATATTCTACGAAACCTTAAACAAACTTATTTCTTCATACTGTATGCAAATCAAGCTCAGAGATCGAAACCTGGCCGCGAGTTGACTACTATAAGTCAGAAACTTGGTAAGAACGAATAAACCATACATTTACAGGTAAGATTCCTTCGAAATATTCTACGAAACCTTTAACAAACCTTATTTCTGCATATTGTATACATACCAGGCTCAGAGATCGAAACTCAGCCACGAGTTGACTACTCTAAGTAAAAAACTTGGTAAAAACGACGAATCCATCCATTTACAGGTAAGATTTCTTTGGTATATTCTACGAAACCTTAAGCAAACCTTATTTATGCATATTCTATGCATACCATGCTCCGAGATCGAAACCTGGCCGCGAGTTGACTGCTCTAAGTCAGAAACTTGGTAAGAACGACGAATCCATCTATTTATAGGTGAGATTTCTTCGAGATATTCTACGAAACCTTAAAAAAAAACCCTATTTCTGCATATTGTATGCGTACCAGGATTCGAGATCGAAACCTGGTCGTGAGTTGACTACTCTAAGTCAAAAACTTGGTAAGAACGATGAATTCATCCATTTACATGTAAGATTCCTTCGAAATTTTTTACGAAACCTTTAAAAAAACCTATTTCTGGATATTGTATGCGTACCAGGATCAAAGATCGAAACCTGGCCGCGAGTTGACTACTATAAGTCAGAAACTTGGAAAGAACGACGAATTCATCCATTTACAGGTAAGATTCCTTCGAGATATTCTACGAAACATTAAAAAATCTTATTTCTGCATATTGTATGCGTACCCGGATCCAAGATCGAAACCTGGCCGTCAAATCCCCCAAACCTCATTTTTTCCCACATTCTATATTTTAACTTCAACAACACTTATAAGTGTTGTTATATGTTTCTATTAAAAAAAAAAAAAAACTAAACTTGTGAACTGTAAGGATGGTTGATGAGCTAGACATCCATGCATTAGGTTCATGTTCGAATCTCCCCTCTAACGTATTTTTCATTATCATATTTTTGTGTTCTTCAACAACACTTGTGAGAATTGTGATAGGCTAAGTCACTACACTTATGAAACAAAGTTGTTATACCTAAATGTCGTCATAACAGTTTTGCTAAAGGAGTTGTCGTTTGTTTTCTTAGCGTAACCCCTTGTTCCTAAGGGTTGGTAGTGATGATATACAACAACTCTTCTTTTGAAACAAGTTGTAAAACATAGGACTTTCTACGATGTATAGCGAAGTGTTGTAAATCTCCAGTTGTAGATGTATATTTTTCCCGTAGTGTAGGTAACCAAAAGAAATTTTGAGGATATAGTTTCTGTCTAACGTGTTTAATATGTGTTGTAAAACAGATTTGCATATCCTCGTTTACCCTGGGAAATCACAGGGATGCTCTGACTAAAGGATCAGAGATTGGAATGCATGAGGTACATATTCAATTTGAAATATGTGATATATATATTGCACTAACCTTAATTTTGAGGAAGCTGTAAAGAATGTACTACTGAATAGTACATGTATTTTTTATACTTTACAACCACCTATGAAATATGTGATATTTACGATTTGACTGAAAGACCAAGTTGGTTGATTTGATCTAAAGGATCGAAGGGAACCAGAAGATATTCTGAAGGAAATGGTATTTGTCAAACTCGATGCATTTAATGTGTGTTGTAAATGTGCAGTATATCATGTGTATACAAATACCCTTGTACCTCAAGAGAAATACTGGGATGATCTGATTAGAGATTTGCGATACTTGAGGTACATATTAAATTGTGTATGCGATACATATTGTACTGACCTTAAGAGATGTTGTTGTTTCAGGCTATGGAAAAATATTAGCTTATGTATGTACCCTCTTAAGGAGTATCTATCTAAGGAATTCCTTAAAATATACATGATGAAATTGATTTTTCGAGAAATCAAAGTTCGTGTGCTTTAATTAAAGCACGAGAGGAAGCGGAATAGCTATTAATATGCTTCTTAGAAGATATTCCTCTGTGACCGAAGCCTGTGGCCTTCATTGCAGAAACTCAATTGACTATGTGAGTCTAAAGTAAATGAGCAATGACAAAGTCTAGACATACTCAGAGAAGGCTAATTCGGTAAGAAAACTATACTCTCTAATGAAGTAATTTTAGTTGATTCGTGAAGTCAAAAAGAGGTCTCCTTAGACATGTAAAGTCAAAAGAGAACCTAATAGACTTAGTGAAGTCAACAGAAAAATCAGTGGTCCTTTGACGAAAGGATTTTCTAGAGAGATAGTTTGTAATTATACATCGAGGGGGATGGGACTTAAGCTCATAAAATAAACTTGCCATGAAGGATACTCAACCTTGCTGACTGGAGATCCCAAGATCAAGGTTTCGAATGAGACAACTAATTTATGATGGGTAATGGTAAACACTATCCGAGAATTATATTCTCTAGTCCCTTCCCTATGGTGTAGATGTGATAGTGTGACTGCATGTGAAGGATGACTTTTAATAAGTCTTAATGAGTACTATAGTTTCAATTTAAGATTGAAGTGGGGTGTAGCAGTGAACACTCTTGATGGAACTCATCTATCTGAATGAGGAAGTGGGTCGCTTCCTATGAGAATATGAGCTGATTCTCTAGAGCATTCTGAGAAACAAGATACGTCCAGGGCCAAAACGGACACAACCGCATGAGCTTGGCAGCAACCTTGGAGATTTCATGTGTGGTTGTTATCGCGACTTACACCAAATGTTAGACAGTTCAAGACCTTATGGACACTGGGTAATAAGTAGTTCCGGTAACCTCTCACTAAGCAAAGGTTCAAGACCTTATGGACACCTATGCCTATTCATGATATTTTCTGTTTTCCGTGTTTTATAGTATTTTCATTCATGTGGGGGATTGTTGGAAAAATAAGTTTTTTATGTGAATAAAAATTAATAATAAAACGGTTTTTTCAAAAATAAAAACACCTTCCAAATTTATCTCTTAGTTTTTACGGGATAAGTTTACCTTATATATTTTGGATTTGGGTTAGGGTATATAAATATAATGAATCTCTCTTACGTCCGAAAAAATAACTTCTTCTTCGTCTTCAATGTTTTGATACGAGGGTTTAAGTGCTAACGCCTCGTGAGTTTTCCGCTGCCAAGTTCTAGAAGGACAAGTTTGAATGTGCTATTCAAATTTGTTAAGATTGTTTTATCTTGGAGGCAGAAGTACCCGTAGGGCTATAGCATCATCTTTTTCAGAGTGTAGCCGGACATTCTTGTCTTAAGGACAACATGTTGAACATATGACTCAATCTACCATTACCAGTTTCTTATGTCTATGGTGTTTAACAGGGATGTTCAAGTCATGAAAAATTGAATCGGAGACGACACGAAAATCAGATAAGTGCCTCTTATATTAATTAGTTATTTGATATAATATCATTTGGGGTAATAGTCCAAAGATGTTTCCATCTCTTAGACAGGACACAAGTTTGAACTACATATGCCATGTCCATGAAAGACATGATGTGGTGAATTAGGTTTTCTGGTAAATTGCTGATCCTATCGATACTATTACGAAATGAGGAATTTCTTGGTTCTTCCATGCTGGAAACCTAATATCAGTCTGGACTCTGGAAGAAATCAAGAAAAAACCAAAGCGATAACTTGAGATCTCTTGATGTAAATGGTTTTCCAGGGAAAGTGAAAAGATTTCAGCGAATTAGGGGTTTTACTGAATAGGAAAGGGTTATGTTGTCGTATCATTGGTCCAATATTCGGTGAGATCTTATAGCCCCGTTTGAGATTACAAAAAGTTTGTATAAACCGAGTAAAAAACAACACAAAAAACCCGCAAGACACATAGCATACCCACTGCTCAGATCCCGAAGGGTGGGGTCTACTGGGACCCACAAATTAAAAAGAAAACTGTGAGGAGTGCGGTTTTTTGAGCGGTTCATTTAGAATTTCAGATAATTTCGTCATAAGCACTTTGTAACACATTTTCAACAAATTTTGACCAATAATTATGTTTGGTAAAAAAAAATTAAAGTGCTTTTACCCGAAAACACTTTCATTTTAGACCTGTTTTTAATAGCTACTGGTGAGTAGTTTTTAAAAGCTGAAAAACAAAAGTTGTGGACCCACAAAAAGTTGAAATAACAAATTTTTATTTTTAACCTTCCTATTTTATTAATATGCCAAGATTTGTCCATAGATTTCTATTATATGCTACGTGCGAGGAAATACAAGTGACGGATATTCCGAACCTGCGTAAATAGAGAACATAGTACACAAAATGTGGAAGCAACCAAACTAGCGAATCTACTTGAATTTTTTTTTTTTTTTGCTTACAACAATATTACTTGGATTAATGTTATACAAAATTTTTATGGATAATTTTTGTACAAGAATTTCATAGTGGCAATAATATAATAATACTAATACTAAAAATACCCTTTACAAGTGTTAGCACCATGAATTTCACCCCTGGACGTGCTATCTCTACTGTTGTTATCCGCAAGTGCACTAACAACGTGTGCAAATGCCTATCGCATGGTTATGAGTTTAGTGTACTTACATTTTCAATTTTGGGAGAATTTGGTGCAAACACATGTGTATTTTTGAAAATATTGAATAATTGTCTTGCAAGTCAAAACGCAAACTGCAAGACAGGAGGTTATTTATTTCGTAGGTTAGGTATTATTATTCAAAAAGGAGTGGGTCCCAGCTTGTTGCTCGGCTACCTTCCACCGACGTGTAAGAATCTTGTTTCATTTTTATTTATTTTTGTTATATACTCCCTCTGTCTCCTATATATAGGCGGAAAAGTGGAATCCTCTTAGAATAAGAAAAAATTTGGTTTTTATAAATTTTCCTAATGTTCCCTGATTTACCCTCATCAATTCCAATACATTTATCTAGGAAATATGGAAAATTTCAATTTATTAAGAGTTTTTATCCCACTAAAATATTGAAAAGTGGATTTTTTCTTGGGAATTACTAAAAGCATTAACTAAGTTTGTTAACATCATACTCTTTAATAAGGGTAAATATGGAAAAAATCACATTTGAATTGTTTTTATGCCTATCTATAGGGACTAAAGAATTTTACTTCTCCGCCTTTATATTGGAGACGGAGGGAGTATGAAAATACTATGATAGTAATAATAGTAATAACGTATTTTTAAACATGACTATTTTCGTCATTAGTTATATCAACATCACTTCACATGATAATTTACCAAACAAAATTTCATTTGTTTTTTAAACTTACAACATTTTTAAGATTAGAGTTTACCAAACATCTAACTGTTTTTTTCCGCAGCACAGCACATCGCAGCACATCACAGCACGACAGAAAAAGCGATTTTCCAAAAGCTACAGTACCAAACTCGCCTTATGGCATGTTTGGATACCCACCAAGGATGGTTCTTATCTAGTGACATCTTTTTTGCAATTTTCCATGTACTGATCTAGAAGTGAAACGCAATGATGGTGTTATGCCGAATAGTCAGTGGCACAACATGAAGCAAAGTGCCCGACAAAATATAGCTAGTTAAGGACAATTAATGCCATTAGCATAGGCAGCATCCAATGTCGTAATGATGCATGTACGAGAATTGTGAGTTGGCCCAGCTCAAGGAATGAATTAAGGACACAACGAAAGTCAAGGAATGATTTAGCCATTGACTTGATATTTAACCAAGGCCTTGGCAATGCATTGCAACAGTGACAATGCCAAACATGCACATGATTGCAAATTTATGAAGTTGAGCTAAGTAGTAGATTAAAGCTTGGAATGGCATGACTTTACTCACATGATATCTTCCAAGAGAATAAAGTGCATAGACAAACCAACTATAGCGCCATCATGGTGCAAACATGGCTCAGGATGGTTATGTGTATTACACGTGTGGCAGAGTTTGGAGATGGATTGGAACGGTTATGAACAACGTTTATAACTTTTGTTTGGCAAGCATAACCCCCAAGAACAGGTGTAGAATCAATTAGCGGACAACACAAAAGTGTAGCGTTTGAAATGCACATTAGTGGTTATAGGAACTGCCTATGGATAGTCATCTGTCCATAGGCTTGTGCACTTGGTTGCACATAAATTTTGCTTTAGCACTATAAATAGGCTAGAAGAATAATAAGTTTAGTAGTCTTTATTTTGGTAGAAGAACTACTTGTTAGCAGATTGAGAGTAAATCTTAATTCGAGCGAATAAGCTTGTAAAGTCCTTTGTTGGGATAAACTATCGTCTCCCCTTTCATGCAATAAAATGTATTCAGTTTGCATAGCTTTGACATTTTCTATTCTATCTTTCCCTTAATCTCATGAAATACTAGCATTGAAAACCCTCTTGAATTATATGAGAAGTGTTAAGAGTTGAAGAGAGAAAATCATAAGTCTTTTGTTGCCAATATGATGGATTGTTGTTGTTTGCACTTGGTAGTTGGTGAGATTTTTATTGTCGTTGTTGTAAATAGGATTCGAACTCTAAGACTTGTGAAGACTAAATTTAAAAGTTTAACGAAAATAATAAAAAGAGAGCTACTGGGACTCGGATTCCACAGAATTCATATCATAAGGCTCAATTATTCATTTTCAACAATTATCGCTCAATAAAAATAGGGTTATTTGGTTTTTGGTACTTATATTTTGACCAACATTAGTGTTTGGTCTAACTTTTGTCCAAGTTAGTGCTTGGTACTTGGAAATGACGTTGACCCGCGCTGACTAACCAATTTGATGACGTGGTTCTCTTTCCGTGAATTAAATATTTAATTACCAAAAATTAAATAACTTTACCAACAATGACAAACCATGTCCTTAACAGAGTTTCCTATCTAACACGTGTACGTGCAATAGCAGTCTCTACTCGATGAATGGCTAAGATTGAATATACCCAATCGATATAAACGAAAAAGATGTTTGCCCTAATTTCATTAGTGAGTTTTTTTACCCGCCACCATCAGAGATAAGAGCGAAGAAAATGTTAGGAGAGATTCATATCGTAATTGAATCTAGGTTAATCTAGTGTTATTGTTAGGTTTTAGTATTCTCTTTTAGTTATTGAAGACCTATTTGGAATATTTTGGTGAAAAGAACTTCTTGTGTACCTGTGCAATCGATTACAGTGGTAAGTGTTATGATTTGTGTACGATTTTGTATGTTTTATGCATTAGATTCATTATTTTTGATATGATTCGATCTTATTAGAGTAATTTAAGTGTCAGGTTTTGTCTGATTTCTTTCCTTTTTCGATTTCATAAAGTTGGTTTTTTTTTTAATTTGGGGATTTTTGGAATTGGGTGTTTTTTAAGACTTTAAAGGGGAAATAGAACGTGGGGTTTGTTTGTTTAATGGTTACTTTGTCGGATTTTTTGTTGGTTTCCACACAGAGAAGTGGTTCTTTGATTAAAGTATACAGTGAAGTGGTCCTTTGATTAAGTATGCAATGTATTAACTTGTAGTGTGATGTTGATGTGCAGAAATGGATGGGTCTGAACTGCCTAAATATTATCCAACTAAATATGGTTATTTGGTAAGGACTAGTAGGTCCAAAAAGGATTCTCATTTATATGCAAAAAGGCCTGATTGTTTTGCTGAGGAGGAACTAGATTGGCTGTCACAGTTACACAAGTATGACAAGCCAAATAGTACCAAAGGTATTGAAGAGGAAACTGTTGTAATTCAGGTGGATGATTTAAATGTGAATGTAAGTCAGATGGATGATTTAAATGTCAACGTAAATGTGACAGTGAATGTGAATACAGAAGGTGGGTCAAGTAGTGGTGTAAATGAAGTTAGGAAAGGTGTTAAAGAGGTGGGTGGCAGTACAAGAAAGGTTAGGAAAGGTGTTAAAGAGGTAGGTGGTAGTACAAGAAAGGTTAGTAAAGTTTTTAAATAGGGTGGTGGTACAAGAAGAGATAACAAAGATGTTAATGTAGTTGGGTCAAGTAGTTGTGTAAATGGTTTAGGTAGAAGTGTTAGTGAACCATCAAGTGGATCATATGTTGATGTGGATATGAGCCAAGTTGAATCAGTTAATCAAGTAGAGGAAGCTGCTGTGGAACCAACTAAGAAAAAGGTCCTCAATATTAACAAGTGTAATCCTGAAGAGATGTATATATCAGTTGGTGAGTCAGAGTCAGATGAAGAACAAGATCCAATAGAAGTTCCACAAGAGTAATCCACTGAGAAAGAGGATGACATGGCTGAGCAGTTAACAAGTGTGATTAAGAAGAGTGCAGAGTATCATGACTATGTGGAGAAAACAGGAAGAGTCTATGAATAGGAAGAGTTGAAGACTTGGAAGAGTGATACTACTATTCTGGACAATATGTTTGTTGCGCATGAATGGGCTTCATGCCAAGAATGCAGGGATTATATAAAGGATCAAAATATATTTCAGAATTTTGACATTGTCCAGGTCAAGAATACTGAAATTCAACAACAATATAAATGCAAGGACCCAAACTGTAGATGGAATGTATATTGCTCAAGAATTTGGGATAAAGTTACATTTAGGTGCAAGAAGGGTGATTTTGAGCATACTTGTAAAACCACTCATGGAATCAACAATACCTTGGAGAAAGCAAGGTAATTGTGTTTACAAATGTTGTTTAATTTATGATTTTTATGTTCAACATTACTTTAGGTATCTAATGTGTGTGTGAACTATTTTGTGTTTGTAGGTGGGTATTCAGGGTTATGTTAGATGCATTTAAAGCTCATCCTAACTATAAAACAAATGATTTCAAGTCTGAAGTGAAGAGGGTTCACTCTGTAGAGATCTCTTATTGGACTGCTTGGCATGCTTGGCATATGTGTATGGAGAGATTTTTTGGCAACTATGAAGAAAGTTATGCTTTAAGTCCTGAATGTTGTGAGCAAATACTGAAGAGGAATGATGGTAGTATTGCTAGATGTGCAAAAGATGAAGCTGGTAAGTTCAAGCATCTATGTATAGTGTAAATGTTCTATATAAGGGTTTAGACTTGGTTGTAGACCTATTCTAGGTTTAGATGGTTGTTTTCTGAAAGGGAAGTATGGAGGTGTTTGCTTAAGCATTATGTCATTAGATGCAAACAATGGATTATTTCCAATTGCTATATTCATATGTAGAAAGGAAAACAAAGAGAATTGGACTGAGTTTCTTAGGATTGTTGCCCCATATTTGAAACTACATCCAAGAGCACTTACATTCATATCAGACAGGGAGAAGGGACTCATATCAGCTGTTGACACAAACTTTGTTGATGTGAATCATTACCATAGGTATTGTTTTAGACATATGTACAAGAACATGAAAAGATATCACCCTGGAAAGCATCTAGAAGCACTTGCATGGAATACAACAAGGTCATATGTGAAGGAAGATCATGATATAGAAATGAAGAAGATGATGGATGTAAGACCAGAAGAAGTGGCTTATTTACAGAGAGAAGATTCTGCACAGTGGGAAAGGTCTTTCTTTGATACTTCATCAAGCTGTGAACACATAACTTCAAACTTTTGTGAAGCTTTTAATGCATGGATATTGGATATAAGAGGTCTACCTGTTTGTAAGTTTCTTGAGAAGTATCACCTGATGGTGACAAGGTTGATGTTTGATAGGAGACTACAAGGTGAGAGTTATCCTGATGGAGGTGTGGTCCCAAGGGCAGAAGAGATTTATAATATGAACAGGCAAAAAGCAACAACATTTGAAAGCGTCCCTACTAGCAAAGATGTGTGGACAGTCCTTGATCACAGGAATGGATGTTCTTGGGTTGTTGATTTGCCTAAGCATCAATGTTCTTGTAGGTTTTGGGATGTCACTGGGATTCCTTGTGAACATGCAATCAATGATTCATTTTTCAACAGAAATGCTGATTGGAAAGAGTAAGTTGTTTCATGGTTGTCTTTAATTATTATTTTTTATGAAATTTTATGTTTAACAACTTTATCTATAATCAATATTATTGTTGTTTTCTTCTTGTTTTGCAGGTATGTTGATGAATATCATAATGTGGACAAGTACAGAGCCACATATGCTGGAATGGTTGGTCCAATGGACAATGTATGTAAATGGAAGTCATTGGATGAAATTCAACATAAAGTAAAACCTCCACTATATGAGAGGCAGAAAGGCAGACCAAAGACGGAAAGGAGAAGAGATGCAGATGAAGCTAGAGGTGGAAATAGACAGAGAAAGCAGTGTAAATTATGTTTGGAATTTGGGAAAAACAAGAGGGGTTGTCCTAGAAAGGCTGAATTTGAAGCTTCCCAAGGTGGTGAACTTTTATATTTTATTTGTCTTTATCTTTTTGGAAATCTTTATCTTTATCTTTGTCTTGTTTTGACTAATTTTAATGATATTCTTTGTTTGCAGATGGTGAACCACAAGTGATGAGGAATCCATCTATGGATTTTGTAGAGTATCTAAATGAACAACATAATAGTGGAAAAGGAGGTGGGAGTGGAGGTTGCAGGACAGGTAGGAGAGGAGGTGGCATAATAGGTGGAAGGATAGATGGTAGAGGAGGTGGAAGGACAGTTGGCAGAGGAGGTGGAAGAGGAGGTGGAAGGACAGGTGGCAGAGGAGGTGGCATGACAGGTGGTAGAGGAGGTGGCAGAACAGGTGGTAGAGGAGCTGAATACTTGCTCTTTGAGGATGTAACTGAACCAACTGCACCATCACCAGCAGCATCACCAACTACACCATCAACAACTGCACCAGCTGCACCAGAACCAGCTACTCCAGAACCAACTGCACCATCAACACATGCACCAGCTGCACCAACACCAACTGCACTATCAACAGCGGCACCATCTGCACCAGTTTGGGTCCCTCCTGGAAGATCTTTCGGAAGAGGTGGTTGGACTCTAGGTACTAGAGGTGGGGGTAGAGGTTGAATGAGGGGTTTGCCATTTGGTGTTCATAAAAAGAGAGGGCGCATATTTGGTATAGGTTTTCTATGTGAGGATGCATTTCCAAGGACTCGAAGGGCTCAGGTGATACCTGCAAATTGACACCATACTTCTATTTTTCAAGTGTTAGGTTAGTTAATCCCTTCAAGTGTTAATCCCTGCAAACTTTCTGGTATTTTCTTATTAGACTGCACCAGCTGCTGCTGTGCCGCAAGAACCCATTCCTGATGCTTTGCACGAACCAATTCCTTTTGATGTGCAACACCCATATGTAGCTGCAGTGCCTACTGGAGGTTTAGATGGTTGTTTTATGACAGGAAACTTTGGTGGTGGTGTTAGAACCACATGTGGTGGTGTTAGAACCACGGGTGGTGGTGCTAGAACCAGAGGTGGTGGTGCACAACAGAAAAGGAGAAGACTAACTCCTGAGCCCGTGCTGCCTGAGCCACTACTACCTGAACCAGAACCTGAGTCAGAGCATGAGGCTGAACCTGTATTGCCTTCACCACCAAGAAGGAGCAGAAGGATCCAAAGGTATATAGGTAATCCCCTCAATGGAATCACTATTGATCTTACTTAAGAATGATCATTTATGATTTAAGTCCACATCTTCACTATTTTGAACAACATATGCAGTTGCTTGCTTTATGAACTACTACTATATGACAGTATCTAGGTTTTTATCTTTATGAACAATTAGACATAAGTTTCTAAACTTGTTTCGAACCTCAACTGTTATTGCTTAATGAACATACTGCTAATAGTTTTTATCTTTATAAACTATGTGTGTATGAATAGATTGTTGTTGTATAAGTTAGTGTTGCTTGTTAGTTTAGGAACAATATAGAACAAATTACATAGAGTGGCATATCATAGGTATTACAAGTAGATGGGTTCATACATCTGACGATGAAGATAAGAATTTGCAGGTTCAGGAGAAGAAAAATGTGAAAGGTGGTAGAGAATAGTATGAGAAAAGGTGCTTTTATAGGTAATGACCAAACGGTAAAAATCAGGTCGTTAGACCTAGGGAATCTGGACCGTAGAATAAAACTGTAGTCATGTGAATTTTTAAGAAAATCACGTGTTGACGGCACTGTTAACGGTGTTAAGTAATTATTATTATTTTAAAAATAAAAATATATACTAAACAGAAGTCAAGATTTTAGTTAGTCCACGCGGGTCAACGTCATTTCCAAGTACCAAGCACTAACTTGGACAAAAGTTAGACCAAACACTAATGTTGGTCAAAATGTAAGTACCAAAAACCAAATAACCCATAAAAATAACATCCACTCTCATTTTGCCAAAGTAGATTCTCAAAATATTAGTTATAAATCGTAAGCATGGGACATCAAACATTTAAGCAAGCATGACCCATCAAATACAATAATAACTAATTAATTCAAATCATAATTCTATTTTAATTAGTGCAAAAGTCATATAAAAAATAAAATAAATTTACCCATGTATGAAATTCGGATTCCTCCGTCGACCCAGTATAGGGGTCTAGCTCATCATGTTGTGGACACTCTGAAAAGATTATTTTATTGCTCAAAAAGTGTTTACAATGGTGAAAATGGAGAAAAATTAAACGCAACTATTTTTCTCTTCCAAAACTCCCCCCTCTCCGGATACCTGTTTGGTCCTATTAGCACCCTATTTATACACAACAACCCATTACTCAAACATCTTTTCAAAATATTCTTCCATGACTCCACCAGATCTTCTCTTTAATGAAAGATATCTCAGGAATAATTTCTTTCTCCATTTATCACACATCTTCCTCTATTTTCTAGAATAAAATTCTGGAGATATTATCTTTTTTTATTTATAAATAAAACTACAAATTTTCTTTCTCCTTTTCAATAAAAACAAACTCATCAGTATATTATCTCTTTTAACTTCAAGATATGAAAACTTCATGTATAATAGGCAAGAAGATATCTTTTTCTTAAATCTTTGAGATCTCCCATAAATTATGTGAATCTGTTTCAAATGAAGAAGAAGATGGTGCCTCTATCCATTTGTTGGGTGCCCGTATCTGAAATGATGGGTGCCTTTATCAGTTCCTCTGGTTGCCTTTAACACTTTTTCGAGCTATTTTTCCAAAAGAGCTTATTTCCTTAAAAAGACTTAAAACAAGATTATTAGTGATTAAATTAGTCATAGCGAATATAGTTATGGGTGAAAATGCGTCACACTTGCGTGCTCATCAAATTCCCCCACACTTACATTTTGCTAGTCCTCGAGCAAAACAGAAAATTGACCCGCTACACAGCTGGTCATATAATAAGATAGAAAGAATGAGACCCGCTACACAGCTGGTCATATTAACTTTTTTTTTGGACCCGCTCAACAGCTGGTCATAACATGCAAGAAAAAAGAAAAAGACCCGCTACACAGCTGGTCATAACCCTAACAATCATAATAATAATTTTTTTTAATTTTTTTTTAGACCCGCTACACAGCTGGTCATGATTTGCAAGGAATTTCCTGAAAAAATAAAGTAAAAAGTTAACCTCTCCCCCACACTTAAACATTATATTGTCCTCAATGTAATTGAGTCATCCAACGCAAATATTAAGATGGGAAATGCAAAAAGTAAACCAAAGTAAAAATAAAATAAATATACCTACTGGAATGTACAGAAATGGATCCCCAAAGATTAACAGCCTGAAAATTTGGGGATCAACCCAAAATACAGTATTTACAAACGACAACTTCACAATTATGCTATGAAAATATGGTGACATTGAAACTGTCTGAAATAGAGGATTACCCCCAAACCTAATTTTTACTTCACATGGAAGTGAGTATAGCACATAATATAGGGATACTATTGGGACAGGGAAATTGTCAATAGGCTCATGCACGGTATCAGAAACAGGGACGTCCTTTGGGTATTTGGATGGAAAGCATTCCAACAAAAATTTTGAAGCACATAATTCTAACTCTAAATTAGGTAACTTTTGGAAGTCTAGGGGACTATAAACAACCTCTAAATCAGGTGAAAGATCTTGCGAGATAGATTCTCCTAATAAATTAGACAAATCATCTACACAATCATTCACAGGGTCATCTACAAATTCTGTCTCGACCAGAGAGTCACTACAAGACTGATCATCATCATCATATAATTTTTTACATTCCAGAATTCTCAATCTTAAGTCCAAACTAAGTGGTGTGTGTTTATAATACTTCTCATATATCTCTAGAGGAGATTCTTCACTTACCACATGTGGATCAAAAACTCCATACCGTTGCCTACACTTATATTCAGCAAGCGTCATCTCAGACGAGGTTTCCTGATAATTTGGCTTTCTACGCTTATATTCCGCCAACGTCATCTTAGATGACGTATACCCAGAAGAAGTCATCATCCTCAAAATGTCTTAAAAAAATACAAAAATAAACGCATAAAAAAGAAATTTTTTTTTTGAAAATACTGTACAAAATAAAAAAATAAACCTAAAAATTAATCTAAAAACAAATCCGCGTCGGCGGCGCCAAAATGGTGAGATTTTTATTGTCGTTGTTGTAAATAGGATTCGAACTCTAAGACTTGTGAAGACTAAATTTAAAGATTTAACGAAAATAATAAAAGAGAGCTACTGGGACTAGGATTCCACCGAATTCATAGCATAAGGCTCAATTATTCATTCTCAACAATTATCGCTCAATAAAAATAGCATCGACTCTTATTTTGCCAAAGTAGATTCTCAAAATATTAGTTATAAATCGTAAGCATGGGACATCAAACATTTAAGCAAGCATGACCCATCAAATAAAATAATAACTAATTAATTCAAATCATAATTCTATTTTAATTAGTGCAAAAGTCATATAGTAAATAAAATAAATTTACCCATGTGTGAAATTCGGATTCCTCCGTCGACCCAGTGTAGGGGTCTAGCTCATCATGTTGTAGACACTCTTAAAAGATCATTTTATTGCTCAAAAAGTGTTTACGATGGTGAAAATGGAGAAAAATTAAACGCAACTATTTTGCTCTTCCAAAACTCCCCCCTCTCCGGATACCTGTTTGGTCCTATTAGCACCCTATTTATACACAACAACCCATTACTCAAACATCTTTTCAAAATATTCTTCCATAAGTCCACCAGATCTTCTCTTTAATGAAAAATATCTCAGGAATAATTTTTTTCTCCATTTATCACACATCTTCCTCTATTTGCTAGAATAAAATCCTGGGGATATTATCTTTTTTTTTATTTATAAATAAAACTACAGATTTTCTTTCTCCTTTTCAATAAAAACAAACTCATCAATATATTATCTCTTTTAACTTCAAGATATGAAAACTTCCTGTATAATAGGCAAGAAGATATCTTTTCCTTAAATCTTTGAGATCTCCCATAAATTATGTGAATCTGTTTCAAATGAAGAAGAAGAGGGTGCCTCTATCCATTTGTTGGGTGCCCGTATCTGAAATGATGGGTGCATTTATCAGTTCCTCTAGTTGTCTTTAACACTTTTTCGAGCTATTTTTCCAAAAGAGCTTATTTCCTTAAAAAGACTTAAAACAAGATTATTAGTGATTAAATTAGTCATAGCGAATGTAGTTATGGGTGAAAATGCGTCACACTTGCGTGCTCATCAGTAGTGCAGACTTATAAGGCTGAAGCACTTGCGGCTCATAGAATTGCGCATAGAACCATTGTGTTACCGGTTACTGGCTCGAGAAAATTTAAAGAGGCGTTTTTAAGTCGTGACACCATGACAGGTGGTTTGGCAAACTCGAATGAATTGAGCGACAGAGACTAGACCTAGACTCTATCACCGGATGTGGAGAGTTCATCACTTGGTGGAGACTCTATCACCAACATAACTTTCTCTACTATCTATAAATATGTAAATTTTAAATCTCATTTTTACACAAAATCCTTTTTCTTCGTCTTTTTTTTCGTTCTTTCTTTTTTATCAACACACAAAAAAGTTAATACCAAAAAAAATTCAAATAGTAGAAATTATAACTCAACTTGATTTTTTTCCAGAATAATACTTGAAGCAGTTATTCACAAGATATGGGATGGTTATAAATAAATAACAATCACAAAAAAGAAATTAAATAAAATTTTCAAAAGTTTTGGATATTAACTAAGTCAAATATTCAGCTAAAAGGTAACAAAAATTTCAAGGCAAGGAAAATCCAGATAGAGAAAACTTAAAAGTTAATCTTTGTACTGGTCACAACAACCAAGAAAAATATTATCAAGAAAATGTCGATTGGAAGTAAGGTATACATGAGGTAAAAGATACCGAGCTTTTTATTTGAAATATTTTATTTAGGTTTTTATCGTGTATGTTTATATCTTGTAAGAAAAGGCTCAATACTGTAAATTAGTTCGAAAACTCAAACTTATTAAAACAAGAAGTAAAATTGAAAATTAAACTTCTAATTTTAATTTATCGGTACTTAGACTTATATCTAACTAAGAATTAAAAAATTAAACCTTAATTTAATTAAGAACATATAAAAAGAGTGGATACTATTTAGGCAACACTTTTAAAATATTATAACAACATTCGTATTGGAAATCCAGCTTTCCTAGTTTTGCACATGAGCCAATTCGTCGGAGACATCTTTCTTGTAACTTATGAAATTTTGTTTATTAAAGATCACAAAGAAATTTTAAATTTGGACATTTGTATAATTGTTCTTACCGCATGAACATCGGTTTCACGAAAATTTCGGCTTCAATTGGCTTGCATTACCACAACATATGTTAGAGCATCGCTCGGTCGAACTCTCAAGTTTTTCTATCTCAAAGCTTGTTGTCAATGTTGGATGCATAACTAATCTACAAAATTCAAATCTCGGACTAGGATTAAAGCATGACAGTCGAGTATCAGACATCACTGAATAAACCTCGAATATTGAAGATTGAAGAACAAACGAAGACTTATGTGGGAACTTCATTAATAAAAAGGTATGTGAAGACTGACATATCCTAATTACTTCTATCTACCATTTTGTGTTATGAGATGTAATCGTATGATTTTAGTAGACTTAACACTGTAAAGAAGAAGTTTAATTCAAGCTTGTCTTGGTTTAACTCTCGAAATAAGATTCTAGCAGTGGATGTTCGTAGATCCTTAGCAATCTTAGTTAAAACAATTTATTGTTCATAAATTTTTTTGTTACACGTTGATCATTTGGAAATTTCCCAAGCAACAACATATACTGTATATGGATATTGGGAATTTTTCTAAATTAATTATGAGAGAATTTCATAACTGTTTGTACAAGATACACATACCCGGTATGCATACCAAAGTCAATATGAATTTCGTGAATTGTAGAAATTGCAAACCCGATTTACATGCCCTTTACATATGAGTTCGGGAATGGGGGTAGGTTTGCAAACCTAGTTTGCATAGATTTGACTTCGCGAACTGTCAGTGGTTTGCAAACCTGGTTTTCATACCCTTATAACCTGACTAGACGATCTGCATAGATACCAAAAGTTCACGAACTATTTGTATGACTATGTTTGTTTTTGCTACAAGTCTCATAGATACTTTTGAGACAACTTTATTCTCAAATTCGTTTTGGGCTTATGGATTATTATTTAGTATTGAGCGTTATTGAACACTGCTAGTGCTTCTAAGTTCAAAGGCATACTTAGTAGCTATGGACTATCATTTTGCACAGTTCCGTAACTTCGGACCATAGTGCATATTCTTTTGTGTGATTCCAAGGTGGAATTTTCACATGCTTACATGAATTCCTAACTAGGAATTTCATCTACACCAACCTTAACTTGAATTTAAATCTATCTGTAGCTGTACAAATCTATAAATAAAGAGACTCTTGCAACATGATTTATTAATCCCTGGCACTTTTATGTCCTAGTTTCAAAGCTAGAGTCTTCATCTGTAACAAAGGTTTCTTTACGAAACTGATTCTAGGTTACGACTTTGAATACTTCACTTAGGGATTCGTGAATCCTTATCAGACTATTTTTTTACCTAACAGTTCTTGTATTTGGGATCTTCTTCTACTAGTTATTGAAGTTCATGAACTTTAGATCAGGAAAAAATAAATAGAGATCACAAAAGTTCTCTTAGTCTCAGATTTTGTGATTCCTCAAGGTAGATATCTAAACTCTTTCTTGATTTGTTTGGATTGTTCTTGAGATGTGGTTAGTGATTTAGGCTTCTGTTTGATAAGACTGTAAGTGTTCCGTATCCGTGAGGTTTGCTGGACTTTGTCTACTATAAACCGATTTCCAACCAAGATTGAAACATATCAACGGGAAATCAAATAGGTTATCTGTTGGAGGCATATAGGTATCAAATTCTTCACTAAGGTTGAAGCAACTGGTAGGCTGTAAGGGACGTCAGCTAAGGAATATCTGATGAGTGCTAAATAGTGCATATTTATATATATTTTTGTTGGCATTTAACTCATCTTTTGTGCATTAATTCTACATTTTATCCCATATTCTGTATTTTCATTGTTTTCAAGAATAAATATTTTTCTTACTTAATTTTGCATTTTTAGGTAACAAATAAAATCTGGATGAAGTGCGGAGCAAAAAGAGCAGAAAAGTAGTGAAAAGCCGGGAGGAATTACGCAAGGAAGCCGCGAAGAATGTTGCGCACAAGACCAAAAAGCTAGGAATGGGCTCAAGAAGGAAGAATTGTTCTTAAAGAAGATATGGGCTTGGCATACCCAAGGCCCAAAACCCTTACCCAAATCCATTTCCTTTATCCATACCCATTTCCATGAGAGCCGTCAGATTGGATCCATCTTGTCATCCAACGGTCACCTCATCATTGTGCATCAAATCCCGATGATTCCGCCCAACACTACAGCACCTAACCTAATCTAGCACCGTTGACTTCGTTGTGTTCCACATCCAACGGTCGCTACAAACTGCTTCTCTCTTAGCCGTCCGATCTACCTACCATCTCCATATCCAGCGGCTCAGCTCGCCAAACATCGAACCAGATGCTCCCGCTTCACACCCTAGCGACCGAATCCTATTATCCACCCAAACAACCCATCGCCCCAAAACTTCATCTCTCTTCACCCGACAGTTGCAGAGCTCTGCAACTCCACCACCTCCCCTCTCTGCCGCTGTCACTTCCGTCACCACCACCAGTTCCATCACTGCCACTACTATCTCTTCACCGACAACACCCCCATATCCCTAGCCTAGTTATTTTCTTCATCTCACAACCTCTGAAACCCTAGGTTTTGGGGTGAGTAAAATAACTCGAAATTAGGGGACAATAGGAGCAGAGGAAGAGCATCAAGGACTAGAGGAGGCATGGGTCGAGCAGATTTTGGGAGTTTGTAAGTTAAATTTTGTGTAATTTAAGAAAACCCTAATTTTATTGTCTGGGTATAAATTGAGGGTTGGGTATCACTGTTAAAACTCGTTCTTGGACTAGCCAAGTTTCCACCCAATTTGGGTTAGGTTAATTCCAATTTTAAATTGCACTGTTAATGTTTAATGTGTGATGCTCCTGTTAATTTTAATTGTTCCTGTTAGTTGCACTTTTACTTTTAATTGCATTTGTTCTTGTTCTTGGTTTTAATTCTCTGTTTATATGAATGTTGTCATGTTAGTTCACCATGTTGTTCACTGTTATGCTCACTGCCCTGTAATGTTAGTGTAATGTTTGTCATGTTCTAAACCATCATGCTAGGGACTTGATGAATCCCTAATTTCTTATTGTGTAGTACATTGATCATATTGCATTAGAAGGCTAAACAAGTTTAGGAAAAACTTGAACTTAGTTCATCATCACCTCACTTTCACAATGTATGCCAAGTATACTTTGTAGTTAGGTCCATGAGCTGTTGATAAGCTGCAACTCAAGCTGAATTCATAATCCTTTGACTAGTTATGCTGTAGAAAGACAATTAGTGCTTTGGAAATAATAGAACATAGTTGAGTTTAACTTTCTATAGGAGAATACATAGTAGAAGTTAGAGTGAATTCAAACCCTAGTTCCCATCCATAATCTACTTCATTCTCATCCACAATTCCATCTTCAACTGTTTAGCTTTGTTTTCTTGTTTTGTATTGCTTTTGCCTTGTTGTTTCTTCCCTGCCCTGCAACTCTGTTGCTTTTCTGTTTTGCATTTTCTTCACTGCTTGAGCAGCTGCAGTACTGCTGCTGTAACCCTTGCTGCATTGCTGCCTTTTTCTTCTACTGCTGCAATTGCTGCTGCAGCACTTGTGCTGCTTTGCTTCCCCCTGCTGCTGCCTCCTGCCTCAGCTGCTGTTGCTGCTGCCAAACTGCTGCAGCTCTTGCTCCTGCTGCTGCCTTCCTTTTCCTGCCTGCTGCTGCTGAGCCCAAAGCTCAGTTCACTTCCAAAAGCCTCTGAAGCCCAGTTAAGGCCAAAGCCTAGTTCACTACCAAACCCAAGTCAAAAGTGAACTGTTAAGCCCAATTCACAGTTGAACTGTTGAGCCCAAAGCTCAAATCAGTTCACTGAAACCAAAGCCCATAGTCCACATTTCTGAGCCCAAGCTCAGTTCAATCCAATTCAAAATCATTCAAAGGCCCAAAGCACAATCATAACCCATTGGTTACCAAAATCCATTGGTACCCAAAGCCCAACAATAGCAAATTTAGGAACCCAATTAGCTAGAAAACTCCAAACACACCCGATCTCTGTGGATCGACCCGTACTTGCACGAGCTACAACTGACGACCGTGCACTTGCGGTATTACTGTAGGCCCCCGTTTTTCTGCGCATAATTTTATACCCTTTCAAGGCCTGTCAATATCAAGAGCATAGAATCTTGAGATATTTAAGAGACGTAAAGAACAAGACTGTATCTGAATTGCTTGAAGGGTTAATTCGTCTCAGTTACATTCTAGTTCAAAGTTTAATAGTAGGCTAACGTTTGTAATGGTTTAACACAGTATGGTGTTCAAAGTTGGACGAAGTTCCGAGGGTTTTCTGTCAGTGCAGTTTTTCTCCTTAACAAAATTATGGTGTCTTATATTTTTTCTTTTTCCGCATTATATTGTTTATCTTTATCATAGGAATAACACGAGTAGTACTTAATCAATCTATATAGTTTAACTCCTTATTATTAGAGATCAAATCAAGATTTTGTTAAATTCGTATTTTGAAAGATAAATTACAAGTTTTGTACTTGTTAGAATTCGGATATAATTATATTGACCTTGGATATTGATTTTTGAGATCCTCCAACTCTTCTATACAATCTGGTACATGTACTTTTCGTATATACATTATTGATTGTGGAAGAGAACGAGAAAAACTATGTATATATTCTTATTCAAGGGTCTTTGCTTTGACCTACTTGTGATTGTATTAGGTTTTGACAACACAGGTTTCCGAAAGAAAAATTTGGTGGTGTACAGTAGAACCTCTGTATATTGATAATCTATATATTAATAACCTCCACATATTAATAAAAATTTATGGTCCCAACTTGGGCCAGTGAGAAATAGTAATAACCTATCCAGTTTAATATTAATGATTTTTTCCAGTTCCTCCTTAAAGAATTTACCTCTAAATAGTAAGAATTAATATATATATATATATATATATATATATATAGTTACATCAAATTTATGATTGAACAAAATACGTATCTACAGTTGTTTGAGAAAAAGAAGTAATTTTTTAGATTACTACATCATCTATTAACTTGCGGATGCATAATATCTCATCAACATAAACATCTTCTTGTTGAAGCCATAATATTTCCAACTTTTCGAGCATGTTTAAACCTTCCAAGCTTCTTGGACTACAAATTCCAAGATATATACATGCACTTGTATATATAAAAATGTATATACATCAATATAACTACAAATACATTGAACTTGAATTTTTACATTTTCTATGGGTACCTCTCTATATTAATAACCTCCCTATATTAATAATTTTGTGGATGCCCAAAAGTATTAATATAGATAGGTTCTACTGTAGTTGGTACCATTTTTTTTTCAATTGGTATCAGAGCATGCAAACACCGTTAGACCTAAAAAGTCTGTGTTTGTAGCGATCTGAATCTATGGACAAGAGTTCTACCTATAACAATGTACCGCCAGTTGTTGAAAGTGCTATGTTTATGGAATCTATTAATGAGATTGGATATTTTTCCTTCTCAAAAGTAAATGAACACCTTATTCCCATAAAACTGTCGAGTTTTGATAATTTTTATCCCTACTATCTTACTGATGATTCTGACTCAGAAGTAGAAAGGACAATGAAAGTGTTTAATTTTAAAGCACCTAAGAATACAGGCTTCTGAGGTCATCAGGATAAAAAAAGAGATTGGAGTAAAATACTATGGTTAATGAAAGAGATCACAAATAAGGATCCTTCTCGAGAAAAAACCTTTGTCTATAAGGAAATAAAGTCGCTCGAGTTGAGATTGGAGTAAAACGCCTTGAAATTTAAACGTCTACGAGATGATCCTCCTTCTATGTATAGCGTTCCACCTTCTTCGTGTAGCTCTGTGTGAACCATAAAATTTAGCCTTGTTGCTTCTGAAAAGATTATGGAGTTAGAAGAAGCGATTGCCAATGATACTCATGAATATTGAAATGATAGGGTACCAAGTACACCAAAATCTTTTCAATATCAACTTATGCAAACTCACATTGTGTAAATCTTTATCCAAACACGATGTACAGTTGGTATATAACGTAAGTTCGAATCCGAACCAATTTATGGGATTAAACCAAGTGTTTGATTAATGTACATTGTCATTGCTTTAATTACAACTAAACCAACAATTATAATGCGGAAATTAAAATAAAGGTACGTAACAAGATTTTGTTGAAAAGGAAAACTACAAGACATAAAAACCTCGGGACCTAGTTCAGTTTTGAAAACTCTCTGAATTAAGCCGCTACCCAAAGACTACTACAACTTTGTATAGTTAAGACCAAGTAATATAACTCCAAGTTGCTCATTTTATTCAATATACCTGTGCCTACAACAAATATGGTCTACGCACGTAAATATTGAGATAGAGTCTACTATCTTAAGTCGCTTCACCTGATGTGAAAACTTAAGCAACTCAACTCCTTTGTATCATAATCTGAAACAGTAAAAGACTAATCTGTTTCAGTAACCTCTCTATCATTCTCCAAGACAACCGAGTTAATAAAAATAAGATGACTACAAAGGTTCTTTAATTTTATCAATATAAAAAATCCTTTGTTCAGTCAGATCAACTAAGATCAATATTATCGAAATAATCTCAGTTTACAAAATATCAACGTAGATCTCAAAGAAATACACTTAGATAGATTACCGATATATAAAACATGTTTTAAAAAGTCTATTCGAGATAAACAACTTATCGTATCCCAATTAATCAAGTGTGCACGAAGTTGTCGCAAAAATCTGGTTACTGAAAATAAATCTTCGGGTCTTCAATCTTCAGTTTTCAAAATACCTGCACATAAAACTTGATTCCACTAATGATTGATCATACGCCGAACGGAGTCTATTAACAATGGATGATCAAAAGTCATGTCTTCAGATCTATACGCAATAAAGAAGATCTGAAATCGCCGATCCTTGAACTAGTTCGAGTGACCTTATATAAGAAGAGAAATACTACTAAATAAACAAACTAGATCTTTCAAGGTTCCCACCAGTGGTACTACTAGAGCTTCATAATAGTCTTTAAATGAATCGCACATAAGAGATTGCACCTGATTAGGATACTCTCCTCTCGAATGAGTATTACAAGAATACTACTAGTGGGATTCCCACATAAACAGTTAAGTAGCGTGTCAAATGGATGAGTTTTTAAGAATACAAGATCTACTATTTATAATGACCAAGGCATGTTTAGACACCAAGGAATAACTAAATCAGAAAATCTTAAAGATATGCAATAAATATATATTTTTTGTTTTGTTTTTTTCCCCAACATATAGTCCAACATATGTGCCGAAATATCTTTTCGACGACAACCAATATTAACTAGTATACAACATATGCTTTACTAATATAACAACAAGGGACATGCTTATCCTCTGGGATATGAGAAGCATATAAATTCAAATATCTAAAGATTATAATATTTCGGTTATGGGATCTTGCCTTGAGTATCAAGGAAAATACTTGAATCTTAAGTAATAAGATTTTAGCACATGTTTAAATATATTATGTCGACATCTTATGAACTTTCCTTTTCAACCAAAATGCATTTTCGATATCTTTGAAAACCCTAAAGTAATAGACAAACCAAAAACTCAAACTTGGTTAAACTAAGAATCCGGTTCCGGTAGAGATCCTTGGGACCGGTCCTAGTAGCGACCTTTGGTAAGAGACCTGTCATACTAGATATCCTGAGGATCAGTCCTAGTAAAGATCATTTTTTAAGGGATCCATCATAGAATAAATCATTTGATTCCTTTAAACTATGAAACAACTTTCGTATGTCTACTTTCTTAAATTCATTTATGTAAACATAGTTTTGTAGGTATGGAATCAATTTGAAAGTTCAACATACTAAATAATAACGAGTTACCAAATAGTGTTATATTGAATCTACGAATTTCAATAGATAAAATATACTTTGTAACTCTATATACTAAAGTTGTATAAAACAACTATTATATCTTTCCTTCATACTTTGATCATAATGAAATAATAAACTCACAAATACTAAAGACACACAAACAGACTTCATATGTTATGTTTTCAATCAAAACAACTTGAAAGAAATATGGATAGAAATAGATAAGTCAAGTCTGTGTTACTAACCTCTGTTAGAGCAATACTCGGTTGAACCACAAGTTTTGCTATCTCAAGCTTGTTGTCAGTGTTAGGTAATCAAAACTATATCTTTATTTCTAGTCTACTAAGTCAAGTTTCAGATAGGTTAGAATTGTATTTGAGTATCAGAGATCACCCTTGAAGACTGAAGATCGAAAAATACATTTGGAGAACTTCTATATTAGGTATGTGAAGACTGAACCATTCTATTTTACTCACTGTACCATCATTCTATCTATTAAGACTATGTCGTATGACTTATAGTAGATTAACAAAGAAGATGTTTTGAGTTAAGCTTATCTTGTGAAAAGTCTCGAAATATGATTTAGCGATTGGATGTTCAAAGGTCCTTAACAATATTAGTTCTACGAATTAATTTGTGGATTAATTGAAAATTTCCCATGAAAATGATTATATCACTTGGGAATGTATCAAACATCAAAAGAGAGAAATATGAACTTATTGAATTTCTACTAAGGGTAGGTTGGCGAACTCATTTTGCAAACCATAGATGATTCAGAAATACGGGAAGGTTGGTGAACCAGTTCGCAAACCATAAGTTCAGTTGGGAACAATTGGCAAACTGGATTTTATAAGTTGGATTAATTGGCTAGCAGATGGCGGACCCGGTTCACGAACCGAGGTCAAGTAGGGTTGGTGAATCTGGTTGGGAACTGTACGTAGCACCCTGACTCGTGAACAAGCCTTGCGGTTGGCAAACTTTTGTACCAATTTCCTAACGATGTTTAGCAGATGCTCAAAGACTTATTACTTTAATATGTTTAGCATTGCTAGAACTCTTTTAAATACTTCTAAGAATTCATTGATTTATTACACACTTATGTGTTTGAATCATGATTAATTTTTTAGGTGTTTAAATGAACATCAATTAGCTTTTATTTCTTTGGCTAACTTACCAAACCGAACAGTCATTATACATGGTTCAGTAACCTATAGTCTTTTATTGTAGCTTGAAGACCTATTTTGTTTGCTTGATTCTGAAATTATCTTAGCTTGAATTCTAAGCTAACCCTGGTCTTTGAAAACTATAAATAGAGCATCTCTGTCAACAAGGAAAATTAATCCCTAAAATTAATCCCTGACACTTTGTATCCTAGTTGATTCAAGAGTCGATTTTATTGACCTTTTAGGTCTACGACTAAAAATACTTCACTTGGGGATTCATAATGCCAGGTACGATTATATTTACCTTGATAGTTCATGAATCCTGATCTTGCTTTATGTCATCGAGGTTTTCGTAATCTCTTTCAGGAAAGATAGATAATAATCACAATGTTCTCTTCGTCTTAGACTTTGTGATTCCTCAAGATAGATATCTAAAGACTGATTTTAGTTGATTTTTCGATGAATTTTCTTGAGAGGTGATTAAGAATCTAGGTTGATCTTCGGGAGTCATAAGTTTCGGATTTGTGAGCTTTGCTAGCTTGCTAGTGCAAATAGATTTCTGCACCTTGATCTTTGATCTAAACGGAAATCAAATAGGCTTATTTGTTAGAGTAAGATTGGTATCAAAAGTATTCACTTCGACTAAAGCAACTCTTAGGCTGTAAAGGACGCCATCTAAGCGAATCAAGTGCATAGAACCTTGCGAGGTTCAAAAGACGTAAGGAGAACGACTGTAACTAAATCACTTAGAGGGTGGATTCGGTCTCCACTAAATTCTAATCCAAAGTATGATAGTAGGCTAGTATTTGTAGCGGCTTAATATAGTGTGGTGTTCAATCTGGACGGGGTCCTAGGTTTTTTTTGTTGTTGCAGTTTCCTCGTTAACAAAATTCTTATGTGTGTACTTTTTTACTTTTCCGCATCTTTTGACTGTTAAAAGTACCACATACGTTCATACTCATATCAAAACGAAAAGTTGGGTGTATTTGGTGTCCCATGCGTTTTCAACCTCGAATGAAAGGATGATGTGTTCGTTGATGTCGATTCGCCTTCAGGTTCTTTGGAGTAACATGTGCGAGTCTCAATATTTTTATTGTTCCTCGCCTAACCTAGATAAATTCCTATTATATTATTTTTTTAAGTTCTCAGATTTCAATGTACGTTCATGAACTTCCGGCTCGTGCTCTCACTGCTTTAACCATTCAAATTATTGCATCGAAAATTGGTACTACCTATACTATAAAACCAGGAGAACAAGCTAAGTGGAGTAGATATGCCAGAGTATAGACATCACTAAACCTCTTAGAAAAAAGTGAACGTAAACTTCTCCTTCAAGTCTTTCATGGAGAAATTAAAGTATGAAAACTTCCAAGACTATGCTATTTTTGTTGTTTATTTGGTCATTTGATGAAGAAGTGTCCAATCTTATTTAGACCCAGTGATCTTATCGAGTCTAGCAATGAAGATAGTTTTATTCAGTATACGAATGATCCCGATCTTACAAGGTATTCATGTGACATAAGAGCCAACTACAAGTTTAAACTATCCATTCAGTCTGATACTACCATTAACAAACAAGATCTCAGCTTCTTTGATTCACTGAAGAATCCTTCAACCACTAGTAGTCCATCTTGAAAAAGCGGGGGGTACAACAACCACACCCAACAAATTCTTTTGGCAATCTGAGAGGACTTACTCTAATATACTTTGAAGAGAATCAACTAGATAGTCAGACTCAATCTTGAGAAAAGTATATCAAAGAGCTATATCTCTATTTCTCAATTCAATCTGCAATCAAACAAATAGGAATTTGCGACCCCGATTGAATATAAGAAATAACTTGGACGGTATCAAAAACCAATATCCAATTGTCAATCAATTTAATCAACAACCAAGGTTGGATTCCCAATTGATTGAACTTACGCACAACCTGTGATATTTCAATTATAAAGATAAACAATACAATGCGGAAAAGAAATAACACAGACACCAGAATTTTTTTTAACGAGGAAACTGCAAATGCAGAAAAACCCCGGGACCTAGTCCAGAATAAACACACACTGTTTATAAGCTGTTACACCAATTTCCTACTACCTATTCGGACTAGATGTAATACCTGCTTCAGCACTAATAAAACTCCTAGCACAACACCGATTGTCTTTAGAAATTCTTCTCGTAATTCTTCTAGCAGAACCCAAGGCTCTCTTTAGAAGATACAACAACACGATTGATACGATTCGATTTTTGTTTACACAAAACACCGATTTGATTTCCCTTTAGATGTAAATCAAGGTTCTGGAAATCTTGTGTTTATTTTGATAAAAACAATTACTAGGTAAAAGAAACATCAAAAAAACTTGTAGATTAGGGATTATTATACTCTTCAATAAAGGAAGAGAAACCTAATGATTCTACAACAAGAACAACTAGAATAAATCTAGAGATATCTTGTTTAAAACTTCTTAAGGTTTTTTACGAGATACCTTAATCGAAATTTTCTTTCGAGCTTCCGATTTCGACTAACAAGTGTTCGTATACGATCGGAAACTGAAATCTATCAAAACCTAGGGTTTATGATCAACAACTCTTGAATGGTTTTATATCAGAAGAGAAAAACTTAGAATAGACAAGAGGTGAAAAACCTAGATTACAAGTTGTATAATCAATCACTAAGATTAAACCCAACTTGGCTTTGTGATCCCCAATACAAAGACTTTTATCTCATTCTTGTTCAAGAAGAACAGAAGAAATGGAAAACAACCTTATGAGCTTACACCAATTTTCTAAAGGGGATAAAAAACGTGTAGCACTCACGAAGCTTTTATTTATAGTGAAAGATAGCTTGAAAGCTAAGCAAAGCTATTTTCCTTTTTCAAGACTCTCCTAAATTTGGGAGTCTTTCCAAAGTTACAACTCTTGCCAAAATAATTAAATAAATAATTAATTAGCAAATATTGTATTTTTGTGAATAAATCACATTTTAACTTAGGCAGGAATTAAGAGTTATCACAAACACTTTAATATGATAATCAAATATGTTTAGATTAATAGCCATCTTGCCTAGATAAGGAAACATCATCAGTTTGACTAAAAAAGTCTTCTAGTCACGTAATTGGGCCCAAGTCCGTGAACCGTTACAAGAAGTCCATAGATTGTTTCCTACTAACGAACTGTAACAATTACAACAACATTTATAATTGTTACTTTAATAAATCACTCATAACTTCATCGTTATAACTCGGAATTGAGTGATTCTTATCTCTTTGAATTCGCAAGTTCATTCACTATAACATGAGAACCTTTCCAGGGATAAAGGTTATTATCACAAAAGTCGTGGCTCAAATAACCTCGAGTATATATACATAAATGTGCATTTACCGTCATAGGAATTGTTCCATAGAGTGAGCAGTTGTTTGGATAGATTAGAAAGGTAGAATTGAACAAGAATCCAAATGAAATCAATTACAACATACTTTTGTCGATGAAGTCCTTGTTGATGTATTCTTGTAATCTCCAGTCTTCATCCTTAAGAGTAGTTTTTCTTAGACCTAATCTAGTCCGAAACTATCTTTGGTGTACTAAATCAAGAATGCATTTTGGCAACTAAAATTGACAACTAACTTGACATACCAACGCTAGTGGGTTCAACCGAGCAATGCTCTAACAATATCCCCCTTGGTCAATTTTAGTGACAAAACCATTTTACATATGGATTGTACTCACTACAGCTCAAAAATCCGACATGCTTGATTTCCTTGGTTCTTCAACTATGCGTCTGCTCATCCTGTACTTGTTGAAGATCCTATTATTACACAATATCAAAGTTCAATTGTATCACAACTTTGAAAATAATACTAAGGTAATATGTATCACCACCCCCCCCCCCCCCCCCTAGTCAATACATATCTCAACATGAAAACCACTCCCCCTTACATAATGATCCGTGAACCATATGTATTTGTAGTGTGAACTACACAATAATTCTCCCCCTTTTTTCAAAAAAATTGGCAAAGGTACGAAAATTAGTGGGATCCTAATGAAATTTCCATTGAGATACATCATGACCAAAAGGTGTATTAACATACCAACAAATTTAGATGCAATCATAAAGCCGAAGCTAAATGCATTCATCAAGGAGTTAATGAAGATACATGATAACCCTAAAAATTCCACAACCACACTCCCCACAAAGATTTGGCAATTAAGCACAAGTTCAAAAGAACTCTCCCCCATAAAATGTCATTCCCGAAAGAACAACAAGAGTGACCTTTCTCCAAGAAGAAGGATTTATATATTGGATTTTAGAAATCCCACAAGGAGACGAGATAAGGACCAATCATTGAAAGTCTCTTATGAGATCGTGTTACTAAATAAATAGAACTGTCTCATGGTAACAATAAAAAATATATAATCATGAAGATCAAGTAATGTGATCATCTTTTCTAAAATACAAAGTTGTATCAACAAGAATTGATATGCTTAAAAGGAAGAATAACCCTTTTCACAAGGATTTACACCAAGAATGGTTACTATAAGTGTATGAAAAAGATTCTTTGACAATAAAAACCAACATCCAATGGTTTTGATTATTGCTTCTAACCTGTTATGCTTAAGAATTTTAATCACAAATCAAGTTAGGTAATTAAGAATCATATGCGTGGTATTTAACCATATTCATCTTAACCATAACTAGTTCAAATGACTCAAATGAAACTAGTTAAAGATTTTTTCAATTGTTATAGAAAACACAATTGAAACCAAATCATGTTGATTCACTTGAATCAATCATAAACATTATAGCCACGGTTTGCAAAGATTGCATTCCTTATGATTTAAATGTTTAAGTCCATGAACTGACCGATTTAACAAAGTAACCAGCTTAAGTATGCATACTTAAGCAACTGGTTTTTGAGTTTGTAAAGTTTCCAAACTCAGCAGAAATTTTCGGTTCAAAAAATTCCGCCAGTATGCGTACGGGTACGCATACTTAAGATGACTAGTTAAGAGTTTTTCCAAAACCAAACTCAGCAGAAATTCTCGGTTCGAGAACTTCCGCCATTATGCGTACGAGTACGCATACTTAACCTATCTCTCCTTCACCAATTTCGTATACACACATATGCATACTCTTGGCTTCCGGTTTATGGACTTATACACTAATGTACGAACACAGTATATATGCTTATATCCAAATATGGTTACATCATCAACTCTTTATTTCAATTATTGAAACATTCTTCTATAATGACAATAGCCGTTTTCACACACTATTAGCATCAAAGCAATTTTCAAGATATTAAAATAATCATTATTGAAACATTCCAAGTCTTACACCAAATGATTGTATCACAAAAACCATGTAAGATGTTACTCGACAATTTTCTCATGATATAAGATGAACTTGGTCGAAGCGAAAGCTTACCAACACATATTTTGAGAAATATGTGAGCGAGATATACTCATCTCAAAACAATAAATTGTTCCACATATTCAAAAATTACCCAACACAATATGTGCTCCCCAATTATTTTGCGATCCTCACCGCATATTTACTAGGGCTTCTTGATGAGGATGCACTTTCAACACAATCAGGTTGTGTTGAGGTGAACAAAATCTTGCTCACCACGGGTGTTAGAAACGAAATCATGCATGGACTCTAGGAATTTAACAACTTCCTTGAAACTTTCAATAACTGTTCCATACCTTTTTAAGATGTTATCCCTTGTCTAACTCTTGTCTGGGAGATCCTTCTTAATAGTACTCGTTGCTTTATTGATCTTCTTTGGTACCCATTTCTGAGTAGCTTTTGGAGCAACGTATTTCTTTTCTCCCCAATATAATTATGAAACTTCTTGGAAGGAATACTAGAAGAACTGAAATTATGAGTCTCAATTTTTCTCCAGTTTGGAACACCAGATCTTGTCATCTTAACAGAATCAGATCTGGTTTTATCTCGTTTAAGATTTCTGCAATTCTTTTGCAAGTGACATGGGAATTCAAATATTAAAACATGACATTAAATATGCTTTTCATGAATTTTTGATTCAAACATTTGAAGAAAAAAAGTTATTCGGGTGGAAGAGCCATTTCCTTAGTCATGCGGGAAGAACAACTTTAATTTAATTTGTACTTGCCTTCCTCCTTTTTTTTTTTACATCGCTACTATAACTGTCCCAAAAGAATTCGTAATAAGTTGACTCAAATAATCAAGAATTTTTGGTGGTGTCACTTAATGGAGGAGAACAAGACGCATCATATCAAGTGAGACTGGTTTACGACGTACAAAGAAAAGGGTGGCTTGGGTTTGAGGTCTTTAGAGAATTTAAACAAAGCGTTGATCTCAAAATTGAGATGGAGATTTCTTAATGAACCTTATACAACTTGGTGTAAACTCTTGAAGGCAATGTATTTTACGAACACTAATTACTGGTGTGTCAAACAACCTCTGAACTGTTCATTAACATGGCAGAAAATTCTAAACTCTAGCTATAAAGATCTTAGCGAATGGTTGTGTTTGGTCAGATGGTGATGAAACCATTAATGTTGATAAATGGACTGATCCTTGTCTCCATACTCTTAAAGGTTTTAAAGCCACTTTCCCAAGTCAACTGCCGCCATACATAAGCAAGGTTAGTAATATCATTGTCCCTAATGAAAGAAAATGGAATGTTCAGCTTGTTCAGCATATTTCTCAGCCCTTTGAAGCTTCCCAAATCGTAAATATTTATCTCAACAAGGAGACCAATGCTGATAAATTCATTCGGAACTTTACCCCTCAAGGAAAATTCACAACACAATCTCGTCTAGGGCTGCACAACGGGTAGGGTGGGTAGGATATGATCTATACCCACCACCCTACCCGTTTACTGGCGGTTAAGAAAATTTTTACCCGCCATCCTACCCGCCATTAAACGGGTAAGATCCTACCCAACCCATTCTCTGGCGGGTCGGGTAGGATAGGGTGGCGGGTATAACCGTTTTTTCCCCCAAATAATATGTAACTTACATGTAATTCCCACGAACATGGTTGATTGCTACCAAGAGAAAGGAGAGGAGAGCCTAATAGGAAAAGACCAGGCACTAGAGAACACTAAAAATTTCAAGACAATAGATAATGTCAAAAAAACGAAATTGTAGGGACATATTATTTTAGCTTTCCCTTGCAATATCTAGGAAGCTGCTTTTTCCTCGTCGGCTGCGGCTTCGAATGTCTCTCCAGCCACAAGCTATGGCACATCATCGTCATCCTCCTCAGGGATTGTTCCAGGAATGGCACCTGCACCACCAGACATCTGCTTCTGGAATTGTTCTGCAAGCTTCCTCAAGTTGTCCAAGTTATCCGGTCCTGAAAAAGTAACACCACGTACATGGCATACCGTTGTTTAAACACCAAGCACCAGTACCAACAATGATATTTGGAAATGCACAAGAAAACACGGAAATGAACAAAGGAAAAGTTACCCAATTGGTTGATAATTCCAGGTAAAAGATCTTGCAATTCTGGAATACACAAAAAAAGTTTGTAACCAAGTAAGTTTTCCAAACAACAATGGACATTCGAAACACAACAATGATGGTCCATGGTACTGCTAAACCACAGAGAAGCACCAGAATAACTTGTACATCTAGTAATCACTTGATTAAGCGTAGAAATAGATGTCTGAAATGGGAACTTAGGACACTCGTGACCTAGTATATGATCCACAAACTGAACAAATATTGTTGGTGCATTAAATATTCACATAAAGAAGAAAAACATTCCCGTGCTAGAAAGCTAAACAATGATAATGGAGGAGCTTACTCTTTGTTTGAGGAGAACCACTAACAACCCATGTGTTGGCAGCAATTGAAGCTTGAACTGAAAAAGACATAAATTCATTGCTTAGTATAACACATAGAATCATGAAGGCATGTCAATACTAACTAAAAAATAACTGTTCGGTAACTGAATCCTAAGACTCATTATATTTATACCTTTAGGGTTTTGGAACTGGATGACTACATCGTCCTTGAAAATATTGACCTCCTGAATGGCTGGAATGGCATTAACACCTATTCTTTTAAGAGTGCTTTGAAGCCTTTTATCATCTGTGGTTGTGGTCTTGTGTACAACCTTCTTTTTTCTGCCAATATAAAATAAAAGTTACAACCATATAATTTTAAAATAATGGTTATAAGGGAGAAAAGATGGAGAACCTTGCAGATGAGATTCAAAAACAAAGTTAATGCACAGATCAACACACTTTTCTTCCTGTGGCTTAAATTTTGTTATGGAAGCGAGGAATAGATTAGTAATCGACAATATACAAGCCATCCCACAACTAGGGGGATCAACTATAAGAACCTGTAGAAAAACGATTTCACGAGTAAAAGGCTCTGCAAGCACGTCATTCCTACTACCCCACAGATAAACCAAGGTAAAAATAGATCTATTTAGGGTTAAAGGTGACAGTCACATGTGTATATATTTATCACATTTGATAAATGGAAAGATACACACACCAATCTGTAAAATTATAAATTATCAATAGGAAAACATGAAAGCATAGAAATTATGGTTGAATTAAAAAAATAACTTTACGGAACCTATGGATATAAAAGCAATAAGGAGAAAGGAAAACAAGAGAAGAATTCGGTAGACCTTCTAACGCTTCCCTTTCCACCAGTGCGCACGGCACCAGCCATCTTCTGGAGCTTCTCTATATGCATCTGCATTTACACAAGAGAACATCAGGAAACCTGGCAAGTTTTTAATGGATCAAATTGAACAATAAACTACAGTTAAACAGTACATAATTACAATCAACACACTGGGATTGATCATCCCTGAAAGACTGAATCTTATCCTTCGTCTATTAATACTGGGATTCATTTCAATCACTTTCTTGAAAGATAACAATAACTCTCTAACAACTAAGACTCAACATTCATGTTCAACAACTAACTCAGATATTAATACTAAATTCCTAAATTTCATGTTTCAAATGAAATCTCATCAAATAAACATTCAGAGTAAAACCCTAAGTTTCAAAATAATCCTAAGTTTTAACACGCCATGAATTACTAGATTCGGAGGTAACAACAACAACATCAATAAATCGATTTCAAATCTGAAATTTCAATTTTTGAGGAGTTTGAATCGTACCTGAAGATGGGGTTAGAGAAATGTGAAACCACTTAGACCCATATTACACTTATATGGAGATGAGACTTTTTTGATCTTCTTCTTCAATGGATAATTTTAGATGAGGTTTTCACTTTTCAGACGACACAAAAAGAGAGTAAATGGTTCGATTTGGGGTTGAGTTCTCTGAAGAAAGATGAACAAAAGGGTCTTTATATTTTACCCCTGATATCTTTAAAAACAACGAAAAAATGTGAAGGAGAAAAAAACATTAGAAGGGTTATTTTGTCTTCTCAATATAAGGCGGATAAGCGGGTAGGGTAGGATAATTTCGAGCTTTACCCGTCACCCTACCCATTTAACGGCGGATAAGAAATCTTTTAACCGTCACCCTACCCGCCAAATAATGGGTAGGGTAGAACACGGTTAAAACATTGGCGGATAAAGTAGAATTGGCGGGTATGGGTAGGGTATGTGCACCCCTAATCTTGTCAACATCTATAGAGTATTAACACTAGTGAGTCTTCTATTCTTAATGATACCTCCTTCCCAGGGGTCATTTTTGGAGAAGGAAGATTATTTCTCTTAAGATACATATGTTCATCTGGAGGCTTCTATACAACTGGATCGATGAAAAATTGACTTCAGTTTCTGCTGTGGGTACTGTCTTTTTTGGGATGTGTGGAAAAAAGTAAATGATGTTGGTGCCTCTCCCCAGGTCCATCAGATTCTCAAGGTTGCAAACTACTGGTTCTTAAAATTATTTTGCCAGAGAAAAATAAATACCATTCTAAATCTCCATCTATTATTCGTAGCTCCACCGCTGTTAATGAGGTCAATATCTCTTGGTCATCTCCCTTTGGTATTTTCTTTAAATGATACCGACATAGTTAATGGTCTTGGTTCTTGCGCTTCCATCGCAAGAAAGTCATCAGGTCACATAGTGTGTTGTGAGACTATTATTGCTGAACCTAGTTAATGATCATTTATTTCTTATCTCAAGTTGACTAGTAGAATGAATTTTCAGTTCATTATCATTAAAGGTGACTATGAAGCTATCGCCAAAATTCTAAATGGGCAGTTCTTGAGGATCCCTTAGAAAATTCAAAGACTAATTGAAGATATCAAGTTTATATTTCTTGTTTCCGTGAAGCTGAGTTCAATTTTATCAAGAAAAGAACTAATGATGCTTCTTATAATCTTGTCAGATGTGTTAGTCCGCATAAAATCCATGATATGTGGATCTTTGCTCAAATCCCTGCTACAATTCTCTTTACGATTGCGGCTCTTTACATGGTCCTTTCTTTTTCCCTTCCCGTTGGCCTCTTCGGACATCAATTCCTATCGAGAAAATAAAAATAAATAAATACATACATGTACACTTATACCGTATCAAAAAATTCATAAAATATCCTATTTATCCTCTGTATGGAAGTTCTCTCCCGCTTACTGTGCCATCTGGAAACAGTAAAAAAAGTCCAAGGAATCAAATTGACTCCTAAATCAACACCTATATCGTATTTGTTCTTTGCGGATGACCTTATTTTGTTTACCAAGACTGACTTAGGAAGCTGCAGCAATCTTTTTGATGCTATCAATATGTTCATCAGAGCTTCGGGACAAGTTATCAATTTCTCAAAATCTGGTCTTCTTTTTTCAGTAAAAAGATATATAAAAAACACCAGGATATTATTTCTAGACTTATGAAAATAAATAAAATAAACTTAAAAGACACACAATGAAATTCCCCTGTTTATAGATAGGTCTAAGTTAAAATATTTTAATAACATTATAGAAAAAATGGAGCAAAGGATCAAAAACTGGCTAGGAAAGATTTTATCCCAATCAAGTAAAATGGTGTTAAACAAATCTATCTTGTCTAGCATACCTATTTTTAGTATGGGTTGTTTTGTGCTGCCCAAAAAAATTACTAAGAGAATCAATGATATCCAAAGAGATTTCTGGTAAGGAAAACACACCAACTCTAAAGGTATATACATCAAATCCTTTGATTTTCTATGTAGACCAGTGGACCACGGAGGGCCAGGTTTCAAAGAAGAAAATAAAGTTAATCAAGCCATGATTAGCAGAATTGCTTGGAGGCTTGTAAGTCATCCAGATGACTTATGGGCACAAATTCTGAAAGGGAAATCTTTAAAAAAGACTGGAGCACTTTATTCCAAGAAGAAATCACAAGCTTCTTGGATATGGGAATGCATCCTACAAGGAATTCAACGTATCAAAAAATATGTCATATGGGAGGTAGGCGATGGTACTTTTTGTAAACATTTTAGAAGATAAATGGTTACCTAATAGGGAAGAGATTCTTGCAAACTCTGTCTCAAGGGGAAACTCCAGCATAACACTTGTATCACAGTTAATTAACAGTGAAACAAAGAAGTGGAATATCGGTTCGTTAAATTCTATATTTGAAACATCTCTGGTCAAGGAAATTTTGAACATCATGTTATTTTTAATTGAAAATGGGAAATTTGAAAAAAAAGATAAGATTAGATGGCTGCTCACTACAAATGAAGAATTCACAGTGAAATCTCTGTATGCTAAGCTGCAAAACCAATATGCCTCAATCCCTTCTAATACTAATTTTTTTTTGGAAGAGTTTATGGAGCATGAACACATCTCAGAGGATCAAATTATTTGTTTGGAAGTGTCTACAAGATACTCTGCCTACGAGACAAAAGTTGGGTTCAATAACGGAAGTTTACACTAACTGTGTTTTATGTCGGCAAGTTGAAGATTCCACTTTTCATTTATTCTTTGAATGCAATTATGCAAGATTAGTGTGGAATTTACATTGAATGACTACACATGGAGTATTTTCTAACTAATCCTCTACTAATACTTATTTCTTAGATATATACAATGTATGGATGAAAGAAAATATGAATTTTATATCAATGGCATTAGCTGCCACGAAATGTTGCTTCATATGGAAAGAACGTTACCTTAGAATTTTTGAGAACAAAATAAGAAACCTAGATAAGTTGGCTTTAGACATATCAAGACACTATGAGTATTGGCATCCAACAACACAAACCACAATATTATTGCAATGTAGAAACAGAATACAACATCAGCTTTACTGGACACTTCCAAGTATAAATTTTAATAAACTAAATTGTGATGCATCTTGGATATCGGCTGACATTAATGCTGGTTTTGGTTTCATCTTACGAAATTGGACAGGTACCTTCAAAGGAGCAGAAATGGGTAGTTACAGGACTGCATTAACAGAAGCTGCAGCCTTACTGTAGACTACAAGTTGGGCCATCACAAACAATCTGCAAATCTGGCCATGGAAGGAGACAACCAAACAACTATTAAGTATTTACAAGGCAAAGAAACCACAATCGAATGACAATGTGTAGCAATATTAGATGAAGTTAAGAAGATGGCAGACCAACTGGTCTCTTTTGGGGGATTTCATTTTGTGGATAGAAGATCAAACAAAGCGACCTTCTGGCTAGAAAAAGAAGAAAAGAATCTCAAGATTCTCAATAGACTTTAAGGTTTACTGATGCACCTTCTTCTTTTTTTAATTCCAACAATAGCTTTTGACACTATCAAGTTTATGAGATCTGTAATATGAACTCCACCTATATATATTTTTCGGAAAAAGCTAATCATACAGATTCACTCATCGGACGGACAACTTAATCCGAATTGATTCTGCATGAGTCTAAATCTACATAGTAGTAGTCTCTTCTCATAAAATACCATTTCCATATTTATCACCAAAAATCTTTCCTTCAGTAAGACTTTTATTTCTTTTCTAGCAACAACCCATTTCTACCACTTGTCTACTTCTACAGTCTAGTACTCTCTAGTTCAGATTCAATGTACGGAGTATGGTGGTAGTTATACTCGTACTACAGGATATCAGTAGCACCAGAACAAGTCAGAATGAACCAAATGTGCCAATCAGGTGAATGTAGGGGTGTAAATTGGGCCGGGCCGCGCAGCCCGGCCTATTTATTAAATGGGACGGTATAGGGCGGGCCGGAACATCTCTTATCCATGAAATTAAAAGGGCCGGGCGGGCAGGGTTATTTATCTACAGTAAGTACCCATGGCCTACCCAAGCCTGTTTTGTAATTTGGGGTCGGGCGGATAGGGCCGGGAGGGCCTTGAATATTACAAACAAATATATATTATACATATATATTGTTAAAAATAAAAAGAAAGTAGTAATAATACACAAGTTTTACTTAAAATTAATAATCAAATACGAGAATTGGATGGGAATAAGATAAACCAAACTTCCTATAATTTTTCCTGAATTGAATCATCAGAAAAGGAAAGTGCCTTAGATTTTGCTCAATATTTTCTCTATATGGTTAACAAAATTAGACTCTCATGGAATAAAAGTTAAGAAATACATATGAAAACTATGAGGGTTGACTGTATTAAGTATATGTACCAAGTATATTCTAGGATAAAACAAAATTGGAACAGTCACTTAGGCTAGGTAAACGGATAACAATGGCGGGTAGTATTGACGGGATAATAGGAAGGATATTGGGTCGGGCAAGAAAAATTGAATTGTGGCCTATGCCCGCCCTCTTATTTAAATGGGCTAGGTCGGACCAGCCCGTAAAGGGCCACAGTCACCAATGAGCTATCATGGGACAGGGCGGACGGTGCTGGGCCTCGGGCTGCCGGGCAAAATTTACACTCCCAGGTGAATGATTCTTAATTGTGTGCGGGTTAAAATCCAACCAGGGGTAAACTTAGTAGCGTTACCACAAGCTTACAAATAGTGAAGTTGCTTAAAATTACTACAAATACATACCCAATTTAACCACTCCAAGAAAAACCATCAGACAACAGTCACGCAAGTAAAATTCAGTAGAACAAAGACGAAGCTGAGGATCAAGAAATTGCCCAATTCCAAAAGCCCTACGCATAAGGTGAAATTGAGCTACTTACATTTCGTGAAACTTGTTTATTAACTGAATGATTTTCTTGTCTTTATACTAAGAATGGATTGAATTAGCTATTGCATGGATTAATCAAACCCTAAATTGGAAATTTGATGATCTTTTTTGATTTCTTGATTCTTTGACTTGAATATTTAATCATCAGATTTGTAAAATTTTGATGTAGACTCCAAGAACTCAGTTTTTGGGGATTCTTTGATTCTGATTCCCTGCATGTTTAATCCAATTCATTTACTGGTATTCTTTGTTAGTTGAATTCTTAGAATAGGGCTATTTTTGAGATTTCTCAGAATAATAAAAATCATTTATGTTAAAGATAGAGCTTAGAAACCTTCAAAAATGCAAATTTTGTTCTTATAAGTTTGTACTTGTTGGATTTCTGATGTAGTATTTATTTGGATCGATTGACCAATCTATTGGTGTGACATTGTACAGGGAAGCACCAATAATTCTAACTTGGGGATTATAAAATGTGTCCATCTGCACCTTTCTCTCCTACAATTGAAGATATTGGTTTAAGTTGGCCTGGCGAGCTGCTAGTTATGTGTCTGGAGAGAATGATATGTGGGGATCCTATCCCAGATAACGTAAATACTGAAATAAACCCTTACCTTGATTTTCCATGGTTATTGAATGGTAAGATTTAATTGGTCTTACTCTTCTTAAAAAATATGTTTCTGCTTTTACTAACACAACTGTATGGGATATTGATATCTACATGAACTCATGCTAGTGTGATTAGCATGAGTCTAGTTTCTTACTCTTATTGGATTCGCCCATGCTTTTATCAGAACAGTACAGGGGTGGCCTAGAGGGTTTGATTTGCATCCATTTGACTGAACATTGTTTCAATTTTGCTTAGTGGTTTATTGTCATGTGACATACTAGATATCTTTTTACGGGTTTTTGACATTAAGTGAAAAATCATGAAGGTATTGTGTTCATTATACACAACATTTCACGGATTTGAAAATTTACCACTGATATGATTTGCGTTTTCGTAGTGGTAAATCTTTCATAGTAAGTCCAGTTTATTTGTGTTCAATAATGCATTCATTAGTCTAGTAATATGTTATGACATTTAGAATCTTCTTACTAGTTCGGAACTCTGCTTATTGAGTAGTAATGTGCACAGATCGCATTTGGTACTTGCATTCCTGGGATCTTAAAGCTTCTGAAACTGGATACTGGGTGGAGGCTGAGGAGGAGTGCGAAATACATACAGATAGTCCCACCATTGGTGCAAGAAGTACTCTCCAGTTCTTCAGTGGCCAAGCTCCTGATGGGGAAAAAACTAACTGGATGATGCATGCATACAGAATACAGCAGAAGAGACTCCTTGAAATCAATAAAGAAGGGGTGTGTAAGCCTTATAAACCTTTCATGCACCTGAAAGCTGTCAATTTTCTTTTTGGTAACTCTCAAACAACTTGGTCTGATTTGTTAGCAATCATTGTTTGGTAGAATTCCAGTTCACTTTGTAGAGTTTTTACAAATCGAGGTCAGAGTCCAAGCAACAAGGAAGAACAACATGGTTCTGGTGGGTGCGATTGCATTGACAACAACGCGTTGCTTAATTCGACGGAATTAGATCCCAACTTAAAACATCCTACCATCAAGTGTCAGGTTCGTGAACTTCCATGTGTTTCTGCCATTCTAGAACTGCTTTGGAAGGTTATTTTCAGCTTGTTTTAGTTATTCTTCTTTGCTTTCCAGTCTTCATATGCCTACTGCCTGGATTTTTTACTGTCCTCCGTTTCTTAATATTATCAATCCAGGTGATCAGTAAGAATGAGAAGCATGACCCGACGAAAGTGTCTGACAGACAACCAAGTCCTGCTAACTCCATTCATGACAATGAGATCTATGACTTTTCTATGGGAGATTACTTGGAATTGGAAGACCTCGATGATCCATTAGAATCGTCTTTTTCCAGTTCAGAGAATTCAATATGTTCGACTCTGGCGTCATCTGAACACTTCGACTACTTCGATTCATCAGCTTTGTTGCGGGATATGAATAATGATCTGGATACGCAGAGGAATCACGCAGATAATGTTTCTGGATTACTCAGACCAGTTAATGCGGCTGTCGGAGGGGATTCTTCAGGTAGGTCTACCAACCTATTTATGTTCCGTTGCCTTTTGTATATTTAACCCTTGAGGTACTGACCATGTTGGGTGTGTCACTTATAAGTACTGGTGTGGTCTCACAATTTGTGTCCAATAAAGCTTCCTGCAAAATCTATGCTCACTTAGTGTACTATATGTTATGCACATATTAAGTAGGGGTGCAACCTCACCTTAACACATATTATTGGGGACCTGATGTCTATATAACACCACGCCACTGACTTACTGAGGCTGGATTAACCATATCCCGTCTACGATTCCATTTCAAGACTAGCATTTTGAAAGTCATAACCATCCGCCTTAATTCCTTTTATGTGGACAATTTTGTGGCAGACTTTTTTTTAGCCAGCATAGGTTTTGGGCTAGACTCCCTGTTCTAGCTGTATAGATACATCATATATCGATGTCTCTTTTCATTAGGTTCCAAGTAGGTCTAGTTTTTTCTCAGCTTCTTGCTTTTATATGTCAAAGAAATAACTTGTCACACTGGTGGAAGATTCTTCCTAATAGGCAATAAACAATGGTATAATTTTTTTTTCTTTTTTGATAAATGTTAAGGCTAAAATTAAAAATTCTTCAGTGGTAGCCTTTGCTGGATTTGTGTTATAGTATTTGTGGAAATCTGGATAATAATTGTTGATGCATCTCTCACAGTCCAATTGTTTTCACACAATAAACCCTCAGAGGAAGCAGTAAATAAGTACTTTCAGATGGGGAATGATTCATTTTTTTGTTCTGTTTCGTTCTTTGTTAGGTGCTGAGCAGCAACTTCTAGATACAGATGCGTTAGAGGATGCTCGAAATAGACAGACTGCAGGCGACCGCGATGTGAATGAGCTAACAAATTCATCACAAGATGAAGTGGCATCGTCCTCGTCATCTAATTCACCTGGTAGTGTTAGAGCAGCAGCTTCACCTACTTCATCGGAAAACAAAGATGATGTGGCTGGTAGGAGTCGCAGCAGGAGTAAGATAGCAAAACTTAGGAAGAAGTATTTGTGCTTCATATCCTGCTAGTTTCTCATGATGCGCCAGCACGCCACAAACTTTACATGAATATGCATCTGTGATGATACCTTAGTTACACTTTTGTAGATAGGTCTTATGATATATCCCCGACTTCTGGGAGCTAGAACATTAGAGTATTGACACGAATCCATCATGTCTTTGTCATGTAGTTCAGTCTGAGTGTACTAATAGTGTGCAGAGATTACATTTTGGTATTTTACACACAATAACAAGACTTCTCAAGTTTTCCATATGAATCAAGGATTCGACCGTGTAGAAGGTGTAGTGAATAGCTGCAAAGTGGAGCTTTCAGATGAGGGATTAGCCTGACTGACCACTGGGGTGGTGGGTAGGGTCCGTAAAATTTGGTGAACTTGTTAGTGAACTTTTTATTTGTAAACATGAATGATAGATAGCCGAGGCAGTTTTGTGTGTTACTGTAAAAAAAAATTCCCTGCTGAGACTGAGACTGTATTTCGTGATGTAATTTCATGTCTTTACTAGCTCCTTTTATTCAAGGTTTGTCATCAAAAGCACAATTATGTCCTGTGCTTTGGGTTCATAGCTACTTAAGTACAACCGGACTAACAGCGTGATGGTAACTGTGACGGAAGGAAACTTCTATATATGCTTTCTTTAAGAAAATAGATTTTAGCTTTAAATATCGTTGATTGGGGTATGCCCAGATTAATTGGGGTATACCCAATGAGATAAAATAAGGTCATTTTGAAGTAAAACAGAAAGCCCCTTAACCATATATTTTCAAAATGACTAAAATGCCCCCACAATGATTAGCACTAGTTTAATTGTAATGATTAGATTAGTTAGTTGATTTATAAGTTGGGTTTTAGAAATAATTTAGAGAGAGAAGTAGAATGAAGTAGAGGAAGTTTTGGGGGGGGGGGGGGGGGGGAGTTAGGGTTTTTGTGAAATTTGTGATACGAGTGAGATGAGTGATTCTAATCCTGATTTTGAAGTGGAGGAGTCTTCTAACTTTCCTCCTACAAATGAGTACTTGTATGATGATCTACCAAATCATGATCAAATGGATTATATGCATGATCCTCACTTTTATTTTCCTCAAACTCAAGATGGGTATGGAAGTGATAAATATTTTGAGCCGAACGTAGAATCCAATGACCCAGAAGAAGAGAATGGAACTTCAAGTAATCAGGTAGAAAACTTACGTGGTGAAGATTGTGATTTTTCCGTGCAAATGATCGATTTTGGTTGTTTTTTTTTCTCACTTTTGCTCAGTGTCGGCAAGGTCGACGATTATCGACCCGGTCGACGATTATCGACCTGGTCGACTATAAGAGCCGGCGTGGTCTTCGTTTAAATAATGCTCCGACTTTTCATGAGCAGTGTTTAGTCGGCAAGGTCGAAAATATGAACCCTGCCGACTACCAGATTTTTTGCAACACAGGAGACGTTATTTGAAACATGCTTAAGCCGGCATTGTAGTGGATACGGACCCTGCCGACTATAGATCGGTCGACACTTTTTTATATTTCGATCATGCCGGCTGCTATTTAGCCGGCGTTGTTTTTTATATCGACCTTGCCGACTTTTGTAGTACATATCAACTAACTTGTGATGTTTTGTAGATTGCATTGGTACCGATGATGTTAGGGGTCCTGATACTTCCGCACATTATGCTAATGATTTAGAATGGAAGGAAAAAGACGACGCGGTCAAGTGGGTTATTGAGAAAGCAAAAGAGAAGATGTGCGTTCTAGTTAAAAACACCCAACAAAAAGATACGCGGTTTGAAATGGTATGCGAGTGTAATGGGTCGCCGGACGCAAGTCATAAGAGAAAGAGTTATGTGTATGATAAGAAGACGACGAGGGTCTACAAGACGAAGTCAAAGAAGTGTGGATGCCCATTCAAGATTATTTTTGGGAGGAACAAAGAAACCAATAACATGTGGAGAATGAGTAGAATTGATGTCGGTTGGCATAACCATAAAGATCCGGAAAGTCTTGTTGGGCACTGTCAAGTTGCCAAGTTGAAACCGCACGAGTTCGAACAAGTAAGAAAAAGTTGGGGAATTAAACCAAGCAAGATCCTTAGTAAGTTCAAGAGGGACGACCCCGATAACATTTCTTCATTGTCTACAATTTATGCGGCCAAGGCAACTATCAAAATAATTGAATGGGATGGAAGAAATGTAATAGAAGAATCACAATGGTTGGAACACAAATACAACTACACGGTGAGGCACCATGAGTCATCGGAGGGTAAGGTGGATCGTATTTTTCTTGCGCATCCCGATATGATTCAATTTGGACGGTGCTTTTACCAAGTTTTGTTCATGGATTGCACTTATAAGACGAATAGGTACAACATGCCTTTGTTGAACATTGTAGGACAAACCTCGGATAAGCAGTCGTTCACGGTGCCATGGTGTTTTATGGATCGTGAGAAGGATGATAGCTATATTTGGGCATTGGAAACTTTGAAGCTTCTCTACCACGAATACGAGACTCACGGGGTTGTAGTGACCGACAACGAGCAAGCAATAATGAACGCCGTGAGGATAGTTTTTCCCAATGCACAAAATTTGCTTTGCACTTGGCATATACAATGCAATCTTAGAAAGAATTGTAGGAGTCATATCCAAAAACCGAAGGCAAAGAAAGGTACTAAACATGAAAAAGTGGAAGATGAGCGTCTTAGCAAACTAACTACAGTCAAACCTCGATAAATGAATGGCCTCGGGACCAAGAAAAAATATTCGTTTAGCGGGGTTATTTATTTATCGATAAATGAATATTTATTTATTTAGACAATATTTTCTTAATTATGAAGTTAAATTGTATAAGAGAAGATGTACAAATGTATCTAGAGGGAAAAAGCAATTTCAAACTGTTTCCGTCATTGTAGGATTTGGTTCGAAGATATAGATGTTACAGAACTAGAAAATGGTCAATTAGAAGCAGATATCCAAGGATTAACTGGTATCGTTTTTTATTTTTTACGTTATAGAAATGCGATGGACGTCGAACATGTTTTAAACTATCCTAACGAGAATGATGTAGTTATGAAATCTCCAATAGAAGGAGAAATTATTGAGTCAATAATGAATGTCGAGAATGATACTGAACCAGATGATAGTAACGTCGTACCAAATGTTTCATCTCAAGATGCCTTTCAAGCGATGGTCACTTCAAAAAATTACTAGATACATCACGAGCAAAATATTCCAGAAATTGTGCAAGCTTGCATAAAACTAAGGATGCGATGCATTTTGGTTTAGGTGAAAAAAAAAGACATCTAATCATAGATGAATTTTTTAAGCTTATTTCTACATATATTTCTATGTAAAATTTACTGATTATGTATTTTCGTTTATTCTTATATATTTTTTTTTTACATGGAATTTAGTGATTATTCGTTTATATTTCTATAGGGCCTTTAAGGATTCAATTTTTTTTATTCATTAATGCATTAAGCAAGGTTATTCATTTATCACATTGGCCCAAGTAGGGACCAGAGAAAATTATTCATTTGGTGAGGTTATTCATTTATCGAACATTCGTTTATCGAGGTTTGACTGTAAAGAGGAGAGAGAGAAGGAGAAAGAGAAAGAATACGAAGAATGGAAAGAAGGCGAAATCAAATTTGGGTTATTCATGAAAGCGTTGGATAAGTTGGTTTGGTCAATGAGTGTGGCAAGATATGAGATAAACTTGAAGGAGTTCGAGGATGATTGGGGCGTTAATTACCCCAAAGTAGTGGCATATTGCAAGAGACAATGGTTGACTCCACACAAAGAGAGGTTTGTGTATGCTTTTACTTACGACTATAAACATTTCAAACTTGAGTCCACAAGTATGGTAGAGCAAGCTCATGGGAGACTAAAAGGTCTACTTTTCACGAGTCAAAATGGGATTGTGACGATGGCAACATGATATCCATGAGTACACTAATAATGATATCGATAAGATAAAAAAGCAATTCGAAGAAAATAGGTACAAGAAGTTGAAGGAGTTTAAGGAGGATGATTGGTTTCTTGTTGGTATACATAGAAATGTCTCGCATTGGGCAATACGTTTCATGATGAAACATCTCAAGTTGTATCAAAAGTATGATGACCCAAGCACTCCTTGTAAGTGTAGGATAATGAAGGCTATCAGACTTCCATGTCATCATATGCTTGGTAGGTATAAAACTCCCATTCCGATTGAAGATATAGATCCTTATTGGAAGCAACTATCTTTCAAAACGTCTCCAAGAGAAGATCCCGGTGAAGAGTTTGGCGACATGGAACTTGAGAGAATAATCCTCGATAAGTACCCCACGTTGAATAGGTTGGACAAACAAACTATGAAGCACAAGTTGATGCTGATTGTTTACCCTTTTATGCAAGAACTTGAAGAACCGGCGAAACAAAATCCTTTCGGTAGACCACCTACCACAAAAACGATGGCGGACGAAAGGGAATAAATTAAAGAGTATTTGAGTACAAAATGCGATTCATCCGGACATGACTATACCGAGGCGCAATACAAAGAGGAGCCGGCTAAAAATAAAAGAAGCCGTCCGAGGAAATAAAAAACTACATCAACGGTTTCAAACTTGAATCCAAATGAAACTCCACCTCTTGAGAGTCAAGCAAGTGTTGTAAATAAAAGAGGTTGTCCGAGGAAAGAAACAACTACACCAGCGGTGTCAAACTTGAATCCAAATGAAACTCCACTTCTTGAGAGTCAAGCAAGTGTTGTGAACAAAAGAGGTCGTCCGAGCAAAGAAAAACTACACCAACCGTTTCAAACTTGAATCCAAATGAAACTACACTTATTAAGAGTCAAGAAAGTCAAGGAGATGTTATGAAGAAACGAGGTCGTCCGAGGAAGGTAGTAAAACCGGTATGGAAGATTATCACGTACAACTCCCTCAAATTATTCGAGAGTTCTTTATTGGTACCGACGACGTCCCGAAGGATGGAAATTGTGGGTTTCACGTTGCCTCCCAACAATTGGTACACCTAAGTGGAGCAATTGAGGAGAATCTCACCCAATGTCAATACATAAGAAAGAAGACGGCCGCCTGACTAGAAAAAGACAAGGAGTTTTATATCTCAATGATGCTAGAAGGTTCCATGGAGGACAAATAAGCGACTTTTAAAGAGTTGCTTACCAGTGTTAAAGGCCCGGAGGGAAGTGCACCAATCAAATGGGAGCATTGGTTGAGAATGCCTGAGTGTGGCCATCTATTCGCGGATACGTGGTCATGCGTGGTACATTTTTTTTGGTAAAGGACTAAGTGTAGCATTTGCACCGAAACATGCGGTTTGTGTGGAGCAGCTCAGGCATAGAATAATTGTTATGTCTTTGGTTGATGGTAATCATTTTATTGGCCTACAACTCAACAAGGAATGTCCATTACCTCCTCTTTGAAGAGGTTTAGTTTTTGGGAAAAGTTCATATTCAACAAGAGCAGGGAATGGATGAAACTTTATGAGGAGAACATGCAACTTTGGAATGCTTTAGATGAGTCTAGGGAATGTCCCATAGATTTGACTAAATGAGGTTCAATAGATTTGAATGAACTCCCTCCAATAGATTTGAGTGATGAGTGATTATGATTAGGGAATAAGGAATCTTTTTGGAGTACTTTTGTAATCGCATTCGTGTTTTGTATAATACTTTGGAGTACTACAAATGAATGAAATGGATGTATATTTTTTTGTGTATACTCCTTTGGTATGCATTGTATTTATCACACGACCAAGCCCGCTGGCCCAGGTTCAGAAGGTTATGATTTCGTCAGACTGCCAGGTGTACTACATGACAACACATGAAAAAAGGCTTGAACGGTCGGCAAGGTCTTGATTTCAGTAGGCTGCCGAATTTTTCGCGGTCGGCAGGGTTTATGAGGACAACTATGCCTACCACAACAGAAAAAAAAAGTTATTCCTGTATGTTCCTCACACATTGTGGTCGGCAGGGTGTATTAGGAGAATCCCGCCGACTATACATCCGCCGACAGGGTTGGTAAACTTTTAAGTGCCGATTGTTAAGCATCCGGTACGCTTTGAATTATGTATAATGCCGACTAATATCGAATACAATGATTATTAAAAACTTAAAAAACTTTACAAACTTAATTAGAGCATACAAACCTTAAAAACTTAATTAGAGCATACAAATCTTAATTAAAGCATACAAACATTAAAAACTTAACCCTAACACATTCGGGACATAGATAGTATCTTTTCCGGTACACAATTTCTTAGGAGAGGTTATTAGCTTCATCATACCGTGGCAACATGGATCTGTGCATGGTAGAAGGTTGATTTTAGCAACTTCATCTTCGTACGGAGCTAGGCGTTCATCTATCCAATAGAAAAACCCACAACATACAGATGATATTCATCTCCTATTGCAGCTTTCATGAGAAATAAGAATCCCTTACAACCATCAATAGTGCATTTGCTTCCTTCAAAGGGACAATCCTTTGCAAAATGACCACTTAGTGTACAAAGACTACAAATATTTGGGTGTGTTGCACTTGAAACTTCCATTCTTTATGCAAGGTTGAAGATGAAGTTGAGAATGCTTTTATAATAACAACACACTTAATGTCTTGATTTTGAAATTTCTAGCCGTTGAACATTCAATGGGTTGTACTTTGTACCTAAAAAGTAATATTTTTATACTACTGACATTTAAGTCGGCAAGGTTTACATTTAAAACCATGCCGACTACCTATCCCTGACAACACTATAACATATAGCCTGGGTGGTCGGCAAGGTCGAGCTTACAAACCATGCCGACTTAATAAAATTCTAATATTGTCTGAGACTGCACGAAAGAGAATAAGTTCTAAAGAAACTGAAAATAAAAATTAACATAAGTTTAATAAGTCTAAAACCACAATCTAAGAGTTCAAAACATAATGAAAGAGTTCAAACCACAATCTATGTTTCTAAACCAAGTGAAACATAATAAATTTAAGAATTTCATGGATCATTCTCATTGTTGTTATCTTCCTCGACATCACTAGCTTTTTCGCCATCATCAGCTTTTGCTTTTCCCTTCCCATTCACTGGACCCATGTAGTCACCCGCCTCATTGTAATAGGGGTTCACTCCAGAAAAGTCAGATGCCTTGAAAAAAGTTCTTGGATCAATCTCCTCTTCTTCCTCCTCTGATGATGTGCATTCTTCATAGTTGAGGGGATTGCTAGGACTCTCCACAAACCTTATAAATTCTTCAGGATCTTTCTTACCCATCAGAAGTAACTTTCTTACATGGAAATTCTCTTCAGTTTCATCTTTAGGATTTCTAAAGTAGGATAAAGCTTGTCAATCCATTCTATTAACCCTGCTGCATTTTTAGGATAAGAGATATCTTCTAGATTTTCCTCTGAGAATCTAAACAATACACAAATAAAAGATATTAAAATTTTACACATTGAAACATGGTTCTAGTCACCAAGTCGACATGGTCGATAATCTAAACATTGCCGGCTAAAAATTAGTCGGTGGGGTTATAATCATCTACCAAGCCGACTAAACCACAGCCGGTATGGTCGTATTAAAGAAAGATGTCGGCTATTAACTCAGGGAAATCAAGTTTTTGTGACATAGAGTCGGGACAGTACAAGTCTAAGAATATGTCGACTAAATAAACGTCGGTAAGGTTGGTTATTGATTACCATGCCGGCCCTGGTTAATGTTTCACATTCGCCATGCCTGTTATGAAAAGCCGGAATGATCTTCATGTTAAGACCCTGCCGACTATAGTTAAAATCCTAAGGCCGATATCCTATTTTTCAAAAACCTTGCCGACTAAGGACCCTGAAAATCATCGTTTTCGATTTCTAATCTAATATAACAATAAAAAAACACAAATCAATAACGGGTTTGAGCTTAGAAATCAATCACAGTCTTCTTTTCACCGATGGAGGGTTCTTTTCAACATCTTCAAGGATTGGATTTTCGGGTTTACTCGTTACAAATTTTTCCTTACCTTTTTTCTCTGATTTGGATCTTTTGATATTACCTGTTGAATCACTGTTGCTACTGGATCGTTTAGAATCAACCATTTTTTTTAGAAAATCAAAATTGAAATTTTTGGTTGATGGAATAAGATGAAGGAAGGAGAAGAGGAGAGGGATTAGAGAAGATAATTAGAAGAAGATTAAACGGTTTTAGTTTTTAAGTTTAGGGTTTAGTTTTAGGTTAATTAGTGCAGGGGTACTAAAGTAACTTCACCGAGTTTTGGCCTCCTCTTAGTAAGAACACTATGTCCATTTAAATCTGGGTATACCCCAATTAATCTGGGTATTACCCCAATCAAACCAGGTTAAATATTGATTGATTTTTGTTAAAAGGACAAGCTTACTAGTAAAAACATCGTCACACACTCGGTTCTTATTGTCAGCCGATCCTATTATTTTTCCGGTAGTGCTTGAGATTCACCATTTTTATCCCCTACTTCTTTACACCACTACGTAGACCTGGAATGATAAACCCTTTGGGCTGGTCGTGGACTAATATTTTTGCGGCCTTAAAGCTTTGTCACTGTTACACCATTCGTCTGACACAGTTACACCATGAATTATTTCCACGGTCTCTATCTTCTCTCTCTAGATCTAAAAGGTACGCGGGAATTTCCGACCCCACTTAAAAGGCGGGAAATAGGATATAGCGCGGGAAAAACTTTTATTACTCTCTATTTTTTAATCTAAAATTGCGGGAAATCATATTTTGGTCTATTACGACAATACCTGCTTATATCCAATTAATCACCAACAAAGTCATGGGACCTACCAGTACGAACGTAACAATTGTCACTTTCACGTCGGGTCACGATAGTCAAATTAAATTCTCGTTGCAGACAAGTTATTTTGAAATAAATACAAGGGTATATAAGTCATTACGGCAAAACCACTACGCGAAAAACTTCACGCTCTTTATGTCTTTCTCTCTCTAAAAATCTAATAACTGCTACTGAAGTGATGTACCAAAAGAATGACGAGTACGTGTTGATTGATTATTGGTCCAGTTAAGGTCGTCGGGACTAAGAGCAACAGAGTTGTAAAAGAGAAAGGCAAAAAAAAAAAACAAACACACACACACTCACTCTCATTTCTCATTCTCTTATTTTCTTCTACTTAGAAATTCCCTGAATTATTCTCGAATCCCAGAAACCCGTTTTTAGAAATAAAAAATCATGATTTTTTAATAAATTATTTTTGATTATCAAATGTATGATCTTATCATAAGATCTGACAGAATTTTAACTACTTTTTTTATAATTCATAAATTTATTAATTAATCATTTATAGTTAGTTTTTTTGAAATTAGAGTTGGTAAAGAAATGCTTATGGAGAGTGTTGTAAATGGTGGTGGTGGATTTTCATCACAATTACAGAGCTATGGAGGAGGAGGAGGATATAGTAGTGAAGATGACTTGGCTGTATTACCAAGACATACTAAAGTTGTTGTTACTGGTAATAACAGAACTAAATCAGTTCTTGTTGGTCTTCAAGGAGTTGTCAAGAAAGCTGTTGGACTTGGTGGTTGGCATTGGCTGGTAAATTTGTTTGTTTCAAGTCATTAATTCTAGATTAAACAGTGTTTTGTAATGAATAGTGCTGTTCTTATTAATGCAGAGTATGAATTATTGATCGTTTGTAATGGGTTAAAGTCAATCGGTGGAGTTTTGAGACTGAATTTTTAGTTGTTGGTGTACTATTTACGGAATTTGAGATTTGTTTGCATTGCCTATGTATTTATATCTACGGATCTTGAATTGATGGTATGAGTTATTCTGTTTTCTAGTAATGACGGCTAAGAATTTGATGTGGAATTGTGAATTAATGGACTGAATTTTGCTTGGATTTGGTGTTTCTGTTGTTTTGATGTCTTCTTTTTCATTCTTTAGATACTTCTTGGGTATCTATTGATGTCATATGACCTATTCTTTGTGTTTATAGGGTTTCCCTTAGAGGATGTAATTGGTGTATAACTGGATGAGATTTTGTTAAGAAACAATTGTTGGTCTCTGAATTTGTATTTTTGATCTGGGAGTATGTGATTTTCTTCTTAGAGATCACTATGTTTACTTAGATTCTCTCTGAGTATCATGTATCTTGCTAATTGTATGCTGAACTGATCATGTTCGATATGATTTTGTGGGATCAATATGTAGTTCGATAATTCAGCTAAGCAAGTTTTCCTTGGCTAAAATGAGATCATACATAAGATTCTAACTTTGCTTCAGGTTATTCTATGCTTATTTCGTTCTTCCTGCGATTATATTCTCTTGGTGATGATTTTGTCAGTTTTGGTTTGGAATAGGATGAAAGTTCGTATGTTTTCTTCTATCCAGTGTTGAGTTTCTAAGTATTCTTATCCTGCCATATTTCAAATTTTACCTTGTTAATATGCAATCCAGTGGTAGTTATTGTATCCATTTCACCTGTCTTCTTCTTTCCTTAGCCATTTTTTTGATTTGATTTGTCCGTCCCACTATTTCAGATACTTACAAATGGGATAGAAGTAAAACTACAGAGGAATGCCCTGAGCGTCCTTGAAGCTCCAACTGGTCTTGAGGATGACGAGGACCTTGAGTGTGAGAATATATGGAACGGGTTCGATATTGGTAACTACAGTTATTTGATTGAATTTTATTTACTCTCCCCTTTGATTATTACAATCGCGTACTCCAAAGAGCTGATTAATTAGACTCTGTTGGTCTCAGTGAATTGTTTGCTAATCTTTTACGTACTAACAAATAATGAAAGTGGGCGTCATCATATCGAAATGTTGTATGGTATGCACATAGGATGCTGCTTTAGCTGTCATTATTTCTTTGAAGTATTACATAAAGTTCTTTGTCTGGCTTCTTTACATCCATCTTTTTTCAATCCATTTACACATTCCTATTGTTCCAGCATCCGATGACAATCAAAAGTCCTACAGATTGAGGCATCGACATAAAACTGTTGCCCAAAAGACCATGAGCCGAACCTTTTCATATGAGTCACAATCTAAAGGATCTGTTTCTCCTGCTCGGTGTGCAACGGTATATGATATATTTGTCTTTCCCTGCAAGAATGCAAAAGCTATTCCGTTCATAATGTTTGTGACTTCAGCTTTGCTTTGCTAAGCTTTTTTGAAACCCTGTGGTGCAGAAGGTTGACCTCAGGAAACTGGAAATGACAGCGTTGCGGAGATATTGGCGGCACTTCAACCTAGTAAATTTCCATTGTTGATTTCAGTATTTAGACCTCGCAGGTACCCTTATCATTTATTAAACTGTATAAGTATCTTTGCCAATGATAGGTTGATGCAATTCCAAATCCATCTAAAAAAGAGCTAGTGGATGTTGTTCAAAGGCATTTTATGTCACAGGTACCTCATACGAAAAACTATTTACAGCTTCTCTTATTTTGATTTAGCCGGCTAAGTGAAATTGGCTCCATAAAAATCACGAAGCTCTCTTTGATGTTAAGCTTGAGCTAATCTATCAATCGGACCAAATGTGAATAACTCATTGCTGTCCCATTGTTCAGCAATTGGACGAGTTGCAGGTAATTTCGGGGTTTGTTCAAGCTGCAAAGAGACTGAAGACTGTTTGTAACTAACCTCTTGAAGAAACAAAAGACAGAGAGATTTGGTCGTGAATCAGTGCTAACGAATCTAGAGCCATTTAACCTTCTGCTTCCCATTAGTATCTAGTAAGTAATATATTTAATGCATTGTGTAACCTATGTGTGCGTGTTGTTTAGAGTTCTGGTATAACGTAGTGCCGAAATGACGAGGGCTCTTAGTATCAGTAGTATTAGTACTAGTTATATGTGTAGATATGTAGTAATAATCTCTGGCAAAAAGATCTTGAAGTTGGCTTCTGTTTTGCCCTAGTATATTCAGTGTGAATGGAGGGGGGAGGAGTAAGGTTTAACTTAGTCAAACAATCAAATTAAGGAATGAATGTATATTTTAAGTTCGGTATCTTCTTTTCAAACCAGTATCATCATTGTTCATTAGCATGCTTTCTTCTTTCATGAATTTCTATCAATCTTGATTAATCTCTTGTTACCTTTTATGTGTAATTTTGTAAGTGAAATTAGTGCTTCACATGTAATGGCCGGGTTAAATCAGAAAAGATGTCTATTTCCTGGCCATAGAAGTGTAGAAGTATCATGGGGTGGTGGGTGGATGGTGGGGCAATGAAAATGATAGGTTACTAGCCATAGGGTCCTCCCAATTTCTCTTGTAGCAAAGAGAGATGAGATTTATGAGAAGAGCTACTAGAAGGGAAGAGATCCCCCCATCAGGATGTGTTGGGGGAAATTGGGGTACAGATTTCAGTGATTCAAAAGTCATATTCAAGCCAAATCTTGTTCCTTGTCTCTATAAACAGGAAGAAAGTGAGTTGCTGTTGCTGAAAATTTTCTTCTGGTATCCTGATTTACTGGCATGTGACGCATGTCAATTTCTGTACTACCATTCTATTGTCTCCTTGTGTTTCAGGTCGGTGCCCCCACGGGCCCCACCTATTCATTCACTGAATCACTGGTTCCCAATTTATGATTGCTTGAGTTCAAAGAGGTCAGTTTTCATTGACTTGAGTCCCTTCTCCCTAAGAAACCCATACTCTCTCCCTCCGTGAACAGAGAAGTAAGTTGTGCCAGCAGTAGGGTCAAAACAGCTGGATGTGTCCTGTTAATTGGAGTCTGCCTAGTTTTGCATGGCTGTTAGTGGGGGACCGAAATTACCAGGGATCAGATATAATTTTTTTGTTTCATATGAAACGGTATCCCTGATAATTACGGTTTCCCATTAGCGGCCATGCAGTTTTGGAGCCCATTTTCTTGCACACTCCTCCATAGACTATATACTTAACATGTTAATTTGATTAGTGACTAGTTAACGGATGACTCAGTCACCAGTCACGTTTAGAATTTCAACACTCATTACATAACTTTGAAAGTTAGATCAGTGGTAGACATTAAAATGCCATATGCACACTAGTTGAAGAGTGCACACAATTGGGCTCCCAGTTTTCCTATAATTAAATTCCAAACTTTAGAAAATTTGTTGATCAATTAATACCAATCTTGAACAAGTTGATAAACGGAAACTATGTTGGTTAAGGTTCTGACTACAAAATATTTTTATAATTCAACCCTCTTCGTATGGTCTTGGGGCAATTCCTATGGCAATGGTCAGATGCAAAATTTTGTTGAGCCAGGTGGATGGTCAAACTGGTTTTTTCACTATGATAAAGCACTGAGCGTTAGATAACTAAGCGCGCGACCGAGGGAAAAACTCTGGAGTCTGCGAGAAAAGTGCCAGCGTTGGTAGGCCAAGCGCCGGCGATCGAAACTTCGACGCGGGGTCTTAACATATGACGCTGGCGTTTACAACAAAAATGCCAATAGTTTTTTTTTTTTTAAATTCAAAATTCACTTTTTACCTCTATAAATTACCATCGAATTCAAACAATTCACTCACACCAAAATTCACTTCTCTTGAATTTTCTCTTCTAAAATCTATTTCTCAATGGATGAAAAGGCGATCACACATTTTTGCGATGCAAAACTTGAAGCTGCTGTTTCTAAGATATGTGGGAGTTTAAAAAAAATTGAAAATTGTAAGAGGGAAGTGCAAGTTTTGAAGTTGCTCCAAGAAAATGTTCCGCTAAAAGGAAAAGAAGAGCTCCAGTTTTGAAAGTTAACAACAAAAAATTCAAAAACAAATGTGAAACTGTCAAAGAGCGCGTTGAATGGAAAATACGTCAAATGAAGATAAACAGGAGGCCAAAACTTGTACTTGATTTTTATTGAAGTTTTTATTATTGTCTACTAAGTTTATATCTTGTATAAGAATTGGCAATAATATCAATGAATGAAAATGTTTATATTTTAAAATAGATTCCCACTTCAGATTGAGTGAAATTTATTACAATTTATTAAACTTGCAAATAACATCAAATTACATTTTAATAAACCACAACAAAAACATCAAACTACATCAAATCCAGCGACATTCTCTCTGTAAAGTTCATAGCATTCAAAATGCCTAAACTCTCTCCCGCTTTCTTCGGTAAACTTGGTCTGAGCCATGGTTTCCAATTCTTCGTTGGATAATCCAGAATTGCTAAGATGAACCATCCACAATACTTCTGTATAATGTTTGACTTCATCAGTGATGAATGCAATTCTTAGTTCTAGGCTCTTACTGTTTCTTATGGCTTCGTTCCGCGATACTACAAAATGTCCCAATACTCTTTCCCAGAAATTGTCATTGTTCATTGGTCTCGCCATACGATGTAACCAACATCGAACAAGAGCAACATCTTCTTCCATTGTAAATTCCGGCAGCGGTATTCGAGTGCAGTAACGATGTGCTTGAGATGGACCATCTTTTATAATTCTAAAATACGCTTCGCAACGAAAAGATTGCAACACTCTACAAAAACTTCAAACTTAAAGCCAAATTGAAGAAGGAGTTATTACACTGCTGTTGATGGTGGTTTTTAGCTTAGGGTCAAAATCGTAAAAATGTACATCTGACATGACGTCACTATGACCATTAGCACATATATTGAATCAATCAGCATGCCTACGTAAGAATTACCGGGGTACCCTTTTTTTACATGGGTCATGTTCCACGGTAGAACCCTTAACACTGACCGACATCATCTATTCCAAACCCTAATTCTCATGCTACCGCGCCAAGGCATGCCAACCATGCCAGCAGCACCACTGTGCCAATGACAGACCATGCCAGCCACGTCACCGCGCCAAGGCATGCCAACCATGCCAGCCACACCACTGTGCCAATGGCATACCTTGCCAGCCACATCCTCGCGCCAAGGAATGCTAACCATGCCAGCCGCACCTCCGCTCCAAGGCATGCCAACCATGCCAGCCGCACCACTGCGCCAATGGCATGCCATGCCAGCCGCACCTCCGCGCCAAGGCATGCCAACCATGGCAACCGCACCACTGCGCCAATGGCATGGCATGCCAGCCACACCTCCGCGCCAAGGCATGCCAACCATGCCATCCGCACCTCCGCGCCATGGCATGCCAACCATGCCAGCCGCACCACTGCGCCAATGGCATGCCATGCCAGCCACACCTCCGCGCCAAGGCATGCCAACCATGCCAGCCGCAGCACATGTACCAATGGCATGCCAACCACCTTGTTGCGCCATACCATGCCGACCTTCCCTATACGACTACCAAAATGAACGCGTGCGATGATCAACGGACACCCTTCCATCTTAGATGCAAATCTTAGCCGTCCAAGGTCGCCAAACAACGCATGGTAACCTTTGTCCCAAACCCTAGTTTTGGCCAAGCCAAACCGCGCCAAGGCATGCCATGCCACATGTGTCAATGGCTTTCCAACCACCTTGCCGCACCATACCATGCCGTCCTTCCCTATGCGGCTACCAAAACGAAGGCGTGCGATGATCAACAACCACCCTTTCATCTTAGATGCAAATCTTAGCCGTCCAAGGTGGCCAAACAACGCATGGTAACCTTTGAACCGACGCCAAAACCCTAGTTTCTCCGCGCCTAAACCACGCCAAGCCATGCCAACCATGCCACATCTGCCAATGGCATGCCGTGCCATCCACCTTGTCGCGCCTAAGCCATGCCATGCAGCCTTCCCTTCACGGCTATCAAAACGAAGGCGTGCGACAATCAACGGCCACCCTTCCATCTTAGATGCAAATCTCAGCCGTCCAAAGTCACCAACCAACGCATGGTAATCTTTGGCCCAACGCCAAAACCCTAGTTTGGTTGCGTCTAAACCACGCCAAGGCATGACGACCATGCCAATGTGCCAATGGCATGCCGCGCCATCCACCTTGCCGCGCCTAAGCCATGCCATGCCGGCCTTCTCTATGCGGTTACCAAAACAAAGGCTTGCGACGATCAACGTCCATCCTTATGTTTAAGATGCAAATCTTAGCCGTCCAAGGTCTCCAACCAACGCATGTTAACCTTTGGCCCAAAATCCTAGTTTTGGTCACGCCCAAACCGCGCCAAGGCATGTCGGCCATGCCACATGTGCCAATGGCATGCCAGCCACCTTGCCGCGCCATACCATGTCGGCCTTCCCTATGCGGCTACCAAAACAAAGGCTTGCGAAAATCAACGACCACTTTTCCATCTAAGATGCAGATCTTAGACGTCCAAGGTTACCAGCTAACGCATGGCAACCTTTGGCCCGACGCCAAGCCCTAGTTTGGTCACGCCCAAACAAAGCCAAAACCCTAACTTTTAGCCATATTAAAATCCGTACCGACAATGCTTTCATGCCACTGGCTACCAAATGAAGGGTTGCAATAATCAACGACTACCCTTCCTCTCAAGATGCAAAATCTCGACCGTCGAAGGTCACCATCGAGCCGACAGGTCTCCCAAGCTCAACGTTTCGAACAACAACATGCTACATGTTTTCCACGAAAACACTCGAGACATCAACACATGTCACAAACTGGGGGATGCTCACTGGGTATTGGTTTGGCGGTTTACAGCGTGCGGCGTGCACTATGCCTGTTATAAGACAGTGTCATAAGGATGAGGCGGTTAGTAAATACAAGGAGTAATGGTGAAACGTTTTCTTTTATGGAACATCAATTCCAGGCGTTACCGGTTACCACCTCCTCCCATTTACTCATCCGTTTTCCATTTCTTACGAGACCAGAGTACGTTTCACTTCGACTTGTATAAATAGGTCTTACCTATTTCCACCGAACAACAAGTTCAGGTCAGGAGGATACAACACTCAGAAAATATTTCTAGCTTTCCATCTGTTAGCTTCCCACTTTATGATACAAGTCGTGAAACAACTACTCTTCCAGAATCAACTATTCTGGTCTCAACACTCTCTTCGCTTCCCTCCCCAAAACCAACCCTTCTCCTTCACTTTGTGACCGAAGCAACTCTGGAACTGCCATTTCTTGGTTTAGGACAGATTTGTACAGATTAATCTCTCGAATCTAAAGTACTCCCTTGCAGTACATTGTTTAGGGTTTGAACTCGTTTCTCACCCACACACCCGAAATTACCAAAATCAGCAGAAATCGTTTTCACCCTCAAACAACTGCAAGCATTATGGACTTCCGAGGGGTTAGAAGCAAACGATCCGCCCAGGGATCGGAAACACGACAAGGAATGACTGGGGACTTTCCACAGTCACGGCGATGTTTCCCACAAAACCCGGGCTTACATCCGGGAGATTCCCTTTTCACCAAAAGATCCAAAAACCGAGTAAGTCTTGCCTAGACAAAATACGTGGTTTACTACTTCAGGTTTTCACGGGAATGATGAAACCAATAGCCATGTTATATTTCATCTCATGCTCTCTTTCGACAAGCAATGCTCAGGATTCAGTGGATTTCCTGGGATGTTTGCACCATTCGCAATCGTAACTAAAAAGCATCGTTATTCTAAAAACAGTTCGTTCCAAATAATAATCCAAAACCCTCAAGGTAACATTTGTCTGTCAAACCAAAAATCCAGGAAATCAAAACCGTAAACTAGGCGTTTCATTTGGCTTTCAAAAAAAAAAAAAACAACCTAAAATAAGAAGTTCAGAAGACAGAAATGTGTTCAAGGAAAGTTTTTCAACAATGGCTTGCTCTTCTTGGAAAAATCCTCTTTCGTGCTTTGGAGAGCCGCCCTCTTCAACTTCAGCTTCCTGGACAACTTTTCGACTTCGGCTTCCTGCTTCTTCACCATATCCGCAGAAGGACCTTCGACTGTTCCGGACAACAACTTTTCAACCTCAGAGAAACCTTCAACGAACCAAGGAACATTGAACTCGAAGTTTACACACGTGTCACGATGGAACCTACAGCTCGAGACTACATCCTCGGAAACAGTATTACCAGTCACATTGCACATGTCGTCAATCGAAGACAAAGCTTCCTCCACACGCTTAACCAACGCAAATCGACTAGTAATTTTCTTGGTCGTGGCGATATGTCCGTAGCTTTCCCATATCCTGGTGTATAGCGCCGCGTGTTTTTCTGGCACGCTAAATCCCCCGATCCACACATGATCCGGATGAGGAACCAGATATGGAGGGTTGAAAGTGGCGCCCGCGACTGCATCAACAACCGACAAGGAATTCCTAACGATAATTGCACCTGCGGCCACTGGAGTACTCTCCATTGTCTGAGTCACAACGAAGTTTTCATCTCGATCAACATCCATTTCAAGGTCGCCCGGTGCGGCTGTCACGGTTAGAGACAAAGTTGTATCTCTGCCAGTCTCCGTCTCAGGGTCATCTTCAGAAACGGCTTCCACCTATGATATCACGGATTAGATATTTTCCAAAGAGAAAGGAAGAGAGGAAAGAAGAAAAAACATGCGGGCGACTCACTGATTCGCTTTCAGACCGACTAGAGGAAGATTCAGCACTGCTGTCGGAAGAACTACTCTCGCCATCACTGGACTCTGAACTTTCATCCTTCTCGGGTTCCCCATCACCATGGATCAGCACTGCCACCCTCCGTCTCGAGAAACGATGTTTTCTGACTACTTGCAAGTTTGGTAAAGGTGTTCACGCTGCTGAGACCCCTGGGCAAGATATAAAGACGGATACTCAGAAAAGAAACAAGGATATACGCGATCCAACTAAAATCAAGAGGAAAAGCATACGTACCCGCATATTAGACGAACTGAAAGTCGGTAGGGATATCGAATCTGACTGGGAACCGTCTGCACGGCTTTTAGACCTTCGCTCCTTCACTTGGGGATTATCTGCATTCGGGCTAACGAATTTTTGCTTGGTCGAAGAAGGATCCCTCAGTAGTGGGTGCTCCGCTAAAACCGCAGGAGAAGGCTTACCTCGACGGTTTTCTACCACATCATTCACGAATCCATGGATAGTGAGAAACTCATCTTGCCAAAATTTGTTATATTTGGAGGTTGTTGATGGATTTCATTCCACGAGTGGAAAATGGAGACTTTTACCCGACACAAGAACACTAGCATCGAGAACAGTTGGTAACGAGTCTTCTGGAACAACCGGCTGACGAACGAGTGGGACCCCTTGGTCAAAACCCATATGCCAAGCCGCACTATCGATATTGTAAGAAGCTGCTTTGCAAGATCCTCAAAAGAAAGACGGCACATGATCGGGCGTGCAGCTTCGCATGAACACCATCTCTCCAACACTCATATCCTCTTTATCAGAAGACAAAGACATTCTCGGAGCAAGAGCAAAGGTATTGATCTGAGTTATGGACGCATGCACCGGAGCCGATGGACGAAAATTAACCGTGTGAGAGTTGTCAAGGAATCCAACCAGGTTCTAACCAATCTTTGGGCGCCTATTCGACCAGCGCAGTATCTTAGAACCACCCCAAGACTCGGGAAGTACGGACAACGATTTTGGAGCATACCTTTCGAAGTGCTCCCACAGCCACGCTTGGAGAAAGGCGGCATGAATATACAAATCCACTTTCATGTAGCCATTTGAAGTGCACATGTCCGCGACCAGATGATCCAATACAGAGAACCAAGAAACAAGCCTCCAATAGGGAGAACGCCACATTTTGCCAATTGTATGGCAAACTTGATAAGTTACTATCTTATCTCCTTCTTACCAGATCCGTCATCGAAAATATCTCTGGATAACCAAAAAGCCAAGAACGCTGTGACATGAAGTGTACTATTTTTCTGATTTGGATCCAACTCATCAGGAAACCATTGGGACACCCACCAGCCATAGAAGCACCTCGTCTTGTTTTCTTTCCGAACGAATCCTTTTGATTTTGCAACCAGAGCGACGCGCATTTCTTCTTCATCTGCAGACAACTTGGCATCGAGGTTTCCTATTACGGGAAGGTTCAGCAAGACGGCCACGCTCTCTAAAGAGATATTCATTTCACCCCACCTGCATATGGCCGTGTGAGTGTCCGGACACCATCTGGAGATAAAAGCAACCAAGCCTGGAATATCTTTCCTAATTTGAAGTACTGCGAAAGCCGCGACAACATCAATAATCTGCGCCTTGGTCAAACTGGCCTTTACACATTCCTGGATCATCATGAATCGCATCCATTTCTCAAAGGGACGCAACGGACTCACACATATTTTAAAGTCAATGAGAGAAGTGGAATACTCTTTCCTCTGAAGACAAAACCTTATTACACCCCCAGGCCGAATTGACCGGGCCTCTCCTTCACTTTCCGGACCAGTTAGAAGAATCGACACATACTTGGGATGAATTTTCCTAATTGTGGCGGATGTTGTAAAGAACTCATCGTATATGTTTGGCTTGGAATTTCCAGCATCTTTCAGTACGACAGAACTTTTCTCAAATGACATCCTAATGAAATTCTCTCACGCTACTTTCACCTTCGAAATAACTACAATGGAACAATACGAAGAGAAATTATTACGGAAAGTGCATGGAAATTATTTTATCAGACACAGGAGATCCATCCTGGACGCAAACCAATTTGTTGCAAAGTCATAATGCACATGAGCAAAGAAATGGAGACTGACAGACCCTGCATCACCACCTCATGCCAAGGCCGTACCTTGCAGCAGAAAATTTGCGACCGAACGAGGAGGCGCGCCCCACCATGGGAACAATACACACGACCACACCAGGAAAAGGGAGGAAACCTTAGGATCTAGGTTTTCACGAGAAGGGAATGACAGTTACTAGCTTATGCATGCCTACTTTGCAGAGTAATTGAGGCGACCAACATTACTACGGTATTCACGCCTAAATGTTATTACAAGTTCATGCAAAGCATATTTACGGCTAGGATTCATACCAACACAAAAGAACAATATTTTTACAAGTTCATGAAAAGGTACGCATACATCTAGGGTTTGCACTAACACAAGAAAACAAGAAAAACAAGTTAAAGAGGAAGTGCTGGAAGACATACCTTGGATTCGCTCGTCCGCTTTACTGTTACCACATGGCCAGAATAAATAAAAAAATAAATAAAGGTGTGAAATAAAAGGAGAGGCCGGCCTCCTTTTATAGTCGTGGTACTTGGGATTTTGAATAAGGAAAGGACTTCCTATTTGAGTCAAGTAAGGAAAAGAGGCAACCGGGCCCGCGAAGACAAATCACCATGCCAAGCCGTCCGCGCATGCTTTGCCTCACCAAACCGCGCCATTGCCTTGGCCCCACCATGCCAAGCCGTCCGCACCATTCCTTGGCCCCACCATGCCAATCCGTCCACATGCTTTGCCTCACCAAACCGCGCCATGCCTTGACCCCATCATGACAAGCCGTCCGCGCCATTGCCTTGGCCCCACCATGCCAAGCCATCTGTGCCATTATCTTGGCCCCACCATGCCAAGCCGTCAGCGCCATGACTTGCCGCGCCAACACCAACAACTCGCCAAGCCAGCGTCATGATATTCCCTAACCCAGCCAAGGTGATACATGGCCAGACTAGCCGACGATCTTCATCTCACCACTTCACGGTCTACACCAAAAATAGAATCTACGCAAGGCCGCCAAACATGAGGATCATGAACTCTCCTTACCTCTCTAAAAAGGTTAGTCGGACTTTCCTTACCATCTTTTCACGACTTGTCATTTCGATTTTTGTCCTCTCCTGTCACCATCTTATGCTTACCTCGCAACAATGCTCCCGTTCCGAGCTAAGAAGGGGACTTAATGTTGATGGTGGTTTTTAGCTTAGGGTCAAAATCGTAAAACTGTACATCTGACATGACGTCACTATGACCATTAGCACATTTATTGAATCAATCAGCATGCCTACGTAAGAATTACCGTGGTACCATTTTTTTACATGAGTCATGTTCCACGGCAGAACCCTTAACACTGACTGACATCATTTATGCCAAATCCTAATTCTCATGCTACCGCGCCAAGTCATGCCAACCATGCCAGACGCACCACTGTACCAATGGCAGACCATGCCAGCCACGTCACCGCGCCAAGGCATGCCAACCATGCCAGCCACACCACAGTGCCAATGGCATACCATGCCAGCCACATCTCCGCGCCAAGGCATGTCAACCATGCCGGACGCATCTCTGCTCCAAGGCATGCCAACCATGCCAGCCACACCACTGCGCCAATGGCATGCCATACCATCCGCACCTACGCGGCAAGGCATGCTAACCATACCAGCCGCACCACTGCGCCAATGACATTCCATGCCAGCCCCACCTCCGCGCCAAGGCATGCCGGCCGCATCACTGCGCCAATGGCATGCCATGACAGCCGCACCTCCGCGCCATGGCATGCCAACCATGCCAGTCGCACCTCCATGCCAAGGCATGCCAGCCGCACCACATGTGCCAATGGCATGCCAACCACCTTGCTGCGCCACACCATGCCGGCCTTCCCTATGCGGCTACCAAAACGAATGCGTGCGATAATAAACGGCCACCCTTCCATATTAGATGCAAATCTTAGCCGTCCAAGGTCGCCAAACAACGCATGGTAACCATTGGACCAAACCCTAGTTTTGGCCATGTCAAACCGCGCCAAGGCATGCCATGCCACATGTGCTAATGGCATGCCAACCACCTTGCCGCGCCATACCATGCATACCTTCCCTATGCGGCTACCAAGACGAAGGCGTGCGATGATCAACGACCACCCTTCCATCTTAGATGAAAATCTTAGCCGCCCAAGGTCGTCAAACAACGCACGGTAACCTTTGGCCCAACGTCAAAACCCTAGTTTGGCCGCTCCTAAACCACGCCAAGGCATGCCGACCATGCCACATGTGCCAATGGCATGCCGCGCCATCCATCTTGCCGCACCTAAGCCGTTCCATGCCGGACTTCCCTTCATGGCTGTCAAAACGAAGGCGTGCGACAATCAACGACCACCCTTCCATCTTAGATGCAAATCTGAGCCGTCCAAGGTCACGAACCAACGCGTGGTAACCTTTGGCCCAACGCCAAAACTCTAGTTTGGTCGCGCCTAAACCACGCAAGGCATGCCGACCATGCCACATGTGCCAATGGCATGCCGTGCCATCCACCTTGCCGCGCCTAAGATATGCCATGCCGGCCTTCCCTAAGCGGTTACCAAAACAAAGGCTTGCGATGATCAACGACCATCCTTCCATCTAAGATGCAAATATTATCCGTCCAAAGTCGCCAACTAACGCATATTAACATTTGGCCCAAAATCCTAGTTTTGGTTATGCCCAAACCGCGCCAAGGCATGCCGGCCATGCCACATGTGCCAATGGCATGCCAGCCACCTTGTCGTGCCATACCATGCCGGCCTTCCCTATGCGGTTACCAAAACAAAGGCTGGCGACGATCAACGGCCATCCTTCCATCTAAGATGAAAATCTTAGCCTTCCAAGGTCGCCAACCAAGGCATGGTAACCTTTGGCCCAACGCCAAAACCTTTGTTTTGGGCACGCCCAAACCGCGCCAAGGCATGCCAGCCATGCCACATGTGCCAATGGCATGCCAACCACCTTGCCGCACCATACCATGCCGACCTTCCCTATGCGGCTACCAAAACAAAGGCTTGCGAAGATCAACGACCACTTTTCCATCTAAGATGCAGATCTTAGCCGTCCAAGGTTACCAGCTAACGCATGGAAACCTTTGGCCCGACGCCAATCCCTAGTTTGGCCGCGCCCAAACAAAGCCAAAACCCTAACTTTTGGACGCGCCTAAACTAGGCCATATTAAAGCCGTACCGGCCATGCTTTCATTCCACTGGCTACCAAACGAAGGGTTGCAATAATCAATGGCTACCCTTCCTCTCAAGATGCAAAATCTCGACTGTCGAAGGTCACCACCGAGCCGACAAGTCTCTCAAGCTCAACTTGCCGAACAACAACATGCTACATGTTTTCCACAAAAACACTCGAGACATCAACACATGTCACAAACAGGGGGATGCTCATTGGGTATTGGTTTGGCGGTTTACAGCGTGCGGCGTACACTACGCCCATTATAAGACAGTGTCATAAGGATGAGGCGGTTAGTAAATACAGGGAGTAATGGTGAAACGATTTCTTTTATGGAACATCAATTCCAGGCGTTACCGGTTACCACCTCCTCCCATTTACTCATCCTTTTTCCATTTCTTACGAGACCAGAGTACGTTTCACTTTGACTTGTATAAATAGGTCTTACCTATTTCCACCGAACAACAAGTTCAGGTCAGGAGGATACAACACTCAGAAAATATTTGCTAGATTTCCATCTGTTAGCTTCCTACTTTCTGATACAAGTCGTGAAAAAACTACTCTTCCAGAATCAACTATTCTGGTCTCAACACTCTCTTTGCTTCCCTCCCCAAAACCAATCCTTCTTCTTCACTTTGTGACCGAAGCAAGTCTGGAACGTCCATTTCTTGGTTTAGGCCGGATTTATACAGATTGATCTCTCGAATCTAAATTACTCCCTTGCAGTACATTTTTTAGGGTTTAAACTCGTTTCTCATCCACACACCCGAAATTACCAAAATCAGCAGAAATCGTTTTCACCCTCAAACAACTGCAAGCATTGTGGATATTGAGATCACGAATACAAACACTGTCCACAGAGAATCAGTTCATGCTCAAAGCCCGGTTGCAGGATTTTTATGCATTTGAGGACTTCTTCTGAAGAAGGCACATATGGAAGGCATTTCTGCCAATGTCCCAGGTGTTTTTTGGTGGAGTGGGATGATTGAAGTTGTAGGACAAATCGATTCACTATGGTATTATGTTATTAAGATTATCTCCACATTTGCACGTCAGTAATTTAAATTTTTCCTGGATTAAAAATTGCACCATCAATATTAACATCAAAAATAAAAACATACTGCATTGAACAACCACATCATACATGAAAATAAAATAAATATATTAGATTAAAACAACTACTACATAGGCGTCCTAATTCTCGGTGGGTGGTGTAATTCCTAGAGTAGGGGATCATATCTGTTGAGCACCCTAAGAATGTTGAAACAAGCATGAAAGTCGAAAGGACGACCTCTGTGAGATACTGGCCACATCGCTAGAGTTATGAGTTCCACTTCATGTTCGGCTTCACCGTTGAGCTTATTTTTGTGATTCTCCATTAGTAAATCCATGAACTCCAATACATGGCTACTAATGGAACTAAAACGGTGCGACAATCCGTGAGAATCACGCCCATAAATGTTCCCTGTTTCAGCAGTGAACATTCTGAAAACTTTCTCCCAGAAATTCAACGTCGATACGGCTATCATTACGAAAGACAACATCTTGTGTGTGAAAAACGAAGGCTCTACAAATAACTAAATCCTCTTGTTGAGTGAATCTAATAGAACAAACTCTGGGAGGCATTTTTGTAGATGCTTTGAGAGTGAAGAATGTGTGAATATGAAGTTGAAATGAGGAGTATTTATAGAATTCAAAAAATTGTAGCCGTTAGATCACAAGAGTTTTCAGCCGTTCAGATGGAGCAGTTGGCGTTTTTGGGTCTGACGCTGGATTGTTTAATAAGAACGCAGGCGCTATATCTGTTTACACGCATTCAATATTCAAACGTTGGCATTTTCTTTTCTTACGCCAGCGTTGGTAGGAATGACACCCGTCATTCCCACAGACGCGCGCTGGTTGTTCCGACTCGATGTTCAAACCAACAAATTTGATGGTTTGAACATCCATTTTTCATGTTTGTTCATTCCATAGTGGGAGCAAAATGAACAAAATCCAGGTTTGTTCATTCCATAGGAATTGCTCTTAAGGATTAAAGGATCTACGCGTCTTGGATTTGGCATAGCATTCAAAGATGGTTAAAAATCGGTTGAAGTTTTTTGTGTATGGAAATTGATGATGATACGCATGTTAAATCTTTCAATTGTAATTGGGTTCTATATCTCAAGAACTATGCACTCGGATGTATTTTTAGCGTGTCTTTGATATTTACATATTTCTTATGAATGTCAATTATTTTTGTGGAACCTTGCAACAAATTCTTCTTGAATGACACATCGCCTTTCTTAATATATGTACCTTCAAGGTATTAAATGTTTTTTTATACTCTCAAGAGGAAACAACCACTTATATGTTTTTGCAATGTCATTTGTTGTTGTCATTTGGTCTTATATGTTACATGATTGGTCTTCGGTTAATACCCCTCAGCAATCTGTTACATCTTGGTTACAAGAGCGTGCTAATAATAATAGTATTTTTCACTTCAAGGATTTTAGAAAGATAAATCTGGTGGTAATTTCTGGCATATTTGGAAGGCGAGAAGTTCTCTCGTGTCTGATGAGACTCATCAAACTACTCAAAATACTACCTGCATAAGAAAAGGATGTGTCAAGTACATCACAATCTTTTCGATATCATCCATGCAAGACACACCTTGTCCAATCTAATACATACACTAACTGTCAAGGAGATTACTTAAACAAGTACACTTGTTATATAACGTAAGTTCGAAATCAAACCAAACTATAAGATCAAGCCAAGTGTTTGATTAACATACAAGTGCTATTACACTATAATAATAATTATAATGCGAAAATAAAGTAAAGGCACACAACAAAAATTTGTTAATGAGGAAAGATGCAAGGCAAAAAAAATGCCATAACCTAGTCCAATTTTGAATTAAGCCGTTGTACAAGTTGACTACAACAACTTCGTATAGTTAAGACCAAGTAAACACTTCTTCTTTACTCAGTTTCTTCAGTATCCATGCGCCTACAACCAATCTGGCCTGGCACGTGAATCCCAAGATAGAGTCCACTATCTCAAGTTGATTCACTTGTTGTGAAGTCTTCAACAACTCAACTCATTTGCATTGTAATCTGAAACAGTAAATGACTAATTAACCTTTTCCAGCAGACTCTCTATAAATCTACCAGACTAACAAAGTTAATCGGAGATAAGTTGAATATAAAGGTATTTCTGTTTAATCAATGTAAACTCCTTTTAACCTGTTAGAACTAAGATCGGAATTACCGAAATAACCAGTCTTAGTTCGCAAACTATCAGAGTAAATCTCAAAGAGAAACACCCAGATGATTTCCAATCCATAGAACAAGCCTAATGTTAATGAAGATAATATTCTTGTCGGATCCCAGTGATACGTATTGATCTCTGTACCTTGGTGACTATTATTATAGAGGCGGAATTCAGAATAATAATAGACGAAAACTAGAAAACAGAACACATTGAAAACCAGATTCGAAGAAAATATCTTCTCTAGATTATGAACAAGAAAACTATTACAATTCTCTCTTTGTTACGCTCACAATCTATCTAGGTAAATAACCTTAAAACTATTTGCTAAGCTTGCTTTTACAATAATTAATTTCCTCACAAACTTCTCTCTAGGTCTGTGTGTTAAACCTCCTTTTCTAGGTGTCAAACCACACTATCTAGATGATTTAGCTATGAGCTAAACATCACTATTTATAGCTTTAAAGGTTTCCAAAACCTTATAGGAATCTATTTCCTTATCTAGGATTAATTCCCTTTCTAGGTATATTTTTCTTTCTAGGGATATTACCTTGTCTAGGAAGTATTTCCTTATCTTGGCATACTTCCTTACTTTGGTTGGTTTCCCAAACCTCTTAGTAATCTATTTTCCTTTTATAGGAATACTTCCTTAAATCAGTAATCCATCATAAATTACAATTATATCCTCAATCCGTCTTGAGGATCACTAGTTCCCATGGAGAGGAAGATACACATGTATCATGCGCCCCTCCCCAAGAACTTGAACTCCTGTGAAAGTTAGATTTGGAGGTTAGGGAACCCGAGAGTTCCTTTCACCTACTGAACCATCTCTCCTTCTTGGGAACTTGACTTCGACTTCCAATTAGAAAAGCGTCCTTATCTTCTTGCCTTGTCTCAGTATCTCTTCGCTCCATAATGCAATCCTCTTCGAGTGGTTCTTCTCTGTCAAACCACAAGTCTTCCACGTGTGGCAAGATCATCTTATCATCTCCATCATCATCTAGCAATGGTGGTTCAAACATCTTCAACCTTCCTAGGTCATCTTCTTGTTGTTCGGTTAGGGTTTCCAAAAAAACTCTACTTGGATTCTCGTCAAGAGAACAGGTCACAAGGAGAATGAACTTCGTACTAGCATTCACCAACTGTTTATCCTCAGTGGTTGTAATCAAGCTCGCTCCCTCAAGTGGAGAGTCTATAACTCGTATTACAAAAGCTTTTCCATCTTTGGTAAACGTACACTTCTGGTCTCTCCTATGTAAAACCACATCTCGATCCAACAAGTAAGGACTACCAAGTACAACCTGACAAACATCTAATGGAACCACATCGCATGTAACCTCATCAATGTATGACTCGTCAAAAGAAAACTTGAACGTACACTTCTCTGCAACCTGTAGCCCACCTTCCTTTTGAAGCCACCCTAAAGGATAGGGTTTCGGATGTTTGAAAGTCTTCAAACCCAACTTCTGTACCAAAGAATGTGAAAGTAAATTCTTCTGACTTCCCGGGTCAATAACAGCATCTATAAGTGTTGTCTGAACCTGCATCTTAACTGTGAAGAGTCGTTCCCAAGGTCATCTGTTAAAGTTTCTTCTTTTGCTCCTGCCATAAGAGAGAGCTTTGAGTTGGGTTCCGTTAATCCTTGGACTTCTATTGGAGCTTGTGCGACTAGTGCTGCCTTCTTGGCTTCTTTATTCTGCAACCCTTTTGGTTTTAGATTAGGATACTTCATCCAACACTTGTCGACAACATGTCCTGTTTGTTTGAAATGAGTGCAAGTCAAACCTTCTTTGTCTTTAGACTTCCTATCTTCTTTGTTCCTTTCATGTCCTTTAGCGACGAAACCTATAGATCCCCTTGGTGTTTCCCTCAATATCAGTTTTCTTCAGCTGCCTTCAATAGCATTAGCTTTTATGCTTGCTTCGGAGATAATATCCATCGAAAACATCTTCAACTCCTTCGGTATATACTCATAGAACCCGGAGATATACTTCACATAGATAACATAATCTTCCAAGTCTAAATCCAAAACCATAGGTTGATTCTGAAATTCCGAAGTATATTCTTGCACGGTTTGGTTGTAAGTTTGCTTTAAATCGTACCACTTGAACCATCTCTCTTCAAGGTATCCAACCGGATAAAATTGTTTCCTCACAACTTCCTTGAATCCCTTCCATGACAATGCTCCTTTACTTAGGTATTGCTTTTCATAAGCTTTCCACCATATTAGAGCATGCTTTGAAAGCTTCAATGCCGCAAAACATATCTTCTCCTTCGAACCATATTCAAAGAAAGAAAAGTACGTCTCTAGAACCTCTATCCAATCATCCAATTTCTCTACATTGACACTTCCCTTATAAAGTGGAATATCAACATGAAAATCAATTTTTAGATTCTTACCATGATTCATAAACTTACCATGAGGTTTTTTTGCTTTTGTGCCTTTAAGAATTTCAATTTCTTTATCCTCTTCGCTTTCCTCTTCCTCTTCTTCTGAACCCCAAGATGGAGATTTCGTCTTTTTCGTAGGTTTCAGATTTGGTGTATTGGAACGAATACAAGCAACCAACTCATCCAGGGTAGTTTGAACCGTCTTCATATTTTTTTATAACATAACCACCTTCTCGTCGGTAGTTTTTGGTTCATCAGTCTTAGACTCATCGTCTGTCTTAGACATCCTTGGTTTTCTTGTTCTTTTAACGTATTCTTGCTTTTCGAGTAACTCACCAAGTTGTTTATATAGAGATCTAGTGAAGACCATAAACCACAGGAATCTTCCCTAAAATAAACGAACCTTTCTCTGATACTAACTTGATACGTATTGATCTCTATACCTTGGTGACTATTATTGTAGAAGCGGAATTCAGAATAATAATAGACGAAAACTAGAAAACAGAACGCACTGAAAACATGATTCGAAGAAAATATCTTCTCTAGATTATGAACAAGAAAACTATTACAATTCTCTCTTTGTTACGCTCACAATCTCTCTAGGTAGATAACCTTAAAACTATTTGATAAGCTTGCTTTTACAATAATTAATTGCCTCACAAACTTCTATCTAGGTCTGTGTGTTAAACTTCCTTTTCTAGGTGTCAAACCACACTATCTAGATGATTTATCTATGAGCTAACATCTCTATTTATAGCTTTAACGGTTTCCAAAACCTTATAGGAATCTATTTCCTTATCTAGGATTAATTCCCTTTCTAGGTATATTTCCCTTTCTAGGAATATTACCTTGTATAGGAAGTATTTCCTTATCTTGGCATACTTCCTTACTTTGGTTTGGTTTCCCAAACCTCTTAGGAATCTATTTTCCTTTTATAGGAATACTACCTTAAATCAGTAATCCCTCCTAAATTACAATCATATCCTCAATCCTTCTTGAGGATCACTAGTTCCCATGGAGAGGAAGATACACATGTATCACCCAGTCAATCAAGTATACACAGAGTTATCACAAATATCAGAATACCAAAAAGATAATATTCTAGTCTTCAATCTTCAGTCGTCAAAATGCCTGCACAAACAACTTGATTTCATTAATGATCAATCATATACGGAACATAGTCTTTACGTTAACAATGGATGATCAAAAGTCCTATCTTCAGATCTTGAATCAAAATATCAGATCTGCATCGTCGATCCGTGAACTAGTTTGAGTGACCTTATATCAGAAGATAAGGATCACGGAATAAAAAAACTAGATTTATCAAGGTTGAACTTCACCGCTAGTCAACCAAATCAATAATCGAAAACTTAAATAATAATAAGAGTCTTATTTTCCCACCAACGGTATAGCTAGAGCTTCTTTGATCCTACATAAGTCTTTAAACGAAGCGACATAAGAGATTTCACCTAATTAGGACACTCTCCTCTCGAACGAGTATTACATTAATACTCCAGTGGGCTTCCCACAAAAACGGTTAGTTCAGTGTGTTTAAGAACTACAAGTTTCACTGTTTACAATGACCAAGGTATTTTGAGCAACAAGGAATTACCAAATCGAAAAAACTAAAAATATTCAATAAATGCTTATTTTCGGTTTTGTTAAAAATCCAATTATAATCCAACTCATATACCGAAATCTCTCTTGGATGACAACTAATATTAACTAGCATATAATATATACTTTACTAATATAGAGACCAAATATATTCTTATTCACTGGGATATGAAAAGCATATAATTTGGAATATCAAAAGATATTTAGACTACTTCGGTTTCGGGATCTCACTTGAGGATCAAGGAAAATACTTGAACATTAAGTAGTAAGAGTTTAACACATGTTCAAATACTATGTCGATCTCTTGTAAACATTCCATATTAACCAAACTATATTTACTATACCTATGCAAACCCTAAGATAATAGTAAACAAAAAACGTTTATTTTAGTTAAAATAAGGTCGGTTTTGTTAGGGATGTATAGGATCGGTTCTAGTAGTTATCATTAGGACTGGTGGTAGTATAAATTCTTGGTAAGGGATCAGTCCTACTAGAGATCCTTAGGATTGGTCCCAGCAAAGATCATATTTTAAGGGATATGTCCTAGAATAAGTCCTTTGATTCTTTTCAACTATGAAACAACTTTCGCATGTCTACTTCCTTAAACTCATGTAGTTAAACATAGTATTTGAGGCATGGAATCAACCTTGAATTTCAACATACTAAATAATAACAACCATGTTGAATCTATGAAGTCCATGAAAAAACCGGGGGTCCAACAACCACACCCAATATTTCGTTTAAGCAATCTGTATGAACTAACTCCAATATATTTCCAAGAGAATCAACTAGACAGTCAGACTCAATCAAGGAAAATACATCCAAGAGTTATATCTCAATTTCTCAAATCAATCTGCAATCGAACAGATATAAATCTGTGAGCCATATTAATATGAGAAATAACTTGGATGGTACCAAAGACCAATATCCAAGCGTCAATCAATTTCAATCAACAACCAAAGGTTGGATTCACCAATTGAAAATATAATACGAAAAGGAAATAACACAGACACTAGAAGTTTTGTTGACGAGGAAACCGCAAATGCAGAAAAACCTCGGGACCTAGTCCATATTTAAACACCATATTGTATTAAGCCGCTACAGACTCTAACCTACTACAAGTTAACTTCAGACTGGAATGTAGTTGAGCCCTAACCAATCTCACACTGATTAAGGTATATCCACGTTCCTTACGCATCTGAATCCTAGCAGGACTCTATGTACTTGATTACCTTAGCTTATCTCACCCATAACTAAGAGTTGCTACGACCCAAAGTCGAAGACTTGATAAAAAAAACCTGTCTCACACAGAAAAGTCTATTGAATAGATGAATCTTTCTCGCACAGAAATACCTACGAGTTTTTGTTCTGTCTTTTGATAGATCAAGGTGAACAAGAACCAATTGATACACCGGAATTATATTCCCGAAGAACATCCTGGTAATATCAATCACCTCACAATAATCTTAACCGTTTGGTAGTGGAACAAGATACTATGGAATCACAAAGAATGTGATGAAGAGCTTTGTGATTACTTTTTATCTTACCTATCGGAGATTAAATCTCGAGCAAATATTAGAGAAGATAGTACTCAATACGATAAAACAGAGTAAGATCAGAACACGCAACTATAGAAAAAATAGTTGGGTATGGCTTCAAAATCCCAATGAAGTTTTTAAGTCATTAACCTATAATGGTTTTAGGGAAAACCTAGGTTAAAAGAAAATCGACTCTAGTCGCAACTGGTATCATACATGAGGTGTGGGGATTAGGTTTCCCAGTTACTAGAGTTCTCCCTTATATAGTCTTTAAATCAGGGTTTGCAATCAATGCTACCTTGGTAATTACAAGACATTCAATATTTACTGTTAGATGAAAACCTGATTAGATTCAAGCTAATATCTTTCAACCGTTAGATTTTTTTAGCTTGTTACACACAAATGAAATGTACCTTCATTTAGATATAGGTAACTATGCCTAAACGTGTACACTTGGTTGGCTCAATAATAATTAACCGAAGTTAGCCATATGAACACTTTCATACCAACCTTGTTCATGTTGATCACAACTAGTTCAAATGACTCAAATAAAACTAGTAACAGAGCTGTTCAATTATTTATATTCTCATAGAAGTATACAAGACATAATTGAAGCAAAATCAGTTTTGATTCACTCGAATCAATTCATGAACATTATAGCCACAGTTTGCAAAGATTGCATTCCTTATTATATAAATGTATTTTTTCATGAGTATGTAAACATACATAGACGATTTTAGAACTTAACCCACTCAGGTATGCAAACGTGTATGCATACCTAAATTCCCGGACTTGGTCATGTTCGCCAGTATGCAAACGGGTATGCATACTGTCGTTCATGACCGAACTCAGTTAAATTAGTACGCATATGAGTATGCATAGTATAATTCCCGGACTTCAACTGTTGAATTAGTACGCATACGGGTATGCATACTAAATTTCCGGACTTGGAATACACTTGCAACAGTTAGCATACAAGTACGTATACTGTGCTGTATCCAATCAAGGGTTAATTGTTCTAAACTCCCTTTTTAATCGTTGAAACGTTCTTCGAATACGAGAATAGATATGTCACACAAACTATTAGCTTCAAAGTAAGTGATCAAATGATCAATACGAAACATTCCGAGTCTACATCAGATGACTGTCTCACACAAATCATGTAAGGTGTTACTAGGCGATTTTCACATGATCATCTTTTGACTGTCGTCAACAATAAAAGATGAACTTGGTTAAAGATAAATCTTACCAACACATATTTCGAGAAATATGTAAGCGAGTTAAACTCAGCTGAAATATCAAATGTGTATAATGTAAATTATAGCTATACGACTTTTGTCTCAATAGGAGATAAAATAGAAATAGACTTCTGAGTGATAGATGAGTTCAAGTCTCCACATACGTTTTGTTAATGAAGTTCTACAAGATCCCCATAGTAGTTCTTCGTCTTCAATCGGTGAACGCCGTGAAGTCTAAAGCTCAACTATACATTTTATCCTAATCCGAGACATAGCTATAAGTAGACTAGAAATCAATACTTATAGTTTTGACAACTAAACTTGATAAACAAGCTTGAGGTAGAAACTCTTGCGAATTCGACCGGGCAGTGCTCTAACAATCTCCCCCTTGTCAATTGTAGTGAAAAAAATATCAATACATATGGATTACAAAATAAATAAACTTTGTAGCTTCCCATCCAAATGCTTGATTTCCTGGGTTCTTCAACATTACTCGAAATCTTCGTCACTTCCAAGTATCCAGTGATTCTAAACGTGTTCAACTCAGCATCATAGTTGTTGAAGATCCGTATCCATAACAATAAGAAAACAATTGTTGTCAATGATTGTTATACAGTGTCATAGTATTATCACATAATATCAAAGTTCAATTGTATCGCAACTTTGATAATACTACGGTGATATGTATCACTCTCCCTTAGTGAATACTTCATCTCACAATGAAAACCACTCCCCCTTACATAATGATCTGTAAACCATATATATTTGTAGTGTGAACTACACAATAATTCTCCCCTTTCTTGTCAATATAAATTGGCGAAGGTACGAAAACTAATGGGATCATAATGAAATTCTCATAGAGATACTTCATGACTAAATGAGAACATATCGACTTTGTTTTGATGTTTTCACATAGTCGAAACTTAATGTATTTATCAAGGAGCTTATAAAGATACAAGATAACTCCTACAACACCACCACTGCACTCCCCATAAAGATTGGCAATTAAGCACAAGTTCAATTAAGAATTCCCTTAAAATGTCATTCCCGAAAGAACAACAAGAGCGATCTTACTTTTACAAGAAAAGAATGATTTCTTTGGACATTAACAAATCACATGAAACATGAATTTGTATCCAGAAAACTCAATTAAATTAACCACAAAGGAACCTTAATGATTAATTTAATCGGAAATGCTCAACATAAGAAAACTTACAGAGCCATACAGTACTTTCACATAAAAGTGGATCAAGGAAAGATCAATATTGCGAAATATTCAAAGATTCATTCTATTTTTCATCAATATTTGCATAATGATACTGTTAGAGCATAGCTCGGTTGAACCCACCAAGCATTGGTATGTAAAGTTTGGTTGTCATATTTTAGTGAGCCAGAACTCATTTAAGAGTCACTTGATTATGTACTAGAGTCAACTTCGTATAGGTTAGCTTGAAAGTATTAGGATATGAGACATTACAAGTATTGCGAAGACTTGAAGAAGTGAAGAAGGAAGGAGCTACAACGACAACATCATCCTTCCACTTGAGGTTAGTGATATTTGACTTGAACTGTTTCATTCCCTAACGTATCTTTCAAGTCATGCATATTGAAAACAAAACTGCGAAGCATGAATGATCATACTCTAGTTAGACATAGTGTTAAGGAATACAATACGAGGTTTATTGCTTAACCATTAAACTTTGTAGATAAGACATCGACATAATCGTTTGAATGCTATTGTGATTATGTATGGGTATAAGGTGAAGATTTCATCCTAGGAAACAATGTTTTACATTTGTTTTAAGGAAGTAAATTCATGAACTTGTTTTGTGAATCGAAAGAGAAATTGCCAGGCATTATTGGTATTGGTATTCATTGCATATCTTTTGAACTACCAATATGTGTGATTAGCATAACCGCTCATGACTTGTTTATGTTCTTGGTAAAACTATTAACAAAGGACTGACTTTTGTATTGGTATGACTTTTATTACTGAAACCGATCTTAAGTAATCACCTGAGATGGTATGATCGATTTTGTGTTATTGGTATGACCGACTCTTGAAAATGCGGGGGTCTAACAACTACACCCAATAATTTGTTTGGCAATCTGAGAGGACTAACTCCAATACAATTTCTAGAGAATCAACTAGACAGTCAGACTCAATCTAGAATTAATGTATATCAAAGAGTGTAATATCTCTAACTCTTAATTCAATCCGCAATCAGCAAATAGAAATCTGCGAGCCCGATTGAATATAAGCGGAGTAAACTTGAACAGTACCAAAGACCAATGTTCAAGTGTCAATCAATGTAAATCAACAACCAAAGGTTGGATATTCTAATTGATTGATCTAACACACAACATGTGATATTTCAATTATATAACAAAATATAAGGCGAAAAGAAATAACACAGACACCAGGATTTTGTTAACGAGGAAACCACAAATGTAGAAAAACCCCGGGACCTAGTCCAGTTTGAACACCACACTGTATTAAGCCGCTACAGACACTAGCTTATTACCAATTAACTTCGGACTGGACTGTAGTTGAACCTTAATCAATCTCACACTGATTTAAGGTACATTTGCGCTCCTTACGTCTCTGATCCCAGTAGGATACTACGCACCTGATTCCCTTAGCTGATCTCACCCACAACCAAGAGTTGCTACGACCCAAAGTCGAAGACTTGATAAACAAATCTGTCTCACACAGAAAAGTCTATATGATTCAATAAATTTGTATCCCACAGAAATACCCAAAAGTTTTTGTTCCGTCTTTTGATAAATCAAGATGAACATGAACCAATTGATAAACCAGACTTATATTCCCGAAGAAAAACTCAGTATTATCAATCACCTCACAATAATCTAAATCGTATGATGGCGAAACTAGATATTTTGGAATCACAAATAAAGAGACGAAAGATGTTTGTGATTACTTTTCTATCTTTCCTATCGGAGAAATAAATCTCAAGCTAATTTTACAATTGTACTCGTACGATAGAAACAACAAGATCAGATCACACAAATACAAGAGAAGTAGTATCGGTCTGGCTTCACAATCCCAATGAAGTCTTCAAGTCGTTAACCTACAGGGTCTCGAGAAAAAACCTAAGGTTAAAGGAGAACCGACTCTAGCTATACAACTAGTATCACATAATAGGTGTGGGGATTAGGTTTCTTAGTTGTTAGAGTTCTCCTTTATATAGTTTTCAAATCAGGGTTTGCAATCCAAGTTACCATGGTAACAAAGCATTCAATATTCACCATTAGATGAAAAACCTGATTCAACCAAGCTAATATCTTTCAACCGTTAGATCGAACTTAGCTTGTTACACACAAATGAAATGTACCCTCATTTAGGTTTATGTAACCGTACCCAAACAAGTACACTCATGTTGGCTCAACAATTAGTTAACCGAGGTTGGCCATATGTTTACTCTTATATTAACCTTATTCATCTTATACATAACTAGTTCAAATGACTCAAATGAAACTAGTTAAAGAGTTGTTCAATTGCATAAAAGAACACAATTGAAACCAAATCGGTTTGATTCACTCGAATCAGTCATGAACATTATAGCCACGATTTGCAAAGATTGCATTCCTTAAGATTTAAATGTTTAAGTTCATGAACAGACCGATTTGACAAAATAACCAGCTTAAGTATGCGTACTTAAGCAACCGGATTTGAGTTTGTTAAGTTTCCAAACTCAGCAGAAATTCTCGGTTCGAAAACTTCCGCCAGTATGCGTACGGGTACGCATACTTAAGGTGACTAGTTTAGGAGTTTTTAATTCCCAAACTTAGCAGATATTTTAGGTTCGAAAACTTCCTCTAGTATGCGAACAGATACGCATGCTTAAGGTGACTACTTTAGGAGTTTGTAATTCCTAAACACAGCTGATATTTTCGGTTCGAAAACCTCTACCAGTATGCGTACGGGTACGCATACTTATGCTGTCTCCTTCACCAATTTTGTATACACACATATGCATACACTTGGTTCCCGGTTTATGGATTTATACACTAATGTGCGAACACACTATATATGCTTATATCCAAAGATGGTTATCTCATCAACTCTCAATTTCAATCATTGAAACTTTCTTAGAGGACGTTATATAGTTGTTGTTCACAAACTAGTTTTCGTCAAACCGATTTTCAAGTTATTGAAATTATCATAATGAAACATTCCAAGGCAACACCAAATGATTGTATCACACAAACCATGTTAGATGTAACTCGGCAATTTTCATATGATCTTATTCGGCCTTCATCACGAATATAAGATGAACATGGCTAAAGTGAAAGCTTGCCAACATAAATTTAGAGAAATATATAAGCGAGATAAACTCAGCTCGAAATCTCAAATGCTTATAATATAAAACTATATCGTAACAAAACTTATGTCTCAATATAGGAGATAGAGTAGAAATAGACTTTCCAAGTGATAGATGAGTTTAAGTCTCCACATACCTTTTGTTGATGAAGTTCCACAAGCTCCCCTTAGTAGTTCTTCGTCTTCAAATGATGAACGCCGAGAGATCTAAGCTCAACTACACTATCTATGTCCTAGTCCGATACATCTATAAATAGGCTAGAAATCAAGACATATAGTTTTGATCACTAACATTGACAAACATGCTTGAGGTAGCAACGCATGCGAGTTCGACCGAGCAATGCTCTAACAAATCTGGTAAAGGGGATCCGATCCTAGAAAGAGGTGCAACCTATCATAAATGGGAATCGATCTTTGTATGAGGTGCAACAAGTTTTTAGCAAAAAGGGGAACTGATCCTATGGACATGTGCAACACGTTTTGAGGCAAAGGGGAACCGATCCTATGGACATGTGCAACAAGTACAAGTTAGATACCATATATATGTGGGGAACCGATCATAGTATCAACCAAATTTTGGAAAGCTAGTGTGACTATGCACAGTACTCACATGGAGGTAGAACCGAAACTTGTTTTGGTAGAACCGTTAAACCCATGATTTGTTATTGAGTGTTCTTGATCAATCACGTAGTTCTTGAAAGTCATATGAACCAATTCTAAACTTGTTTGGAAGTGTGGAAAATCGGTTTCAAGATTGTAAGTATGAAAGAGGACTTAAAAAGTAAGGATGTCGACATACTTTGAACATGTGCAGTAACGCTTATCTTTAGTTGTTCAAAGTTATTCCTTAATATCTAAAGGAAGAAAATCCCAGATCGAATAAAATAAATTGAGAATCTTTTATTTAAGGTTTTTAATTTTATTTTAGGAAAATGAAAATTAGTAATGTGCATTTACTAGTTGGAGATTTTACAAGAGATTTTTCCGGTTATTATTTTGGACAAAGCATTTCCAGGAATTATGGAAACACAATATGGAATATATTGCATATCTTGAGAATATTTTTGGTTTTGGAAATTCCTTGGTGTCCAACCTTCCTTGGTCTATAAATATCAAAGTTTGCATTTCGAGCAAACTAATCCTCGTACAGCAAGAACTATCTCAGTTGTGCTGGTACAGGTGAAGCCGCCTATTCGGAGAGGAGAGTAACCTAATTAGGTGAAATCTCTTACGGCCGCTCAGTTTAAAGTCTTCTTTGGGATTGAGAAGCACTATTAGTACCGTTGGTGGGAAACTAGATAATTGCGGTTCATCTTTTATTTTCAATTGATTTGATTGACTAACGGTGGTTGAACTTTGATTGCACCTAGTTTGTTTATGCTTGAGAATATTCTCTTCTGATATAAGATTCACTCAAACTAGATCGAATTTCCGACGGGGATCTTTAGACTCTTTGTAGATCTAAAGACGTCTTGTGATAATCCATTGTTAACAGACTCCGTTCTGTGCGGGATTGATCACAAGAGATTCAAGTTGATTGTGTGCAGGTGTTTATTGAAGATCTAAGAAGACTTTGAAGATTTCTGATTTGGGATTCATAATCTTTGGTGTGCACAATACTTGTTTCGGTAAAAGAGGATTCAACTATAATCGGTTTATCCTTGTGGTAGATTAGATTGATTAGTTGTGTAGATCGGCATAAATACAATTCTTTGTGATTAAAAGTATTGAGTGCAAAATCTTAACAATTACTTCGGTAGTTGATAATAAGATAGATCTAAGAACCTGAAGAAGGAGTTTATTGAGATAAACAGAAGATCCTTTGTCGAACTCATATCACTTGGTTGAAAAGAGTTGATACCAAACTAATTTGTTGTTCCTTTACTATTTGGAATACGAACCAAAAGAATTGTTCCAAGTACGTGATTTATTACATGTCGGAGGAGTGGGAATACAGACGGAACTAGGTGAACTATAGGTTTAGTTACTTGGTCTCAACTATACGAAGTTGGTTTGATTTTGTATATCGGCTTAATCCTGAGAGTATTCAATTCTGGACAAGGTCCCGGGGTTTTTCTGCATTTGCGGTTTCCTCGTTAACAAAATATTGTTGTGTCATTTAATTTTATTTCCCGCAATTATAATTGTTGTTATTATAATTTAAAGTAAATTACACAAACGTTAATTCCTATTTACTCGATAAGTAATCCTAGCGTTATGCAAGAGTATGACTACTCAAAAGTTGAAGATGTTACTACTTCGTTGACTCATGATCCAGGATTTGCGAAAACATCTATGTCCATCCCTGATGGAAAAGAAGATGCTGATAAAGAGTTGGTAAAACTCCTAAAGCCTATAAAATCTATGTCTTCTAAAGTGCTGATAAAAGACAGAGACAAATCTTCTTAAACATGAGATCAGAGATAAATACATTCAACTGAATATTCTAGCCATAATAGAAGGAAATGATCTTTCTATACTTTCCCGAAGTTCTCTTGTAGGGAAGTTAAAGATCTTTGATAGAGAAATTCTGCTGAAGAATCAAACTGGAAAACGTTGCCAAGAGGGCAAGGTACCTGTTGAAAAAGAGCTTGACTCAACTGTTGTGCTTCCAGCACAACGAATTAAAGACATCTTATCTTTTGATAAACATGTTCATGATACATTATCGCTTTGCCATAAAAAGGGTAATGATGAAGTACAATGCTTCAAGTGCCGTAGATTCGGGACTATGGCAAAATATTTTCCCAGCAGAAGAACTCATAAACGGAAAAAGGCGTATGCCTCCACTCTTGATGGTATTCCGGAGGAAGAATCCAATGAATAAATATCTGATTGTAATGCACTTCTTGCCAACTCTAACAATGATGAAACCCGTGAGTCTAATCAACTCCTAGAGAAACTTGAGTTGGAAATTAAGGAAAATAAAAGGGTAAGCTTGGTTCTTGAAAACCTTTTGAAATTCCTTTCAGATAAAACTCGTATGGTAAAATCTGAACAAAAAAAATTGGGTGAAAAACCAAAAGAATCAGGAACTAGTTTTTCTGATAACTTGATAAGTTCTTCATGTGAAAGAAATAAGCACACTGCAATCTTCTTTGGAAATAAAATTATCAAAGCACTTTGCGAGGGAATAAAGAAGACTGGTAAGTTTATGAGATCTAAAAAGGAAGTTCCAAACTCTTTCAATTACAAGAGAAAGAAAGAACAAAAGGACACACCGACTAATGTGTTTATAAGCCATCCTAAAGATGTCTTTGTTAACTATGGTGAGAATAATTCTCACCTCAATATACACTGATTGTGTTGAAATATTCATCCTCACTTGTTGCCCAAAATTCTGATTGTGAGGAAGCATAAATCTGAGCAAGTTGTTCATGTATGTTTTTTTTGTGAAAAATAATGGATATCTTTTATTTTTGGGAAAAATAGTTTCGGTTTCCATAAACCAAATTATTCTGTGATTTTCTCCCATCTTATATATCTTCTTACTGTCCGAAAGAAGACTATTTTATTTCAATGGAGAAATCTGTAAAAGAAGGGTCATCTCTTGATGATTTAGCACTCTATGCATCAGCTATGACTGAAATTCATGATGTCTCTCTTCATGATAGCTCTTAAGTTTCTTTAAGGAAACAGATTCTTATTGTTAAAGGTTGCATTAGATGTCATGAGCTGATGATAAAGGATTCAATAGAAGTACTAGCTAATCTTTATTCTCAACTGTTTGAGATGAACAAATTATCTACTGAAAAAGGAAGTGCCCAGAAGAATTTGAATCCAGTTTTTTTAAAAGAAATCTTCACAAGCACTGAGAAGAGAATGATAGATTCCGATTTTTGATTTCTTTCAATGATTGTATTAGGTCTATTATGAATAAAATTATTTGATTTATAATTTTTCTTGTGATAGTTTTTGATTTACATAGCATGTGCTTGAATGCTTTATGTTATTGCTATGTATGTTTATGGGATGTTTGATTTCGTTTTTGTAACCTTGATATTTGATCTCACAATGTTGCGAAACCTTATGGTTTGGGTGACTTTTTTATTTAGCAGGATTGAGTTCTAGTCCATGTTGGTAGGCTTTATCAAAGGATCATGAGGGGTTCTGATAGAAACAATATGTGAAAAAGTCACAATATGTTGAATCGGTTTTGGTTTAGCATAAAAGCATATGTGTTTCGGGGTTTTCAACTTTTGCTTGCAATAGTTAAAAAACCGGTTTTCAACCTTTCTCTGGTAAAGGTTGGTTGTTGTTATTCTTTTGTTTTGCATAAGGATGACAACATAATGATATTTCGATATCAATTCTCCATGGAAGAAGATGCAAATATATTGGAGAAGTGGATGCGAAATTTGAGGTAACAATCTTGTTAGTTTAGTTGTTTTCCTGTTTAAGAAAAGCCTGATTTTATTGTGTATATCTATTGCTTTTGCTTAACAAAATTTCGGTACAATTGATGTTTTATTCCATTATTTGTGTATGGATGTGTGTGTGATTTAATTGGTTCCGGTTAAGAAAAACTATTGTTATCTTGCTTTATTGTGTGGTATCAATTGTTTAGGCTTACAAAATTTCAGTGCAATTGCGGTGCTTTAACGTCTATGTTGTTTCAATTGCTTCCGATTGAGGTGAATAATTATGCAAGTTGATTTATTTGGTTTGTATGAATTGTTTATGGCTTAACGAAAGAAAAAGTTTACGGGGTGAATTGTTTAGTCCAATTCGATTCCGGATAAGAGAAACTAAGTTATTCTGATCTTAGTTAGACTTATCAAAGTGGAGGTTTCGGTTGTTCAAGTCTAATCGAATGCTTTAACAAGAAATGCTAGTTAACTAACCTAGTACTTGTCTTGTTTAAAAGTTAAAGGTCTAAGTTATATGGATAATTAGAACCTGATGAGAAAAATAGAGTTATATTTATTTTGGTCTTATCGAACAAGCGATTGTATTGGTACAATCGGTTTAACAAAGAAACTAAGGTGTTTGGTTGATTTTTGGTTTGCTAAAATATTAGGGAAAATTGCTCCAGGGCAATTGTTTCCTTGTTAACATATCAAAATAAATTACTTTGTAGTTTCGGTTTTGATATTGATTATCAAAAATGGTGTGTGGAACCCTCGTGCTTAACTCTATAGGTTTGCAAGTCTATTGATATTTGTAAGATCCTTTCGGTTTGTCCTTTATTTTTTCGTTTCTTTGTCATTTTGTGACAAAAGGGGGAGAAATATATGGAGTAAACAATTGATACTGGTATTGATTTATATTGATTGGTATCACTGAGGGAAAGAACATTGGTGCTTAAACTTTTATCTAACGAAAGAGTGAACGCATAGACTAAGGGGGAGTAACATATCATATACTTGTAGTTATATGGACTACAAAGAAAATAAAAAAGTCGTGCAGATTGATAAAATCTACCTATCTTACCTTTAGGGAGAGTATTAGCTTTGTTATTATAATGTCAACATTGGAATTTAAGGATTGAATGTATATAGATTATTGTGCTGTTGAATTCGGGAATCAAGCATATGTGTAATGAATTCTTGTAATTTGTTTATCCACATGATGTAAGAGTTTTGTCACTAAAATTGACAAAGGGGGAGATTGTTAGAGCATAGATCGGTTGAACCCACCAAGCGTTGGTATGTCAAGTTTGGTTTTCATATTTTAGTGAATCAAAACTCATGTTAAGAGTCGCTTTATTATGTACTAGAGTCAACTTCACTTTGAACATGTGCAGTAACCCTTATCTTTAATTGTTCAAAGTTATTCCTTAATAGCTAAAGGAAGAAAATCCCAGATCGAATAAAATAAATTGAGAATCTTTTATTTAAGGGTTTTAATTTTATTTTAGGAAAATGAAAATTAGTACTATGCATTTACTAGTTGTAGATTTTCCAAGAGATTTTCGGTCATTATTTTGGACAAAGCAATTCCAGGAATTATGGAAACCGAATCTGGAATATATTGCATATCTTGAGAATATTTTCGGTTTTGGAAATTCCTTGGTGTCCAAACTTCCTTGGTCTATAAATATCAAAGTTTGCATTTCGAGCAAACTAATCCTCGTACAGCAAGAACTATCTCAGTTGTGCTGGTATTGGTGAAGCCGCTTATTCGGAGAGGAGAGTAACCTAATTAGGTGAAATCTCTTACGTCCGCTTAGTTTAAAGTCTTCTTTGGGATTGAGAAGCTCTATCAATGCCGTTGGTGGGAAACTAGATAATTGCGGTTCATCTTTTGTTTTCGATTGATTTGATTGACTAACGGCGGTTGAAGTTTGATTGCACCTAGTTTGTTTATTCTTGAGAATCTTCTCTTCTGATATAAGATTCACTCAAACTAGATCGAAGTTTCGACGGGGATCTTTAGACTCTTTGTAGATCTAAAGACGTCTTGTGATAATCCATTGTCAAGTTGATTGTGTGCAGCTGTTTATTGAAGATCTAATAAGATTTGAAGGCAAAGAAGACTTTGAAGATTTCTGATTTGGGATTCATAATCTTTGGTGTACACAATGTAGTTAATATCGGATATCGGTTCATCTAGGCCGGGACCGATACACTGGTACGATTTTATATCGGGGATATTATCGTTGAAATATCGGTTCTAGATTTAGAGACTATAATTTTATATTAAACATTTCTCCACACATTTTCGGATAAGATATAATAGATAACATCAATTTTATCAAAAAAACAAAAGAGTAACTTTAGTAGACTTGCTTCGAGAGCTACATGCACCTCTACTACCACCTGGAAGACTTTCTTCGCCAAAATTACCCTTAAACTTTATAGAAAACGACCAATACCGTCTCATATCAGGAAATGTAGGAAAATTTCGTATCGACCGATACGGCCGATATTTGACCGAAACGGCCGATATTCGACCGATACGGCCGATATTATCAGGCGAATATCGTATCCCCGATATCCTTCTTATCGTATCGTTCTGGGCCGATATCCGAAATATCGGCCGACACGGCCGATATTGACTACATTGGGTGTACACAATACTTGTTTCAGTAAAAGAGGATCCAACTATAATCGGTTTACCCTTATGGTATATTAGATTGATTATTTGTAGATCGGCATCAATACAATTCTTTGTGATTAAAAGTATTGATTGCAAAATCTTAACAATTACTTCGGTAGTTGATAATAAGATAGATCTAAGAACCTGACGAAGGAGTTTATTGAGATAAACAGAAGAGCCTTTGTCGAACTCATATCACTTGGTTGAAAAGAGTTGATACCAAACTGATTTGTTGTTCCTTTACTGTTTGGAATACAAACCAAAGGAATTTTTTCCAAGTACGTGACTTATTACAGGTCGGAGGCGTCGGAATACAGAAGGAACTAGGTGAACTTAGGTTTAGTTGCTTGGTCTCAACTATACGAAGTTGGTTTGATTTTGTATAACGGCTTAATCCTGAGAGTATTCAATTCTGGACAAGGTCCCGGGGTTTTTCTGCATGGCGGTTTCCTCGTTAACAAAATATTGCTGTGTCATTTACTTTTATTTTTCGCAATTATAATTGTTGTTATTATAATTTAAAGTAAACTACACAAACGTTAATTCCTATTTACTCGATAAGTAATCCTATTGTGTTTGGTTAAGTCCGAACCTTTTATCAAGTAAACATACTTCTTTGTTGTATTGTCTCGATCTTGTATCCGTAGACGATCACATGAAGTGTGAACCAATTTGTTGTATTGTCTCGACTCAGTCCATAGACAATCACTTTCGGAGAAAGGACTTATAGGTGGAAAAGTTTTAGATTGAGGTATATTTGGGTACCCTCGTCTTTTCAGATACCATTGACTTAATCTTTGAAATTCAAAAGTTCATTCTATTTTCCAACAATATTTGCATAATGACACAATAGACTTAACTTTTGACATATATGGGACAATCATAGTTCACGGATGTAAACACACATATCCCATAACATTACTTGCAACATATAAAATCAATAAAGATTAATACTGCGAAATCACCTTCCAAATAAATTTTATAATTTAAATAAATAAGTCTAAAAACATTGCAAGATGAATATCGTTGGCAATAGTTATGTGTAATCATAATAATTGTTATTCCAAACCCTAGTTATCCTTCTTAAGCACAAGAATAAATTCTCACAAGAATTTTCCTAGACATTAAGACCTCTGCAATTTTTTTTTTATCATCCCAGAACTCCTTGTCGTCAATAGCCATTGGAACATAAGGTTCATGAAGAAAGGATTCAATTCCAACAAACCTTCTTGACTGATGCCGAACCGGGGCCTTCTGAATTTCAAGAGTTGTTAGAAAAATAACCTTTATTTCTTGAATATCCTTCCTTGTTTCCTTCAACTCTTTAAGAACACCAGAAAACTTATGAAGATTAGAGGGGATAGCCCTTGGTTTCTTCATATTCTTCTTTTTTCTCTTTAAAGTTGTAGAGGAATGAGATTTATCTTTTTCCTTCATGATTGATGGCTTAACAATCATATTAACATCTTTTTCATCAGCAGACATGATGCTTGGAGTCTCCATTGCAAATATGGGATTGTGAGAATACACAAAACAGACTCTACAAGCAGTCTTGTGATAAAAAGAGTTCTCAAGGAAGGAAAAATGAATGTAGGGTAACAGAACCTTTATACAAGTAAAAAGGATTCACGTACGACCAATTCACATCCCTAAAAAAGATTTAATTGTCTAATTTAACCCTCTTTGAATGACCCAAAAAAAGAAACCTTTTCAATACCAATTTATGATATGAAAGGATCATTAGAATTCCGGAAGACAAAGAGAAGGAAAAATAAAAACAAAAAATTTATTTTCCTAAAGCCTGATCTATGCTTATCTCTTGTCTCTTTTGAAATCAGGCACATGAGACAAGATGCACCTTCAACACAATTAAGCTGTGCTGGGGTGAACAATAATTTGTCCACCATATACTTCTTGTACGAAATTCTTAATACTCTTTTTCACAGAAAGTTTAGACCTTGTTCTTTTTCGAAGTGGTCTAAGTTTTTCTTTAGAAATTAACCTTTTCGAAGAATAATTGAGTTTACTTACCTCAGATGAATTAGACTTCTGAAAAAGTTTGACTTTGTTTTCTAATCGATTTGCTCCCCATTGAAGTTTATTGACACATCTTATTTTATGTTTGTACTTGTAAAGCATAGAGATTTTATGACCCTTAAAAGTACAATAAGAATATGTCAATGTGGAGGACTCTTCAGACATCATAGCTGAGCATGCTGCTAAACAAATTGAGGTACCTGAAACATGTGAAATAGAATTTTTTCAGTAGACATGGAAATATCCATTTTATCCTCCATAGTGTTGACGAAGTTTCTCCAGGAAGAATATCAAGATTGATGTACGTATTGCTACAATTATCAAAATCAATATTTTCACCAAGGAATGCAACACTTGACTTTTCATCATCGTTCGAATCATAGTGATTAGACATTTCATCAAGAGTTACAGCAAGACCTTTGTTCCCAGTGTATTTTCTAGGATTTGGACACTCATTAGCAAAATGACCAAAACCTTTACACTTGAAGCACTGTGGCATATCCTCATCATGAGTATCAACAGTGTCCCTGTTTTTCGGAGGGGCACGGTCATGAGGTTTGACTGATGACCTGGGTTTATCTCTGATGAACCGTTTACTTCTCTTCAAAAGAATATCTCTAAACTGTCTTGTGATCAGTGAAACTGAATTGTCAAGATCTTCATCTGATGAATCGGTCTCAATAGGATCAACTACAGAGTTTCCAACACTTTTACTTTTGTCAAGCAATTTAGTGTTCTTTTGTGCTTTGAAAACAATATCCTTCCCAGATTTGGATGTATGCTCATGATCAAAGATATTTAACTTCCCAACAATAGTATTTCTAGAAAGTATATTAAGGTTATTTCCTTCAACGATGGCATGTTTCTTAGAGTCGTCTTTGGCTGGAAATGATCTGAAAATTTTCATCACAATATCCTTTAAGGAATAGTTTTACACAATGCAAAAGATGCATTAACAATTTCAGACACTTTGTGATTAAACTCATCAAATGAATCTTCATCAACCATACAAAGGTTTTCTCAATCACAATTTAGGTTTTGAAGCCTAGGTTTTTTCTCAGAGGAATTTCCTTCGAATACAGTGTCCAAGATATCTCAGGATTCTTTAGACTTAGTGCATGTAGTCACATGGTGCTGAAGATCTGGGGTAATAGCGTGGATCATAACATTTAATCCGTCAGAATTTTGCTTTGCAGCGAGAATCTCGGCAGGATCATATGCACCAATATCCTTTGGAACACTTACATCGCCTTCTGTAACAACCGGAGGATCATAACCATTAACTACACGAACCCATGATTGAAAATCACGTGCTTGAAGAAAGGCACGCATAGAAATTTTACACCATAAGTAATTCGAGCCATCGAAGACTGGTGGTACGTTTATAGAGATAGCATTTCTGCCCATAAAGTCAGATTGCTACAAACACAGACTTATGAGGTCTTAAACGTGTTTTCCTGCTCTGATACCAATTGAAAAAATGAGGGTCTAACAACTACACCCAATATTTCGTTTAGGAAATACGTATGGACTAACTCCAATATATTTCCAAGAGAATCAATTTGACAGTCAGGCTCAATCAAGGAAAATACATCCAAGAGTTATATCTCAATTTATCAAATCAATCTGCAATCGAATAGATAGAAATCTGTGAGCTGGATTAATATGAGAAATAACTTGGATGGTACCAAAGATCAATATCCAAGCGTCAATCAATTTCAATCAACAACCAAAGGTTGGATTCACCAATTGATTGAACTACACACAACCTGTGATATTTCAATTATATAGAAAATATAATGCGGAAAAGAAATAACACAGACACCAGAAGGTTTGTTAACGAGGAAACCGCAAATGAAGAAAAACCCGGGACCTAGTCCATATTTGAACACCACACTGTATTAATCCGCTACAGACTCTAACCTACTACAAGTTAACTTCGGACTGGAATATAGTTGATCCCTAACCAATCTCACACTGATTAAGGTATAGTCGCGTTCCTTACGCCTCTGAATCCTAGCAGGACTCCAGACTCTTGATTCCCTTAGCTGATCTCACCCACAAATAAGAGTTGCTATGACCCAAAGTCGAAGACTTGATAAAAAAAATTGTTTCATATAGAAAAGTCTATTGGATAGATAAATTTGTCTCCCACAGAAATACCTACGAGTTTTTGTTCCGTATTTTGATAAATCAAGGTGAACAGGAACCAATTGATACATCAGACTTATATTCCCGAAGAACAGCCTAGTAATATCAATCACCTCACAATAATCTTAACTGTATGGTAGCGGAACAAAATATTGGTGAATCACAAAGAATGAGACGAAGAGATTTGTGATTAGTTTTTATCCTACCTATCGGAGATTAAATCTCGAGCAAATCTTAGAGAAGATAGTACTCAATACGATAGAACAAGGTAAGATCAGAACCCGTAACTACAGAGAAAATAGTTGGGTACGGCTTCGGAATCCCAATGAAGTCTTTAAGTCGTTAACCTATAATGGATTTAGGAAAAACCTAGGTTAAAGGAAAATCGACTCTAGGCGCAACTAGTATCACACAGGAGGTGTGGGGATTAGGTTTCCCAGTTTCTAGAGTTCTCCCTTATATAGTCTTCAAATCAGGTTTGCAATCAATGTTACCTTGGTAACAAGGCATTCAATATTTACCGTTCGATGAAAACCTGATTAGATTCAAGCTAAATATCTTTCAATTGTTAGATTGTTTTACCTTGTTACACACAAATGAAATGTACCTTCATTTAGATATGGGTAACCGTACCTAAACGTGTACACTTGGTTGGCTCAACAATAGTTAACCGAAGTTAGCCATATGAACACTTTCATATCAACCTTGTTCATCTTGATCACAACTAGTTCAAATTACTCAAATAAAACTAGTTATAGAGTTGCTCAATTGTTTATATTCTCATAGAAGTGTACAAGACAAAATTGAAGCAAAATCAGTTTTGATTCACTCGTATCAACTCATGAACATTATAGCCACGGTTTGCAAAGATTGCATTCCTTATTATATAAATGTATTTGTTCATGAGTATGTAAACATACATAGCCGATTTTAGATGTATTTTTTCATGAGTATGTAAACATACATAGCCGATTTTAGAACTTGACCCACTCAGGTATGCAAACGGGTACACATACCTAAGCTCCTGGACTTGGTCTTGTTCGCCAGTATGCAAACGGGTACGCATACTGTCGTACATGACCGAACTCGGTTGAATTAGTACGCATACGGGTATGCAAACTATAGTTTCCGGACTTCAACTGTTGAATCAGTACGCATACGGGAATGCATATTAAATTCATGGACTTGGAATATACTTGCAACAGTTAGCATACAAGTACGCATACTGTGCTATATCCAATCAAAGGTTAATTTTTCTAAACTCCATTTTTAATCATTAAAACATTCTTGGAAGACGAGAATAGCTGTCTCATACAAACTATTTGCTTCAAAGAAATTTTCAAGTGATAAAATAATCAATACGAAACATTCTGAGTCTACATCAAATGACTGTCTCACACAAATCATGTAAGGTGTTACCAGGTGATTTTCACATGATCATCTTTTGACTTTCGTCAAGAATAAAATATGAACTTGGTTAAATCGAAAGCTTACCAACAGATATTTCGAGAAGTATATAAGCGAGTTAAACTCAGCTCGAAATATCAAATGTCTATAATGTAAAGTCTATATAGCTATACGAATTTTGTCTCAATAGGAGATAGAATAGAAATAGACTTCTGAGTGATAGATGAGTTCAAGTCTCCACATACCTTTTGTTGATGAAGTTCCACAAGCTCCCCTTAGTAGTTCTTCGTCTTCAATCGATGAACGTCGTGAAGTCTAAAGCTCAACTACACATTCTATCCTAATCCGAGACATAGCTATAAGTAGACTAGAAATCAAGACTTATAGTTTTGACAACTAAAATTGACAAACAAGCTTGAGATAGCAACGCTTGCGAGTTCGACCGAGAAGTTCTCTAACAGTCCAAATAGCTAGACTCTACTTCGTATACCAAAGTTGTATAAAATAACTAGTATTTGCTTCCTTGATACTTTGATCATAATGAAATGATCAAGTTACCAATACTAGAGACAGATGTATATAAACTTTGAATAGAATGATGTTATGTACGTTGATGCCGATACATCTTCAGGTTTTTCAGAGTACCACAAGCGAGGCTCAACATTTATATTATCCATAGTCTAACCTAACGAAGTTGACTCTAATAATCAAATCAAGTAGTCTCGAGTTTTGGAGCTAAAATATGACAACAAACTTGACATACCAATGCTTGGTGGGTTCAACAAAGCAATGATCAAACAAAGTATTTCTGCAATACACATGAAATTAGTTAGCAGGTTTCTTTAACATTTCAGTACCCATCATTCTACAGTGTAAATATTAATCAGTCTCACCCTTTGGGGTGCCAATTAGAGCTACGTGTAACTCAGTGGAAATATGTGATGATGTAGTGGAGAAATTTCAGAAGAAACAGACTCCTTGGAGGAGAAGGCGGGCATGTTAGTGTTAATTAATACTACATGTTATTCACTTCCAATTTACTGTATATCACTACATAGTCTACATGTTTCGGTAAAGAATAAACTAACTCGGTAAATAAGGGATTTCTTGTGGGATCTTCAAGGATGATAAATAGGATTAGCTAGGCTGCATGGAAGAAAATTTGGAGACCAGAGGAGTATGGTGCGCAGGCATTGAGGGACTTGAAGCAAAAAAATAAAGTATTGGTAGTTAAATGAACATGAAGGTATCATAATAAGATTCGTTTTATTTGAAGAGGGGTCATACAAGGAACAAAAGAGGTATTTGAACAAGATATCAAAGACAATTGCAAGCATATTGGCAGAAGTGCTTGGAAGGGTATTCAAAAATCTAACCAAATGGTAGAGAAATTCACTGAAACTCACATTGGAAATGATACTTCTCTTAGGTTTTGGGGAGAGAAGTGGAAGAATAGTATATGACTAAAAGAAGGGTTCCTTAAATCCCATAAATTTGTTATAAGTAAACAAGCCACTATTCATGAGATGGTGCAATATGGGAGATAAGAAATTAAGTTCAGAAGCTCACTAAGCATAGAAGAACTGAATCAAACTGCATCCCTCATAACACTTCTGTGAACCCCTTCAACTCTTACCATGCAATCAGACACCATTGTTTGTCATTCACTTAAGCCTTTTACTGATAAGTCTTGCTTTAATTGGCTATTTCACATGAGAACAATAATCTGGCTACTATAACATTTTCGCACAAGAGTATATGAATCCAACATGTGCCTTCAAAGTATAGTTTTCATATGGTCATCCAACCATTGATAATTTAAATAGAAACGATTATGACATTCAGCAGAAACAATGTAGCCTTTGCCAAACGGAAGATGAATCTAAAAATCATATTTTCTTACATTGCAAATACTCTTATCAGGTCCAGGGATATTTTATTAATGGTTTTCATCAGAAAGCTGAGACATGAGAACAAGAGCTTTTAGCCTGGAAATTCAGAAAAATAGAAAACCGTGGACAGTAAGCTTCTTTGCCGTAATTTGAATCTTGTGGGGGTAAAAGAAATAAAATAATAATGGCTCGCAAGAGGGGAAGAAAAGTTGATATAATTACAAATGAGGTAACCCTTTTCATTTAACGAAAAATAAAACACAATGGTTCATCATGTGATGTTTAGGGACCTAGTTCTTAACTGGAAAGCTATAACTTCCTGAGTAGGTAAATGGTTTCTGAATTTCTTCACTGTGTTGAGAGTTTTGTGTTTTTTTTAATGAATTCCCATATATCTAATGATATTGTATGCATTGTTTAATTTTTAAATAAATCTATAACCCTTTTCGGAAAAAAGGTAAAGAACGAGACACTAACAACTTCAACATCAATGTAGATGCTTTTATTTTTTGCCCAAATATATTTTTTCAACAAAATCTAATTTACTTCAAAATGACTAAATTATTTTTTATTTCACGCATTTTGTTTACTGGTACGAATTGTGAGTCCCGAAAGGATAGTATCTTCTTGGGTTATAAGCACCCTGATAGGTCAGGTCGAGGAAGTTTAGTGGGAACACGTCGGTCCAAAGAGTATGTGTTTTTGAAAACACATAATCAAAATTGTCTTGGTCGATTAAATTCTAGACGGTGGTGTTTTACTTCTGAGGGACACATTACAGTCGGTGAGGTAGTGAATCTTACACCCAACTAATTTTTTTTCTTATATATAATCAGGTAGGTTAGATCCCTACCAATCTAGTCGATTATGCAGAGAATTTTAGGAAATAATGTAAATTTATGTGTAAAGTTCATACAAACAACCACGGAAATGCATTTAAAATCATATCAAGGCATGGTCATTTGCAAATTACAGATGGCCACTCATAACCTATAAAGGCTCACTTGGAAGGGAACAACCCATAAATTAAATCAAGAACTTCGAAGTTCAGACTCAATGAGGAATAAAAATGGGAACATAGGAAGAGGATTCCTTAAATATATATACTTTTTTGGTTAATTAGTCATTGAATTTGGATTCCTGGGTTTAGAAGATAAGTAAAATAAGACAATTATCTAATACACAAGAATCTTTAGGATACTTTTCAACAACCAAATTGGATATTTTACCCAATTATTACAAATTATTTGTAGGATCACTGACTAAAATACTCTCTCTTTTTTAATCTTAATATCCTCGATTGAAACAGGCTGCTCTTTGAGTCTTTTTCTCCACCACCTCGTTCTTGTCTACTCGCATCAGATTCTGTCATATGAACTTAAGATTTTCGATAATAAATTTGATCGACATTGATTTCAGGGTTTGGGAAGGAGCATATATAATTGTTGGATTGTTGTAAATTCAAATTATCAATTTATGGATAAAATTTCAACTTAAAAATCAGTTGAAGATAATGGGATGTTGGATATTGGGTTTGTATTAAATTTGAATTCGTAAGGAAATTGGAACTATGAAGAGAGCCGAAATCAACATCAAGATTGATGTCATTCTTTCTTATCCAAGTTCCTAAAATTTGTGCCTTCTTGATAAAAATCCATGAACAGATAATCATATAGCGCATTCATGAAATGATCCAGCATGTTAACCCTAGTAGGTCATATGAGTCACAAACAACTACTTTTTCAGTTGATCAAGTCATATGGATTGGGTATGAAAATATTTTGACATTTGGGTAGTGAGAAATATGTTGTTTCTTAAATATGATTACTTTATGTTATTGAAATAATATCTATTTTCTAGAACTGTAGTGTGCTTAAGATATCGTAAATCTGGTTCAAAGTATCGACGACCAAGGTTCGTTCTTGGTTCTGGCCGTCTTCGTTAACTGCTACGGGGAACACTAAGAATATGCTAGTAAATTGTAAGATTTTTTATGTATGTCATTTGATAGTTACTATAACTTATAAATATTTGTGATTGCTTCTTGTGGCTAAGTAAAAGGGTTGTATTGGGAAATATTACTTACGTTTAGGCTGGGCATGAGTGATCAACCCGAATGCTTAATGTTGTACTAGAAATTTGATAGTAGTTTACTTCATAAACGCATCTTGATGTAACGTGTTTCGTCTTGTATTCAGCAGGTTAGGATTAGTCAAAGATTTCATGAAAATATATGTTTGTGGCAGAGTGCTCTTATTAGTAATACCATTTCAACATTCAAAAGTTCTTGGAAAAACACTTCAATCGATATCTAATGTTGATATATTTTGGAATACCAACACTCATGCACTAGGATATATGAGCAAAGGTGTTGTTACATTGTCAATGGATAAGAAGTTCATACAAAGCATACAAAGACATATAAGAACTTCAAGATACAATTGTACTCATGTTAGAGCATTGCTAGGTTGAACCTACAAGTTTTGCTATCTCAAGATTGTTGTCAATGTTAGATGAAGAAAACTATATCTCGATTTATAGTCTACTAAGTCAAGTCTCAGAGTAGGTTTAGAATTTGGTAGTGAAGTATCATACATCACCCTTAAAGACTGAAGATCGACAAAGATATTTGGAGAACTTCATCAACAAGTTATGTAAAGACTGAACCATTATATTTCATTCACTATATGTCTTACCATTTTATATATTTGATTCTATCTCGTATGACTTATAGTAGATTTATTATAAAGAAGAAATTTTGAGTCCATCTTGTCTTGTTAAACATCTCGAAATATGATTCAAGCATTGGATGTTCAAAGGTCCTTAACAATATTAGTTCGAAACAACTTATTTTTCAAAAAGTAATTTGTGGATCAATTGAAAATTTCCAAAGAAATGATTTTATCATTTGGGAATGTCTCAAACATCAAAAGACAAAAATTCATAATTTCTGTAATTTCGACTCAGGGTAGGTTGGCGAACCAGTTTGCAAACCATAGATATATGAGTTTGTGGAATACAGGAAAGTTGGCGAACCAGTTCGCAAACCTTAAGGTCAGAACGGGACAGTTTTCAAACCCTGTTCTCGAACCGTGGTGATCGGAGTTTTTAATATTGGTGTAAAAGGCTAACAGTTGGCGAACCCGGTTCACGAACAGTGTCCGTATGAGTTCTCGAGCCGAGTAAGGTTGGAAAAACCGGTTCACGAACCATTTCACTAACGATCCCAATAAAAACTCAGCGGATGCTTAAAGACTTGTTATTTTTCAAATATGTTTAGCATTGCTATGACTCTCATAAACACCTCTAAGACATAATTGACCACTAAAACACTTGCGTATGTGCATCATTATTGAATTCTTAAGTGTTTAAATGAATATCAAATTTCTTATATTTCATAACGGATACTTGTAAAAGAACGGTCATTATACAGGGTTCCGTCACCGGAACACTGTGTACATTCTTCTATGTGACTTCAAGACTAATTTTCACATGGTTACTTGAAACCCTAATTAGAGTTTCATCTAAACATAGAAAGTGTTTGCTTAAATATAATATTATCTTAAATTTAATTCTAAGCAACCCTAAGTCTTGAACATATATAAATAGAGATGCTCTTTCAACTATATATGAATTCAGTCCCTTACACATTATGTCCTAGGTGATAGCTAGATTCATCCTCTATTGACCTAGGTTTCCTCTAAGAAACATAATTAGGTCTACGACTAAAAGACTTCACTTTAGGGATTTGTGAATCCAAGTCCGACTATCTTTTATCTTGATAGTTTGTGTATCCTAATCTTGTTGTTCTGTTATCGAGGTGTTTGTAATCTCTTTCAGGAAAGATAGATAGAAATCACAAAGTTATGTTATCTGAAAACTTCTCTTGAGAGGTGGTTAAAGATCCAGGATTCTCAGCTAACTGAGTGTAAGGGTTCTGGACTGTGAGGTTTGCTAGATTTATCTATTGCAAACAGATTTCCAATCCTTGAACTTTTATCTAAAGGGAAAACAAATAGAATTATCTGTTAGAGTAAAATTGGTATCAAAAGTCTCCACTTGGGTTGAACCAACTCTTAGGCTGTAAATGACTCCATCTAAGGGAATCAATTGCATACAACCTTGCGAGGTTCAAGAGACATATGGAGTACGACTGTAACTGAATCGCTTGGAGGGTGGATTCGATCCAACTACCAATCTGATAGTAGGATAGTGTCTGTAGCGGCCTAATACAGTTTGGTGTTCAAATTTGGACGAGGTCACTGGATTTTTCTGCTACTGCGGTTTCCTCGTTAACAAAACTTCTGGTGTCTTTAGTTTTTCCCTTTCCGCATTATATTGTTTATCTTTATAGTCGGATTTGCACAAGCAGTACGTATTCAATCTTAGTAGATACGTCCATATTAATTATGATCGATTACGAGCCCTGTTCTTGTAGAACTCGTATCTTGAAAGATAGATAACAAGTTTCATACATGGCAGAATTCCGATTGGGTTATTTGGATACGATATATTGATCTTAGATATTGATTTTTGGGATTGTCCAAGTACTCTTCTTAACAATCAGGTTCACGGACTCCATTGTCTGGACTTTCTGATTGATAAGAGATAGAGGTATAAACTATATATAGATATTATCAAGAATCATTAAGTTGGTCTACTTGTATTTGTTTTAGGTATTGTCCAAACAGGTTTCCGAATGAAAAAGTTGGTGGTGTACTTGGTACCCTCTCCTTTTCAACTCCCCCACTATAGATGAGAGTTTATGGTATTCTTCTAGTTCCAAAATACTTAAGGGTTTCATATTTTTTCACAATACCACAAACAATTCCCTTGAATTTTTTCTTGGATCCATAAGTTTTTTTTTTTAACATAGATGGAAAAAATATGCATTATGGTCCAGAATTATGGAACCGAGCACAAAGATAGTCCACAGCGGCAAGTATGCCTTTGAACTTCTAAGCACTTAACAATTTTCAATAAAACTCAAGACTAAACAATAATCCACAAGTTCAAAATGATTTTGTGATTAAAGTTATCTTAGAAGTGTGTCTATGAGAGTTATATCAAAAGCGAACAAATTCGTTTACTACAGTTTCTGACCTTATAATAAACTGGAACTGGGTAGGTTTGCAAATATTTGGCCATTCGCAAAGTCAGACCATAAGGATTTGCAAACCTTTACAGTTCACGAGGTCAGGTAATTATTAGAGGTTTGCAAACCTATACAGTTCGCGAAATTCAAACTGACTAGGTAATACATACAAGTATGTGTACATTGCACCAAGCATTTCTACTTTTCTCATAATTCAATTCGAAACATTCTCAACAGTCTAGACAGTATGCACAGTTGCTTGGAAATTTCCAAATGATCGACTTGAAACAAAAATAGTTTGTGAACAATAATTTATTCTAACTGATATTTCTAAGGATCTATGAACATCCATTACTCGAATCATATTTCGAGAGTTCAACTGAGACAAGCTTAAACTCGAAATTTATACTTTGTAATATTAAATTCTACTAAATCATACAACATAGTCTCATAAGATAGAATAGAAAATGCCATGAGTAAATAGGATTGGTCAGTATTCACGTAGCTCTTGTTGATGGAGTTCTCGCAAATGTCTTCGTTTGTTCTCCAGTCTTCAATGTTCGAGGGTTACTCAGTGCTGTCTCATACCATAATTTAATCCTATTCCAGGACCTGACTTTAGTATATATAAACCAAGATACAGTTTTGTACATTTAACACTGACAACAAGATTGAGACAGAAAACTTTCGAGTTCGACCGAACGATGCTCAAAAACTACACATACTTTGGGAGTTTTTACAATAATGTGGGAACCTCTTATGTTTTCCATAACCCGTTGTTGTGTCGACAGAGAATAGATATCTTAACATGTGCTTAAATATTCAGATTTTTTTTTAAGATAAAAGGGGTAAAATTTTATTGAGAGAAATAAAAAAAACAACCTAAAACTAAAATCCAAGTCCAACTGCAAGTTATGTTAAGCTATCTATATTTATAGCATACTTCCATTTAGAGATTAAATCTATGACGGAAAAAAAATAATAAAAAAGAATGCAAAACTAGTTGTAGGCAATACCCCAAGAAAGTACCATTAAGTCTTTTGACTTCAATGATTATCATGTTTCTGTATTTTTGTTTGGCAAAATACTCATTTTTCTCTGATTAATTCCAAAGGCCCCATGTCACGGCGAAAAGGAGGATTTGACACACTTTCCTTTTATGTTTCTTACCCCTACTAGCTTATCATTTTTCTCTGATAAACTTTCAATAGGTTATATACATCAGGAATTGCATTCTGAATGGCAATCCAAATTAATAGTTGCGCTTTAGGAGGTACCTGTTTGTTCCACACATGCATAAGAAAGGTTGGAGTTGTATGTCGATGTTGCTCAGAGGTATCCGGCGTTTGTAGAGTAGGTTGAGTTTGCCTTGAAACTAACCGAGTCATCAATGTCATTCACCAGTGGAGGGGTGCCAATGAAATTCATTATCTCATTGAGTTCGGCTGTCACATCCATAGAGGAATATTCTTTCAACTGTATTTTTCATCTTCCCTGATCTATAAGATCATCTATCTTCGCTTGTTTTTTATAATAGCGATTCTAAATGCTTGCTTTTGTGATTGATTGAAAGGAATTATGCTTTTCCAAGCATATATCTAAAACTTCACTTCTTTCCTTCTTTCAATTATAGTTGAGGTATTTCAAAGCACCATATCATTTTCTTTCTATATGCCCTCCCATAATCCCTTGTCATGAGTTTCTTTATATCTTCTGGCTAAGGTCCTTTTAATCTGATTTGGTCTTCTCTTAAATAACTTTTATCTATATTGCTTGTTTTTCTTGATTATATATCCAACTCTATTTAGCTATCATGGCTTTATTTGAAGCTCTCAAACTTCCAATTCCTAGACACCCATTATTCAGAGTGGTTGAAGCCACCAATTAATATCTGAGTCTTTTATGCGTGCTTTGAGTTATTTCCATTTAAATTTTATAATTGTTATTTTATCACCTCTTACTTATTTTCTTTGCTTGAATCCAATTACTTTTTCAGATATATGTTTGCTTGTATAAAACCTGGCTAAATTGGGGACTATACCACTTAATTGGGGTCTATCAAATTTTCCTTCCCACACTACCAAATTACTCTGGGCACCCAAACTTCTAAAAAATACTAATTTACCCCAAGATTAATTCCTAAAACAATCTCATATATATACTAAACCTAAAAAACTTTCTATTTTCTTCCTAATCTTTCCAAATTCTCAAAACCCTAATCAAAAAGAATTTTCATCCTCTTCTCTAACGAATTTTCGATCCACCCAAGAAAAAGGTAAATCTCCATCAACCTATTCTATGATTCACCTATCTTTATTGATTTACATGTTTAAATCTTCGATTTTGAAAAATCAAAATCTCTGATTACACTAAGAATCGGTTTTTGTTGACATATCGAATAAATCGATTCTGGGTTTTGTTTTCGTCCATGAAGAGCATGCACAGTAATCGGTTTACATGATCATTAACATCAACCGATTCTAGGTTAAGAAACGAAATATGAAAATATATCACTAGAATCGGTTTATATCTTCTTTGGAATAATCCGATTCTGGTGAAGTTTTTTTTTAAACTATGCTAACCCATAATCGGGTTTTATGTGCTTGTTAATTTACCGATTAAGAAAGTCTCTTCAGATTCCTTCCCTTAATCAGGTTTTATACATGTACCACATAAACCGATTGTTATGTTTGACATTCCTGTGTGTTTTGTTGTTCAGAATCAGATTACATATATTTCTTTATGTACCGATTTCTTACTTGTTTTTTGTTTATTTTTTATGTAGATATGGACTTCAGATACCTAGCGTTTTACACTCGAGAGCTCACCTTGGAGGATATTCTTAGGGAACCACAACGAGTTCCAGAAAGAAGCCTCTATAAGTTTTCTTATGGGGGTGAGACCCGTCTTGAGCAAGCCCTCGCATTGATTGACAAGCTTGCACTGGAGGAGCTTCATGAGGTCATGAGGTTCACTAGGATGAGGAGAAACATGATTTCAGCTGAGAGGGATCTCCATGGATTTATGGAAGGTTTGTGGGATGAAATGGCTCAAGCACAAGCTGCCGCTGATGCTGATGCCGCTTCTCCTGATGTTGCTGCTCCTGATGCTGGTGTTGGTGGTGGTGCTGGTGCTCTTTAAGTTTTTAAGTTTAACTTTTAAATATTAAATCTTTAAGCTTATAAGACTTGTGGTTGATTTAAGTCTTTTGGGATGGTTAGGGTTTGTATTTTGGATGATCTCTGTGTTAAACTTTATGCACTTTGAAGTTTTATTTATAATTATGTGTTGCTCGATAATTCTAGCCTGACATGCCAACAATCGGTCTACTCGATATGTCAACATAAACCGATTGTTCAAGCTATTTTTCCTGTATGTTTTTCAAGCTAGAATCGGGTCACATATGAATATATATAAACCGATTAGTGTCGGTGAAAATTCAAAATTTTAACATGTCTTTAATCAGTTTATGTTGGTCACAATAAATACTGATTCCTTGTGGCATTAAAATACAATTGGGTTATACTGACCTTCGAGAAGACCGATTATACCAAATTATTTCACGTTTCTCAAAAAAAATAGTCGTTAGGGACTTTCTTTATAAATAGAGACCTCACCCTTGGACCCCATTTGCCCCAAAATTGATCATTTTATTCCCCCTCACTCCATATACTCCACAACTACTCATTTCATACCTCCACATACAAGAAATGGAAATCACCAAAGCATGGTACGCGAAAACTCGAGTTAGACGTCAGTCCTCCGTAAGGGTGGATTCCGTAACCTTTTGGGATAGGGTACACAACAAATTTAGCCAAGAGTTTGGAAATCCTAATGGAAGAAGTGTTCAACAAGTCCATGAGAGGCACCTAGTCATCGAAAATGCGATACTTGTTTATTTAGCTATCCAACCTAAGATTTTTAACACTCGCTCCTTCAACTTGTCCATTGAACAATTTGTAAGTATTTTTGTGGTTTGTTTTGCGTAACCCATGTTGTTTTATCTTGCAATGAAACATCACTAACAAATGTAAGTTTGTTTTTGTATTTTTGTAGCACGAAGTCGTAAAAGCGCGCTACTTGGAGGAAAATGGGGAAGCATTCGCATTTGATGCAAGCTATCACTTCTTGGTAGAAAAAATCCTGGAGGATGACCCGGACTTCATGGATCGTGTATCGTCTTCGGAGGAAGATTATGGATTTAGAAGTTTTTGTATAGGTTTTGTGGGTACACCTCTATGTAAACCCTCATGAATGAAAAAAAATTCGTATGCAAGGAAAAAATCGGTTAAATATGTAATAGGTAAAACCCGATTAGGAAAATAGGATTATACATATGGCAACGTTAACCGATTATAAATGTCATTTGTTAATTTGGAAACACCAATCCAGAATCGGTTTCCAAGTGCATGAATGTCAACCGATTCTCAGTACTGTTTACGAAAAAAAATCAAATGTTTGATGTTTTGAAGAACTCTCTAACATTGGTTAATCTCACATCCAAAACATAATTAACCCGTAATGCTAATTAATCAGGGATAAAATAGGTACTTAGCTAATTATTTTGATAAGAGATGGTGTGAAGGTTATTTCTACTGACCTTTTTTTATCATCTAGCTATAGGCACAAATTAAATGGTATATGCCCCAATTTAACCAGGATATAAAAAACACTTTCATTTTTTATAATTTGTATTTCCCAAAAAGATAAGACAAACAAATTACAAACAATACATATATTACGAAAATGATTCATCAATTGAAAAAACCATTGGATCACCCCCGTCCCAATGCATAGCATGCAAAACTGGGACCCCTCACGGTATAAATCACGGTGCGAGCCTCCATATATTAACACAATCTATCACTAAACAAAATTACATGATAAAGAATTTCAAGAAATAAGGCTTTTATTGTTGTTAAATATACCTAGCAGCTAGCCTTCTTTTATTTGTTCAAGTACATACATATAATCAATCATCAATTTAAGCCAATCTAGTGCCCAACTTCATCATCCCTTCAAGCATTTGCAACACTTGGAATACTTTGTTCATTTCTGAAGAAATTTTCAGGATCAACTTTAGTCTTCACATGAACTAAACTGTCATAGTTATTCTTGAAATATTTACCACCCCAAACTTTACCTTGCAAGTAAGTAGCTGTACCGTTTTTACTTTGACCTATATCAACATCTCTATAGTTCAAATAAGCTTGTCTTGGGTTTTTAGATACAAAAGGTGCCATGTATCTATAAAGTTTTCTGATCCAGCTTAGTTGTTTTTCAGTTTCTTCTAAACCTTCCCAATATGCTAGATACTGGATTTTGTACAGATTTCCTTCTCTATGTGGGAAAGGAGTAGCTGACTCAGAAATCTCGCTCATTTTTCCACCATAAGGACTGAAAATCACAACAGGTTGATCTTCTTCCAATAATCTTTTCCATATTCCTTCCAAACCCACCGTTGGAATGGGTACTTTCACGTAATCAGATTTCGCTTTGTAAAATCTCTTAGCTTGTGTTCTGTCGAGTAGAATTTCAAGAGGACCGTTAACGGGAAACCCGTTGAAATATAGAGTAGATTGAACCCAACTCATTTCGGTACAATCCTTGCTCTCCAAACCCAACTCAGGAAATCTTGCGTTCATTAGACTTACGAGGTTTTCCACACTTCCAAGATATATGGAGTTGAATGCAGCTTGCACAGTTTTATCGCCATTATCATTAGCATTAACGACGTCAAATATGACTCTGATGAAGAGTTCCTTGGGAAGATTATACGCAAGATCTTGCCACTTATGCACAAGTTCAGTTGCACCTTGTTGTAAGGTTTTGGCGATTGTAAAAACAGTGACAGTAGGTGGAACCGGGACCAATTTAACCTTCCAAGAAAGAACAACTCCAAAACTTGCTCCACTACCTCCTCGAATGGCCCAGAACAAGTCTTCTCCCATAGAATCTTTGTCGAGAACTTTACCATCAACATTCACAATTCGTGCATCAATGACTTGATCAGCTGCAAGGCCGTATGACCTTAACAGGGTACCATAACCACCTCCACTAAAGTGGCCACCAACACCAACAGTCGGGCAAACACCTGCAGGAAAACCAAGTGTTCGGCTTTTAGCTGCAACGTTATAGTAAACTTCTCCTATAGTTGCACCGGACTGAATCCATGCAGTTTCATTTTGTACATCCACAGTAATTGAACGAAGATTGTTTAAATCAATGATCACGAACGGAACGTCAGATAGGTAAGATAGACCATCATAATCGTGCCCGCCACTACGTATCTTGATCTGCATGTTGTTCTTTCTCGCACAAATCACCGTTGCTTGAACATGAGACTCAAGCAAAGGTGTAACTATGAGATAAGGTTTTGGGGTGGTGGGTGATAATAATCTTAAGTTCTGTATAGTAGATTCTAAGACAGTTGTGTAGTTCCCACTGTTTGGTGTGTAAACGGGTATAGAAGTTTCAGATTGTTGTGAAAGACATTGAAGAAAGTTACTATGAATTGAACTTGAGTTTCCGAATGAAACTGAAAAAACAAGAACAGAAAGTATAATGAAAAGAGAGCTTGAATAAGTTGTCATGGTTTGAGTTGGTTATGTTTCTCTTCTTGGTTTTTGTTTGTAAGAGAATGCAGAAAGATTTGGTTATTTATAAGGCAAAAAATTTGATTGTTTGATGATGACTATTCAATGTAAGCTTAACTAATTTGAACAGAAAATTTGAATGTGGAAAATTCATTGGTTGCTTATCAAGTTAAACTTAGAGATAAGTTTCAAGAAACAGTCTCCATAAAAATACCACTAGACATATTTGGAAAATTCTAGATGACGAACCGTAGTGAAACTTCTCATGTCAATTAGCTTGAAAAATGAACCCCGTAATGAGATATAACTCTTTCATATTTTTTTATACAAGTTTTAATATGAAATATTCGTATAAAAATAAATGTTCAAAGTATTTTACTATGTTGTTGGTACAAAGCTTGTATACATTTATTATATGATGGGAATCCTACTTCGACGGCGATAATGATGATGTTCTAAACTTCAAATTCGCATGTAGTAGAACTTGTAGTTTTCCTGTATTGGAATCAGATACCATGCTTACTGTTCAAATTATTTGGGCCTAAATGACCATCAAATCGAAGAACAATATGTATTTTACGCGGTTGTTGTCACAATCTGCACAACCAGTGACCACTGACAAATGCATCCCGTTGAAACCCTGGCTACCCTCAATAAATAAAAGTAGTAGAACAATTAATGCATTCAACTTTTCTCCTCATGCTAGAAACCATTGACATACCCGCATCGGTGTTTCATACACTCGCTGAAAAACCCTCCTCCTAGTAAACAATACGGAGGAAATTTTGAAATGAACTATTAAATTTGTGTATTTTCGTGGAAAAAAAAAACGGAAAATGGGTCATTTGTCCAAATATTTTTAAAACATGGTTCTAATGTACAGAGTAAAAATTATTATGGGTGAAATGGACAAAATAAAAATAGCAAGGATTAAACTGGATTCATCCTGGTTTAAACTTAAAAAATAGCGAGGATGAAACTGGATGCATCCTAATATAAATTAAAAATAAAAAAAATATTTGAAAATGGATAGGATGAAACTGTTTACATCCTGGCTATTTTAACATTTTGTCCATTTAAACAGTATCAAAATCTAGATGTCTTTTTCACCCAAAAATGATTAATTTTGGTCTTTTTAATCAATTTTGTGAAAAAAAATACAAAAAAATGTCTAGGTCTTGAATTGTCCTTTCGGGGACATCCGATAAGAACAACAACGTAGAACGGTTGAAAGCAGCTGAAACTAGGATTTATTTTGACTAGGCTAGATTTAATCAATTATAAACAATTAAGCTATGATAAATCAAAAATAAAATGTGGTCTATATCAAATCTTAAAGCAATTTTGCTAACATTATTCTTCTAGCTGGTTCAACTTCTTCGGCAGTGGAACACTGTTGATATGTGACTTTTCCAGAAAAAACAAATTTACTGATAAAACTCTAGATACGGCAATAAAACTAAAACATGTCTTATATAGTAAAATTTGGTGCATGCCACTATACCGTTTGGCCTGACACTGACTAATCATTGGGAGTAATCGTACTCGTTTTTTGTATTTTTCTAAGTTCTTAAAATATATAGTTAGCCTTGTCAATACTCAATTCTCAACATATAGGTGTTAGATACTTAACATTTGCTATGATTTTATTGTCTTTGATTCCCATCAAAAAGAAACTCTAAGAACACGCATCAAAATACATGGCATATGTTGTGCAGTTGCTGAAGTCTATGTGCCAGAATCCAGCCTCCACTTAAACGTGCCATATTCGTATTCTTTCTTGATAAATGTGTGCGTCCTAGTCCTACATTGCACCTCATATTAGACGAGCCTCGGCAGGCTGAAGGCGCTGAATAATTTCAGGAGTGGTTTGCTGCGGGGCTGCTAGTGAGCTCGAAGATTGTCAACTGTACCACCTTAATGTTGATTCTAAGACCAAACAAGCCATTAGACTTTATCTGACGTAGAATATTCTAAGGAATTGATTAAAAAGATGATTCGGTCACATTTGAGGGTCATTGATACCACTTGTGTCCTGATTTCTGACACCATCAAGAAATTGTTGAATCAAATACAAAAAATTGGGAGCGAAAAACTCCTCCGAGAAAATTAAGAACTTGTAGATTTTGGAAGCTAAAAATTTAAGAACGTTTATCTTTGGGTAAAATTGGGCCGCCATATATTCAAAACAAAAACAAAAAAATTGAGCCGCCAATTTTTAAGAATTCTGATTTTGGGCATATCTAAAACTTTCTAGGCATACAAAGCAATAGTCCTAACTTGGGTTATCTTATAAGGGGTACCTATGGGTAGTTCAATTACTTATATGCCCTTAAATCTTTTAAATTACTAATCTATCCCTAACCCTAATACAAAAACCTATAATCAATAAACCTAAAATCAATTTCATTCACCTTCTTCTTCCTCTCCATAGCAGCCAAACCCGTTCATCTTCTCCATTTTTTTCATCGCATCATCGCCGAAATTTGATCGTCTATTCGTGAAAAGTTAATCGACGATTAAACTCATCTATATAATGGGTCGTCGTAAGCAAGTATCTCGTTCTAATCGATCAATTGAACAACCTGTCGAATAAGAAGAAGATTTAGAGAGTGAAGAAGAAACTGAAAATCAACCACAAATCCAACCGGAAGAAGAGATTGAAGAACAACCAACTCCTGAAATGAGAATAAGAAGGTTAGTTCTACAAACCCATCTCGTATTTGATGTTTTTGGTTGGTATGGGTTTAATTCGTCAAAAACATGGTTTGTGCAGCGGTTACAGGGTTGGGTTCGGCGTAAAATCAAGTTTAGATTTGCACCGAACTGTTCTTCAAACTCAACCCTGAAATTGCATATGAACGATTCGGCTTAAAATGTATATCAATTTTGCGCCGAACCTAGTGACATAGAGCCTTGTATTTAGGATTGGCTTATTCGATGGCATTAGATTTGCGCCGAATTTGTGTTGTGGAAATTTCATAAATTTTGCATGTGTATAGGATCGGCTCATATGGTAGTACTAGTTTTGCGCCGAATAAATGTTGTTTAAATTTCATAAGTTTTGCATGTGTATATGATCGGCTCATATGGTAGTACTAGTTTTGCGCCGAATAAATGTTTGAATTCATAATTTTAGGTTCGGCTTATTCGATAGTATTGGTTGTGAGCCGAATAAATGAGATCGTCTTATAAATAGTTTGTGGTGTGAGGCGAACCACTCTCTGTGTAAGCTATTGAAAATTCTAAGACATGGTTCAGATCATATGTGTTATTTCGGGTAAGCCGATCCTTCTTATTTGTTGACAAGTTTTTGGCATTTCAAATCCATATTTCGTATAGTTTGTATTCCTTTGTTGTTCGAATTAGTCTTATAACTTTCATACTTGTGTCAGGACAAATGCAGCTAAAAAGAGGAAGAAGATGGAGGTAACACCTTCTACTTCTAAAACTTCCAATCCTCGAGGAGGAGGTAAGAAAAAATTGGGAGCGGGAGGTAGAGGAGGCATTTTAGAAGAAGAAGCTGAACAAGTAAGAGTTGAAAGACAAGAAGAAGGAATAGCTGAAGATGAAGAAGTGGAAAGAATAACTGGATATGATAATCAAGAAGTTCATAAAGAAACACAACCCCAAGGAAAACCCAAGAAAGACAAGAAAGGTAAGAAGGTGGCAGAACCCGAGAAAGAGAAGAACGTTTCAGAACAACGGATCACTGGTTTACACATTCCTGATGAAGATTACGTAATTCCACCTCGATCAGATGGTTTGCCTTATGGTCTTCCGGAAGATGGAGGAAATGTGTTGATTGGTTATGTCGAATCTTGGGCGAAGAGAATTTATGAGACTCCTGATCACAAACGTGCAGTCCGAGTATTGAGACACCAGAGGACAGCAGAATGGGATCTTGATGAAGAGGTTCCTGAGGCGATTGCTTACGTACAAGCCAGTGCTTTGTGGCGGCCTCTGACTTTACCGAGAGATTTTGTCCAAAAACTTACACATTTCAATTACCTTTTGGAGAGATAGCAATCACTCCTGATGATGCGAGTAAGATTACAAGCCTTAAAGAAAGGGGTAGAAGTGTGGATGCTGATTTTTATGACATTAGTTGGGATGAGCTCTACAAGTTGTACGAGGAAACTCTTGGTTGGGGTGCATACAAAACTGAGTTGGAGTTTTGTCGGTCCGTTAAAGATGTCGATCCCGTATTCATACCCAATGGAAAAAATAAGAAGAATAAGAAGATCAAGCTCACTAACTTGAAAAAGGAATATGAGAACACAAAGGATAGAGTAAAGGAAAGTTTGTTGGTAATGGATCCCGTCAAAGTGAAGCAAACCGAAACTGCCTACTTGCTTTATACTCTTGGTAGAGATATCTTTCCCGACCTTACCGGAAACAAGGTAAATGCTAATTATCTCCAATTGGTAAAGAATCTTGAAACTTGTAACAAGTATGCTTGGGGAACGCCTACGCTCGTTTACCTTCTTGACCAACTTGCCACCGCGTCTAGGTTGACAAGTACAAACATCAGAGGGAATTTCACTCTCCCAGGTAACTTTTGGGATTTCAGAGTATGGTTCGGTTTATAACTATAAAATCGTGTAAGAAGAACTTGTTACTTATTTGGTTCGGCTTATTATACTTACTCCATATAAGCCGAACTGTGTTCTGAGTTTGCAAACTTTATTCTTACTTTGATGTTTTTGTTTCTATCACTTCAATTCCTTTGATTTTTGAGATTTGGTTCTTTGGATGTAGGTGTGGGTATATGGCCATTTCCCAATTTTGAACTTGGCCAAAACATTTGAGAATGATGTCGAATGGGTTGATACAGAGCCAACTGCAGCACGATACGCGTACGAGGACTTGAAGAAAAGGAAGAAAAAAGAGTTAGTGGAAAGTTTGAGAGAGACGTTATATCTAATGGGTGTTGATGATGTCGTTTTTCAACCATATGAGAAGGAAGATGAAGTTGTTGAAGATGAGGATATGCCGGTAGGTATGTATCATGGGTCATTGTTTTATCCCGGTGGTTATGTTATATACGATCCTCGGCGAGTACTCTGTCAATTAGGTTGCGTCCAAAAGGTTCCTTTGTTTGATGAGAAATTCAGGTTGTTACCAAAGAGTGGTACTGGAAATAAAAGCATCACTTCATCTTGGGAACCAAAGTATGATCCCGATCCCACCCTTGAGTTTTGGAATAACTTAGACGATCACACATCAGATGCGTCCAAGTTAACACCTTTACTTGATGATCCATGTGAAGAGGATCTGGTCTATATGGATTGGTATAACCAAATTTTTCATCCCTTCATTATCAATAAGAAAAGTCAAAAGGTAGATGATAAGAGGAAGGCGAAGGCAATCAAGATCACCAACAAGTCTACTTCCGAAGATGTAGTCAACGCTTTCAAGATAATGGTAAGAATGACTTCACTTTATACTATTTTCATATATTAGTTATGGTAAAAATGTCTTCAACCTCGCGGTTATAAGTTGTTGACAAATGAAAAAATAGGTTGTCGCGGGTAGGGAGATGTTGAAAAAAATGAAGGCCAAACTTGGTTGAAAAACACCAATGACCGTGGAAGAACAAAAATACCTCTACAACAAGTGGAATGCAATCATCAAAAAAGGACAAGGACCCGAGGAACCCGCACAAAGGCCTACCACTAACAGGTCTCGACAAGTTGGTGAAGGTACAAGTGGAGGTGGTGCTACCGGCCAACCCGGTAATGATGCGTCGGAAGATGAAGACCAAGGTGGAAGAAGAGGTGGTCGTGGAACTAAGAAGAGGGGTCGTGGTTAAGTGCCCTTTTATGTTTCCAAGTTCCTTTAATGTTTTCTTAAGTTTTACGTACACTTTTATGGTGTTGCAAACACCTTGGATTTTAGGTGCTGAACTTTGTTTTTAATGGTGCTGGGATTGTGTTATGGACACCTTGAATTTCATGTTTTAATCAATAGCGTACCAGTTAATTAGTTACTTATTACCTGGAATTTATGAAGTTCGGCTTATCCTGTAATTTGAGTTGTGCGCTGAATCTAAAAAATTATGGTTCGGCTTATCCTGTAATGTTAGTTACACGCCTAATCATTTATCCTTTAGGTTCGGCTTATTTGATAGTATTAGTTTTGAGGCGAACCTGTAATTTGGATAATATAATTTGAGTTCAACGACTAGTTTTTAAAAAAAAAAATTAAACTATTGATCCGTTATACTATGCGAGATTACATCAAAATATTAAGATGGGTCAATCAATATCATCCCATGGATACTAATCGATGAGATTCGTTAGAGATAATTTAAGATTGAACTATTATGTAAATCAGTGTATGGTTCGGCTTAGATCTGCAAACTCGTATAAGCCGAACCTGTAAGAAGTTTCATAATTCGAAATTCTAGCCGTTACTTAAACAGATTCGTCTTATTATCTAACCTTCTTATGAGCCGAACATTGTCTTTTTTTGCACAAAAATCTATGAACGATTTTTTTTTAAATATATAGCCGTTGTAACCTGTATTATATATAGACATGCATGATTTTTCATAATCTTCAGAGCATATACTAAAAAAAATGGCATCCCCAACTCATGAGTTTACTTTAGAAGAAGATTTGTCTCTTTGCACTAATTACGTAGCATACTATCCAAAGAAGGGTGAAGAACGACGAGTGAAGGGTTGGATGAGTATGTACTAATTGGTTAGAATTCATGAAGCCTTCAGCACCGAAACGGGTAATCCTCACAACCGGGATAGTGCGGCCTTGTTTTACCGAATTGAAACTATTAAAAAAACGGTCAAAGACTTTATAGCTTTAGTTCGAATTGTGAGTCTATATCGTCTAAAGTGTGAAACAAACTCTGAGATTGAAGATCGAGCTCTAGAGGAATGGCGAAGATGGAAATGAAAGAATTTCGAATACAAAGATCACTACTACATTCTTAGAAGGTTTCTCATTACCCGTTTTGGATATTAGAAGAATTCGACTAGAAATTTATTGTAAGACTACTATGTAACGAGTGTGTAATCCACATTTTCTATGAATTTGAAAAGTCTATTTGGAATGATATAATAATTTTTGTGTTCATGAATCATGCAAGGTTCGGCTTATCCTGTAATTTCAGTTATGCGCCGAATGTTGAAATCCATTGTTAGGTTTTCTTCAAAAATATACTAAAAGCCGAACCTAGCAGAGTAACTTTGGTTTGTTTTTTTGGTAAGGTTCGGCTTGAAGTGAAATAATGTTAGAAGCCGAACTTGACAAAAAAACTCTGTTTTTTTTTTGTCAGATTCGGCTTTCATCAAAATAATACTACAAGCCGAACCTAACAGAAAAACTCTGGATTTTCATCACTCCGTCGGGTTCGGCTTTCCTTGAACTAACGGTACAAGCCGAACCATCTCCTGTGTTCATGGTTTCAGTTTCCAGAAAACGACATGTTCCATAACCAAAAAGTAAATCATTCAAGTATTTCGTCTTGATGGGTACATGTAACTGCAATTCTAGTCAAAATATCATCCTCATCATGCAAGAAAATCAAAAGACACAAAATACGCGGATAAATCCATGAAACATTTTTATGGAGATCCTAAACGAATCTCATCCTCTTCACTGACCTCTTTCTCATCATCTTCGCTGACCTCTTGCTTATCATCTTCATCCTCATCACTTGAAAACATAATTACTTGTCCACTTGGGGGCTGCACGTTCAAAGAAATCCAAAGATCCATTTCCGACGCATAATTTGCACACCAATCCATCGTATAATTATTTTCAAATCTAGGCCAATAGGCTGCACTCATCAAGGGTGGTAATGGGCAACCGGGTCTAAGTTTGAGGCCGATAAAATGACAATTTTGAACAAATCCAATAACAAGTCTTTTATCCTTTACACCATCATGGCAAGGTTTTGTTGGAGGCGCGTAAGTAAAGCTACTACCCGTCCATGCGAAACAATGTACGACGCAATCGAAAGTCTCCGCTATTAAAAATCCACAAATGGGCATTGACATCCAATGTTCTTCGGTAATGATAAAATCCCTATGCAAACGACGTTTGCATGCAATGTACTCCGGTGCCACCCATGCATCTCCTCTTGGACCTGTTCTCATTATTGTCTAATAGAATTCTTTGTTTTTACGTATAGTTGCCGAATATAGTTCACTTCATTTTCAGGGGGGACCGGATTATTCCCTTCCTTAAAAGGACCAAGTTGTTCCGCCGTGACGTAATATCCACAATTTCCATCACCTAGCACGTCGTCCGTTGCTATAATATGCTCATGAATTATTGGCGATAGATCTTCCAAGTAGTTATCATATATAAAATTGATAGGCGTCAAATACTTACCGGACTTATTTCTTTTGGGTCCTCTCATCCTACCAATTTCATGTACGGTCCTTTTCTCCTTTATCTTAGTTTGTGAAGGATACATCTTATACTTCCCCTTGACATCCTCTTTACGATACTTTGCTTGTGACGGACAATCATTATCATTCACCTTCTTGTTACTTGTTTCGGCTTTTTGAATACTAGGACGACCCCGTATTCTTGGAACTTTGACTTCTTCCTCCTTCATCAACTTCTCAATCTCCTTTGTCGAAGTTTGCCCCACAATGTTCATCAACGACATCTTATATTTATTAGTCTTGTACGTGCAATCCAATATAATAACTTGTGGGAAGCATAGAGCCAATTGGACGCATTCCGGGTGAGCAAGGAAAAGGTGTGTGACTTGACCGAAGTCATCCACTTCTTTTGGAAAGCGTATTTATTCTTCACCCCTAACCACATTACTTGTTACATCACCATCCTACCTTGCAAATTGAGTCTTCTAATCTTTTGTCTTGCATTGTAGATAGTTTGCATAGTCGACTTGTTATTCTTGTTGTCCTCCTTCAACTTGCTAAGAATCCTAGACGGTGGAAAACGTGCTCGTGTCATTTTATCCACTTCTAGCATCTCGTCGGGTTTGAGTCGCGCTACTTTCACATGTCCATGAAGGTCTTTGGGACGTGGGTGGTTATGACGACAATCCATATCTTTATTCATTGTCCAGTATTGATCTTCTGTGTTCAAGGACTTATTATTGAGGTTGAAAACGATCTTGAAATGACAATTTCTTTTCTTCGTCTTCGTCCTATTCTTTCTCCCGGTCTTCCCAACATATACGGTACCCTTTTTAACCTTGCTAGCGCCGGTTCCACTACGCTCACAAATCATTTCAAACCGATCCCCTCGGCTTTGTTGTCCTTTAACTAGTACACAATTTACCTTCATCGCGTGTTCCTCAACCCAATCAAGAACTTCGGGTTTAGTTTTCCATCTCTACGTTCACTCCAAAACAAATAATTTGTAAGAAAAACTTTGGAATATTCCGACAACATTAAGATAAACAAAAAGTTCTTACATACCAAATCATTTTGGAAGTGATCCTTGGTATCCTCGTGAATTATGTCTACTGGATCAGGTTGATTTTCCATGGGTACAATCTACAAAGAATATCACAAGGTTAAATACTAGAAAAAGAATATAATAGCAATGTTCGGCTCATACGATAATCATATTATGTGTCGAACCTTGAACATTTAGAGGTTTCGGCTTATACGATATTCTCAATATGTGCCGAACCACGAACAATATTTTAACCCAAAAATTAACAAATTCATGTTCGGCTCATACGATAATCATTATATGTGCCGAACCTTGAACATTTAGAGGTTTCGGCTTATAAGATATTCTCAATATGTGCCGAACCAATAACAATATTTTAACCCAAAAATTAACAAATTCATGGTCGGCTCATACTATTTTGAATATATAAGACGAACCAGTAATTATTTTTATTCCGTGCTATTCAAGATGTTGTTCGGCTTACTATGAAACTTTCATATAAGCCGAACTAATGTGTAGCAAAAGGGTTGGAATTGAAAATTATAGGTTCGGCGCATTCTGTAAACAGATCAGTGAGCCGAACCGTTCATCATTTGGTTGATTCGGCTCGTAGATGTGAGCCAAACCTTAACCTGGTTCACCAAACCATGAAGCGAAAATCCAAACTTTTGATAATTTCGAGCTATAGAAGTGAGATTGAGCATAAGATAGAAGTGTACCTATGTATTAGAAGCATTCGGTTCCTCATATATGTACTCATCATCTGGATTTGGCTCATAAAAATCATCATCTTGAGTTTGTGTTTGAATTTGAGCTTGAGTTTAAGTTTGTGTAAAATCATTCTCATAATCTAAGAAATCAGCCATTTGGGAATCATTGTTGTAGTTGATATGTATTTTCCTAGGTTTTTTATATGAATTATGACCCTCCCCATCCTCCATTGAATCAGGAATTAAAATTTTCTCACTTTCTCCTTCTCTTTCTCTCCTTCTTAAAACTTTGATTTTTTCCCCCAAATTTTTTCATCTAAACAACCTTTATAATTCTGAAAATTGAAATCTACTCTTGGGGAAGAATGACCAGCAGACTCTATGTCTGAAAATTATCTTAATTACTAAACAAAATATTTAATCACTAATCCAGATTACTAATACTAATACGTAAAGGATAGATTTACCATTAAAAAAATTGGGTTAAGGGGATATCTGATTTTGTTAGTTCACAACCTTTTTTATCTTTATTCAGCATGCCTAGAAAGATTTCAGTATGCCCAAAATCAGGGTCTGCTAAATCAGGTCATCCAAGTTAGGACTATTCCTTTTTCATTGGTCTGGACTTTTCTCTCATTACCGTATGTGCCACCATTTCTCTTGTTCGTATGCCTTTGCCTTGGTGAACATTTTTCAAGCGACTTTCATATCTACATAGGCTATTATTTGTTGCGTGAGAAAACTAAATAGTGGAAAATTAATGTCACTAACTGGCCTGATCCGTTTGCATTATGCTTTGTGCATGGACAGCAAAATCATCTATAGATGGTGTAGTAGTACATGAGGCTAGTCCCACTCGTAGGACCTCACCCATTTAAAAAAAAGCTTCCGCAGTCATTGTCCGTAAACCAATTTGTGGATTGGCTCAAGTAGGAAATTCCTTCTTTAGTAGTATTTATGTTCGCTAATTTTTGACTTGTAATTTGCAATTTGTTCAGTTGTTCGTTCCAGTAAATTTGAAGAGCTCGTGACACTTTCGAAGGATGCAGGATACTAGAGATCGAAGTGATGTTGATTGCAAATGTTCAAGAGCAGGAGAGACAAATGCGATGGTGCATATCCTTTCAGCATATGAAAAATAGCTCACTCTGATTGGTAACATCCTTTGAATCTTTTAACTGTTTTCCTAAGAAGCCAAGTACAATCTAAAATTCTGTTATCTGGATTCCTTTTAACAAGAGGTTTCGTGTGCAAGGTTCCAACTTTTCAATTGGCTAGTCGAAGAGCCAATAGACAACCACTCCCACTAAAGCAAATAAAAGGACAAACAAAAATGCAAAACAGAAAAATTCTATCAAGAAAACCCACCAAATTTAAAGCAAATTCTAATTAGTCGAATCTAGACAGTGATCCTCGTGTATAAGTTTAAAGGAGTAACTAGATCATTCGAACTATTAAGATGCGGTATGAACTTATAAATGAATTCCACATCGCAGCTTCAGCCGACGATGTATGGGCAGTCTACAGCTCTCCTGATCTCCCTAAACTCATAGCCTGGTAGAATTACTTCCAGGTGTTTTTGAAAAGATCGAAGTCGTGGAAGGCAACGGGGGCCTTGGCACGGTTCTTCACCTTGTCCATCCTCATGGTACGCGTAGATTATACTCCGTTTTATTGTCATAACCAGGGAAATTATATTCATAAATGTAATTATGGTTACGAGGTAGGTTGAACCAAAACGCAACATAAGTTAGGTCTAATTAATTCCGATGATTGTGATTGTCAGGATCTGTGCCACTATCATACAAGGAGAAGTTCATAACTATGGATAATCAAAAACGCTAAAAGAGATACGACAGATCGAGGGAGGATATTTGGAAATGGGGTGTACATTCTACATGGATAGTTTCCAGATTCAAAAGAAAGCCTATGATTCATGCACCATAAGATCGATTACCAAATACGAAGTTAGTGCCGATCTCGCTGAAAAAATTTCCTCTCATGTTAGTGTCGAGCGAGTCCCTAGTTGTTTTGGCTCGTGCTATCTCAAAATACGTTATCCGAACAACGAGAAAAGGGCAGGTCCTTCAACTTCTGAAGGCCGTGATGAAAGCACCAAAAAACATGCTCATTTGCGCAGAATTTGGATCTGTTTGTTTGGTACGTAACTAGAGAAGACAATTTGATGCACAATAAAGTCATAAGTAGGGGATAAAGCACCTCCACCACGTTTGCAGCCATGAGCCATATGATGCTATCTGTATATATTCTTTCCAAATAGAGAGAAAAAATAGTAATCGGGGATGTTTGTTGTATCATGAATGATATATTATCAAGGATGAGTCGATTTCATTTTGGTTGAATCGTATTGGTAAGGTACGATGCAATGTTCATTTTGATAAAGTTTTACATTCATGTGAAGCCAGCTTTCCATCACCTAACCTAACAACTCCACTTCTTCTTTATCTGATTAGTTCCCTCCCTCTCTTTAACTCGTCACTGGAGTTTTCATCTCTTTTTTGTCAAGCATTAAGTTTAGGAAAACATTTCTGTTATTTGTGGATTTCTGTTTCCCAGGTAATAAAGTCTACCAAGAAGCTGTTTATCACCCAACTGCTGAACATAAATGAACTTTGGAGTGGATTGACAACTGTTTCCGTATGTAAATGACCATGCTTCTTTCCATATAAGCCATATTTTTGATCGAAAAGGATATGTGTACCTAGAGTTTCTCTTGTGATTTTTAATGTGTGAGGAGAAGGTGGGACTTTGACTTACTCAATGCTAATGCCAGAACGATGATTACCCTAATTAATACTGGAATTTTTTATGGTTTTTATGGACGTCACCGGCGAACCGTTGATTTTTAATTGACCGATATAGCACTCTATTTATGATTGACCAATATAGCACGTTCCCTAAGAAGTTGGCCCTTTCCTGTTTCATTCAAGTTCGTAAAAACAAGCCGAGTGAGTCAAACTCCAAGGCTGCTAATAGGGATACCAAATTATTTGGGGATGTATCAATCCCTTACCAAAAAATATTTTGTCCTATATGCATATTGGTACATCCTCAAATAATTTGGTACCCTTATTAGCAATTTTGTCGAACTCGTACATGTTAAGAAAGTTAAAGACCCAATATTTTATTACCAAACAAATTGTGTATGCCCTGGTTCGTTTAGCTTTTATTTATTTATTTCTGTTCAATCGACCAAGGATTCAGTGATGGCGGTTTCATTGATATCATCACCTAATAAATTTCGAGGAAGGAAAAATTACGAAAACCTTTTTACCTCTCCATCTAATTTTGATCTTGAATCTTAATTTGAGTTTGTAATTAAGTATTAGTTACAAAGTGAGTAAAAATTAACTAAATTTTGTAGCTTATTCACAGTGAACTAATAAAGAAACTTTGTAGGGTGAAATTTTTGTCGATTCTAGGTTTTCATGGAGAAAGTAAACTCCTTCGTTTTCTAGCCTTGATCCTTTGGTAATGACTACATTTGCACCTATTTGTCCACGGGATTTTTTGAATCCTTCAGCTCCTTTGAGAGCCACTAAATCTCTCGAAACTCCTAGTCCTAAAAAAAATAAATCTTAAATATATTAATGTTTCAAAAAATTAAACCTAGGTTTGCGTTCATACTGATGAATTTTCGATATGTTGCTTAATTGCCAAAATCTTGCTTGAACGGCAAATGTATATCCATCCAAATCTCAGAAATAAGAATCATAAAAGCGTGAAAAACTGCAAGAACTGTTTGATAGAAAATTAAATCTTCTGAAAGGGTCTGTTCCTATTAAAAAAATTGATCTGTATAACAACCTAGAGTTTAGATGGCCTGCAGATATTCATTGGAGTTTATCTCCATTAACTAAAGATTTTCTCTTCTTCATGTCAGCTCCAGAAGCGGAAGCTCTTTGCATTCACTCATCTGGAGCAGTTCATCTAATTCTAGGTATGATTCATCTTCAGCCATGGATACTTGATTTAACATTAACAATCAACAACATTCCCTTGCTCGGGTTTGGGGTAAGATTATATGGCTTGTATTGAATATTGGTGAAACAAAACTCTATTTGAAATTGCTAGCACCGTTGTTATGCCCATGAATTGATGACGTTACGCTAACGAAACAATTTTTCCACTTTGCTTACGTATTGCTCAAGTTGGAATGCATGAGAAAATATTGCTGGAGGGGACAGTTTTGTGTTCTTGGTTCAATTAACTTTTGCGGTTTGCAAAGATTTTCATATGACAAGGCATGTGTTAGAGAACTGCTCGGTCGAACTCGCAAGTTTTGCTATCTCAAGCTTGTTGTCAATGTTAGTCGTACAAAACTATATCTTGATTACTAGTCTACTAAATTCAAGTCTCGCACTAGGATTATAAGTTGGTAATTGAGTATCAGACATCACTGAGTAACGCTCGAAGATTGAAGATGAAACGAACACATCAACGAGGACTTCATCAATAAAGGTGTGTGATGACTGATTTCATTTGGAACTCTTCTTCAACTCTACCTTTCTAATCTATTGAAACAAGTGCTCACTCTATAGAAAAATTCCGATGACGGTAAATATACATTTATGTATATACGCCAGGATATTTGAGCCAAGACATTAGTGAGAATAATATTTATCCCTAGAAAGGTCCTAATGTTGTAGTGAATGAGCATATGCATACAACGAGTTACAACAAAGAAGTTATGAATGATTTTTTAAAGAAACATTTATTATGTGTTGCGGGTCGTGAATATGAAACAATCCACGAACTGTTTGTAACGGTTCACGGACTTAAGCACAAAAACGTGACTAGTTGCCTTTTTTAACCAAGTTTTTGATGTTTCCTCTTCTCGGAAAGATGGTTATTCTTCCACATATAATTGATTGCCATATTAAAATGTGTGTGATGTTTTAAACTCTTTCCTAAGTTAAATTCTAATTTATTAACAAAAATACAATTTATGCCAAGTAATTATACTCTTTGTAAGTTAAATTCTAGTTTATGTACAAAAATACAATTTACGCCAAGTAATTAATGCAAGAGTCGTAACCTAGGAAAGACTCTCAAAATAAGGAAGTCTTGTAAAAGTAAAATAGCCTGTGAACTTGATTAGGATTCAAGCATCCTTTGATTGTTAAAAGTACTAAAATGACGAGGGTACCAAGTATACCACAATCTTTTCGATATCAACCTATATGACAGATACCTTGTGCGACCTAATATATCCAGAGACTTCAAGAAGATAGAAACAAGAGACCCTATTTTAGATCTATCAAAATATAAACAAAGCTAAGTCGGATCTCAGCCGATCAAGTGTGTGCACGAAGAAAATCACAAAGATCAGAAACCAACAAGAAATCTGGTAGGCGAATATAGATGTGTAAATAAGATGAATAAATGGATGCCTACAGTGATACCGCAAGTGCACGGTGTTGTTGCAGTGAGTGCACAAGTACGGGTCGAATCCACAGGGACTTGGGGTGTTATGAAGTTTTCCTAGCTAAGCTAATTCTATATGCAAGGCAGTGAAAATGAGGGATAGGCCAAGGCAGGGAAACAAGGCTACAATGCATATGTACAACGACAGTGGCAATGGTATATACAAAGGTAGCAAAGGTATGTACAAGGCAACAAGAAATCCAGGATGCATATCTACAATGACAGTGAAGGTGATATATTTACAATGAGGTAGTAATATAGTAACAATGTGACAAAACAAAGACAATGGCCAAGGGCCAAAGGCAGTGACAGGGAAACAAAGTGGAAAAGTAGTGAAGAAAATGAAAACAGTGGGAATGGAAGTGTATGGATATGGATGAGAATTCTCTTTCACCTAGCTAGTTAGCCTGGGATAAATCCTTGTCCCTAATGGACAAGAGGGTCTAGTTCAAGCTAGTCTCTTGGCCAGGGAAATTCATGTGGCAAGTTATCTAACCTAAAATCCTTAGATTAACCCCTAGCATTGCCTATCTGATTAAAGCATAAACAATCACAGGTCATTTAGGTTTTTAGGTCTCTAACTAATATGGCTGGTTAATCCCTTAGAACTACCACTAACCCCTAGCATTAGTGGTCTTTTTACAGCACCACTAATCACAAGTCAGTGAGGCTTTTAGGAATTTAGCTAGCCTAGACTATTTTGAGTTCTACAAGAATCAACCTAAAGGCTAACCAACAAGGATTAAGGGTCTTCTCACCCTAGTGGTGGATTTAGAACATGCTGAAGTTAAGAGTTTTCATGTTTGTCAAGCATTAAGACTCAAAACAAGAACATGTGAGTCAAACAGGGGAATTACATGAACATTAACGTACACAAGAACATGAACATAACATCAGAACAAAGTTTAGAACACAAGAACAAAATTTAACAGTGAAGAACATGTACTGATAGTAATATGGAATTGAAATTGAAATTAAACATGAAATTAACCCAATTAGGGGGTATCTCGGATGACCCAAGAACAGTTTTTGCATTCTCTACAGCTTCCCTTTTATAGTTTTTCAAAAATACAAAACCCTAATTCGAAACCCTAATTTTTTGGGGAAAATCAAATTCTCTCACCAATTTCCTGAATTGAGCTCGACCCATGCTTTGGGTATGTCCCCTCTGCTCTTCTGAAGCTTTTCCTGCCCTCAATTTTGTCTTCTCCTCGCTGTGGTGAAACCCTAGCTCGAGCTTTCTTGTCAAACCCACACCTAGGGTTCAGAGATGTGAATTTGGAAAGAAGTCTAGGCTAGGGAGAGATGTTGTGGTGTTGTCGGGTGGTTGTGGTGGTGGTGTGGTTCGAGAAGAAGGTGTAGCTGGTGGAGGTGATGGAGTTGCAGAACTGTGGAGTTTTTGGGGAAGATGAGAAGAAGAACCCGATGGAGAAGAGGGGTCTGTTTGGTTGGGTAATAGGGTTCAGTGACTAGGGTGTTAGACGGACGTATCAAAGGTTGATGCTCAGCGAAGCGAAAGCGTAGGATGAAAAGATGATGGAATGATCCAACGGAGCGATAGGAACGACCGTTGGATGATGAGATACAACAAAACTGACGGCTTCAGATGGAGTTAGGTACTATAGTGTTTGACAGAAGCTTCGGATTTTGATGCACAATGATGAGGCGACCGTTGGATGACAAGATGGATCCAATCTGACGGCTCTCATGGAAATGGGTATGGATAATGGAAATGGATTTGGGTAAGGGTTTTGGGTCTTGGGTATGCCAAGCCCATATCTTCTTTAAGAACAATTCTTCCTCTTCAAGCCCACTTCTAGTTGATCCGGCTCTTGCAAACATCATTCTTCGCTTCCTCCTAGCGAGAGTCTTTGCCGTTCCTTTGCTCTTTTCGCTCCGTGAGATAACCAGGCTTTATTTAGTACCTAAAAATGCAAAATTAATTAATAAAAATATTTATTCTTGAAAACAATGAAAATACAGAATATGGGTTAAAATGGAGAATTAATGCACAAAAGATGAGTTAAATGCCAAGAAAAATATATAGAAATATGCAATTTTTAGCACTCATCAAATACCCCCAAACCTGAATTTTACTTGTCCTCAAGTAAAACAAAACTAAGGAAATCCTACCTATACCACTGTCGCTGGTCTCTCGAATGCATTTAGCGTATGCACTAAGCCTTTTAAACCACTAAGTGTCCCTAGTGGACGAGTTAAGTCTCGTTAAGGTTTGCTTAGAACGTACCTACAAAGTTCTAGGTCAAAATATAAGCTCAGATTCCATCAAATGTGACATGTGCAAGTCAGTTTAAGCTCACAGCAAAATGGAGATGTCTATCTAGCTATCAAAGGCACAATCCTATCACTGATAACAAATAAAGACATGTGATAAGAGTGTAAAGTGTATCTACACATGTGTAAAGAAAGATCGGATATTATGACTACTAATCACCAAGAGATAGTTTCTCAGGCTAAGAACCAAGGTCGAAATCTAGCTAGCTGTCCGGACTTTACGAGAATTGTGAATGAGTTGGAGGTATTTCACAATTACTCGCGTTGTACATCAATGGCATACACCCTCCTTGCTTATTACAATGAAACAACAAAATGACTATTTACATGACTCTTATTTACATTGACTACTCTCTTTTATTTTTGGAACAAGAGAGGATGGAATTGAAAAATACTTGATTTTTTTTTTGTATTTTTCTGATATTTTTTCTGAATATATACATCGTTTTTTTTTTTTTTTTTTTTTTTTTTTTTTTTTGATAAGGAAACACTTTTGATACATAAGCAAAAAGAAACAAAAAATTACATGACGTTTTGCAAGAGGTAGCCCTTTTTGATGCACCCAGTTAAATTCAATGGTTGTCTTTCTTAATGTAACCTCCACCTTCTATCCCAACCAACCAAAGAACAAGCTAGTCAAGTTTCGTTCAGTATTCTAAAGTAATTGGCAATCGTGACTTCCTATCAAACACCTTGAAGATCGAGGCTATACATGTATTGGTAGATCGTGCGCGTGCAAATTTCTTATCACTATGTGAATTGTGCTAGAATCAGGGTGCCTAAATATCTAGACTAAGACTCCTAAAAATTACATATTTGCACAAGAGTCAACATTTCAAGGTAAATGAGCTCCATTTTTATGTTTTTTTAAATTTTTTATTTTTTATTTTGATTTTTTCATTTTTTTTTCAAAAAGAAGGAGTTCTTGTTTTCAATTATGGCATATTATCAAAGTATCTACTTTTCACCCCCAAACCTAAACTAAACATTGTCCTCAATGTTTCAAAATATGAACAAAATTATAATACAACATATGAAGAGGATCATGTTGAGTAGAGAAAAAGGAAAGAGAATACCCGATTTTGGCGAAAGCAATATTAGAACTCCGTTATTCAAGGCAAGAATCCAACATATGTCAGCCGAGATCATATTGGATTAACAAAATATATACAAAAGGAACAAAAGGGTTTTAAGAAATTTTATCTACTGGATTATATACAAAAAATTCACCATACACTAACAATCTAAAGAGTTGAGGATCAACCCAAAAGACAAAGTGTAGAGGTTTCAACAGCTTCACACAAATATAACAGGAAAGAAACGCAAGTGAAACTGTGAAACAAAATGAGCTACCCCCAAACCTGGATTTTTCAACAGATAAAATTTTGGATACAAAATCTCGCAGTTTTGGGGGTTCATCATGTACAAGGTCTAACTCAAAGTGAACTGTGCTAGGGACGGGCAAACATGCTAATTCCAACTGTGGTTCCTCAAAGATATTATACTTAGATGCAAAATAGTCCAAGAGGACTTGGGAAGCACACAGTTCCAAACCTAGATTAGGGACTCTCAGAAAAGTCGGTTTGACAATATGGGTACAAACCAAATCTAGGTTGGGTGGAAGGCCATCAGATTGTGACTTATGTAGGAAGATAGGCACATCATTATTAATCACATCAACATCTCCTAAGTCTTCTACACGTGTCACAACATGCTCACAATCATCAAACAAATTGGCAAGATCACAATCAGAGTCATCAACATCATCAACAAATTTATTCTCATGCATCGGCAAATCAGGAGAAATATCACAATGTGACCTAGGTAGAGAATCAGACACATCAAATATATTTTCATGCATATTAGCATTAGTGTCTACAGAAGATTCAACTATTCCTATGTCATGCTCATCTTCACAGAATAATTGTACGAATCCCATGTCAATATCAAAATCATATGAATTACAATGAGTATTAGAAAAAACAACATTCATGAAGGTCGAGGACGAGAAGCCATATGTTATTGAACCAACAGGTTCCACAATATTTTCATGTTCTTCTAACATATCATCATAATCATCATCATGGTAGCATGCATATTGGTCCTCATTAACAGTGGTGGTGTCATTAGTCGATTCATGTTCCTCTAAATTAGGTTCATATTCAACATCATTTACATGAATGGGACTAGACACTTCATTAGGGACAACATACATTTCCTCATGAATTTCCTCCTTTTGTAGGTAAAGCAAAATCTGATCTAAATATGCATGAATTCGTGATGTAGATCTATCAAAGTTTGGCTTACTGAGTCTTAAAGCTTCTGTGGTGGAGTCTAAATTCATGGGAGTACAAAATTCTTCATGTTCAAATTGTGGTGAATGGTACATGCGTGCATGGTCATTAGGGTTTACAAAATATTGATCGCAACCCTCAAAGGATTGATTATGGTCCCAATGACTACCATTCTCACAATTTATGGGCATTTCATACCTTGGATTTTCTCTAGATTGCCTAAAATTATGCAAAATATGACAATTCTCAACAGGGTGGTCTAAACTACCACATGCGGGACATGCATAGATTTCAGGTTGCCTAAGAAAATTAGATGTGACAGACTCCTCATGTGATTGCATTTCTAAAGCTGCGATTCGAGCTTCTAATTGATCGATCAGTGATGATTGTGTGAGTGAGGCACTAGCAAAATGTTCATTTTCACGTTGTGGTGAATGATGCATGTGTGAATAGTTATTAGGGTTCATGTATTGAGGCTCGGGACTTTGAAAATGTCCATAATAATTCCTATAACTATTGACATCATGGTCTATGGGAGGTTCATAACGTGGAGTATGTCCATACGCAAGTTCTCTAAGGGATTTGTTGTATTCCCCAACTGTAGACCAAGATCTAGACATGATTTGGCTCAAAAGCTAAGTAACTATGTTACAAAGCCCAAAATATGGTTTTTAATGGGTTTGGATTTTTGGGAAAAATTTGGTTTTTATGGGTAGCATTTGGTTTTGTCGGGTTTGAAAAAGAAATTTGGTTTTTAATGGGTTTTAAAAAATTTGGACCTAATGGGAAAAGAAAACACTTTGGTTTATTGGGTTTTAAAAACTTTGGTTTTAGACTTTGAAGACAAAGCCCATTTGGGAGCTTTTGGTTTTGATGGGAGCAAAAATTTTGGTTTTAGTATTGGGAGCAAGCCCACATTGGTGGGAGAAATTGCTTTGCCAAGGGAAGGTGAACTAAGCCTACAATGTGTATGCAAACTGAAGCCCAATGTAGCTTTTGAAATAGCCCAACTGTTACTTGTTTGGTCTGAGGCCCAGTTGGGCTTTCAAAAGTTCAGTTTTTTCTAATTTAAAACTACAGGCCCAAATCAAACTAACACCACAAGCCCACAAGCAATTAAACAAACAAGCCCACAAGAAATTAATTACAAACCCAACAGAAAAATGGAAAAAATTATTACAAGCCCACAAATTAAAAATGGAAGCCCAAAGGTTGGGTTCTCTTAATGGGTTTAGGCTTACTTGCTTAAGCACAGCCCAGCTGTTCAGTTTGGTTGCAAAAGCCCAGTTGGGCTTTGGATCATCCTAAGCTTTTGCTTCAACACTCAAGGCCCAGTTGGGATTTGGTCTTTCTTCTTTGGCTTGTATTACAGACCAGTTTGGCTTGGGTTCTAGCTGCAGCTTTGGTTCAGCAGGTTTCAGCCAGTTCACCAGCAACAGCAGAGGCAGTGCAAGCAGCAGCAGCACCAGGTCAGTTTGTGGCCCTCACAGCAAGGTCACAGCAACAACAGCAGGGGCAACAGCTTCAGCAACAGCAGGGGCAACAACTTCAGCAACACCAGCTGTTGGCAGCAGTACCACAGGTTCAGCACCACCACAAGCAGTAGCTGAACAGGGGAAATGTTGCAGGCTTGGCAGCAGCAGCTCTACAGGTTCAGCACAGAAGCAAGCTGCACAGGCCAGCAGCACAGGGAAGAGGAAGAAAGTAGCAGCAAGTGGCAGGCCCAGCTGCAACTCAATCATCAGCAACAGCAAGGGCTCAGCCAAGCAAAACAGAGTCACAACAGCACAGCAACAGGATCACCTGGAAAGCTCAACAGAAGCTGTCAAGAACAGCAAGAACAGCAAGGGAAAATGATGCAAAGATGAAAAATTATGCAAAGATGAAAATGCAAGTTATGATGAGATAAATGCTTACACTAAATGATTATACTAAATGCAAGATATGCAAGTGAATAGCAGCAAAAGAAAGCAAGGAAAAACAGCAACAACACAATGCCAAGTCCCCGGCAGCGGCGCCAAAAACTTGGTAGGCTTTTAAGAGTGTGAGAAATAAGAGAATAAATGGATGGCTACAGTGATACCGCAAGTGCACGGTGTTGTTGCAGTGAGTGCACAAGTACGGGTCGAATCCACAAGGACTTGGGGTGTTATGAAGTTTTCCTAGCTAAGCTAATTCTATATGCAAGGCAGTGACAATGAGGGATATGCCAAGGCAGGGAAACAAGGCTACAATGCATATGTACAACGACAGTGGCAATGGTATATACAAAGGTAGCAAAGGTATGTACAAGGAAATACGAAATCCAGGATGCATATCTACAATGACAGTGAAGGTGATATATTTACAGTGAGGTAGTAATATAGTAACAATGTGACAAAACAAAGACAATGGCCAAGGGCCAAAGGCAGTGACAGGGAAACAAAGTGGAAAAGTAGTGAAGAAAATGAAAACAGTGGGAATGGAAGTGTATGGATATGGATGAGAATTCTCTTTCACCTAGCTAGTTAGCCTGGGATAAATCCTTGTCCCTAATGGACAAGAGGGTCTAGTTCAAGCTAGTCTCTTGGCCAGGGCAATTCATGTGGCAAGTTATCTAATCTAAAATCCTTAGATTAACCCCTAGCATTGCCTATCTGATTAAAGCATAAACAATCACAGGTCATTTAGGTTTTTAGGTCTCTAACTAATATGGCTGGTTAATCCCTTAGAACTACCACTAACCCCTAGCATTAGTGGTCTTTTTACAGCACCACTAATCACAAGTCAGTGAGGCTTTTAGGAATTTAGCTAGCCTAGACTATTTTGAGTTCTACAAGAATCAACCTAAAGGCTAACCAACAAGGATTAAGGGTCTTCTCACCCTAGTGGTGGATTTAGAACATGCTGAAGTTAGGAGTTTTCATGTTTGTCAAGCATTAAGACTCAAAACAAGAACATGTGAGTCAAACAGGGGAATTACATGAACATTAACGTACACAAGAACATGAACATAACATCAGAACAAAGTTTAGAACACAAGAACAAAATTTAACAGTGAAGAACATGTACTGATAGTATTATGGAATTGAAATTGAAATTAAACATGAAATTAACCCAATTAGGGGGTATCTCGGATGACCCAAGAACAGTTTTTGCATTCTCTACAGCTTCCCTTTTATAGTTTTTCAAAAATACAAAACCCTAATTCGAAACCCTAATTTTTTGGGGAAAATCAAATTCTCTCACCAATTTCCTGAATTGAGCTCGACCCATGCTTTGGGTATGTCCCCTCTGCTCTTCTGAAGCTTTTCCTGCCCTCAATTTTGTCGTCTCCTCGCTGTTGGTAAAACCCTAGCTCGAGCTTTCTTGTCAAACCCACACCTAGGGTTCAGAGATGTGAATTTGGAAAGAAGTCTAGGCTAGGGAGAGATGTCGTGGTGTTGTCGGGTGGTTGTGGTGGTGGTGTGGTTCGAGAAGAAGGTGTAGCTGGTGGAGGTGATGGAGTTGCAGAACTGTGGAGTTTTTGGGGAAGATGAGAAGAAGAAACCGATGGAGAAGAGGGGTCTGTTTGGTTGGGTAATAGGGTTCGGTGACTAGGGTGTTAGACGGACGTATCAAAGGTTGATGCTCAGCGAAGCGAAAGCGTAGGATGAAAAGATGATGGAATGATCCAACGGCGCGATAGGAACGACCGTTGGATGATGAGATACAACAAAACTGACGGCTTCAGATGGAGTTAGGTACTATAGTGTTTGACAGGAGCTTCGGATTTTGATGCACAATGATGAGGCGACCGTTGGATGACAAGATGGATCCAATCTGACGGCTCTCATGGAAATGGGTATGGATAATGGAAATGGATTTGGGTAAGGGTTTTGGGTCTTGGGTATGCCAAGCCCATATCTTCTTTAAGAACAATTCTTCCTCTTCAAGCCCACTTCTAGTTGATCCGGCTCTTGCAAACATCATTCTTCGCTTCCTCCTAGCGAGAGTCTTTGACGTTCCTTTGCTCTTTTCGCTCCGTGAGATAACCAGGCTTTATTTAGTACCTAAAAATGCAAAATTAATTAATAAAAATATTTATTCTTGAAAACAATGAAAATACAGAATATGGGTTAAAATGGAGAATTAATGCACAAAAGATGAGTTAAATGCCAAGAAAAATATATAGAAATATGCACTTTTTAGCACTCATCAAAATCCTCTTGTCTTCAATGTACCTGTACAAACAAACTCGATTCCACTTGTGATCGATCATGCACAGAGCAGAGTCTGTTAATAAGGGATAATCACAAGTCTATCGTCGGGTCTAAAAACAGACCTGAACTACTGTATCCTTGATCTAGTTTGAGTGGACTTATGTCAGAAGAGAAGGCTCTCAAGAATAATCAACTAGGTGTGATAAAGGTTTAACTATCGTTAGTCAATCAAATCGATAATAGAAAACTGAATTTTTTTTGCAAATTTTAGTTTCCCACCAACAATACTATCTAGACGCTTCTTGATCCCACATAAGTCTTTAAACTAGTGGACATAAGAGATCTCGCGTAATTAGGTTACTCCGATCTCCAAGATAGTATTACAAGTAATATTATTAGTCGGCTACCATAGTGACTACAAAATGAAGTTTTTTTGTCAGGATAAGTTTGTAAGAAGAACAAACTTCACTATTTATAAACCAAGAAATTTTTCATAGCCGAAAATATCTAAAATATGCAATAAACCCCAATTTTCGGTTTTTTCTAATTCCAACTAATAAACTGAAATCCCTCATGGGTGAAAACTCAATATTAGTTAGTGTACAAATATACTTTACTAATATATCTTCTAGAGATATGTTTTACTTACTAGAAAAATAAAACATATAAATTTGAAGCCCTAATTAAAAGATTCTCAAATATTTCGGTTTTGGGATCTCACCTTGAGTATCAAGGAATGTCTTTGAACAATAAAAGAATAAGATTGTAACTCATGTTCAAATTACTCACTATGTTGACATCATGAACTTTCCTTAGTAGCAACTCATACTCCGATATTCACAAAACCCTAAAGTATATGTAAAACCGGAAATAAGATTGTTATTGGGAATCGATCTTGCTAGAGATCCCCAATAAGGATCGGTCCGACTATAGATCCCCCAATAGGAATCGGACCACCAATCCCATTGATTTCTTTCAACTAGAAAACAAGTTTCGAAAGTCTACTTCCTTAAACTCATGTAGTTACACATGGTTTTCTAGGTATGCAATCAATTCTAAGTTCATTACACAATCTAATAACAAGTTACAAAGATAGTCTATGTTGCAACTACGAAGTTCAAAAGATAATGCTATACTTCATAATTCAATGTACAAAAATTATGATACAACTAATATATTCTTCCTTGACACTTTGATCAAAATAAAATGATCAAGTCTCAAATACTAGAGTTTCATATATATAACTTCGTGTGTTATATTTTCAATCTAAACGACTTGAAAGTAACGTAAATACAAATGGAAACATGTCAAGTCTTGTATTATTTAACCTGGAACACAAGGATGATGTGTTCGTTGATGTCGATATGTCATCAGGTTCTTTAGGCTCTTCAGAGTAATACTTGCATGTCTCAACATTTCTATACTTCCTAATCTAACCTAACAAAGTTGACTTTTGTTATCTAATCAAGCGACCTTGAGTTTTGGAGCTAATATATGATAACCAAAATTGACATACAAACGCTTGGCAGGTTCAACCTAGCAATGATTTAACAAGTACCACATGGGTTCATGCTCATATCAAGCGAAAAAGTTGGTGGTGTAATTGGCACCCTCTCCTTTTCAATTCTCATTATAGAGATAAACAATATAATGCAGAAAAGGAAAAACACAAGCCACCGAAAATTTTGTTAACGGGGAAAATTGCATGTGAAGAAAAACCACAGGACCTCGCCCAGCTTTGAACACCACACTTTATTAAACCGCTACAGATATTATCCTACTATTAGACTTGGGACTTGAATGTAGTTGAAACAAAATTACCCTCTTAGAAATTCAGCTGCAGTCGTGTTTCTTACGCCTCTTGAACCTCCCAAGATTTTGCGCACTTGATTACCTTAGATGACTTCCTTTACATCCCAAGACTTACTTCAACCTCAGTGAAGACTTTTGATACTAATCTTCCTTTAACAAACAATCATATTTGATTTTCCTTTTGATAGGTTTGGATATATGTTTATAATAGACAAAGTCCAGCAAACCTCACGAATCCGGAACACTTACACTCACTTAGTTGAGAACCTGGATTAATAACCACCTCTTAAGAACAATCTGAACAAATCAAACAAGAGTTTGGATATTTATTTTGAGGAGTTACAAAGTATGATACGAAGGGAACTTTGTGATTTATATCTATCTCGTTGTTGATCCAATATTACCAAAATCTCGAAGATCAATAAAAACAAGATCTGGATTTAAGAACTTTTAGGTAAAAGATAGTCTGTGAAAAGACGAGGGTAACCAAATATACCTCAATCTAAAACTTTTCCACCTATAAGTCCTTTCTCCGAAAGTGATTGTCTATAGAGTGAGTCGAGACTATACAACTAATCGGTTCACACTTCGTGTGATCGTCTATGGATACGAGATCGAGACAATACGACAACAAGATAACTTGTGTGATTGACTATAGATACAATATCGAGACAATACAACAACGAAATATGTTTACTTGATAATAGGTTCGGACTTAACCAAACTCTAGGGATTGTCTATCAAGTAAAATAAGCCGTGCGATTTACTTTAAACTATAATAAACTCAATTATAATTGCGGAAAATAAAAGTAAATGACACATCAAGATCTTATTAACGAGGAAACCGCAAATGCAGAAAAACCCGGGGACCTAGTCCAGAATTGAATACTCTCAGAATTAAGCTGATGTACAAAATCAAACTAACTTCGTATAGTTAAGACCAAGCAACTAAACCTATAGTTCACATAGTTCCCTTAGTATCCCTGCGCCTCCATCTTGTAAATAAGACACGCACTTGGAACAATTCCTTTGGTTCGTATTCCAAACAGTAAAGGAACAACAAATCTGGTCGGTAACAACTCTTTTCAAACAACGTGATATGAGTCTGACAAAGGCTCTTCCGTTTAACCAATAAACTCCTTTGTCGGGTCCTTAGACCAATCTCTCAACAAAAAACGAAGTAATTGTTAGACTATGCAATCAATACTATTAATCACAAAGAAGTGTATTGTTGCCGATCTACTCAACTAATCAATTCAATCTATCACAAAGATAAACCGACTATAGTTGGATACCTTTCCAGCCGAAACAAGTATTATGTACACCAAAGATTATGAACCTAAAAAGTATTCTTGTCTTCAAATCTTCTTTAATCTTCAATCATCACGTGCACACAATCAACCTGAATCTCTTGTGATCAATCACACACAGAACGCAGCCTGTTAACGTTGGATTATCACAAGACGTCTTTAGATCTACAAACAGTCTAAAGATCCCCGTGAAAACTTTGATCTAGTTTGAGTGAATCTTATATCAGAAGAGAAGATTCTCAAGCATAAACAAACTAGGTGCAATCAAATTTCAACAACCGTTAGTCAATCAAATCAATCGAAAACTAATAATAGACTGAAATTATCTAGTTTCCCACCAACGGTACTAATAAAGCTTCTCAATCCCAAAAAAGTCTTTAAACTGAGCGGCCGTAAGAGATTTCGCATAATTAGGTTACTTTCCTCTCCGAATAGGCGGCTCCACCAGTAACAACACAACTAGGTAGTTTTGCTGGCTCTGAGGATTAGTTTGCTAGAAATGAAAACTTTAATATTTATAGACAAGGAAGTTTGGACACCAAGGAATTTTCAAAACCGAATATCTCAAAGATATGCAATAAACACAAAATCGGTTTTTATAACTCCTGGAAATGCACTGTCCAAATATTGACCGATATCCCAATAGAAAAATCTATAATCAGTAAATGCACATTACTAATTATTGTTTTCTAAAGATATATATATTTAATTGCTGGAAATTAAATAGCATATAAAAACTAAGAAACCTTAATTAAAAGATTCTTGATGTGATTTCAAATTGAGTTGTAGTAAAAAGTTCGTTGAGACTTGTGAAAGCAACAAATTTTATATTTAATTTTTAAGACTAAAAATATAGCAAACTTAAATAAAAGTGATATGAAAAATATGGAGAAGACTGGGGCTATGAAATCCACTATTTACCAAAATCAAAGTGATTTATATTCTCTAATTATAATCATGCAAATCATGCATTCAAATTGATTCTTAATATTGCAATAGTTTATTTTTTAGAAATAACAATTGTAGATCGAAAATATGGGACATCAAAACCCTAGGCTAGCATGCTCCATCAATTGAAATGACAATTGTTTAACAAAAACCATTTTATCAATTTATTTATCTAGGAAAATAATCATATAATAATTTCATAAATTAGAGATTACCACTTTTCATTGGTGAATTAGCTTCCTCCTTCGACCCAGAGGATGGGTTTAGCTCATCATTGTGTAAACACGCTCAAAATATTTGTTCATTGCTTCAAAAATTGTTTACAAAGAAGAAATGGAGAGAAAATATTAAAAACCGGGTTTGCAGCAGTTATAAGTGTTACAAACTGAAAAGAACGATAGAACAGAATACTGTCGCTGATTCTCGACCCTCGCATGTGTGTCGTTGTCACTGTTGATAAACGACTGTCTCTGTGCGTCTAAAGTTCTTCTTGTTCTTCAGTGCACCAGCAGAAAACAGTTTTCTTGCAACTTGATTTCCAGCTCTCTAATCTCCCCCAAACTCTCCGTCCCCTTCTCTGATACTCCAACACCCTATATATACTACACAGGCCTTCGAATATCTCCTCATTACTCCGAATAATCTCTTCATACTTCAGGCAATAAAGAAAATATTTTCTTTCCCTTCTTGCCTGCGCCATGCATCTGCAGCTGTCAATTATGCGTATAATCTCTTTTCTTAACTCCACAATGCCTCTGTTGCGACTCAGCATACTCCAAAAACACACAAAACATGTTATGAACACACAGAACCCGTGAAGAACTCGTGTTCTCTGTTTGCTTCCACACGAGATTGTAACCAAATTTAGACGAATCTAACTGGCATACCAGTCCTGTTTAATCGGAAAAGGATATCTCCAACCAATTCACACGCTTTAATCTCCCTAAAACTCGCCAAAAATCCCACCAGAAGTTATAATGTTGTCTGACAAGTCATTAACAGAGACCAAAACTTCTCACTCTCTGTTTTTATTCTCCCGGCTTATCCAGCCCAACTGGATCAAATCCATCTAGCATACCAAGCCTATTAAGACGAAACAGGCCTATCACAATAGATTCAAGTGATTGAATCTCTTTAAATCCAGTCCAGGAGATGAACCCTAATTTCAGCCACCTTCACAACCGTTTTCCCGCCAAAAAAAATTCAAATCGTGGGGAGGAATGGGTTGCCCCCTATCCAGAATAGGGGTGTGAATAGAATATCGGTGTTGAGGACAAATTTGGGCTACGCATAACCTTGTGTGACCCTTAGCCAAATCTGGGATCCGTATAGCAAAGTCCTCCAGGGGTCTAAATAGCACTTTTTAAGCAACTTTTTCCACACAATTGTATTTCTCCAAAAACACCTACACAAACATAAAAACACCATAATAAGTACAAAATCAAGCACTAGCAATAGAGACATTGAGGACAATTCAGACACAAAAATGTGTCTATCAAATACCCCCAAACTTATTATTTTCTAGTCCTCGAGAAAATCTAATATAAAATGACTACACTTAGCACGTGCAGCAAGCCGCTAAACCGCTAGGTGGCCCTAGCACCGGAGTGTTGTCTCCGGAGGGTTTACCAGAGGTGTACCCACGAAACCTTTACTCCATACCCTAGCTATCTACACAGAACCTTGGAAGGCACTAAAGAATCTCCTTGGTTGGCATACAATCATTGACTATAGGAGGAAGTAACCTGATGCGAAATTCCAATTGTTGTACACGAGTTTGCACTCAGCATACTAAAATTCATATATAAGTGACAGAGCTCTACTCAGATAGTTTCTAGACATCATAACCGGAGTCAACCAATCACATGGAAAGATTAAGAATATGGATAAAGGGAAAAATAGATGGTTCAAAGTGAACGGTGTTTCCCATATCTGTCTGAAGGCCTCTGCCAAGATGAACCTATCCTAATGGACTGAGATACCGGTCTGACTAATATCAACACAACTGGCATATACAAGGGGACCAGTGGTCGATAAATCTAACTCTAGGTCAACACAACTGGCATATACAAGGGAACCAGTGGTCCACTTTATTGAATTTATTCCGGTTGGTCTGGTCTCAAACCTTTTTTTTTTGGTATCTCAATCACCCTATTTCACCTAGCAATGGTAACAACTTGAGTCGTGTACCCCCACCAAATCACTTAAGAAATAAAAACAGAAGGGATTAGGATTCAACGAGTTATGGCGAAACTACCATGTTTTTTTTTAATTCTAACACCTGAGCTCTGTGCTTTTATGAATAGACTCTTTAGATGTTTCCGTCTAATCAGATTGGTTCCTCAACTCCTACAACCAAGATGTTCCCATCCACTTAGATTGGTTAGTGCCAACCTTAATAAGCATAAATTTCTAGGCTCTGGAGTTTATTTATTGCAACTAAAAGCTAACAAAAAGTTTCTTTCCCACCCCCAAACTTAAATCTAACATTGTACTCAATGTTTCTAATGAAAGATCAATACCAAAAATCAAAGTAACATGAGGAATCAGTAAAGAGAGAAGTCGGAAAGATAGTACCTGGGTGAAGAGAGAAATCAAAAACTAATATACAACATACAATCGCCTCGATGGTCAATCAAGGGTAAACAGGGTCCTCCAGAGGGACCTCCTCAACATCACCTGTAGGAAAGGGCTCTAAAAAGGGTTTCAATCTCTGACCGTTAACCTTCGAAGAACTACTACCATCTGGTGTCTCGATCTCAACAGCTCCATGAGGAAAGACAGTGCGAACAATAAAAGGACCCGTCCACCGAGAACGTAACTTCTCAGGTAAAAGATGCAAGCGGGTATCATACAGAAGAACTTTTTGACTTGGAGAAAATGACTTTCTTAAAATATTCTTATCATGCACAAGTTTCATTTTGTTCTTATACTCCTTCACACTATCGTAAGCATCTATACGAATCTCTTCCAACTCATTGAGCTGGAGTTTCCTATGGGCTCTTGCCTTGTCAAGTGAAAAATTTAGCTGCTTAACAGCCCAATAAGATATATGTTCTAACTCAACAGGTAAATGACATGCCTTGCCATACACAAGCCGATAAGGCGACATTCCAATGGGGGTTTTAAACGCAGTACGGTAAGCCCATAAGGCATCAGTAAGCCTAGACAACCAGTCTTTCCGATTAGGATTAACTGTTTTCTCTAATATACGCTTTATATCCCTATTGGAAACCTTTACCTGACCACTAGTCTGTGGATGATATGGGGTAGCTATCTTATGTGTAATACCATATTTCTTCATCAAAAGCCTAAAAGGTCCATTACAAAAGTGCAACCCTCCATCACTAATTACAGCTCGCGGTGTACCAAAACGTGTAAGTATATTATTTTTCATGAACTCAATCACAACCCTATGGTCATTGGTTTTACACGCAACCGCCTCAATCCACTTAGAGACATAGGCTACAGCGACAAGGATGTAAAGGTTACCAAAAGAATTAGGAAACGGACCCATAAAGTCAATACCCCACACATCAAATACCTCAACAACTAAAATAGGGTTCAAGGGCATCATGTTCCTACGGGAAATGGTTCCTAATTTCTGGAAACGCTCACAAGCAACACAATAACTGTGGGAGTCTTTAAACAATGAATGCCAATAGAATCCACACTGCAATATCTTAGCAGTAGTCTTCTTAGCACTAAAGTGACTCCCACAAGCATGATCATGACAAAAGGAAACAATACTGAACTGGTCACTCTCAGGTATACATCTCCTAATAATCTGGTCTGGACAATACTTAAACAAATAAGGATCATCCCAAAAGAAGTGCTTCACCTCGGCTAAAAACCTAGAACGATCTTATTTACCCCAATGTTGGGGCATTCGACCAGTAACAAGATATTTCACTATATTCGCATACCAAGGTGCTTGGGTAACAAAGAACAGTTGTTCATCAGGAAAACTATCCCTAACAGGAGGAGAATCATTAAGGGTATCCACAACAAGCCTAGACAAATGGTCTGCTACTACATTTTCTGCACCTTTTTTTTATCTCTAATGTCTAAGGAAAATTCCTGCAACAATAGGATCCATCTGATCAATCTAGGTTTATTATCCTTCTTGGAAAGAAGATACTTCAAAGCAGCATGATCAGTAAAGATTATGACCTTAGAACCTAAGAGGTAGGATCTAAACTTGTCTAAGGCACACAATAGCTAATAGTTCCTTGTTCGTAGTGATATAGTTCAACTGGGCATCATTCATAGTTTTGCTAGCATAGTAAATCACATGAAGTAACTTATTTTCTCGCTGACCTAGCACAACACCAATAGAATAATCTGAAGCATCACACATGATCTCAAAGGGTAGGTTCCAGTTGGGTGCCTGGACTATGGGGGCGGTAGTGAGTAAATTCTTAAGATTCTGAAAAGCCTCTAAACAAGCATCATCAAAGACAAACTTAACGTCTTTTGCAAGCAAATTGCAAAGAGGTCTAGAAATTAAGCTAAAATCCTTAATGAATCGATGGTAAAAACCTGCATGCCCTAAGAATGACCTAATATCTCTTACGGTTTTTGGGACCTATAAAATTTTATGAGGTCAACTTTGGCGATATCTACCTCTATACCCTTCGAATATACGATATGCCCTAGAAAAATTCATGAACGAACCATGAAGTGACATTTCTCTCAATTAAGCACTAAATTCTTTTCCTTACACCTAGTCAAAACTAATGACAAATGATGCAAGCACTCATCGAAAGACGAACCAATCACTGAAAAATCATCCATAAAGACCTCTAAGAACCGTTCTACCATGTCAGATAATATGCTCAACATACAACGTTGAAAGGTCGCAGGGGCATTACATAGCCCAAAAGGCATGCGTCTATACGCAAAGGTACCAAAGGGATAGGTAAAAGTGGTTTTCTCTTGGTCTTCTGGGGATATGACAATCTGATTATAACCGCAGTATCCATCTAAAAATAAATAACGGCTATGTCCAGCTAATCTCTCTAGCATTTGGTCGATGAAGGGAAGGGGAAAGTGGTCCTTCCTAGTGACCTTGTTCAATTTCATATAATCAATGCAAACACGCCAACCCGTGGTCACCCGGGTTGGGATTAACTCATTGTTATCATTCTGGACTACAGTAATACCGGATTTCTTGGGAACAACCTGAACGGGGCTGACCCGCTTACTGTCTGAAATGGGGTAGATAATTCCTGCATCTAACAGCTTAAGAACCTCGATTCGAACTACTTCTTTCATATTAGGGTTCAGCCGACGTTGCATCTCCCTAGAAGGTTTGGTGTCACTCTCTAAATAGATCTGATGCATACAATCAGTAGGAATTATACCCTTAATGTCTGTTATGGTCCACCCTAAAGCTTCCTTGTTATTCTGAAGGACAGTCACTAGCCTACTTTCCTGATCACTATCCAAGTCGGATGCTATAATTGCAGGTAAAGTTTCATATGGTCCTATAAACACATACTTCAGGGAATCTGGTAATGCTTTAAGGTCCAACTTAGGAGGCTTTTCTAACGAAGGAACTAGGGTAGACTCAGAAACGGGTAGAGGTTCGAACTTAGGTTTCCATCCATTACTAGTGTCTATCAAAGGGGTTGAATCTAACAAAGCATTCACCTCATTAATCACATCGTCATCATCAAAATCAATCCCAAAGGGCTAGGCATTTCTCTAATGGATCTTCTAACAAAGTGTTTGGTAATGACTCCTCGACTAATGTTCCTATCATGTTCACCTCTTCTATGTTCGAGTCATCTAGTTCAGAGGGTAGCTTACTAATATTAAAAATGTTCAGCTCAATAGTCATATTACCAAAAGACAAATTCATAATACCATTTCGACAGTTAATGATCGCATTGGATGTAGCTAAAAACGGGCGACCTAAAATCACTGGTATTTGGTTCTCTGGGTCAGGGACAGGTTGGGTATCTAGGATAACAAAATCCACTGGATAAATAAACTTGTCGACCTCAATAAGAACGTCCTCGATCACACCACGAGGAATTTTAACGGACCTATCAGCTAACTGAAGTGTCATCTGGGTAGGTTTCATCTCACCAAGTCCTAGCTTAAGGTACACATGGTATGGCAGTAAGTTCACACTGGCTCCTAAGTCAAGCAAAGCTTTCTCGACACGGTATTTACCTATTGTGCAAGAAATAGTAGGGGACCCTGGGTCTTTATACTTAGGAGTAGTGGTATTCTGAATAATAGAACTCACATGACTAGCTAGGAAGGCTTTCTTCTGGACACTAAGTTTTCGCTTTCGTCATACACATATCCTTAAGAAACTTGGCATAAGCGGGAATCTGCTTAATCGCATCTAACAATGGGAGGTTGATAGTAACCTGCTTAAAAACCTCCAATATATCATTAAAGTTGGACTCCCTCTTAGTTGGAACGAGCAGCTGGGGGAACGGGGCTCTGGGAACAAAGCCGGGCTCAGCATGACCCTCATTGGTCTCTTTGGAGACTCTATCAGTCTCCTCATTTTCTGGCTCAGAAGGGTGAACTACAACATGTTCACTATCATGCATGGCAACCTTATTGTCAACTTTCTTTCCACTCCTAAGGATTGTTATAGAATTCACATGATTGTAAGATTTCTCTCCTTTAGGGTTAGGATCAGTTTGACTAGGGAATCTTCCATTTTATCTTTCACTAAGAAACTTAGCTATTTGGCCGACTTGAAGCTCTAAGTTAGCAAGAGACTGGGAATTATTCTTAAAATTCTGCCTGATTTCTTCTTGAAAACCATAGTGGTTCTTTGATAACATCTCATGGTTCTTTGCTAACATAGTAAGGGTTTCTTCTAAGGTGGAGATATTTTTCTCATTCTGAAACTGGGGTTGACCTGAAGAGTTCTTAGCATAACCAAAACCTGAGGGAGGCTGAGAATTACTAGACTGTCCTTGTATCTGACCCTTAGACCAAGAAAAATTAAGATGGTTTCTCCAACCATGGTTGTAAGTCTCTGAGTATGGGTCAAACTTCTGACGGTTCTCAGACCTAACATTGTTATAGACAGCATGGGCTTACTCTTCACTAACCTGACCTTCCCAAAACGAGTTATTGGGTTCTACTCTACAACTAGACACTTGAGAGGCTCTAAACCTATCACCAGTTTCAACAAGAAACCTATGTTTAGGATGATTCAATTCCAAAGCTTCTAACCTTCTAGACAAAGCAGCAAACTTAGCATCATTGAATCTCTCTAAGAACATATAAGACACGGTTGAGAGGTTCTACTCTCCCTCTTGTTGCACAGTAGCACTAATTTTCTGCCTAACAGACACGGTTTTATGTTTAGGGTAAAATTTCATATAAAAAGCAGCAATAAGTTCCTGCCATGTTTCAATGGATTCAGACGGTATGTTGTTCAGCCAGGTCTTGGATTTATCTCTTAAGGAAAAGGGAAACATCTTAAGTTTCAAGACATCATCAGCAAGGTCTTTTATTCTAATTGTCCCACAAATTTCCTCAAAATACCTAATATGAAAATAAGGGTTCTCATCATCTTTCCCTAAGAATATAGGGATCATCTGAAGAATATTAGGTTTTATCTCGAAATTAGCCATAGTGGATGGCAATTTAATGCACGAAGCTCGGGTGGACCTAGTTGGGAACATGTAATCTTTCAAAGTTTCCATTGGTGGCACAGCTGAATTACTAGCGGTATTTTCCTCACGAAGAGACAGATTCTCAAAACTGAAGTTTCCAAAAACAAGGCTCTCAAAAGAAGAGCCTTCGCAAGAAGAACTACTAGGTTTATCACTAATCAAACGACCTAGAGTGTTTCTTTTCCAAGCCCGCTCCTTGGGCATACACTAGAAAAAAAGAAAGAAATCCTAAAAGGAAGGGAAGTTCTATGTAAACACAAACAAGGCTGACTCCACCACAACAAACCTACTGATTTCTAGCAAACAAAAAGCATGATAGCTCCACTTAGATTGTTTCTAGACCAGCTTCTAATCCTTCGAAAGGGAATTCGTTACAATTTAAGAAAACCCCTCTGGAATCAATCCGAGTTTAAGTAAGTTGAATCGAGACGAGGGAAGCTCAATGGAACTTTGATACCCAAGGCCTCACCGGCGTTACAAGGCGGCGTATTCAACTCACAGAAACCATCATGAACCTTGAAGCATGCTTAAAAGAGTAACCAATATTTTTCGAATGACTTTCCTATTAACCTCGTTACCCTATAGGTTTCGTTCTAGTCAAATTTTAGGCTTAGGTTCGCGTTTGGTTTCGTTTTCCTAAGGCGGGCAAGAAGGGAACGATGATGAAATCCGAACCCTTATCTTGTATGGCTAGTCCTTGCCCTTTACTAGGAAATTAAAGAAGCCGTTTTCAAATCCTCAGCATATATGCAAACGAAGGAATACAGTAACTCGCTCACAGGAGATTCGCGAGTGTTTCAACAAACTTACCTCCCGTACCAGACGGGGGATGAACCGCTGAAGTCGACTCGGGCCACGACTCCTATGACATGTACGTCCCGAGGGGCCGAGGCGATATCGTAATCGTCGTCCTTCTCTGCAAACAATTTATATTTAAACTACCCTTCCGTAGGGTTTAAAAAGATAAAGTCCCAAAGTCCAAAAATAAAGTGCAAAAGAAAAAGATAACTAAAAGAAATTCTAAAAAAAAAAATTATCTCTCTCTCTCTTTTTATTTTTTTTTAATTACTTTTTATTCTCCTTTTCTTTCGCTCCTTTCACTTTTCTTTTACTCCAAATCTTTAAATATTCACCAAAAGCTTTGGAAAATTTTTCTTTCGCTCCAAATTCCAAAATCTTTAAGGAAAAGACAAAAACCCAGAAACGTAAAGAAGAACAAATAAAATAAAAATGAAAAACAAATAAAAACCTAAAAAAAATAATCTAAAAACTCTAGCCTAAAGACAAGTCCACGTCGGCGGCGCCAAAAATTGATGTGATTTCAAATTGAGTTGTAGTAAAAAGTTCGTTGAGACTTGTGAAAGCAACATATTTTAGATTTAATTTTTAAGACTAAAAATATAGCAAACTTAAATAAAAGTGATATGAAAAATATGGAGAAGACTGGGGCTATGGAGTCCACTATTCACCAAAATCAAAGTGATTTATATTCTCTAATTATAATCATGCAAATCATGCATTCAAATTGATTCTTAATATTGCAACAGTTGATTTTTTAGAAATAACAATTGTAGATCGAAAGTATGGGAAATCAAAACCCTAGGCTAGCATGCTCAATCAATTGAAATGACAATTTTTTTAACAAAACCCATTTTATCAATTTATTTATCTAGGAAAATAATCATATAATAATTGCATAAATTAGAGATTACCACTTTTCATTGGTGAATTAGCTTCCTCCTTTGCCCCAGAGGATGGGTTTAGCTCATCATTGTGTAAACACGCTCAAAATATTTGTTCATTGCTTCAAAAATTGTTTGCAAAGAAGAAATGGAGAGAAAACATTAAAAACCGGGTTTCCAACAGTTATAAGTGTTACAAACTGAAAAGAACGATAGAACAGAGTACTGTCGCTGATTCTCGACCCTCGCATGTGTGTCGTTGTCACTGTTGATAAACGACTGTCTCTGTGCGTCTAAAGTTCTTCGTGTTCTTCAGTGCACCAGCAGAAAACAGTTTTCCTGCAACTTGATTTTCAGCTCTCTAATCTCCCCCAAACTCTCCGTCCCCTTCTCTGATACTCCAACACTATATATATACTACACAGGCCTTCGAATATCTCCTCATTACTCCAAATAATCTCTTCATACTTCAGGCAATAAAGAAAATATTTTCTTTCCCTTCTTGCCTGCGCCATGCATCTGCAGCTTTCAATTATGCGTATAATCTCTTTTCTTAACTCCACAATGCCTCTGTTGCGATTCAGCATACTCCAAAAACACACAAAACATGTTATGAACACACATAACCCGTGAAGAACTCGTGTTCTCTATTTGCTTCCACACGAGATTGTAGCTAAATTTAGACGAATCCAACTGGCATACCAGTCCTGTTTAATCGAAAAAGGATATCTCCAACCAATTCACACGCTTTAATCTCCCTAAAACTCGCCAAAAATCCCAGCAGAAGTTATGATGTTGTCTGGCAAGTCATTAACAGAGACCGAAACTTCTCACTCTCTGTTTTTCTTCTCCCGTCTTATCCAGCCCAACTGGATCAAATCCATCGAGCATACCAAGCATGTTAAGACAAAACAGGCCTATCACAATAGATTCCAGTGATTGAATCTCTTTAAATCCAGTCCAGGAGATGAACCCTAATTTCAGCCAGCTTCACAATTGTTTTCCCGCCAAAAAAAATCCAAATCGTGGGGAACAAAGGGTTTCCCCCTATCCAGAGTAGGGGTGCGAATAGCAGATGGGTGCTGAGGACAAATTTGGGTGCTGAGGATGAATTTGGGCTACGCATAACCTTGGGTGCCCCTTAGCCAAATCTGGGGTCCGTATAGCAAATGTCCTCCAGGGGTCCAAATAGCACTTTTTGAGGAATTTTTTCCACACAAGTGTATTTCTCCAAAAACACCTACACAAACATAAAAACACCATAATAAGTACAAAATCAAGCACTAGCAATAGAGACACGGAGGACAATTCAGACATAAAAATGTGTCTATCAATTCTCAATATATTTCGATCCTGAGATTCTCTTTTAGCTATTAAGGAATATCTTTGAACAATTAATGGTAAGAGTTACTACACATGTTCAAAGTATGTCGACATCTTTACTTTGCAAGTCCTTTTTCATACTTACAATCTTGGGAACATTTTTCCACACTTTCAAACAAGTTTAGAATTGGTTCGTCTGAATTCCAAGAACTATGTGATTGATTATCCTATCAAATCACCAATTATGGGTTTCAAGATTCTACCAAAACAAGTTCGTTTCTACCTCCATGTGAGCATTGTGCATAGTCACGCTAGTTACCAAAATTCGGTTGACTAGGTACTAGGATCGGTTCCCCACAACTTATGGTAACTGATGAGTGCCAAATATTGTATATATTTGCACCTTTTTATTGGCATTTAACTCATCATTTGTGCACTAACGCTCCATTTTATCCCATATTCTGTGTTTTCGTTGTTTTCAAGAATAAATACTTTTCTCAATTTATTTTGCATTTTTAGGTACTAAATAAAGCTTGGTTAACTCACGGAGCGAAAAGAGCAAAGAAACGGCAAAGACTCCCGCAGGAAGGCAGCGAAGAATGATGTTTGCAAGAGCCGGACCAACTAGAAGTGGGCTTGAAGAGGAAGAATTGTTCTTAAAGAAGATATGGGCTTGGCATACCCAAGGCCCAAAACCCTTACCCAAATCCATTTCCATTATCCATACCCATTTCCATGAGAGCCGTCAGATTGGATCCATCTCATCATCCAACGACCACCTCATCATTGTGCATCAAAATCCGAAGCTCCTGTCAAACACATAGTACCTAACTCCATCTGAAGCCGTCAGTTTTGTTGTATCTCATAATCCAACGGTCGCTACATACCTCTCCATCGTAGCCGTTCGATTCACTCTATATGGGATCATCCAACGCTCTTTACTCGCTGTGCATCAAAGTTCGCTACTCCCGCTCAACACCCAAACGCCAAACACCTACACCACAAACCAAACAGCCCCTAACCCATTCTTCATCGACCTCTTTTCCTCTTCTCCCCAAATTCCTCTCTTCCCTATCACCTGCAACTTGCGCCACCACCATCTCCTGCCATCACCAGACCTCGAACCACACCACCACCACAACCACCCGACAACTCCACCATCTCTCTACCTAGCCTAGGTGTTTCATCAAATTCACATGCCACTGACCTAGGGTGTGAATTTGATGAGACGACTCGATCTAGGGTTCACAGTTCACAAAGAAGAGCAGCAAAAGCAGCAGAACAAGTGGGAAGAACAGAAGAAGGTATGGGTCGAGGTGAAATCGCAAGTGGGTACGTCAAATTGAAAATCCCCAAATCAAATTTTAGGTTTTCAAAAATTAGGGTTTAGAAATTCGGGGATTCTGCACTATAAATAAATCATGGTGTTTGTAATGTTAGGGGTATGCCTGGGTTAGACGGAGCTCAACCTTAGATGCCCGGATTAGCCGGTGCACCAAGCTGTAGTAGTATATTGTGTTCATCATGTTCTAATTACTTTTTCTAGGGTTAAGATGAAACCATTAATTTACTGCTAAGTTTGATTCATGTTTCTGATATTGTTCTTGTTGTGCTTTACTTGTTTAGGATAAATATAATCTGAGCTCTTCATCATTTTACTTTCACAGTGTATGTCATGCATCCATTGTAGTTAGAATACTTCTGTGATGAATGTGTTGCAATTCATGCTTCATTGTATGTTATTGATCCCTTGATTAATTGTGCCCTGAGAAGACAGTTAGTGCTTTGGAAAGATACCCTAATTGCGATTAGAATATCCATCTTAGGAAAGGTTTAATTATATAAGTTATCAAATTGATCTGTGATTAGTTGTACTGTGAGAAGACAGCTAATACTAGGGATTAGTTAGTTGGCTTAGTTGATATTAATCCATCCATTGAGACCCTGGATAAACGGCAGACTTGCATCTTGTCCGGTGTCCATAAAAAGGGACAAGAACATTATTGAAACTGGACTGACTTAGCTGAGATTAGGTGGTGGATTCGACTGCCCTAGTGCCCTTTAATATGCATTCTTGTTTTCTATTTTGTGTTACATAACCAACATCTAGCCGTATCGGCAAACAAAATCCCCTATTTGTGTTACTTCTTGTTCTCAAATCAGTTGTAGTGAGACCATAGTTTCCAAGTTACACCCACCTTGTCCCTGTGGATCGACTTGTGCTTGCCCTGTGTTACATTGTGACATTGTGCACTTGCAGTTAGACATAGTCGTAGGTACTCTTTGAAGTCCTACCAAGTTTTTGGCGCCGCTGCCGGGGACTTGGCTGCTGTGTAGTTGAACTGTTGTCCTAACTGTTTTCTGCGCTAATTTCTATTATAGCTGTGTAGTTTTGTTGTGCATCTTAGTTCATGCATCTTGCTGTGCATCTTAGTCTCACTCGGCATAAGTTAGTTCTGTAAGCATTTAGCTCACTTGTTGTGCATTTAGTGTAAGCATACTTGTTGTTCTTCTTACTTGTTGTGCATTTAGTGTAAGCTCACTTGCTGTCTTGTTCTTTGCATCTTTTAGATTAGTGCTATTCTTGCATCTTTTAACTAAGTGTTGTTCCTGATTCTTGCATATTCATCTTACTTGCATCATCTTTGATGTTCTGCATACTAACTTGTCTGCATATTGTTTTGCATTAACATGTTCATCTTAGCTTGTTCATCTTCATTGCTTTTCTGAGCTAGTTCTTAGCTAGTTCTTGTTGTGTAACTGCATCTTAG